>NW_026782081.1:0-635000 GCF_031769215.1 Ylistrum balloti
ATCATTGCGTCATCAGCACAGCTGAGGTAGCTTGATGAGGCAGTTGGGTGTGCTATCCTAGGCTGGTGTCGCTCATAAGAAAGGTACCAGAGAACAGATGCAATATGGGCACAGCAGCCCACTACCCTGGCACCAACCTTACACTGGCAATACCAACCAGATATAGGAGTCAAACCAGGGGAATACTCAATCCACAGGTTGTACAGTTTCGAAGCAACATGTCTGGAACGAATCTGAACTTTAATTAAGCCAGGCTTTTCCCTGCATGCCATTAATTCATACTGGCCATCTTCAGACAAGTGCTCCATGGTATATGACTTTGCCTGCTTCAACTGATATACTCCCATGGTAAGATCTCTCAACTCCGGTTCTGTCAGCTGAGGAAAGTCAGGCAAACTGGCCTCATCAAGCTTGACCCATATGGCTCTTTTCCTAGCCAAACCTTCTTTTTCAACTTGAATTTGCAATTTATTGGGACATTTTGACAGAGCCAACATTCGCTCAGCAATGATGAGGTCATTGGGAGAATCAGAGGCAAGTGGGGGGCGAAAAGCATTACAAATTGCACACACAATTCTCACAAAATCACCTACAACTGGAATGAGAGTGTTGGGCAAAACATGTCCCAAGGTCTTCCACTGCTTAATCCGCCCATTTGCCGACTCCACAACCCACCTTACCTTTGTTACAAGACGAGATTCGTTTGCCTCAGTATGTGTGTGTTGTTTCTGCCCCTTTGGCAAGAAAAATGGCATTTCTGTTTTGATGCCAGCATCATTCAACAGTTCTGTCACATCTCTGAAGCCTCTGTCAACGACAAGAACATCATCATCTTGAAACCAATCCTTGATGTTCTCAGTGTTAGTTTTCAACATGTGTTTTGTAATGTTGGCGTCATTATTTCGACCGTCTGCTAAATATGGGCCTAGGACAGACAGTATATAGCCATCTGAGGCCACAAGAAGCATTGGTTTCAGGAGAGGGTGTCCTTTGTGCATCGAAAAAGAGCGTCGTTGGAAAGTATAGTTGCTGGACTTTTCAACATAAATATATGTGCCATCAGCAACAGCTATAGCGACATCTTCACCAGAGGCAAACATCTTCCTTGCAAATACCGTTGTATGGTTTTGAATTACTTGTTCTCTAGTGATGTGTTGCAGGCCAAGGTGTGAAGGAACGAAGTGGGTCATCAATGCTTGGCGAGCTGAATGAATACATTTTCCACATATTCTCTTTGTCATGTTGAACAGAGAAGCTAATATTGATAAAGACATGCTAGTCCTCAACTTTACAAGCAGGATGGCTAATGCAGTCCTTGCGCTTCTGTTCAGTGTAGAGTAAAGAGAGGGATTAACTGATCGTAAAAGGTCAGAAAATTGATTTTTATACAGACCTGTGAGACGGTAGTAATCTTGATCAGTTAATCCATCTGAGGAATCAAAGTCTAAACAACTTTTCTTTGAAGCAGCTGCCCTAAGTGTCAAAAGGATCTCTGATATTTCAGAAGAATCCAGTTCAGTGTCTTTGCTGGAATATGCGAGTGAAGATAGACTATCAGATGGGAAATCACCATTCACTATGTGGGAAGAACAACATCTGCAGGTGTTTGGGACAAGGATACCTGTCTTAATAAAAATCTTTACTCTCATTTCTGTTGAGAGCATTACCATTTTACTTTTACATTCCTCTCTTAACATTTTACAAATGAAACATCGAGATTCACCTAATGTAGCCCGTGGAATGTCAAGTTTGATTTTTTTGTTTTCAGGTGACTCAAGCTGGTGCTCTACATCGCTACTAGGATGTTCAGTAGATGAATGGTGATTGTAGTATCTTCCCCTGCATTTTTTACATACGGGGTCACCAAACCTTAAGGCATCATTAATATTTGCTTTCAAGTAAGACAGAATGTCTGTTTTATTCAGACAACAGAGCCTTACTTTATATTGTGCTTTACAACAAGCGCACTGCCTGTGCACTGGCATATTGATAAAAGAAAAGAAAACAGGGCATAAACTTAGAAAACACTCCTTATTAAAACCTTAATTTGGATGAACAAAATTATGAACAACAGTTGAATTACAATTATATGTCTAAATTATATGTACAATATCAGTGACAGTCAAACCAAGAAAGTATACTAAAATCGCTGAGGTTGTGAAGTGTAGTTGCCACGTATTAATTGTATATATAAGGGTATATGAACTGTCTGAGACAAGGTGCACATGTATACTCACCGGTAGACACAAAGATCCTTAACAAGGTATATGTCAGGGGATGGCATTATATCCCGCCATTTTAGCTTAAAGCTCAACCAGTCGTACCAAACTGGTTTAAATATCTCTACATTTATCAAGCAATTTATTTTAAACAGTTCTTAATGCAGTACAATTTAACATTTATTTATTAGATATTTATTATCTAATATAATTACATAAGATAACTCTGATATCAACCAAAAGTTGTCAAAAGTGTGAACCCGCCCCCTCCCATTAATTAATTCTCCATTTTCTATAAAGTATTCAAAAATAAATCTTACTAAAGCATGACACATGATAAAGGTATTGTTTTTATGTGCATTAAGGCAGAAAATTAAGTTCATCTTTAATATAATTAGCAATTAATGAGCTTAATTACCATGACCCACTTTTCAACAATGGAATATTTTTTTCAATCAATTTTACTAATGAATGTTTTGATGTGGATTATTACATGAAAATTAAGAAGAAAAAATCCAAAAATATAATGTAGGTTTGTCATAATGGAGCTGTTTATGAATTTTACCCCCCACTTTACCCCCCCCATAACTAATGAATGGCTCAGATCTGACCTTAATTTTATGTCATATCATGACCGCCTAACCCCAAGGAATTCCTACACAAGAAATAAAAAATATCGGTCATGGCCGCCAGAAGGCCCAAATTGGCACTCCTCCTTTATTATAATACACTTGCTGTCACACTTTTTCAATGTAGAAAATTGCCAATGTGTAATGGAATACTATATGTATCAAATATTCAATTACATATTGAAGTGATTAACATACAATGTGTTCAGTGTTTTTTTCAAAATTTTCAAAACGTTATATATGAAAATTATTGGATTCTGTTCCCATAAACAAGACGGGCAACATTAGAATACTAAAAGTGGCTTCGATATTTGTCTTTCAAGTCTTTCAAAATTATGAAATTTAAAGTTTTAATATTATTTACAGGTAATAGTTTTACTGATAAGGAATGCTTTCAGGCGTCTCGTGTTTGAGGGTAATTGTACCTTCATGTTACAACAATAGAATTCAATAGTAATAGTTTTGTTGTGATTGCCGTTGCCATAGGCAATGTCATCTATCATCGAAGGTCTTACATTAACCTTGTCATCTACAATAATGTCGCGTTGTAAGCAAGGAATTACCTTTGTACAACATCAGTATTTTGGCCAACTTACAACAGTACATAGATTGCCTGGTATTTTTAAAACTAGTTATATGGAACAGCAAAAAGGGAATGATCTTGGATTCATTATCATATACATTATAAACAATTATATTACCAGGTTTCATTATAAAACCTGTATCAAATGATAATTTTAAAACCAAAGCGAACCCGTTCTATCTGATTGTAAATTAATCATGTTGTTATCCATATCCATATTACTTTTTGAAATTAAAAGTGAATAATTATTTCGATCTCTCATGTATAACCAGAATGATTGTAGGCTTTAAACAATATGCGGCGTGAAAACTAGTTTAAAATTTTAATTTTGAATCTAGGAATATCACTTCGATTCTTATTTGAGGACTTGCTATTAGATGTCCCTTTCACAGATATATTTATCAGATATAAGTGTAAACGTGTCCATTACCAATGTTGTAATATCAAGGTGGCCATAATATGACCCCGAGGCTATTTTCCAACAATACACCGGTCGTTTACTTGTTGGATGTATGTCCGCTGCTTCACGTAAGTAGAGTAAATTGGTCCCATTTATAGGAAACAAAAAATTGCCAAGAAAATTCCAAACCTGGATTTCTGATAAACAAGTGCGATATTGCTTTTCTTTCTGGATATTGCCTTTCTTTGT
Organism: Ylistrum balloti; assembly: GCF_031769215.1. Lineage (NCBI taxonomy): Eukaryota > Metazoa > Mollusca > Bivalvia > Pectinida > Pectinidae > Ylistrum > Ylistrum balloti. The sequence continues at coordinate 4,081 of NW_026782081.1, forward strand.
GGTAAGTGTTTTAGTTTTCGTACGGTAACATAGGATATAATATACTGGCTTGTTGTCGTGGCATCAGAGTTGTCCATCTTGTCATTTTCTTGTGTTAACTGGTTCGGCAGTAGCACTTGATCGACAACTCGTTGATAAGTTGGTATTTAATTGATTTTCATTATGAATTAATATAATACCGTTTTTTTTTCTTTTGGATCTTTGGTTCGGAAATTACACATGCGCCTTATATTGGATTCAATAACTCACAGAAAAAAGGAATTTTGTTTTATTTAAGATTAAGTGTACCTACCAATTTGACGTTTGGCATTTATTTTGAATAATGTTGATTTTCTTCTGTACCCTCCTGAACATCACCTATCTAAGCCCAACATTTACTAAACCGAATGACGGATCAGTTGTGTGGCTTTTATCCATTCTCTGGCGCTGCTGTGTCTAATTATATTTTAGCAAACGTTTTATTGAGAAAGACATTATATAAAAATACAAATTTGTCCTCAAGTAGGTGGACTCTCACCCTCCACACTCAGCATTTACACCGCTGCTTCCACGGCACATACAAATATGCTAACATACAAGTACCTTCATGTATACATCCATTATAATCTGTTGTATAGCATTTATCTTAGATTAAGTACAAGCCTGTTACCGACGATATACAATGATATTACATATACCCTCCACGCAAGGTCGTGTACCATTAATTATTCTGTTGAAGTCTTCCCTTAAGGAAGAAGTTAGTATTGAATTGTATTGCTCCTGCGTTTTTGTATAATCATCTTATAACCTGCTACACTCTATTGGGTGATTTTATTATAAATGACACATGTAAAATTTACGTGCAGCTTGAATAGTGGACGTGATTAAAATGACATATAAGACATACATAAGAAGTTCAATACACGAAAGAAGTTATCCAATACGTGTTCTTTTTTTATAGCATCACATTGAGCTATGAAAATACTTCACTTCAAGATTCTGGCTCTGTTCGTCTCTATTGCTATGTAAGTATTTTAGTTGAAACTCAATTTTGAATATGAAAAAGCACAACGACATGTTTTACAACGTTAAAATATTAAAACCTATACAACAAATACTATTCTTACATTTCTTTTATTCAATTGATAAAAACTATAAAGATTATACACTGCCAGCGCCCCTTAAGATCATATATACACTCTCAATAATTGGAATTAAATACTTTAGTATTGTTTTAAACTAGAAATGTTTTTTTCTCCATCTAGATTTTAACTTTTCATTCATTTTCGATTTTCTTCAGTCGCCTCCTAGTCTTCAAAATTTAGGGCAAAATCATCACTAACGAGTCCCAGAAGGACAGAATAGCTGTGTGATGCAGTTCAATTCATTGTTTGCCTCTACTGTATGTAACTCTAAATATAAGTATTAATAGGTGATATTTATCTGTGTCCTTTTCACAATCTTTTATGAGTTTTATGTTTGAAAATAAGATTCACAAAGAAATGTCAGTTTCCATCCTTTTAGGTGGTTTTACACTTAGGATTTCTGTAAAACCTTTAAATCGTTGAAAAAACACTTTCACAGTAGTATAGATATTAAGACATTGTTAAATCTGGTTGAGAGGAATAACTTAATCTTGAGATTCCAATAAAACCAAAGAGTACTGACACATAACCAGAATTTTGATTTAAACACAAAGTGGACAAAGCTAAGGCAAAATATGGAAAAAGATCGAATTATATATAAACCAATGAAAAAGTAAAATGATAAGACCAGGTTTTACTGAAAAACTAAACGTCTTTTGTTTCATCGACGACACCCACCAAATGAAGTTAGCTGAATCCAAGTAATATCAAGTTCTTTTACGTAACGCTTTGCCTTGTTATTTTGAAAAAATCTCATCCGAAACCTTTCTTTTGTTCACAATTATGACCTCATGGTATTGATTATCGATGGTGTGGACATATCGGTATTTTCTCGTTGAATATGTGTGTTTTAGTACCAATCGTTGAACATTTGTAAAATTTAATAGATTCTTATTAATTTTGATGTCTCTAAATACAAAATTGTCTTTTTTGCTTCAGCGTAACGGTTCTGATTTGGTCATGGGTTATTCCATCATTGAAAACGAATAGTCTGTCTGATGATTATAGTCTTCATGGAAACATTTTAGATTTAGACAAACCGCACACCCTTAAAGAGGGTCAACAAATGACGACACAGTCTCATACGGAACGATTGGATAGTTATCTAGACATGAACGTGACAACCGCCAGCCATTTCATATCACCAGAGCTCACAACGGTTACAGTTTTGCCACTTGTGATTCCTCTAAGAGTTGGTGATACTTTTAGGGTGAGAATTCGTCTTTTTTATACGGATGGTAAACCAGTGAATACAGGCGGTGACTACCTCAGAATATGGTTAAAAGATCCATCGATTAAAAATACAAATGTAAATGGTCACGTGGTAGACCATGGGAACGGGACTTATACTGGAGAGGTTTTGTTACCTTGGAAAGGTTATCCAGAGGTCTATATATCTATTGCGAACTCGAGGCATCACATATCGCTCTTCCTGAGTTACTTGGAGAAACATGGAACGTTGAATCCGATGGCGTCCAAATTTATAGACTCTACTGGTAAACATGAGGAAGAATCTATGTGCAGTCCAAAACCCGATGTCGTTCTTCAAGGATGTGATTTTGTCAACAGATGTAACTCAACCTCATATAATTATGGGTTGCCATGGTTTTGCTGTAAACCGGAATCTGAATTTCTAACATGTGATGACATTAAAACACAAGACAGTTCTAGAAACAGCAAAATTGGTGAATTTGCGATAAACGTGTTTAAGTAAGTTAATATTTAATTTTCTTTGCAGCTACTTTACTTTTCTTGATTATATTTTTAGGACATCTGAAGGGTCAAGATGACCAATTGCTAATATGCTTCGTCCGTCGTCGTGCGCCGTCGCCGACCGTAAACATTTCCTCTAAGACACTACTTGTGCGTCACGCCCTGTCGGTCCTCTACCAAAGTTGGCTTGAAACCTCATTTAAGTGAAGAATTATTTCTTCAATTAAGAAAGTTGATTCAGCCCCAAGGGACCTTGATTCCCTAATGCTTCAATGGAATTCATTAAAAAATCATTATTAGGGTTGTGCAATTAATTCTTAAATTCAAGAAGTTGATTCTACCCAGTTGAAAAAGGGAAATTTGGAAATATTTTTTCTTAAAAGACCCTGCAAAGTCGTTTAACATTCATATATATTATAACATCTTGTCTTTAAATAACAATAAGTTCATCTTAGAACCTGCCATTTTTAATTGAACTGACCAATATTTACGTGGCAGGTGTCTTTACTATTCTTATTCTCCCTATACTTCATGTAAGTCTTTCTTTTTGCGCTAGTTTTGCTGAATTTGGATTTGGATATAGAGTTTATATAAAAATTACATAAAGACATAACTCAATCAGGATAATGATATTGTAATTACATAGTCTACCAAGAAAAATAAATACGTTGTAATAACATCAATTATGAAGAAGTAAACCTAGTACAGGTAAGTATATTGCACGTGTATAAGGATTGGTGGGTAAGCGTTATAAAGTTCAGTACAGTGTAACTACATAGGTATACAAGAACAAGTAAAAACCTAGTACAGGTATCTACATTGTATTTATATTGGTAGGTAAGTGTAATAAAGGTTAATACAGTGTTACTACATAGGTGTACAAGAACAAGTAAAAACCTAGTACAGGTAACTAAATTGTGTTTATATTGGTAGGTAAGTGTAATAAAGGTCAATACAGTGTTACTACATAGGTATACAAGAACAAGTAAACCTAGTATAGGTAACTACATTGTATGTGTATTGGTGGAAAAGCTAAATAAAGATCAGTACAGTGTAACTACATAGGTATACAAGAACAAGTAAAGATAGCACAGGTATCTTCATAAATATACACGGGTAAACCTAGTACAGGTTAGTTCATTGTAAACAAGGTATGAACAAGTAAACCTACTAGTGTAAGTACTTTGTAGTATATGAATATACACTGATATATCTAAATAAAGATTCCAGATTTGAATTACCTGTCGTAAGTGTACCCGAGTGTATCCGAGTGTGATAAGTGTTCCTTGTACTATTCGTATCCATTTTATGTGCATTGCGATCCAGGTGTTTATATCGAGTATTAGACAATATGACACTATGGCCACGTCGAGAATTTTCTGCTGTCTAACAGTACAACTTCCAAACATCCTTTTTGAGGATGTTGTGGTTGTGTAATGATAAGGCAGTTGTAGAATTTCTTGGCTTGGCGATTTGGTGCCACAGATCGAGTTCGAGGCCAAGATAAAGACCAAGTCAAAATTGTCTTCCTTCGGTTACAATGTTTAAATATTTACAGATATATCAACTGGGGTAGGGGAGAAGATACTGTACTCGATAGCCAAAGTATTCTTAAGATATTAAATTATGAATTAATTTATACATGATATTGGTATTATTTTAAATATTTACCGATTACGTTAAATATTTTGACTTATTTACTTTTTTGTTATTTCTGCTGAGCTTAACAATATTCCAATAGATAATTTACTTTTCATTGTGTTCCAGAAACCAAAAACATATGAAAATTGGTTCCACGAAATTAGAAGTCTTGGAAGGTAGGTAACAATAACGCTGGAGTTTGGCTTCCACAAGTATTGAAATTATGCATGTTAATTTGAGATTTGTTTAGAATTTTGAAATGACGAGATATTGTTAAGAAACAATATTTGTTCTTTTGTAGGTGAGGATGGTCGTGAGCTTATGTTCTCCCCTCAATTAGAATGCAAGGTTCGTGCCCCGGGTGCCACTTGGCATGATAGCGTTCCTACAGGATATTATTATAATAAAATATGGATAAATTTAAAATGTTTACATGAGAAAATGAACTTTGATATTTGCTTGAAAGACAAACGAGTTGTAATATTGGGAGATTCTAATAGTCGAGGAATTTATCAGGTGATGTGTGAACGAACAAATGCCGTAGATCTTACAAACCACTACACCAAAGACAAGCCATGGCATAAATTGTTGATGGCGAAAAACTCTAAGCTGAATCTAGACTTAATGTGGGCTCCTCATAACCCGCCATTTTATGTAGGTAGACACCAGAGTTTGGACACAATGCGGTCAGTTGGAAACTGGCTGGACAGGACACCTCATGATAAACCAATAATAGTCATCATACATCTGTACTATCATCTCACCAGGACGACATTGTCTGTGTTTCGCGCCCTGGTCAAGGACGCACGTGCTGGTGTTGATCGTCTGCTCGCAAGAGCTCCAGACTCACAAATTATCATTCAGGGCCCTCATTCATTTACATATAAAGATGTTCTGGAACCGATAGACTACCTCCGGCGATGCCATGAAGAAATTTGGTTCCAAGAATTCAATGGAATTCATGATAAAGTCTTTTACGTCGGTCATTGGGATCGAACAGCCGGAATGGCAAACGTTAATGTGCATCCCATTGGTTATGCTACCAAAGATTTAGCCAATGAAATGCTTTCTTATATTTGCGATTCATACCTGTCTAAATGATTTTAACATTTATGCTAACTAACCTTTGTTTTAAAGACAAATTTGTCTCGAATTTTTGTTTCTCTTTTATTTATCGTACACTTAATACTTCTTATATCACATACAAAACTTGTTTGGATGTGTTTCCGTAATCTGTACTCATATAGTTTTCGTTGCAAGTGGCGTGACCTTTTCAAAGGTTTTCGATGTAGATTTGACGAGTGATACAGTACCTCAAATAAAAAAAAACCCAGAGAATTTTGAGACAATCTCCATCCGATAGAATTTCTAAAAAGAAAGTGAGTTTTAACGATCGATGTCAGTTATGATGGAAACACTTATTTTATTACAGACACAGATGTATCGAAATGAACTGCATCACGCGGTTGTGAGATAAAGAGGATATTTCACTTGTAATAAGTTACACTTATCACCTGTTTCGCTTGCATGGAGAAAAAAGCAGATGCACGATCTACATATATACAAAGTATTCTCAACAAACAAAGCACGTGTTTCAATTGATGTCATTCCTAATAATTTACATCTCTTCAATCTTAAAGTTATGAATAAAGAAATTTTCATTTGAAAAGACCTGAAGATTTATTTCTGGCATCATTTTGTCTGGCTTGTTAAATGTTGCCTTATTTAATATTTTCATATCTATATTCAATCTTTATTTTGTAATTTAGTATGGAACAGACTATCAATTTTATCAGCAGAAAAGAGCAGTCTGTTTGTCCATTGACATTTCGGAATTGTGACGGTATTTTATTCAATCTTAACATTCTTACCCTACTGGTTTCTCACATTTAAAGGACCCAAGATATTGTAGCCGTGAAATTACAAATATTTCCTGATACTAAATATGAATGAAGCATTGAAGAACAGTGTTCGGTAGCAGTTTCCTTCTTTATCAAATATTTCAACAAAGTGAAACGTTACATATACCATTTTTTAAAATGAGATATATCCCTATATGTTCTATAGTAATGTCGATTGCTATTTTAATCGAAGGGTTGTCAAATGAAGTGGCCAGACGGTTGCTAGGAACAATTCATTGTCATAGTAGATAGTCCATCTTTATCAACATCATTCCTCCATCATTCAGATTAGTAGAATGTATCCAAATTTTTGTGATAATCTTACTGTATGAATCACGAAACTGACCAAAAAACATGAAAAAAGAAACAGTGCCATCAGTTATACAGATAATAAAAGCCAATAATGCAGCTATCCCAAGGTTAAGTCTAGCTGTACGTAAGGATGAAGACGGACACGGACACTTAATGTCCATACATACACAATTCTTTGCCTGGTAAACAAGGATACACAGTGGATTCAAACCTTGGACAAGGTTGATGATAAGATAAAATAAGACACCAGATGACCCAATCACCTTATCCATTATAAGTTAAATAATGAGCAAAGGAAATGGGGCTATATGATCCAAGTAGAGCCATGTGTGACACTAGAGAAGGATAGACAGCGAGTAATTAAATGTGTATCAGCGAAAGATATGTAAATCTGTTTATATTCTGAAAACACAGTTGGTGTAATAAAGACAGTAAAAAACAAACAATTATAAAACAGCACGAGGCATTAAACATACCAAGAAAGGTAATCATAATACATCAATGACTTCCTGCGGAAGACATTTGTCGTATGAAAAGAGAGCATAACAGCTATACTTATACACACATGCAGTAAAACGTTTTATGGACTTTGGAAATTGACCGGAAGTAAAGCAATTTTACCATTAGTTTGCAAAAAGCAATTCAAACAGTTCGGAAACATACTAAAACAATTGTTACAATATCTCTCCACCTAATTAACGAATTAAGTCTTGGATAAATGCGTCATTGTTGCACATATTTAGTATCATCTACTGTCCCGGTATAGGAGTAGTATTAGGGAAAAACAAGAATTCCATGGAATTGAATGTTTCGCCTGCCTAGCAAGGTTCCTTGAGATGAGTTTTATGGAAAAATAGCCTTAGATATTCATTGTATTTATTCCATTTATATAATTCGTTTTGCTCCAAATACGACAGGAACAGGGACAACACACCTGAAAAGCAATCTCATACAAGCCCGTTTGCTTAAGAATTAAGAAATGAAGTTTGAGTCTAATTGTCCAAACAACCAGTTTTCTTTTGACAGCTACCATGACCGTGACCTTTGACTTTTTGACTTGAAAAACAATCCCTGGTAAAGAAGCACTGTATGAAGATTGATGTTGGTCGGCCAAAAGGGAAGTGAAAACACTAATTTTCTATTCATAGTTACAGTGACCTTAACCTTTGACCTTCAGACCTGAAAAATAATCCCAAACTCAAAGAAATTTTTTCTCACTTCTTTACCTAATCAGTATTACTTTCTACGTAGTAGAATGAATATAAATTATGTTTGAATGCACTATCATATGTATTACCTCTCCCCATATTTGCTAGTTCAAAGGAAGGCAACTCTAACAAACATTGGTAGTCAAAGACAGATGATTTTAACAAAGAGGTACTGCTTCCTACTGCTAGATTCAATATAAATGTGACCATCGGTAAAATGGAAAAAGGAATATTCTATTTTGAAGAGATTTGGAAAGGTAATCTCAGTGAGCCATATCGAAATACCGATTATAAGAAAACATATCTTAGATACTGTGTGTTATTTTGTACAGATAGCTAAAGTTGTTACCTAAAGCAATTGTTATATCTCGTCATATTGAGAAAGCTGTCTAGTTACATAATGCCATAACGTGTTTCATTCTAAAACCTGTATCAAATGACAATTTTAAAACCAAAGTGACCTAGTAAAACAGCTGTATGATGCAACGTAATTCATTATTTGACCCTGTTCTATCTGATTGTAAACTAATCATGTTGTTATCCCACACGCACGTCTTTTGTATAATCCTGATCAATATAGGAAAACAAGTCGATCACGTTTATTTAGTTCTTATACAAACCAAGAACTCCCCAAAATGCCTGGAATAAGTTGTTTATATTACAATACGTAGGATATCCTTCAATATTGCAAACATGGTTTGGCTCTTTTTATGTCTATATCGCAGATGAAGGACATTTAGTCCAATTCATCACATGAAACAACAATTTACAATAGTTACACTTTTTTCAACATGTACTTTTTCATCACATCGCATATTAATTCCTCAATATGCTTCAAAATCATTGTCTTTAAAATCATATTACTTTTTGAAATTAAAAGTGAAAAATTATTTCGATCTCTCATGTATAACCAGAATGATTGTAGGCTTTAAACAATATGCGGCGTGAAAACTAGTTTAAAATTTTAATTTTGAATATAGGAATATCACTTCGATTCTTATTTGAGAACTTGCTATTAAATGTCCCTTTCACAGATATATTTATCAGATATAAGTGTAAACGTGTCCATTACCAATGTTGTAATATCAAGGTGGCCATAATATGACCCCGAGGCTATTTTCCAACAATACACCGGTAGTTTACTTGTTGAATGCATGTTAGCAGCTTCGCGTAAGAAGAGTAAATTGGTCCCATTTATAAATATTTGCCCAGAAAATTCCAGACATGGATTTCTGATAAACAAGTGCGATATTGCTTTTCTTTCTGGATATTGCCTTTCTTTGTGGTACGTGTTTCAGTTTTCGTATGGTAAGTAATATAGGAACGATATGATATACTGGCTTGTTGTCGTGGCATCAGAGTTGTCCATCTTGTCATTTTCTTGTGTTAACTGGTTCGGCAGTAGCACTTGATCGACAACTCGTTGATAAGTTGGTATTTCATTGATTTTCATTATAAATTAATACAATTCCGATTTTTTTTTTCTTTTGGATCTTTGGTTCGGAAGTTACACATGTGCCTTATATTTTATTCAATAACTCACAGAAAAAAGAAATTTTGTTTTATTTAAGATTAAGTGTACCTACCAACCTGACGTTTGGCATTTATTTCGAATAATGTTGATTTTCTTCTGTACCCTCCTGAACATCACCTATCTAAGACCAACATTCTCTGGCGCTGCTGTGTCTAATTATATTTTTAGCAAACGTTTTATTGAGAAAGACATTATATAGAAATACAAATTTGTCCTCATGTAGGTGGACTCTCACTCTCCACACTCAGCATTTACACCGCTGCTTCCACGGTACATACAAATATGCTAACATACAAGTACCTTCATGTATACATCCATTACAATCTATTGTATAGCATTTATCTTAGATTAAGTACAAGCCTGTTACCGCCGATATACAATGATATTACATATACCCTCCACGCAAGGTCGTGTACCATTAATTATTCTGTTAAAGTCTTCCCTTAAGGAAGAAGTTAGTATTGAATTGCATTGCTCCTGTGTTTTTGTATAATCATCTTATAACCTGCTACACTCTATATCATCTATAACTGTATATATATTAAGATTACTGTCATTATCACTAATTCTCCACCGCTGGGTCGCGGTTTCAAGGAGTATGTAGGGTGTCGCCAAGTACTGACCGCAGGTCGGTTGCTTTTCTTCGTGAACTCCGGCTTTCCTCCACCAACCAAACCTGAAACGTCCTTAAATGACTCTGACTCTTAATCTTGAATAGAGAGGGCTATATGACAGGCACGTTTTATTTGAACAAAATGTACTTCAATTGGGTGATTTTGTTATAAATGACACATGTAAAATTTACGTGCAGCTTGAATAGTGGACGTGATTAAAATGACATAAAAGACATATATGAGAAGTTCAATACACGAAAGAAGTTATCCAATACGTGTTTTTTTTTTATTTTATAGCATTACATTGAGCTATGAAAAAACTTTACTTCAAGATTCGGGCTCTGTTCGTCTCTACTGCTATGTAAGTATTTTAGTTGAAACTCAATTTTCAATATGAAAAAGCACAACGACATGTTTTACAACGTTAAAATATTAAAACCTATGCAACAATTGCTATTCTTACATTTATTCAATTGATAATAACTATAATGATTATACACTGCCAGCGCCCCTAAGGAACATATCTACACTCTCAATAATTGGAATTAAATACTTTAGTATCTTTTAATTTCCTAGAATTATTTTCTTCTCAGTCAAGATTTCAACTTTTCATTCAATCATTTTCGATTTTCTTCAGTCGCCTCCTAGGCTTCAAATTCTAGGGCAAAATCATCACTAACGAGTCCCAGAAGGACAGAATAGCTGTGTGATGCAGTTTAATTCATTGTTTGCCTCTACTGTATGTAACTCTAAATATAAGTATTAATAGGTGATATTTATCTTTGTGTCCTTTTCACAATCTTTTATGGGTTTTATGTTTGAAAATAAGATTCACAAAGAAATGCCAGTTTCCATCCTTTTAGGTGGTTTTACACTTAGGATTTCTGTAAAACCTTTATATCGTTGAAAAAACACTTTCACAGTAGTATAGATATTAAGACATTGTTAAATCTGGTTGAGAGGAACAACTTAATCTTGAGATTCCAATAACACCAAAGAGTACTGACACATAACCAGAATTTTGATTTAAACACATAGTGGACAAAGCTAAGGCAAAATATGGACAAAAGATCGAATTATATATAAACCAATGAAAAAGTAAAATAATAAGACCAGGTTTTACTGAAAAACTAAACGTCTTTTGTTTCATCGACGACACCCACCAAATGAAGTTAGCTGAATCCAAGTAATATCAAGTTCTTTTACGTAACGCTTTGTCCTTCGAAACTTTTCTTTTGTTCACAATTATGATCTCATGCTATTGATTATCGATGGTGTTGACATATCGATATTTTCTGGTTGAATATGTGTTTTATTACCAATCGTTGAACATTTGTAAATTTAATAGATTCTTATTAATTTTGATGTCTCTAAATACAATATTGTCTTCTTTGCTTCAGCGTAACGATTCTGATTTGGCCATGGGTTATTCCATCATTGAAAACGAATAGTCTGCCTGATGAGGGTCAACAAATGACGACACAGTCTCATACGGAACGATTGGATAGTTATCTAGACATGAACGTGACAACCGCCAGCCATTTCATATCACCAGAGCTCACAACGGTTACAGTTTTGCCACTTGTGATTCCTCTAAGAGTTGGTGATACTTTTAGGGTGAGAATTCGTCTTTTTTATACGGATGGTAAACCAGTGAATACAGGCGGTGACTACCTCAGAATATGGTTAAAAGATCCATCGATTAAAAATACAAATGTAAATGGTCACGTGGTAGACCATGGGAACGGGACTTATACTGGAGAGGTTTTGTTACCTTGGAAAGGTTATCCAGAGGTCTATATATCTATTGCGAACTCGAGGCATCACATATCGCTCTTCCTGAGTTACTTGGAGAAACATGGAATGTTGAATCCGATGGCGTCCAAATTTATAGACTCTACTGGTAAACATGAGGAAGAATCGATGTGCAGTCCAAAACCCGATGTCGCTCTTCAAGGATGTGATTTTGTCAACAGATGTAACTCAACCTCATATAATTATGGATTGCCATGGTTTTGCTGTAAACCGGAATCTGAATTTCTAACATGTGACGACATTAAAACACAAGACAGTACTAGAAGCAGCAATATTGGTGAATTTGCGATAAACGTGTTTAAGTAAGTTAATATTTAATTTTCTTTGCAGCTACTTTACTTTTCTTGATTATATTTTTAGGACATCTGAAGGGTCAAGATGACCAATTGCTAATATGCTTCGTCCGTCATCGTGCGCCGTCGCCGACCGTAAATATTTCCTCTAAGACACTACTTGTGCTTCACGCCCTGTCGGTCTTCTACCAAAGTTGGCTTGAAACATCATTGAAGTGAAGAATTATTTCTTCAATTTAGAAAGTTGATTCAGCCCCTAGGGACCTTGATTCTCTAATGCTTAAATGGATTTCATCCAATTTTGTCTGAAGCATTATTAGGGTTGGGCAATTAATTCTTATATTCATGAAGTTGATTCTACGAAGACTTTGGGGCGGGGCTCCAAAAGTCGAATTTAGGAAATATTTTATTTGAAAGACCTTGCAAAATCGTTTCACTTTCATATATTATAACATCTTCTATGTAAATAACTATAAGTTCATTTGATAACCTGCTATTATTTAATTGAACTGACCAAGATTTACGTGGCAGGTGTCATTGATGAAGCAGAAGACGCTTACTCTTCCGGAAAACTAAATGTTCATGTCATTTTTTTTTCATATTTTGCGCTAGTTTCAATGAATTTGGGTTTGGATATAGAGTGAAAATTGCATAAAGACATAACTCAATAAGGATAACATTATTGTAATTACATCATAAACTAGTCGACCAAGATAAATGAATACAAGTAATAGATGCATAAATAAAAGTACATTGTATGATATTGGTATTGGTGGGTGTAACTACATATGTATACAAGAACAGGTAAACCTAGTATAGGTAAGTACATTGTATTTCTATTGGTGGAAAAGCTAAATAAAGATCAGTACAGTGTAACTACATAGGTATACAAGAACAAGTAAAGCTAGCACATGTATTTACATACGTATATACGGGTAAACCTAGTAAAGGTTAGTTCATTGTAAACAAGGAGTGAACAAGTAAACCTACTAGGGTAAGTACTTTGTAGTATATGAATATACACTGATATATCTAAATAAAGATTCCAGATTTGAATTACCTGTCGTAAGTGTACCCGAGTGTATCCGGGTGTGATAAGTGTTCCTTGTACTATTCGTATCCATTTTATGTGCATTGCGATCCAGGTGTTTATATCGAGTATTAGACAATATGACACTATGGCCACGTCGAGAATTTTCTGCTGTCTAACAGTACAACTTCCAAACATCCTTTTGGAGGATGTGGTGGTTGTGTAATGATAAGACAGTTGTATAATTTCTTGGCTTGGCGATTTGGTGCCACATATCGAGAGTTCTATACCCAGATAAGGAACAAGTCAAAATTGTCTTCTTTCGCAAGTTATGTTACAATGTCTATATATATATATTAATAACTTATCATGGAGATTCAGGGATGAAATCGCTTATGCTTAATTCGACATATTGACAATATATTTCACCGGACACTGAGAATTCAATTTTTATATTTAGATATATATATATGCGTGTGTGTATATATATATATATATATACCTACTGGGGTTGGGGAGAAGATACTGTACATGATAGCCAAAGTATTCTTAAGATATTAAATCATGAATGAATTTAGTTATACATGATATTGATATTATTTAGAAATATATACCGATTACGTTAAGTTTTTTGTTTTATTTACTTTTTGGTTATTTCTGCTGAGCTGAACAACGTTTCAAAAGCCGATTTACTTTTCATTGTGTTACAGGAACCAAAAACATATGAAAATTGGGTCCATGAAATTGGACGTCTTGGAAGGTAGGTAACAATAACGCTGGAGTTTGGTTTCCACAAATAAAAATGAAATTATGCATGTTAATTTGAGATTTGTTTAGAATTTTGAAATGACGAGATATTGTTAAGAAACAATATTTGTTCTTTTGTAGGTGAGGATGGTCGTGAGCTTATGTTCTCCCCTCAATTAGAATGCAAGGTTCGTGCCCCGGGTGCCACTTGGCATGATAGCGTTCCTACAGGATATTATTATAATAAAGTATGGATCAATTTTAAATGTTTACATGAAGAAATGAACTTTGATATTTGCTTGAAAGACAAACGAGTTGTAATATTGGGAGATTCTAATAGTCGAGGAATTTATCAGGTGATGTGTGAACGAACAAATGCTGTAGAGCTTACAAACGACTACACCAAAGACAAGCCATGGCATAAATTGTTGATGGCGAAAAACTCTAAGCTGAATCTAGACTTAATGTGGGCTCCTCATAACCCGCCATTTTATGTAGGTAGACACCAGAGTTTGGACACAATGCGGTCAGTTGGAAACTGGCTGGACAGGACACCTCATGATAAACCAATAATAGTCATCATACATCTGTACTATCATCTCACCAGGACAACTTTGTCTGTGTTTCGCGCCCTGGTCAAGGACGCACGTGCTGGTGTTGATCGTCTGCTCGCAAGAGCTCCAGACTCACAAATTATCATTCAGGGCCCTCACTCATTTACATATAAAGATGTTCTGGAACCGATAGACTACCTCCGGCGATGCCATGAAGAAATTTGGTTCCAAGAATTCAATGGAATTCATGATAAAGTCTTTTACGTCGGTCATTGGGATCGAACAGCCGGAATGGCAAACGTTAATGTGCATCCCGATGACTATGTTACCAAAGATTTAGTCAATGAAATGCTTTCTTATATTTGCGATTCATACCAGTCTAAATGATTTTAACATTTATGCTAACTAACCTTTGTTTTAAAGACAAATTTGTCTCGAATTTTTGTTTCTCTTTTATTTATCGTACACTTAATACTTCTTATATCACATACAAAACTTGTTTGGATGTGTTTCCGTAATCTGTACTCATATAGTTTTCGTTGCAAGTGGCGTGACCTTTTCAAAGGTTTTCGATGTAGATTTGACGAGTGATACAGTACCTCAAATAAAAAAAAACCCAGAGAATTTTGAGATAATCTCCATCCGATAGAATTTCTAAAAAGAAAGTACATGTGTGTTTTAGCGAGCGATGTCAGTTATGATGGAAACACTAATTTTGTAATAGACACAGATGTATTGAAACTAGCTGCATCATGCGGCTGTGAGATAAATACGAGTCTTCACTTGTTATAAGTTGTTTTAACTGAAGTAATCCCTGATGATGAATTATAAATGTATAAATCGTAAAATTCAAATAGGAAATTTAAATGTTTACATCTCTTGAATTTTGTAATTTTAAATAAAGTAATTTTCATTTGAAAAAGACCTGAGGATTTGTTTCTTGCATTAGTTTGTTTGGCGTGTTTAATGTTACCTTATTTAATATTTTCATATCTATATTCAATGTATCTTTATTTTATATGTATTGTATAAAACTTTTCATTCGTGTTTTATATCTCACATTTGATTTGTATTATAAAATATAATTAGTATTTTACAAATTTTCATTATTATTGTAGTCTCATTGTAATTGTTTCCAATGCCGTTTTTCATTTGTGTTGTATATATTTGATACAAATGAATAAAGATGTATGGAGGAACCCTCACCAAGTTCGTCGGATTTTTATATGTTTTGATAGAGATTGAAAGTTACATTCTATAAATACAAATATAGAAATATGACATCATAACAACCCAAATCGGGGTAAAGCAAATCTAGATAAATATCCTATGTATATTTGTATTTAAATAATAGAACTCAAACCTAATTGTACATTTACTCAGTATGGAACAGACTTTCAATTTTATCAGTCGCATTGATTCCATGAATATAATTCGTTTTGCTCCAAATACGGCAGGACAGGGACAACTCACCTGGAAAGCAATCACAGATGAGCCCCTTTGCTTACGAAGTATTGTATGAAGTTTGAATCCCAGTGTCGAAACAAAACTCAAGTAATCACACAAAACCGTCTTTATTTACAGCTACAATGACCTTGACCTTAACTTTTGACATGAAAAGCAATTCCTAGCAAGCCCCTTTGGTAAGGAAGCACTGTATGAAGTTTGAGGTTGTTCGGCCGAAGGGAAGTGAAGTAATTTCGAAAAAAAATAATTTTCTATTCATAGTAACAGTGACCTTGACCTTTGACCTCCGAACCTGAAAATAATCCCAAGCTCATAGAAAATGTTTACGCTCTTCTTTATCTAAACAATTTAACTTTCTACGTCGTAGAATAAATATAAAGTATGTTTGAATGCATTATTATTGAGTAATCAGTGATCAAAGGAAGGCAACTCTTGCAAACACTGGTTGTCAAAGACAGGTGATTTTAACAAAAGGACATTGCTTGCCACTGCCAGATTCAATCTAAATGTGACCATCGGTAAAATGGAAAGAGAAATATTCTATTTTGAAGAGATTTGGAAAGGTGATCTCAGTGAGCCATTTCGAAATACCGATTATAAGAAAACATATCTTGGATGTTGTGTGTTATTTTGTACAGATAGCTAAAGTTGCTACCTAAAGCAATAGTTATATCTCGTTATAAGGAGAAAGTTGTTTAGTTATATCTCATTATAACGATAAAGCTGTCTAGTTATATATCATCATAACTCGAAAACTGTCTAGTCATATCTCGTCATAATGAGAAAGTTGTCTAGTAATATAATGTCATTACGAGAAAGCTGTCTAATCATGTCTCGGCATAACGAGAAATCTGTTTAGTTATATATCGTAATAACTAGAAATTATTCCAGTTATATCTCGTCATCACTAGAAAGATGTCTAGTTATATCACGTCATAACCAGAAAGCTGTTACTAGTCATATCTCACCACATATCCGGATAATTATTCTGTTGTTACGAGATAAGCTCGGTTTTATTCCAATGTCAAGCTTATTGCTATACTATAACATAATGACTCTTGGAGGCCAGATGATCTCCGCGATGCAAACAAAAGTATATTTAGAGGCCGATGCCCTTGCACATTTTTCTATCTCAGGTGTTAAAGATGGCAGACAAAAATGATTAGTACACGGATGACAAGTACTTACAAGTAATCCTTACACAAACACTCCGATTGTGTGCTGTATATCTAGACAGGAAGGAATAAATATTTACATTCTATTATATCAAAGGGAAAACACGACAAAATGCATTTAAAATGATTGCCATTTCATCCTCGAGAATTGCTTCTAAGTTTATGATATTTCACTATCCATCATAATGCTTATCGGAACTTGTAATAATAAATTGCTGCCTTTGAAATGGCAAATGAATACGAACACAATATAACGAGCTCTTGACACATCTACACTATTCTATACCTTGTTCTCTTTTAAGAACTTGACATTAATTGATTGGGTTGGCCAAGATTTAAATGGCCAGTGTCGTCGATAAAGCAGAGGACTATTGCACCTGGTCTTATTCTCCTTGCGCTATTTCTAGAATCCCCGTGTAAATCTTATTTTCATTAGTAATTTGCCCTAGTTTTATTGAACTCAAGTTTGGTTATGTCTATGTTGACATGTTGGTATTATATCCTAGTTCCTGCTCTACTGGTATCTAGTTAATTTTAATGAAGTTGATAATAGCAAACAAATTCACAGTGTACATTTGTGTATTACAAGAGCAAAAGAAATTAATAGATCAATGGGTAAATTTTTATTTCGCTTGGCGTAGTACAAACAAAGATATTATAGTATTAACATTGATTCTGATTCTGCTTGCTGACACTGCTCCAGTCGGATGCTTCCCATCTTTCACGGAGACGCCTATATTCCTCATGGCCCTCCACATAGTCTGACCGGAAAAGCCTCTACAGCCAACCTTCACAGGGAAGGACGATACGCTCCAACCCTTCTGATGACAATCATCCAGTATTTAATCATCTCCCTCTCGTAAGCCTCATCCATACGTAATTTCCATGCCAATATCACCAAGATATTTAGCAAGCGGCTGTGCGATTTGGATAATGTGATTGTACTTGGCTTCCCTTTGAAATTGCAATGTCAAACATGAAAAATGCTGAAGAACCAAGGACTGAAACCTCGTACATATGACAACGGGGATTTAGTTTGGAGGGACTACACGACTGCCTTGACGTGTAAGCTGGGAAAATCCTTATCCTAACAAGATTATTGGAGTCGTGTCCCCTCTGACGTCTTTAATACAGAGTAAATTAGGTTCCCTTACATACGAATCAAAATGATTCACATTGGAACTAAGACAAATACGTATTTCCAGCTACTACATGACTATATTTATTATACATCTATGGCGTGTATTCAATAACACTGAATGAAAACCTATTACATTAGAAATGGTAAGACATAATTTATATAGCCTTGCATTGTTCCTGTAAAACAAGAGTAGACATTTGCCTTTTAACACAATTTTCTAAATTTCTTAATCATTTAGCTATATAAATCCTGATACAGATTGACAAATGAACTGAGGAAAGTGTTGACAGCAATCATGATAAATTGAATTGAAAAAACCCACTGAAATACAAATATTACACAGGTATTAATATCCGTGTGAACTTAAGCTGAATTAAGATTATATGTTATCATATAATTTTGACTGATATGCATTATCATACAAATAAGTCACAAATAGAAATTATTCATAACGTATATATGTATAAGATAGTTATAAACATTAGTAAGCTAGCATAGTAAATGAAATGAGCAAATATGTCTGTATGGACATTGTGGCCTAACAAATGATTTAGGTCTATATATCTGGAAACAAAAGAAAACTAAGCAAAGAAAAAAATAAAACTACGTTTACTAACCTGGCATACGGTAACAAACGAACTCAAAATATCCAGTGCTCGTTAAGACGTGGACCTTCATTGGGAGGTTTACGGTAGATAACTAGATTTCTTAAACGTTTTGTCATATACAATGCTAAATTCTTGGTGTTATATATAAGGCGTTGGTTAGTTTCTTTATATTTTATAAAACTGGAAATATATGTAAACAAAACACACAAAAAAAAAATAAAATAAACAAAAAAGAAAGCATAATTGTCGTTGGTTAGCTATTTTTTAACAGATCATCATTAAACATGCGTTGCAAAGGTTTGCAACTTTATATATATTTCAATCTTGCTTTGTGCTGAAACTAACGTGCCATTCATCCCTTTTCTTGGCCCAATCTTTTTAAACAATATAGTGAGATAAGGGAGTTAGCCATACATGTTTGAGTTACTGGCACTGCACAAAAGTGAGGGTCGTTGTGCGTTTCATTTTGAGACTGCGTATCCATAAGTTAGGTCACAAACTCAGGTGTGGTCTCGTGTTATTGTCAATTGTAATGCTACACAGACGTTTTTACCTTTAATGGCCAGTCTTCAAAATTGTTTTCCCTGCATTTCTCATCCGGAACTTTCACTCTTTTTATCAACCTTTGTTACAATCAACCCAGAAAATATTTTTCGTTCCGAAGACCCATACGCTTCCGGTTGTAAAACTACTTTCTCTGGGATCCACGTAACCAGCACTCGTGGTCGTCTGTGTGCTGAGAGAGGCAAGATACCATGGACTATATACAGCACTGCATCATTTTAGACTGAAATTCGGAATTATGAAAAAGCGTTGCCAAAACCCTTTCGGGTTCCTTACCCTGTAAATACTCAAAAACTTTCAAAAGGAAAACTTTACAATTTACAACCAAATAACATTTATTATATGATTACCGACATGAAATATGAACCTGTCAATATGAGGCATTTAGTCAAAACAAAAATAATATCAGAGCGATAAAATCCAGAATAGATTAGAATAATGTTTATCAATAACCGGTGATTAGTAAACGTTATATCAATGTTGTGAATTCTAAGTGCAGATATCAAACATTACGACAAATATAAAATAAGACTCACACAAAATCATCTGGATAAAATATACATGGTCAAAAGCAAATGTGTTTTCATTTAGAAACTGATTACGAAAATGAGGTATACACACCGAAGAACTATAAAAAGACGGACAAAGCGCATTTTCCTATAATTGTTATTCCACAGATGACCTTAGGACAAAAAATGAGGAGCTGGTCGAAAACTTTTTTTCCGAAAGGTTTCACTGTAGGATATTCTCAATTCTTTATTCTCTGTTGCGTCTCTAAGGCTTTCAACTTTCATTGTAAATTCTATTTTGAATATACAGGGTTGAACATGATAGCCATCCTCTAGCTAGCACTCGTACACTTCTTGGGAACAATTAAATACATACTGTTTACCAACATAATTTCGCAACTTTAATCACATGGACTATTTTGAGGCGAGGTTATCAGTATTACCGTATTGTGTTGTCAGCATCAACTTCGCGAGCCACAAACCATCATAAGTAACATTAACCACAAGAAGGTCTAGGATGACTTAACGATGACTTTATTTTCGATACGTGTTTCTGAACACCGTGAAAATTAATTATTTACAAATGGGTTTACAGTATTTCTAATGCAGAATTGACCAGTTATTATAGAAGTTCACTAAAGAATACGATGGAACATTGTATACACCGATGTTCCCCGCCTTGGTAAAGTATAACACACGCTATCGGTGTCATAAAGAAAGACACCATGTCTGATAGCCATGTATGGCTTTGGCTAAAATGTGAAAGTCATTAACACAGTCGTGCCTTGCGGGGAAGGGTCATGTCATTAATGTGATTGACTCGTTCCTACTTAGCGAAGCTGACATTCCGGTCATGTTCTATAATGGATCGCTCATCTGGTACCATTAAATCATTACATTTAGTATTGGATTCTTATTTGTCCGATGCGAATAGTAGATACATATTTATGTTTAGCCATTTCTTTATATCACTTCTTTAGTTTATTAACAATAAAACGGTTTTTTATTAGTTTACTTTGTTAGTAGAATATTATCTAGAATATACATGAAGATTTCTTATATATATGCGTTACGTTCATGAATAAATAACTGTTCCATTTGTTAACATTATGGAAAAAGCCTATTTTGAAATCTAAAATATACATTTCTTTTAAAGAGACAAATCTTGGATTCCTGAAGTAATGAACTGGTAAATGTTTTCAAATTTGCGCACATTTATGAAAACAAAATAAACAAAAAATAAATAAAAACAATCGTTCAATGTCATAATGCAATATTGAAAAAAAAAATCGGTATCAAGTTTAAGAATCGAACTAAAAAATAGATATAATAGAACAGAAATAAAGATATTTGTGTATTGGCTTTCATCCATTCTCATGGCACGGGCATTTTTATTGTATCATAACAACAATTAAAAACTTCCTTGGCGGACCTTGGCAGTGACACATAGAATATCTCACCTCTTCCATAGTATATTTCTCATCATCATCAAGTATCCCTTGTGTCTGGGTGAGTCGTTATCAGCAGGATGCTGGGATATGTCTGTGTTTATCTATAAAACAACAATAACCGAAATTGTACAGCGCATTTCCGGAAGTAATCGTGCATTACGTATAATAGGTCATTAATTATCTAATCCTTCCCTTCAAAGGGTCATAACTATTGGGGACAATCACCTGATCATTGACCTAACTCATGAACGAGAGTTATAAAGTTTCCTAATGTGCTCAAATTCGTTTTCTATGCTGCAATAAATAATTAATTTTGTAAATGAACGATGACGACTAAATTGTATCAATTCCTAGATATGGCTCATAAATACCCCATCTATATACAATGTAGTTCTCCCGACGGTCACCTAACCTGATAATAGGTGATGGAAATCCAACAGTGATCCGTCCCGTAGCGCTGGAGTCCCATACATGACATTTGAATCTATTAGAATTTAATTTCTCAACAGAAACGATAAAATACGCCTGGTATCACGTACTACTGAAAAAACGAAACACACATACCATTATATCTACCAACATAGACAATGCTTTTTCACTTTTGTGGTCATAAAATTTGTTTTATCCATTATATTAAATATCCCCTCCCTCGACGCATGACATTTGAATACTAGTAAACACGATAACATTAGTTTATATCTTATGTGATCCTAACACGAGAAACATTGGTCTGTCTAAGCGGGGGAGTATCACAAGTATATGAGTAGTTCTACCGCAACAATAATATCCATACACCCTTACGCACCAATGGACATATACTAAACGCTATTTACCAACTTATCTTCGTATCGAAGACGAGACAACTGGAACCATTTTTACTATTTATGGTTTTTTCCAAAGTTTGAGAAAGGTAAGTGTTTTTCAGTTCCATACTTTTTAAGGTAATACAAATACTATTCAGAATCCTTATGTTATTTCCTTCGATATACATCAAAAAGAGGTTTTGGGGAAAAATTAATTGGCCCAATTTTGTAATCGATAATATTAAGGTGAACTGATAAAGACATTATGTGAATATTTTAGAATTAATTTGTAAATAATGCCGATCTTATAATCAACACCTGTATACAATTACCCTGTCGGAACACCTGATCTAATTCTCCTTGTACTTTTTTTCATGCGTCTCCATGTAAATCTCTCTTTTGCCATCATTTTGCAATTGTTTTATTGAATTTGAGTTTGGATTATGATCCCATAGGGAAATAACTTACAGAGCTAAACGTAATTTAGGCTAGCAAAAACCTACCTTAGAGAGATAACATTACGGTCCTAAGTGATGAAACAGAATGATTACGCCGAATGAAATATTCCATAAGAGTTCCACTTTTTTCACGGTTTCTGTATGCAAGACACTTTTCTTATTTAAATCATTTTTTGGATTTTGTACCGAAAGGTTTCCAACATTTTAAAAATGATAATGCATTATTAGTTAGTAATGTTAGTGTAGTAAACGTAGTCTAAGTATACGAGAATAGGTTTACCCCATGTAAACCCTGTACCTCAAAATATCATATATTCAATCCATTCGTTTAATCAATATATTTACAGTATAAGGAAATAGCAAAGAAAATACCATGTCGACAGAATCTTAATTTTAGAAAAAAAAAAAAAATAAAATTCGACAAAACGAGGACAGGATATGAACAAACCTAACCTTTTTACATACAGGATCTAACTATGTGCAAAACATTGTTCTAAAATTGTCAGATATATAAAATTTATATAAAACCGGATGTTTCTGGAAGGGTAAGCGCATTCTACGTCATCAACGACAACTGCCACATATATTTCATTTATCAGCTGTCTTGCAAGGAAATAGTTTTATTTGGAGCAAGCCTTTGAATACTGAATCAACGGCTACATGTGAACACTGTAAGTTGGCGAAGCAGGTATGTTGCTATCTAGAAATGGAAAATCTACACTAGAGCAAATTGACTCATCACGGTTATCATGCAGCTTGGTGGAGATCTGTCTGTGTTGGTTTTATTGTAGGGAAAGAGATGAGAGTCTGATGTAGAAGAGTCTTTCGTGTTTGTGTTTCAATTGTGATGGATATATACGATGGACGTGGTGATCAGATCTATTTACCCAAACAGAGTAAACTGTTCACTGTAGACTATAATAATTTCGACCATCAGGAATTGACATTGATGTTAATGGACAAAAAGTCAATATCATGTTGATTTATTCTCTCTCTTTTACTGTTTAAAGACAAATCGTTTTTTTCTGTCTTTGACTGTTTCTGATATTGGTGTCTACTTTTTACCAACATTAAAACCAGATCTTGTGGACATAACTGCTTAAAGATTCCCGAGCTTTATCGCTCAAAAGTTTGGCGCCATTTCGTGACATTTTAGAGTAAAATATTTCCCAAGTCTCGGCTGTAATAGGCTTTCTGTATGTGGTGATGTCAGGTTACAAGTTTAAATGTATGCTTATATTTTGAAGCCGTTTCAGAAATAAAATCGTGAAAAACTTTGTATTCAACAAAATTAATGCGTAACCCACCGTTTTGTATGCTTATTAATAAATAGTAAATTCATAGAAATGAAATCATACTTAATCGAAAATTTCTGCTTGACTGACATTCAATTAGTCTTGTATCAGTACATACAATCAGATATACTTGATATGAATTTAATGAGAGTTACTTTAAGCCTATTTACAAAAGACATTATCTAAACACATAAAGTATTATTTTATAGAGAGATATATTAGTTTGGTTATGAAAACGATGTTATATCAACACTTGAGTTTCTAATTATCTAAATTTATTATTGTTCATAGCTTCAGTTAAGTTTTGTTAAGTTGTACAATTTATAAAAGGCAGGAAGTATAAGAAATTCATCATGAGTTCGATTTGGGTTCAGGTAAACAGCTTTGCCTTCCCTCTTTAGGAACAGAAAGAAAAGTAAGCGTACAGCCGCCTCCAGTGAAATGAACATACCCCTGGCCTACTTAATCATCTAAAGATATTGTCAGTCTGTATCATGTTTCGTATCTTAAAATTAGATTAAGATAATCATGTTTAACGGTCTTTGTAGAAGCTTTATATAAATTTGAGCATCACTGATGTAATACCGATATGATATTCAGGAAAATAACTTATCTATAAAATATATAGCAATTGTCAATACAACTTGACATTTTGATTCATGTCAAAATTTCAAAATAAGCAAAACCTAATCATGCCTACATTGCTAGAAAGTTTAGTTTGTCGTCAGATGATATTTCAATGGCACGAAATAATTGAAAAAACAAATATTTCGGATTGATTAAAAAAAAGGAGAGGGGATCAATGTATGTCATGGTAATCAAAATGAGAATTTTATTTCAATCATATTTTATATAGAAGATGCACAATTTTTTGATAAAGCTATCAATCGAATTTCAAATCCGAATTCCGTTGTGGTCGTCATTCTCTAAGATATATTCACTGACATATCATGGTATAACGCCGACTTTAAATTAGCTGAAGTATGAAAAATCAATCTTACTGGCACATGTCTGAACCGCTGTATAACTGTTATATAGCAATAAGATGAAATGCTTTACCACAGAATTTTCCTGTAACTCAGTAACCCAACAAAATAGTTGCCTGGATATTATCCTGAACATTTAAAAATTATAATTAAAATTCGATGACAATTACTTCGATTTTATTTTCTCGTTGGCCTACGTTATTTTGTTTATTTTGCAGAGTGTTTTCTGTCTTTCTGAAAAAAGATATCAAATTCTAATCAACAAGTGTGTAAGTCTTTAAATCAGAAGAGACTACGTTCATGGTATATACACACCAGAATGAATTAGGAATCACGGACACGACAAACTCTTATCTCGACCTTATCTTACAATGAAACCAACACGGGCATATTTCCACCCAAATCTGACGATTTCAATTTCCCTATTATGAATTTGCCATTTCTCTTTGGTTATGTCCCTACATTCCTAATCTCTGGTTGTTAGATGTGGCAGTTGATTCGATATTCAAGGGGGGGGGGGGGGGGGGGGGGGGGGGGGGGGGGGGTCCTAGTATCACGATGTTAGTATAAGACATCGTCAATTAACAAATAAATACATAACAGTGTTTCGAGAGATTCAGGTTGATAAAAAAATTGTGTGTAAGTAATAGCTACCTCATTGAAGAATATCAAATTTGAGTTTGGATTTTGATTATGTTCACATGTTGGTATTTTCATGATCATTCTTCAACGTATGTTGTTAACTTGAATTGGGGAAAGGATCAAATACAAGCTTTAAGCTTGTTTCCCGTCCTACATGTACTGTATGTTTATGTGATATTGTTCAATATTGAATAAATTCATGTTATGATTGGATTCAGTAAGACTGAAATTCTTTATCTGGTATTCTTGGGTAATTGCCTTTTCAACTTTGAAAAGAATGTTCATTTTTTCACTTATTTTAGAAGTTAAAATCATTTGAATATACCAGGAATCACATTATCTGTATCGAAGATAATCGAATTATTCGTATGGTAAACATGTCGACAGATACCATTTGGCCCGCCACTACTGTCCTACATGATGTTAAATACACACATACCCTTTTTTCTTCAAAAATCGTTATTTTCCGAGGACGCTTCTGACCATATTTCCATATTTGGTAAAAATACCTTCCATGTAACGATAGAAAACAGGTAGGATATCTCCATTGGGCTCTTCCCATCATGCTGCACACCCACTTTTAATACAAGTAAATTGTTCTTTCAAGGATTCTGTTGATCAATTACAATAACGAGTAATATTGTTGGCCATTCAATATGCATTCAAATAATCATAACATCGTTAATGTACAAAACAATACTTCTCGATATTGTTAATATAATAGTCACGGACTGAACATGACCACGGGTTTTAATAGACCTTACAATGTCAAGGGTAATTTTTTATCATGAGTAAAGCCCTTAAAAACATCCAGATCATCAACGACAAATAAATTAATGAAAATGATCTTGTTATTGTACTATGTAATATTTCTAGGCCCGAGCCAATATGGGAACAAGGTTATGATCAGAATGCTCATGGTTATATATATATATATACATATATATAATTCATTATTGGTTAATGAATATACAATATATTTTAGTGGGAAAGTATTTTTTCTGATCACAGTGTCGTTATGGATCTTCAATTATCGTGATGGATTCCTCATCACAGTCTTGCCCTATTTCATGACGTAGTGAACGTTTGAAGACGTTTTAACGAGATACTTTACACATTATAACGAGATAACAAATGCGTTAAAAAGAGATTAATAAGACATTATAATAAGATGACAAAAGCGCTATAACGAGATAGCCAAGGTGTTATAGGGAGAGAGCTAAGACGTTATAAAGAGACAACTTATGTGTTATAACTACATAACAAAGTCGAAATAATGAAGTAACAAAGACGTTATAACGTTAGACAGTTCAGCATGTCTGGAATGTTCATGGACAACGTGTGAGAGAACGTCTAAACCAGGCGGCAAATTTGCAGGAACTGGTCAAAGCCTTGAACGATGAATGAAGCGTCCTGAAGCTCATAGGATTACGTGTTCCATGTTATGACGTTGCAATGCTGTTTACTCGAAAACAGTGGTTATAACCGTTACAAATGGTGTAACATTTAAAATCGACCACAAAATCCATGAACAATAAATTGATCAATGACTTTATTTGGTTTTCATTAATAAATATTCATAAAGGCAGTAATGTATTAATCAAAACATAAAATAGTGTTTTCCTTCTTTTTTGGTTTCTCTAATAAATGTCATACAGATCCTTTCATACTGTAATATCTTAACATTTTCTTCAGCTTTTTTTTTCGTGCTTTTTCAAAGTAAGAAATATCGTGGAGACCTAATGTCGTGGATAAAGGTATTCTTATTGATAATTTTATAGTGTAGGCATGTTGATGCAAGATAGCCGTACATACATGTAATATAATAAATACTGGTAATGCGTAGTAATGTTTGAAATTTTGTCTTTGCATTTGGTGTCAAGTCAGTATGATTTGCTGCATACACATATCTATAAAATATCGAAGTAAACTTGAGGAACACGTAGAATTAAGCATAAGCGCATACATCTCTGAATCGTCAGGATCCTTAATTATATAAATTGCCTAGATACATTGTTACTAAGCAGTAGTGTTCTTGAAGTTGTCGAATATTGAATTAAATTTACTTTTCTGGTCCATATTTCATTAATGAGTCATAAATAGACATTCTATTGAGGTAATCGGAACGCCATCAATATTTGTAGAATTGCGTTGGAGAAAACGTGCGTGTTTACATAATTATCTGATGTAATGAGTTATAAATTTGTCTATTTCGTTTGATTAAAGACCAATTGTTCAATTTTTGTGATATTACTGTTGTCGCCAATCGAATGATCCATTCTATTATAGGAATGTATAAATAGCTTCATTTTTACGTAAATTAGAACACGTGGAGACATTTCTTTTATTGTTTCGAGAATAGCCAGTATCATAAATCTTGTGATATCAAAAGATTTTTTGCTATTTTGAAGATTAGAATGAATAAAAAAAATAGGTGTTTGAAATTGCAATCAAGAAAATTGTGGTTTGCTAGGTGATTTTTATTTATAGATAAAATCTCATTTAATGCCAAATTTACAGCTATCATAGTCACAATACATTTAATTCACCACTTAACGTTGACAGCTAGATTTGACATCTATTAGTGACAATTAACAAACGATGCACCACACAAAATCCGAATACGAATACATAAAGCTAGGATTACTTACAGTAAACAAAATAATAATAATAATGGTAGTGAGCAAAACCTAAATCGAACGCGCCCATGTGTAAAGAGTAATTTCTTTGGCTTTTACACAGGAAGATGATACCAAAGCCACATCAAAAGATAAAAAATAATTCTGTAATCTTTGACGTTTACCATCTGAATAGCGCCATTTTGAATGAACCACTTCTCGCAGTATTTTACCGTTCTATGATTTTATCTCCTAATTGAAATTAAAACTGTCAAAAATTTTAAAAGAAATAAAAACCGTTGTGAAAAAGAAAAAGCAATATTAAGCCATTATCGCAAGCTCCATCTTCACTTCACTCCGAAAATAGGCGAATTTCAAAGCGGCGAATAGAAATAATAAAAAACGTGATATGATAAATAAATAAATAAGATTTTATCTGATAAAATCCTTTTTGATATATAAGATTTCACCACCTTGTTGGCAAATATATTATGGAATGAATATTCGTTTTAAAAAGTTCTGAGAGATTCTTAGCAAATTCCTTCAATAAAATACTGTATAATTGTAAAATTCGTTTACTTCGTTGGCACTGTCAGTTCCAGAACTCCTGTATTAGCTACATAAGAAACAATTAAGTGGACATACATTTTCAGTATTTCCATGAAAATAACTGTCCTCGAAACCGTTTTGGGGTAAAAAAAAATACGATATCCCTGTAAACTGAATTATGTAACAAGGAACAGGTTTCTAAGCTATAACCACCTGTTATCTCTTAAATTGTGCCACTCTTCTATAAAATATGGAAAAGAGACCAATATGAATGACGTCATCAATCGATTGACCAAATTGCTTCCATAATTAGGAAGAATTGGGTAATGATACCTCATTAGTCTTTGTTGTTGTAATCACAATGAACCCTTGCAATCGGCGACCGGACAATTACTGAATATTAAAGAGGTCAATAAATAGAATTATATAGAATTCATAACAACTGTACAGAACGCGAAACTGCAATCCACATGTTAATCGTACTTGGTTTCAGGTCCACAGAGGACGATCAAGCATAAATTGGGGAGACTCCCACACTCATAAGTGCGTTATCAGATTCATTTTCAACGGCTTACACAAATGTATTAAGATATTAGATTTTAGATCATAAATCATTTTTCATCAAACAACAAAAGGAAATATGCATCTTAGCAATCAAAATCAACTTTAGACACATTTAAGAAAGGAAATATGCATTTCACAAATTGAAATCAATTCGGAACGCTTGGTAAGTGACAGATATTCGCTGTTTCGAAGACTATCATCGACCGTGATCTCTGGCACAGTATGACCACTGGGAGAAACAAGCATCTGAAAGAGACACACCCATGTCCATTCATCTCATAGTTATTGGGAAGCAATGAATGCGTTTCGATCATTTATTAAGTTGAAATGAAACGAATCCCTGTTGGTGTAACTACCACTTAATAAAACGGATGGAATTATAGTCTTTATGACATGTTTATAGATTTCCCAACAGAATTCATCAAAAAACATTATTCCCACGCAAAGACAGTCTGAGTGTCGTCTTAGCAGAGATTGAAATGTATAAATACTGGCTGGACTAGTCTTGGATTGATATCGCCAACATTCCATTTTATAGGGCTAACTTTTGCGTTGCTGCTTTTTTTCTGTAAAACTAAAGGTAAGTCTTTTCTTCATAATTTTTGTTTCGTTTGTATCCATTGTATGTTTAGTATTGGAAGAGCTGGCGTGTTAAAATATATGTAGACGAAAGTGCTTTGGCATAAAAATTTGTTTTTTCCCTCTTTTGAAACAGCTAAATGCAAAACAAGAAATCGGAATTCAAGAGATAAAGGTATCTTTCTATCGTCCGATTTTCATGATATAGATTTATAACGATGGAAAATAAAGTGATCTTTTAGTAACATAAAAAAAAAAACATTATGTTTACATAAGTATTTCTTTATTTGAAACATCTGTATGAATTGTATTTTATGGAAAGAAAATGACCTCACATGATTACAGTATTTTGATAGACGCATTACATCTATATATCTTGAAAAAGACTTTCTTTGAGAATTACTTAGTCACGAAAATAAATTATGAAATCAATACTGAAAAAGGGAATAAGCTATGGCTATTATCTATTAGAGTATAAACGGAAGTTAAGGATTTTGTCACCAGAGTCTGTCTGTAGGCAAAGGATTTTACATCTCCTCTATACTCAGTATGAAAATATTAAGAGATATCAGGTGATATACACTACTGGTGGACTATTAGTCCCCGAGGTTAGCTGTAACCTGCTTGTCACGTTTGATTCATACGAATGGTGCAACAGTTCAGAACAAATATTGACGCTCTTTAAAAATTAGCAGATATATGAATTTTATGAAATTTTCTTAATTATGGGGCAAGTCTACATTTTGACATTTCTTTCGATCATTTTGGGTTTTCTACAGTCGCCTCCTTGGTTTAAATGGTAACCCTGACTGATGAGACCTGGATAGACAAAACTGCTGTGTGATTAAGTTTAATTCATTGTTTGGCTCTGTTGTATTTTATCTAAATTTGTATTAAAAGGTGTTTTCACTTAGCTGTCTTTTGTGCAAAATACATAATTAATCTTTTTGAATTTTGTTCAGTTCTTAGTTATACTCTTTCTAAATCGGTCATTTTCTAGGTTTCAGTATTGTAGGACATTGGCATCACTAACGTTCCATAGTACTATCAAACAGCTGCATGATAATTCATATTTAGTCATACTGTATCTAATTCTAAAAAGGTACTATTCACTTTGTCTTTAATGCAATCTTCCAGATTTCAGTTCATAAACGTCTTTTTTCAGTCCCGGTGGTGTCCCGATACCTTCATGACATGATTTGATTCATTTGAACAGAATATACACATGCATTTTCAGATATTTTGCAATAATTCAATATTGAAAGATAAAAGTTTTCTTGGTACTAGACCTCTCTATCCGCTGGTTTTGATATTATTGCAAATAATTTTCCATGGTCACCTTCTAGTTATCAGCAATTTAACTCCTTATCATCCTGACAAGTCGGCGCTTGAAGGACGGAACAGATGTACGAGGTCTGATCGATAAGTTGTGAGCCTTGTATTGAAGATGTGAAGCGAGAGGTCCTTTTTCAGTTCCACTATTCCCTGGCTATTTAAGGCACCCGAAGACTGGTGTCATTTGGTCAGTTTATGTCGAAGAGATAAACATATAAATAAAACAAGGCAAGTGACTTTTGCAAACTGACAACACGCTGTAAGGGCAGTGATTCAATATTTGCATAAGAAAGATCTAGCACCTACGGATATCCATACTTATATGGTAGCAACACTAGGGAATCATGGCCCTTCATATGATAGAGAGAAAAGGTGGGTGATTGAGTTTAAGCGCGGCAGACAGAGCCTTGGGGATGACGCCCGTCCTAGAAGGCCTGTCACTGTTGCAACACCTGAAATGGTCAATATAATTCATGATATTGATATATTTTGACTGACAGAGGTTTGTGACAATGGATGAAAGGTAGGTTCATCATTTCACTCCAGAGGCAAAACAGCGGTCTAAGCAATGCAAGAACCTTGGTTCATAGCCTTCAGAGAAAGCGAAGACTGTTTCATCAGCTGGAAAGGTTATGGCCACGGTTTTTCGCGATGATGATAAATTATCTGCAAAACGAACAAACAAGCAATGGCACATATCACTTCTTTGGCAGTTAAGAAATAATATTTGACTCAAGTTTCACGGTTGCTCCGCCAAGACAATGCCCATGTACACAAGTCTGTCATCGCCACGGCTGCCATTAATGATTGCGGCTTTGAATTGACTGAGCATCCACCTTTTTCGTCAGATATCGCTCCGTCTGACTTTCATCTATTCCCCAAAATGAAAAGGGTCATGTCTGGTACCCACTCTCGGTCAGATAATGACGTCATACAAACAGTGGAGGATTTTCTGAACAGTCAAGAAAAGGACTTCTTTAAAAGTTGCATTGAAGCCCTTAAACTTCGGTGGCAAAACTGTATAGATACTGAAGGGGATTATGTTGAAAAATAATGCGATATGTCACAAGTCATACCCTTACATATAAGGCTCACAACTTCTCAATGAGCCCGTGTACATGTATGATGCAGTTTAAATAATATGATAATTTTGTTCCTCAGTGTATAATTCTAAATTTGTGTGTGCTTTGTACAATCATGGCATATTAAGACGACATGCGCAAAAATTCTAGAATTCAGTTATATGCATGATGTACAACAGGAATTGCATTGTTTTCTCAAATGAGATATATGTTTAATTTTGAATATCATTTGATTCTCCGTGAACGAAATGAAGACACATCTAGATATATCTAGGGAAATCTTTATTAACGATTTCAGTTGATGCATTACAAAAGGTTTTTCTATTCATATATCGTTTGGTAATCCATTTGTACCGAAGTTTGGAATGCAGAGTAGTATCATACTATAACTAGTGTCTTTCTTCTGGTTCATTTCAAATCGAGTAACGTTATCCCATTTAATAATGTCTATTAAAGACATCCGAAAGGGCTTATAACACCGGCGGTCTTCTAAAAGTACTTCAGTTAATTGTGAAGAAAGAAGAGTGTTTGGTTTAATGTTCTAATGGACTCTCATGGTACCAATGATACGTCAGTCGTCATTCTGTTTGTAAAATGATACCGTGTTTGTCCTAATATAACAACAACTTTAGACCTACACTTGTATATACTAGTCATTAATCTGAGAATCATATATAACTGGCGCCAATTACCATAATTTATTTCCTTATAATTGCTTCTCAATACAACACACGAAGAAAAGTACAGATATTATTACAAGATCAACCGTATTAACATATCAAAAATATCTGTTAAAGCAGCTCGTCATTAATTTAATACCAATATTGAGATAAAACAGAAACGTTTTATTCCGCTTTTAACCAGTTTTAGGCGTGGGAATGTTTGCATTGAGAAAAGCGTGACTTCAAAATGGTTATACCTTAAAAATATATTAATTTATACTTTTGTTAGTTATTCAGTTGTGGAAACAGAAATACGAGTTTCATAGGATTGGCTATTAATAGCAATAGGTCATACTATCTTTTGAAATAATTTAAAATATCATGTCCATATTAAAACAAGAAAAGGCATCATAATTCAAGCACAAATTTAACCTAACTAGGTCAAAATATGAACAAAAGAAAGATTTACGAGACACCTGAAAAAGTGGGAGGAGAATAAACAAGTTGTTTCCGAAGAGTTAGCGTCTTCTGTTTCATCAACGACTCCCACCATATAAGTATTTGTCAATTCAAATAAATAATGGTACCTTTCCAAAATGAGAGCAAGCTAAGCAACAACAACAAATCCGTTATACTAGCGATCATCAAGCACGTCCAGCGCCGTATCGCATTAAACGTAAAACATTCCCAGAAACTTTAACAACCTGGACTCTCGAAACCCTTTGTCTGAGTTTGTCTTGCACGGAAATCGTGGTACTGGGAACAAGCCCTTGGTTATCAAATCAGCTGCGCATGTACACGCCATAGGTTTGGGATGCAGAAATGTTGCTATTCAGAAATGGGAAATGCACAATAGGAAAATAAAATCATGTTTTAAATTAAATACTTTGGTGGAAATCATTTCCATGTCGGTTTCGGTGTAAGAAAAGATCGAGGTAAGCAGCTGAGGAGTCTGTCGTGTCCACGATTTCCAATTCTGTTTAATAAAAGCAATGAAATAGTCTGTGACAATCAATAGAAATGAAGACATATTTTCACTGCTATGACCAAAAAATGACAAAAGAATAACTGTACAAGATACCATTTAGTTTCATTTAAACGCATTTGCTAACATTGGATCCATGTTGTCTTGCCTTCAATTATGGGGGTCTATCAATTTCGAGATGTTTCAGTTTCATGATGTGTTTACATTTGTACAAACCTTTTGACCAATGATTATCAGAGTGACCGTGTGGTAGCGTGAACGGGGTCGAATTTCCTGATCGGATGTTAAATTTCCTTTGCCCTAATCCGGTTTCCTTCTATATTACGATCTATCGCGCACACCCATATTTCTCAAAAGTCGAAATATGTAACTTGTTTTTGACTTTTGTAAAATGAAGAATGAATCATCGAAATGATTATAACTTAATTCTGGACATAAGGCCTAACATCAATGTTTAAATGAGGACTACGTTCCTACAATCTACAAAAGACATCGGTATAAGTGCCAAACATTTACATTTATCTTACGAGTTACGGCATTAATTCTCGGTATAACGTTAGGTCCTCGTACATTCGACACTGTACTACTTGTAGACCAAATATTTGTCGCGTGGTATAACGTTTGACCTATGGAATGTTATTCGCCATAATCTGTATTCTAACTGAGATTACTTAGTCGCGTGGTATAGTGTTTGACCTATAGCATATTATACGCTATAATCTGTATTCTAACTGAGATTACTTAGTCGCGTGGTATAACGTTTGACCTATGGAATATTATGCGCCATAATCTGTATTCTAATTGAGATTACTTAGTCGCGTGGTATAACGTTTGACCTATGGAATATTATGCGCCATAATCTGTATTCTAATTGAGATTACTTAGTCGCGTGGTATAACGTTTGACCTATGGAATATT
The DNA here is from genome assembly GCF_031769215.1 of Ylistrum balloti. Taxonomy (NCBI): domain Eukaryota; kingdom Metazoa; phylum Mollusca; class Bivalvia; order Pectinida; family Pectinidae; genus Ylistrum; species Ylistrum balloti. The sequence continues at coordinate 38,958 of NW_026782081.1, forward strand.
ATGCGCCATAATCTGTATTCTAACCGAGATTACTTAGTCGCGTGGTATAACGTTTGACCTATGGAATATTATGCGCTATAATCTGTATTCTAACTGAGATTACTTAGTCGCGTGGTATAACGTTTGACCTATGGAATATTATGCGCCATAATCTGTATTCTAACTGAGATTACTTAGTCGCGTGGTATAACGTTTGACCTATGGAATATCATACGCAATAGTCTGTATTCTAATCGAGATAAATCGTAGACCAAACATTTGTCGCGTGGTATCAAGATTTGTTCAAAACAAAAATAACGAGCAAGTTAATGATTAGGCAATACATGAAACTAATCTTTTATAGATTATTGTTCTATAAGGAAAATGTATTAAAAGCCATAACGACCAGAACATAGCAAAATGATTGCTTCCCATGGATATTAATACATCCTAGTATTGTCCCCGGGGATCTGTGTATGAGCTTGAAACCTTAGAATAACCACTGCGCGCTCATAACATATTGACTTGGATTGATAAAATGATACTCTTAACAAATAATTCAACTGTACTAGAGGATGTTGTATAATCATGTCTGAGTGCTCGTGTAATTAAATCATGAAGAGTTTGAACAAAATTGCAGAAACCTTGATATTCGTGTGTTATAAAAACTTAGTATACCGATCCCTTTAATTGTTGTATGAAAACTCATGATAACCCTCGTAATTTTATTTTTTTCCAGGAAAAGGTTTGGTAACTTATGAAAACCCTCATTAGATTTCCATCATATTTTTTCTAGTGAAAAAGGGGGTTTGATAATACACCAAACGGTGATTATAAAGTAAAAATGGAAAAGTGAATGTGTATATATCATTGGCATTATTCTTTTAATTACCATCTGGGTCGATATTGTTGTATCAAATATTTTAAACATTTATCTAAACAATTTATTATTGATACAGATACATCGGATTCTGAAAGTGAAAATACATCATATATTTGCTTAAAATCTCATGATGGACTTAATAAAATTTTGAACACTTCAAAGTCAGTGTCAAAAGATATTTCTTTATTATTAAATAGAAGATATCTAAATCAAGACATTTTTAATTCAAACTCGTTTTATTTTTCAAAGAGGTTATCTCTATCAATAACATAACGACCACATTAAATCTTAATACAGGTGGTAAAGAGGCGACTGTATCAAAAAGAGGAGAATTAGCGTGGATACAAACAGTTTTTAGAATTTAGATGAAAGCAGCGATTGTGTTTACATACCAACTGAGTCACTATATCTTATATGCTTAACTCATGTTCATTTTCAAGAAATATGCTCTGAAGTTTTTAAGTTTAAAGTTAAGTGATGTATTTTCTATAATTTGTATATCTGTAAAACGACCACAAGTTGCAATAATTTGTGTCCAATCCTCTTGTCATATTTTGCAACAAAATATGTTTAAACTAATTATCATTAAAATTAAAGTTTAATACATAGCAGCGAAACGAAAGATTCGAAAACGAGTACTTAGTGCCTAAATTATTTTGACCCCTTATTTGTCTAATTTATTCATTGTTCATTTGTCTGTTAAATGAATGTGTTTATTAATTATAATTGTGTATACTTGTTTTTGTTTATAGGTAATGAAAATCCACACAATACGACAGACTTACAGTGTTACTGTCATCTTCTTCATCGTCGCTAGTGTCTACACAGAGGCCACCTTCACCCGCTCGCTGTGTGAAGGCAGATGTGAATCCTCCACCCCACATCTACAAACACTTAAGGATATGTGGCATAAAATGTCAAAACGGATAGGAAAACAGGGCAAGTATTTATCATACAGTAGAATTTTATACCTCAAAAACACCAGCTACTATGTGTAAATGATTTGTTCCAAGATAATCCTTCATGAAATTACGACATTTATATACTACATGCACTCATTCAGTTTGCAAAAAGGCAATTCTTTCATATCAGCATGACGCTAGAAAATATTCAAATCAAAGCTTAGGTTAAGGTAGGAAGAAAAAACATTGTCATAGGCAACATAGAACAAATGGTGATTCCTTTTGCCACAACCTTTTCGCACCATGTGAATTCTCTGTCAATCTATATTTAGAATCTACTACTTGTTTGATGCTTATTAGGTATAACTGCCGTTGAAATTGGCTGAAAATATCGCTAGATTTAGCGCGGGAGTAAACCGTTATAGATAACGGGGAAACAAATTGACTATTTATCAAGTATCCGTGTCCGAGACCCATAATAATACGCTGCTAATTAAGTATAAACAACATTTATTTTTCGTAGAACATAAAGCGACTTGAATCTAATAGTGATCGTTATCAGAACAGAACTTTGACTTACGAGAGTAAGTAGATTTCAGTTTAAACGGTGAGGATATTTTGTTGATGCTATTTTCTTAAGCACATTAAATCATTTTTTCCTATTTATTGATATCAGTGGAAAGCAGCAGCGGGAAAGTCTGGTGTTATAACATCATATATCGTTGGAAATAGTCCAGAATTGGCAGCATTGAAAAAAGAATCATTTACCACCGTACTCTCTTGAAATTTGCTGCTTTTACTAAATATATATACTGTAGATTTGTAATCTCCTTACAGATCAATCTGAATAAAAATTGTTCATGAAAAAAATATCTGCAGTTTATAATTTAACAGTATATTTCAACTAAAAATGACATATGAATTAAACAAATAGAGAAATCCAGTGGCTTTATACTGCCAATCAAATATGCTGAAACAGCTTATCTGTATTATTTCATTTGGAATCGGTTCAAATGACTGAAGTGATTTTTCACACATTCATTTTGTACAAGAATGATACACAACAGTAATCTTTGTTTCCGTAATACCAGACACTGATCCGTCAATTAAACCGGTCGATTCTGTCAACAAAATCTAAACACAGAAAATGAGATGGACAATTATGAGAATATATGTAGCATATAAATTTTATCGTTATTAGTGTGATGGCATTTTTATAAGTAGATCGGCTTTTATTGTACTTCTTTTAGATACACAGAATACCCAACAGTATATTAATACAAGATAAAAATCATATCAACAAATACAAAATGTATAAACATTTCACGTTGAAGCCTCCAAATATGGATTACCAGAGGGGATTTCATTCGTACGGCTTGGAATGTGGTTAGTTCAATGTCCTTTAACTCTTTTCCCACCGCGCCACCGCGCCACCGCAGGAAACATTTTGATGACGCAGAATTGTTCGACATTTTGTATCAACACCTCTCCAATGATGACGACAGTGTTACTCCTTGTTCTGATCTATAACTACATCTTGACATTATAGAAAGAGAAGATTCTGTACATGATGGTTAAGTATTTGCTGAGATTTTGGTACCAGGTTTTAGTGAATGCACTTTTTTCACGGGATTTTGATAACGTTATTACCGAGGTAATATAGTTGATATCATCCCTTAGGCACTAATACTGACAAATTTCTTCTAAATGTTGGTAGTTCTAATCACTCTTCCTTATCCTAATGTATAATTTTTTTTATCAATTTTCGGAAGCCCACAATTTCATTTTTGTCTTGTCGCGGCCGATTGTCAGAATTCCCCCTACATAAAATTACAAATTCAAGCGGCCCATTCAGGCAATGTTTTATATAGTTTACAACAGAGTGATAGTTATGAATGATATATCGATGGAAAACTAAAGCATTTTCCCCACACTGACTTGCATATGTGCAGTCGGGGGGTATTTTAGATGGATTTCGCATCGTGGCGGACATTACAAGAACTTGAAAGTAAAGTGTAAAGTTGCAAGGAAAGGAATGGTTAGTTAGTAGAAAAACTTTTTTATCGATGTATCAAGCATCTTTGTAAATTTCCCGAATGCTCACATATACAATTCAATTAGTTAATTACGTAAGCCATAGGACTTGTACAATACACAATGTTGACACAAATTAACATGTTAAACAGATTAATGATGTACAGGAGAGTAACTATATGTTATCATATCGTCCACAAACAAACACAAGAATCTGATATTTCTAAAGTGACTGAGAGCACTACTTGAAAGCAAATTTTATATATTTACCAAATTTACACAAATCTTTCCTGTTATTAACACTGCGCAATTAAACAAGTTCAAATACACCGGGACGACGAAAGTAATATGGCTACAGGCATCTCACCCGTAAATCTGCATAAATAGAACACTTACGTATAAAGTGAAACTCATCCTCAATATCATTAGTATGACATAATATACAAAGTCTATTGGCCCTTGATACATTATTGTATCTTCCACTATTAAGCTTATGAGAACTTCAACAAAAACATGAAATTATTCTCATACAGCTGATCGCGAGGATTTTTCATGTAATATTACAGCCCGAAATTATCTACTAAGTGCTCATACAATGTTCCTTTTGGGTAATTCTGTATTTTAGATAATAAATCTTGCACGTGCTAAATCATTATTTTTTGCTCTATTAACTAATACACAGTTTTACTTTCGTGACATCGCATAAATACCCTAATTCTAAGTTATTCAATTCTGATGGTGTATTTATAATCCAATCATCTTTATCAACTAGTCTCTGTTCATAACATTCTTTCAATATACAATGTCTGTTTCTTTCAATTTAACCCAGTATTTCAATGTTTTCATTTTCCGAACAAAATAAATGGGAAGTCTACCTAGTTGGTAATACACAAAGTCAATAAATGTATTTTACCCACGCCTAGCGTATGAACCTTTTCCACTTCTAAGGCTTTATTAAAAACACATACATGGTGCCACACTTGTATACCCAAATACACTACTTACATAGGTGTCGTACACAGAACATAATATTTCAGTATTAAATTTATGGTTCTTTAATTTTTTTGATAATGCAAAAGAGGCTTTCCATCCCTTTTATGTTACTAGATGTTGTGGTTTACAAAAAAATCCGTTAAAATTAAAATGCGGGATAATTGAATTCATTAACAAACTCTACCTCCTTTACAACATTGATTTAAAATCAAATCTTCAGTACAGCTTTTATCTCTTTTCAGATTTCTGATTGCAATATCAACTTCATACTTTCCGTAAATGTTTGATCTAATTCTTCAAATATTGTTAAATCTATGTCGTCATACAAATTATGTGTAGTAGCATCAATAACATCACTGTTACTGCCAACACCTTTTAAAATACTTTTAAAATTCATCAATACTAATTTCAGATTGGGATGGTCTGTTTTACACTCTCAAAAACATTTATGAAACTCCTTCGGATTGTTCTTTCTAAGGGCCCAACCATATTACTTTGCTGTCGATGATATTGCCGTTTTTGAATCTATATTCCAACTTTTTGTAATCCCATTTTCTATTTATAAGAATAATATGGTTCTCACTGGATTTAGAAATATTATAATTAAACAATGCATTTTATACTCATTACATCTCGTTTTACATTCTTCAGTAAATCACGGTTAGTCCTCTCTCGGATTATCGGAACTCTTCGGACTAATCCAAACGGTTCTTCATTTATTGCTATTTCGTGTCTCCGCGTGTGGTTTGAAAACAACAGCTATCATTTCAGACATATAATTTATCATTTTTATGACGAAACAAAACAGTTATTACCACTCCTTTTGTTTGGTGGTACACAATGTACAGACGTAATCTGCCGTGGGCGATAATGTAAAATATTTTTGGTGATTCCCTCACCAATATACAACAAAACGATGACAACTGGAGAATACAACCCTAATTTTAACTTTTATTTTCAGATATGTCATTTGAGGCGTTCGTGACGTCATTGGTGGCAGCTTCGGAGCGGTATACCTGGCTGAAGCCAGTACGTGGAGACCTACTCGGAATGATAGCCAAATACCAGGACTGTGTTAAAGCTTGTGAACACCAACACAGCAAGAGGACTTCCGAAAGAGCATCCGATTCATATGTCCGACCGGCACTATGTACGTAGATCTGATAAATGCTGATGTACATATTGCATACAGCGCAATGGAATCTTTATGCTTTTCCATATGAAATTTATACAACAGAATTTTGGCGATTAAAAGATGTCAACTAGTTCGAAATGTTAATATTTTACGTGATTACGTCATGACAAAACATATAAACAAGCACTCGTTATCGTAAACGAATCATATACGGAACTTTCTTTTTTATTAACGATACAAGGATAATTCAAATAAATGATAACTTTAAATAACAATTATATGTGTGTATATATATATTAGTTTATTTCTTAACACTTTTTGGCGTATTTACTGGAATATACTGGAATTATCAATCACAAATCTGATACAGATCGCTTATGTAATACTGGAAAAAATAAATAGAATAATTTAAAGTACTCCATTTTGAATGTACTAAGAATTCTTCATTTTTAATTTTCAGGTTTAACGAAGGATTTCTGCCTTTAGCTGATGTATCTATGGTTACCAAGAACTGTCATTACATTTTTTAAAAACGAAACTAAATTGCAAGCAAAAAGTTAACATTTAAGTATAGCTGAAAAGGAAAGTAATATCTAGAAAAATCTAAAGAAATGGAAATGTAAAAATGTTTGTATTACGTATTATGCTTTATAAGCTTTTACTGAAACATTCAGCTAATATTCATCTCTCCATTTCAATTTGTTATATGTGTAACAATGCTGCTGTAATTCCACATCACTATACTGTTTGTAACTATAACATGAACTAGTTTTTGCTAAATTTGCAAAGTTGCTCATTGCAAAAAAATATCGAAATTTTATATATCTGATAAAGCAGTAGAAAAGACATGACTTCATGCACGATTCTTTTACAAACAATGAACTTGGTAAATGATATAAAGTTGTGCGATATCGTTATTAAAGTAAATGTGATCCGCTGAGAAACAAATGTCTCTATTACAGTACTAGTACCTCGTATGCGTGAATTGAGGTAATGTAATAAGTCAGCTGTAAGAAAAGAACCCAGGTCTCTAAGTAAGGAAGTCGATTCGCAAAATAATAAAGTGACACAAACTAGATTTTTCATTCAGTTCAGCAACTTTTGTACACTGAACTCCAATTTCATCTCATATTTCCAAATTATTGAAATAAAAGAAAAAGTCTTGATATGACACTTGTGTTTCTCTTGATCCTTGTATACACGTCATAATACATTGTATAAGGTCTTCTACTTACATAGATTGTTTTTTACAACGAAAGCAACAGAAAAGGCTTTCTAATAAGCTCTAAGATAAGCGTTGTTTTCAATTTTCATTTTGTGGGTGCTCTTCTTCTTAGCTATCATTAAATATTCTTTCAGTTACTACTAAATGAAACGAGCAGAACCAGATTATCAGAACCAGATACAACACGGTTGAGAACGATCCCATTACCGCTTATTTTGGACAGTGCGTTAATAAGTATACGTTTCAAGATAAATGACATTAGAAAACGCTCACCCTTCCGGAACACCTGGTCATATTCTTGTATTTTTCAGTAGTCTCCGTCAAAATGTTTCCTTTTCAAAAAATTTTAAACGTAGTTCCAGCAACTTCGAGTTTGAATTAGATTTTGTTGACATATAGATGTTTTCTTTGTCTGTTTGTTGTAAGAAAGGTCTAGCACCTAAGTATAGCCAAACTTATATGGTAGCAACACTAGGAAATAACGCCCCTTCTTAAGCTTAATTGAAAATGTGGATGGCGGAATTGAAGCGTGGCAGGCAGAGCCTTGGGGATGAAGACCGTCCTGGAAGGCCCGTCATTGTTGCAATACCGGAAATGGTCAATAGAGTCTGGTATTGTTTTGGCCGACAGGCGAGTTAAAGAGGGAGATGTTATACCCAGTACAGACTTCACAGGAAAGAGTACATTCCATTCTTACGAAATGTCTTGCAATGAGAAAGTTCTCAGCCCGTTGGGTACCAAGACTTCTGACAGTTGATAAACAGCACACCAGGTTGACTAAGTATTAATATTTGACTCAAGTTAAACTAAGTGTTGCTCCACTAAGACAAATATCGAGCACATCTAACTTCATATCATACAAGGCAATTGCTAGAAATACTAATTAACAAGCTTTAAACACATCTCATACGCCCCAAATCTATGGTGTTTACATGACACAGTTGATTTGATATTCAAGGGCAGGTTTCCATTACTGCAATTGCCATGCAAGAAGTCACCAACAGACGGGCAAGCTCGTAACACAGGGTTTCAAAAGATGCAGGTTGTTGAGAATTATGAGGAAGTTGTACAGCTATCATAGTGATCTCATCGAGAAACATTCTATTTCTTTGTTCGATATGAAGCTGGATGTGTCAAATGCTTGCGAGTTTGACTGTTAGTGTCGTTGTTGTATGTCGTATAACCTATTTTATGCTACCACGACTTCTGTTTATTCTAAGTTTGTCGACCGTTTGTTAGGTCACAAACCTTATGCCAACCAAAAGATTGTTGGAAAGACACACTAGCGAATAACATCTTATAATACAAATTTAGAGTTAAGATACACATAGGCAACATTCTAGAAAGTTGTTAAAAGGGGGTTCTGTTTATCTACAATTGTATCTGCAATTTCACTCGTCTTAGTTCCATTGTGACATCATACCTTTATGGTATGCACAATTACATCACCAAAGCAGCAGACATTGAGCAAGTATATTGCCAACCTAGACTTTGTATCAGCAATGCAAGAGGGCCGTGGCCATTAACAGCCATATGATAATCGCTGAGTAGATGGACAAACTACAGAATTCGCTGATGTTGGTTTGACAAATTTGATGGATTCAAATTTCGAACGCTCCTTTATAAGTATCAGAAAGCCATAAATGGTAGGTTCTGTTCATGAAATAAGTTGCAAAATCATGTTACAAAATGGCAACTGTGGTTATCATGTTGAAGCTTTGGTTGGGCTGAAAAATATCAACCAACCATCTCTTTCTTTTCCTTAATAAACGAAACAAGCATAAAAATAGGATTTGGTCAGGACCATCTAAGGATCGATTCAGACAAACTGGAGTGCAATATCACTGGTGAAAGTTGAGAGCAAGTTTGAAATAGGTGTTGCACAGGAAAACCATGATTGCACAAGCATGTTACAAAATGGCCTCCCTGGCTGCCGTGTCAAAGTTTTGAAAAGGTCGAAAAATAACAATACTTTGTTTGCTACCTTTCCTTAATATTCCCACCAATTTTCATCTCAAACGCACAGTGAAACTGGAAAGAAGTTAAAAATATGTTTTTCAAGACTGTGACCATCTTGGTCAGCACTTGGTCAGAACCCACTGGTCTAACTTTAGAAGAAGTTTCAAATGTAAAAAGTTTATGCACAGCGGACCACGCCTGAGGAAGCACAATGGCTATAGCTCATCATGATCCTTCGGGTCAGATGACCTAATAAAATGCTGTTTTGTTTGCTATTTCCAAAAAGTATCTAAATTATGTGATAAAGAGATTTTTGAATTTGTTTCCATTTCCTATCAGATTTATAAATGTCTTCATAATTTTTTCATCTTACCTCTGCAGAGACTCTGTGAAATTCCAAGTCTGGTTTTCAAAAATCTCATATTGTGAATGGCAGATGCAAAACTTAAAATTGCTACACTTATGTGATAAATCTAAATCTATGTTTGTAAATATAATTATCTTTCAAATAACCACAATAATCCAAATAAGAAAAATGATTTTTAATGGTCAGCCTGAATCATCATAATCTTTGTTTACAAAGACTTCCGTGAAGATTTAACTTTTTTCTTCGAGGAAACTGGTCGTGTGACAGTTTTATTCTTGGTGATCATTTTCTGTTTTTTTGCTGTGGTCACAGGAGTAGATTCCTCAATTTCACGTCCTTTTCGTGATGATTTTACTGGTACTGACTGGGCTAAGTTGCGTTTTGAAATCCTAACAGCATTTGGAGGTGTTTTAAAACTAATCTCATCATCCTCACTGTCACCAATGAGAAGTGATTTCTCAGCCTTTTTTGACTCTGATTTAACAGCTCTTTTAGACTTTGGTTTGCCAGTCCTTTGAGGTGTCGATTTGGCATACTTTCCAGCCTTTGACAATGCAGTCTTTTTACATTCCACCATCACATCTTTTTCAGACATATCTGGAGAGGCCATAATTTCATCCTCCTTGTCAGACGTATGGTTTAGACTTGACTTCTGTTCTTGTGATGCTTCGAGTTCTTGCATTTTCTTTACCTTGAGAGCCCTGTTTTTGGCTCTCTTTTCCTTTTTACGTATCTTCAATTCTTCTTTCTTCCTCTGTTCAAATTCCTGTTCTATCAGTCTTCGGTCTCGATTTCTCTGTCGGTTTTTTTGCACTTCTACAGCAAGCTTGCCTGATTCTTCCTTGAGTTGTTCCTAAAAAACCGATAAAAAATTACTATGGCAGTGCAGATCACAATTTGATATACCATATATAACCAGTTTAAAATTTTTACCATAATGTTACATAGCAAAATACTGAACTGGCAAATTTTAATTGAGGAAGCATTACATTATAAATTTCCAGTTCATCAATGTGAAAAATATGACATGGCCCAAAATGAAATATTCTGAACCAAATGGCAAAATTTGCACAAAGCGAATTTGCATGTGGCATTATAGAGCCATAGGCCTTAGGTTTAGCATAAACTTTCATGTATTTCTTCTATATATATCACACATCACAACAAAATAAAATTAGTATCATCAGATTAATATATACCGGGATATATTTCCCAGTTTCTTATTAACAAGAGTGGAAACATTCAAGTACAAGTCTATCCCCATGGCAAATATGTACACACAGGTAAATATACACACAGTTATTTACATAGTAAAGAGAAATATCAACACAATGCTACATTTACAAGATAAATGCTGAACATCATTATTTTTTAGTTCTATTCGTCAATACGTTCAGAGAATGAAACCACAAAAAACAGATACTTTGAACTGAAATGGATAGAAAGCAAAATCTCATGAATTCTATTAAAAAGGCAACACTTTTGCTGTAAGGTCTTGGTGAAACTGCAAAAATTCGAACAATCAAATGAAATAACATTTACTATATCACTAGTAAGATATTTCTCCGGAAACAACATTAACATAGATATCTCTGAAAGAAGAAAAATAATTGAAATTACTACTGTATTAATCATTAATAAGATTATACATACCATGCCAGCATAATTAAACTCGATTCCTAGAGCTTTAAGTTTTTCTGCCTTTTTCTTATTTTTGGACATAAATCTCCTCATACTCTTCAGCTGGTCTTTTTGGGGTTTTGTTTCATTGTAGTTATGGATGTTCTTTCTTCTGTTCTGAAAAGGCACAACTTTTCGGCCTGACCCTTTGAAGGTGTCTTCATGCACATTTTCATTTGGTATGAACTTGCCTGCAATGACAAACAAAAGTAGGTGCCATTTGACAATTATCAATCTCGGAATTTAAAATTATGATATAAATCAAAAACTTATATTCTTTAAAACATTTTCCCCCTTCTAATATAAACATTGTATCTTATTATCTATGTATACATCATCAAATTTTAAAATATCATGAAATGAAAATCAATGTGATTTCAATCAGGTACTAAAACAACACTTTGTTATCTCAGTTTCATCTTTTTTATATTGATCTAATATTTTTCATATTGTTAGATTTAGCACTTTCAATAAAATTATGTGATATTCTTCAATAAAAATAAACATTCATAGATACAAGTAATTAAATCATACAAACAGGTCTCCTAATAAGCACTTAAAGTTTTACAAGTACAATTTTTTGTAAACCTCATTTATATCTAAAACTGACACGTAGATAATCCAAGATTGCTCTGGTGGCGGAAATCTACACTAAATTGAAAAGAGAAAAAATGTTACATATGAAATTACACATGATCACTACGTTAATCAATCACTTACATTTCAAAAGCCTTTCAAACATGAGATAGTTATTCATTGTTTCCGCCACAACTTTTGCTACATCTTCGTACAGAAATTCCACAAAGGCATACCCTTTACTGTGTCCAGTCTGTAAGGAGAAATTCACACTGAATTCCATTTTATAATTTTAATTACCTGTTATGCAGTATAAGGACATTTCATCAGTGACTAAAGCGTGGAAATCAAAATTAAACTTAAGGTTTCATAAAATCTCTAAATTTTAATCCAAATGTTGGAGTTTTCATATTTCCATTAGAAGTATTGAATACCAAAGTTTATCATGTATTTGGGTGCACCACTGAAATAATGTAGTTCCCTTTTTGGGCCCTATCAGTCACATTATCAATGTTATTCCTCATTACATTAACTTATGGCAGCTTGTTAAAACACAACATTGAGATTTAAATTTTTTTTTCAAATATTTCCATCTTCTATCCTGTTCCTGCCCTCTCAAGTGTATAAAAGTGATGCTCTCTTACTTTAATTTATACAAAGCTGACAATCCTTAGCCAGCCAATGCCCCTTACCAAATATATATATATAAGAATCTCACAGCTAACCAGAGGTTAGGTAAACAATTTTGTCAACAAAAGTTGAACGTTTGAAATGAACATCTTTCTGGAATTTTCTGATGATTTCCTTTGTGACATCACTATAAAAGATCTCTCATGGGAATAGCAGAAATTAGTTTATTGCATGAAGAAAACACAGTAAACGATGTAGTAATAAATGATATTAGTCAATAATATATATGACATTGTAAGTATAATCCTAACATTTCCTCTGCTATACCTTTACGCTCCGGGAAAGTTTGAGACGTGTGACAGTACCAAACTGTCCAAAGAAGCTTTTCATCTGTGGTTCAAAAAATCCATGTGGTATATGTCCAAGGTAGATAACTCCTTTGTCCGCCTTGTTTTGGTTCTGTAAAATAATAGTATGCATAACTTACTCTTTACTTATATTGTGCATAGTGACAGCCATTGTAAATATGCTGAAAAATATAGTTGGTAGGGAAAATGAGTGGAAATACTTAGCTAGGTTTACAACATTTAATTGTGCGACACATACACAGGCAAGTTGAAAAATATTTTATCTTTCATTCATGTTTGATTTATAACTATCATTCCACTGCAAAATACATGAAACATTACTTGAGGACAGACTCTGCAAGGGTCGCCAGAGTTTGGTATTTGTATACACAGAGAGGAATTCTCTCTATTGACTGCTGCCAATCTAACAATAAAATAGCAGATTGATAGTCAGAATCTTTCAGACAGGTAAATTCATGCTCATCTATGACATTTGCAATGAATGCTCCCACAGGTTATACACTCTTAGTAAAAGGAGACCAAGGTCCGTAAATAAAATTGTCATTGTAACATAAAGTTTGGTAACAGAAATGAACATTTGTTGTGAAATCATATACATTGTCACATTGACAGTTGAGTCATGTTAAAAAGATTATGCCCTTCATTATTTTTTTTTTTCTTTAAAAAGAGCTTTTTGTGTCTCAATTTCAAAATGATACAGCTGCATTTGAGTAACTTGCTGATTACTCAAAGCTGTAATCATTTTATTATGACATTTGCACTACATGCTCCCAATGACTATATAATGTAGTCAATGGAAAACAAAGTCGGTTATATAGATTGTCATTTTAACACAAAGTCAGATAACAGAAATTAACATTTCCTATGCAATCATATACATTGTCACCATGGCTATTGGGTGCTGTTGAAAAGATGACGCCATTTTGGTTCCATTTTTATAATAAACTGTTTGTGTTTCTATTTCAGAACGATCCTGCATTTTAGTTACTTATCGATCACTCAAAGTGGTAGTTATCCCTCAAATGCAGGACTATTACCAATGTGAGGGGTTTTGCCAACCTGATTTAGGAACCATCTGGACTATTACACACATACGGGGTTGTGCCCAACATGATTACGTTTGTACATACTCCGATGGGATCTGAATTTCCATCGGTGATTTCCTTTTGTCTTGGTCCAAGACAAGACAAACTAAAATCGCTGGTAGATAGTCATATTCAGAACCCTTCTGACTAGTTGATGCACACCTGACACTGAAGCTCAATGTTTTTGTCAAAGCCTAAATTTTAGCTAATTATTTTACCTTTTCTTTAATGTCCTTTACTTTGTTTTCAAATTCGGTTTGCTGTTCTGGTTCCAAACAGACATTTGGGGGCATTTCAAATATGTTGTCTTCTGGTCCACGTTTCTTGATGGAGGCTGCCATCTTTGTTGTGTGCAAAAGAACGTAATGCATTGTGGGTGATCAAATCACCCTGGACTAGGGGAGACAAATCTTATGGGGGAACACAACGAGAAAAAAATCCGAACTCATGGTATTATAAGCTCTATCAACAAGGGGAGCGGGGTATAATGCAAGACAAATAGTAAAATATGTATGATACAACATTGTTGTTCGTTAATAGTCATATCGACGGTACTAAAACGATGCTAACAAGTCTGTAAATATAGAAATTCACTAAATCATGTTTCTATTACCCTCTTCACATATAGGTCTTCCCAATCTGGTTTCCGATGGTATGAGGATTGAGGAATCCACATTCTTTCCTTCGGTAAATAAACTTATCTTGTCTTTGATGAATACTGTAATCGTGATAACATAACTTTTAAATTTCAGCTTAAACACTGTCCTTTTGATAAAAGAAGTATCTTGTATCATAGATATATCGATATTGTAATTTTTTGTTGTATATACTAATATAAATATAGTGGCTCATAGTCTGCGTCCATAATGTATCATATAAAATCATATTGAATCATAGATTTTATCAATGTCCTCGTCGAAGAGACTAAATTCCGGATCGTAGCTCATGCTTTTGATTTGATTAGTTCATGTAACCATTCGAGACACCTCGGGTTTCTTCATAGGACATCAACAAAAAAGCAACGTGTCCGGATTGTATGCCTGGCAACGACAAAACAAGATGGCGAAGGTGGTCATTGCAGGTACGAAATGCTTTGATATTTTCATACTTTTACTTTATTAATGATCACTAATAGTCTTGTATGATATTTCCCCAAAAATAATGGTTCCAGCTTCTTATGTGACATTAACTATATTCCTGTTGATCGATAAACATTACTTAAAACAAGACACAAATGCAGAAGTGCACTACGATGATGATTAGATTTTGTTATGTTTTGTGAGTTAACTCTAGTTTAATGTTTAATAATTGTCGGTTTCTGATTGTTGGAAATATGCTTCCCTACCTTTATCGTTTTAAGGGAAAGCTGACTGTCCTTACTATGCCAGATGCGAGCTTCTTGGAGACAAACTTGCAAGAAATCTCCCGGACTTCAAGCTCCACAAAATTGTGAAACAGACAAATGATTGGGAGGTGAGATTTTAATCTATAGAAATTCGACAATTGCAGCATCAATGCAGAGAAGATAATCAATATACCTTGGTCTGTTGATTCAAAGTGAAAGAAATTAACCAGATTAGATTTGTTCCATGGGTTAAGTGTTTGAATAAATGTGATTTTCAATACAGTGAAACTATGTGTTATACCTCTTTAATTTCTTTTAACATGTATGCAGTTTCGGAAGTTAAATCTCATGTTATTAACATTTTGCCAATTTCTGGTATAAACATTTGCTGTTTTCCCCTGTTATAGACTTATACTGTAATATCTGTTTCATTTGCATTCATGAATATAGCAAAATATTAGATGATTTTTGCATAGATGGATTATCCATACAGCCCAGCATTGTAGATGCAGAACTCAATACATCCATCTGTATGTCATTCTGTCAATTATGTTGTTTGCACCCAGAGATGTAATATTTTAAGAATGGTATTTCTAACGTAACAAAGTGTATATTTTTATGGTTACTTTCTCTTTTAAAAGAATTGGTTAAAGACAACTTGTAAAGAACGTGGATGGGCACACATGAAATCACCCATAGTATGGAGAGAGCTGATCGATCGAGGAGGGAAAGGCGTCTTGATAGGAGGTGCTAATGAGTTCCAGGAATATGCCTATGGATATTATGGCATGGAATCAGAACTTCTTAGCTCTGATATGCTTAAAATCTCTAAAGAAAACCTCCAATACAAAAAAGAAGTGGATGAAGAAGAGAAAGAAATCAAAGCTCGGAGTAAACCTCTTCATGTATGTGTCACTGTTGCTTCAAACCCTGTGTGTTATGCCATGGTAAATGCCATTGCCAAGGGAGATGTATTTGGTAGCAAACAGGAAGTAGCTCTCCATTTATATGATGCAAATGACCAAATGGAAATGCTGGAAGGATTAAAGATGGAGGCATATGATCTGGCCCATGGACTTCTCAGGGACGTGACTGTCCAATCAAATGTGCGTAAAGCTTTCAGTAACTGCAGTGCAATCATTTTATTGGATGAAGTTGTGAGAAAGGATGGGGAAGATAAAGACACATGGTATAAAAGAAATTCCAAGCTATTTTCTAGTTATGCTAAAATTATAAATGAGGTTGCCAGAAAGAATGTGAAGGTTCTCCTGGCAGGAAATGGACCAGTCAATTTTAATGTTTTTATGATGATTCAAAACGCTCCAGATATCTCCCGACAAAATTTTGCAGGATTGTCAAGAATGGTGGAAAACCATACAAAGGCTGTGATTGCTGACAAGCTGAACGTGAATTCTGGTGGTGTTGTGAATGTTACAATCTGGGGAAATGTCAGTGGTGAATACTACATTGATCTTGAAAACAGTCGTGTCCATGGTTATGAGGGGGCAATCTGGGGGCCGCCAACTTTCTCCTTGCCAACCAAGGAGATGATCTGGGACAAGCAATGGCTTGCCAAGGAGTTTCCAGAGATTGTTCGAACAAGGAAAGCTGTAGTGGAGGAAGCGTTGATGCATGGGGCATACATGTCGAAGGCAGCAGCCATATCCACTATGATTAGCCACTGGTGGAGTGGCTCTCCTAGTGGACAAACCTTCTCTTTAGCAGTTTGCTCAGATGGTAAGATCAATAATAACAATTGCTGTAAGACTCACAAATTTTGGGATCATCATAGCACTTGTTACATTTAGAAAAAAGGGTGATATCTGCAACAAATGTTTGGGTAAAAATATCTTCAGCAGAGATGTACTATCTAAAATGTTTTGCATGTGCTTTTAGAAATTCTAAGATAAAGATTTGGCTAATCCAGTTGAAAAAGACACTTCTATCACTCGATAATCATTGGGTAGAATATTTTGATTTCAATGAATATAATGTATTTGTACATGTATATTACAAAACCAGTTGTAATCCATGGTTTTTATCAATTTATGTGTTGAATCAGTTATATTTTGTCTCAAATTAATACAGTTAGATGTAAAGATAAAAACATAATTCTTTAGATAATAACATGAGAAATGCATCATTCCAAGTTTCAGTTATGTGATCTGTTAACTTTTATTGAACTTGCAAAACATATATTTTTATCTGTGCCAATTAATATTGCAGCAATTCAAATTCTGAAGTGTTTTTAATACATATTGGCCATTATGCTAAGCAAGCCTGAAAGCTTTGAGAAAACTAAACACATTTTCTGTACAGCTATTGTGAAACCTAAGTTTTATGTTGCTGTTTGTATGTTTTTCTTGGTCAGGTTGGTATGGTGTCCCGGCAGGACTTGTCTATTCCTTCCCTGTAACTATGCACCCCAAAGGCTACTGGTATGTCGTAGAGGATATTGACCTTACAGATGAGGTCAAAGAAAAACTCAAGGTCACCGTGCAGGTGAGATATTTTCTACACATGAACAAAAGATTTTTCTGATTGTTTTCATTTTTCTTTTTTTTTTCAATTTTTTTTAAAAATAGATTTTCAGGATTGAAACACTTCATTTTTTTCTAATGTTACAGTAGAAATCAATGGCTACTTAATAAGAATTCAGAACTTTTTTCTGTATACTTGACAATTTGTCAAATAGCGTCTTGTAAAGATTTTACCATGAATAATCAATTAACCATTTGAATCTTTCAATGGAAAATAAATAGCCAATTACCAAACAGAACAGTTATCATTTAAATATCAAATAATTTTTCAACAGTCAAAAAACTAAAAATATCTGAAATAATCATTTATCTTAATTATAGATGGTTGAAATGTTTGATGGCATTGAACATCATTGAAATCATCTTTAGAAATAATAGGTCAGAGATGATTCTGATACAGCATTGCAATCATGAATATACTTTGGTTGACAAATAGTGAAGGTATCAAAGAATTCAAAAAGGAAATAAGTATATTACCACAATATTTATGAATATTGAAGTTTACCTAAATCTTTAAACTTTTATTGTCACTTGGTTCACAATCAGAGGGTACTCATCTTCTGTGAGCTTCACCATATAATAATAATCTTCATTTTTCCCACTACAAATACATGTCAAGCCAAGGCTTATCTAACATAAGGTCCTCTAAAATATTAGTAGTAAATCATTATTAAATATTAATATTTAGTAGCTCTACTGTATTTCATACAAATGAGTGTATTTGTTTCATACCCAGACTAGTGTTTAGCAATTTCCTTCAAGTTCACCAACACTATTGTCAATATTTGTCAATTTTCCTGCAGGATTTGGTGTCAGAAAAGGAAATAATATATCCTCCACCGAAACCTCCAACCCCTCCCCCAGGAGAGGTCAAGGTCACAATCATTGACCCTAAAGAGGAAGCTGAAGCCTCAGCGAAAGAGGAGGAAAAGAAAGTTGAAACAGAAGAGGAAGGTAGGGATGTCATGAATGTGTCTTGATGCATGATTTCTTATCTATTAATATGTAAGAAATAAATGGCTCTCAATGAGGGAGTTCTAATGTATAACAAGCTTATATTTCTATTGTTTGATTTTTGTAGGTAGCACATCAGGGACATCTGATTCTGCTGTAGAGGTTGATTCTTCTAATGAACCAAAGCTGGAGACCATTGTTGAGGAAAAGGGTGCAGTTGATGCCAATGGTAATGCAACAAACAGCAGCACAAATGAAGAGAAGGGAGACGACTCTGGACAAGAAGCCGCTCCAACTGAAGAACCAACAACAGAAGCACCACCTGCTGAATGATTATGACTCACAAAGCAAATTCAAAATCAGGTTTCATACTGAGTGTGAAATCCATCAGCTGAACAGCTGAGATCATTTAAGACTTTGTTTAAGACTTTGTGGAACTTACAAAACACCTCATGACGTGTACTTGTTTTTGTTTTCACTTGACAAGCTTATCTAATAGTCTGTACATGCTGCACAGCTCCAAGGTTGCCTCAATATTGACAGGCATGTTCTGCCTGTGTTTTCTCTGATAAGTTCCAATACAATCCTATGATATATCTTACACAGTGGCAAAGAAATACCTTTCTATAATTTTCAAATATAGATAGTTTATATTCTTTAACTTGATTGGACTTTACCTGTTTATAGATATTATTTCCTATAACAGAAATGATTTTTTTTTTTGTAAAAAAAAAAACCGTAAACTTTTTTTATTGTCAATCAATATTAAAAAAATAACATATGGTCATGATTATATAATAAATTTTACCACAAAACCAAAAAGGGCAGCAGAAGGGAAGAATAATGAAATAATAGAAATTTAATCCAGTAGGAAATCTTGGAAATATTTTTTCTGACTGTGATGAAAGTTTCACTACTGTACATGTCAAGTGTACATCTGTATATACTTATATATTTGTAAATATACATTTACATGTTTTGAATAATAGTTGATATAAAAATTGTAAGATTCTCTGTTATTATTGTATTTGTATATTTATCATCAATATTTCAATACTAAAAAATAATTTAGAATTCAAATTTTGTTTTATTTTCATTTTTAACAAAGGGTTAGAACGATATAAGATAAAGCTATCTGTCTTATTGAAAGCCAGATTTACTTTAGACCTCACTATATAAATCAAGCTTGCACATTTCATAATTTATACTGAATTAAAGTAAACCACAGACCAATAACCCAATTGTCATATCTGGTAATTACTTGACAATATTCTTCAGAGTTATCTCCCTTCCATGATTCAGGTGTTTGGCTTTTCTTTGTTTTAAACTGTTAAGATTTGACATGAGTATTAAGATCACTAATTAGTACTATGATACTGAGAATCTATTTCATTGCACATCAGTAAGAAGAACTCTCATGACTTTTTCAAAATCGGATAAACAGTTTGGTAGTAGTATCTAACATGGCATAGTATTATAATTTTCCCACTCCAGTTATTGCAAGATTGATTTATGTAGGCACTTAAATAGGGCATCTAGTAAATTCCTATCAAGCAGCAAAATGTTTGGCCTAGCAGTCAAGAGCTACGATAGCTCAGTCATCAGAGTATCACACTTTTCGACTTTGGGTGAAGTGTATCAGATGTGGTTTGATCACAACCTACACTGTTGAGGGGGTTCTGTTCTGTTCATAACTGCATTCATGAGCAAGACACTTAACCCCAATTTCTCTAGATAGCATGTGGTGGTCCTCCCACATATTGTTCAGTGAGGTAGCCACAAAGAGCAGCAAGCTGTATTTTATTGTTTTGTATCCTGTGTGTCTGTATTGAGCTCGCTTATATACATTTAAAAGTTGACACAATTTGTTTTCATTTCTTTTATTTCCAAACTATATCTTTTTCAAATCATGCATCACATAGCTTTGAACATCAAAACAAAGCACATTAAGATATAGACATACATTTTGTATTTACATATTTTTATATTGCAAGAATTCTATGAAATCCAAATTTCTAAATTTCTACAAAAAAAGGGTAAAATATTTTGTTCAAGAGAAAGATGAAATGTCAGTAAGCTGAGGTGGACAAACAGAGATGGACAAAGCTCTGTGCTTGTCCTTCAGGAGTTTATACATTTTCAAACCCCTACATCCATATAGCTACATGTATTGGTATAACAAATATAACGTAGAAATTAAACATCATCATTAATTACTTCATTTTTAGTGTCACTAAATAATGAAAATTGAAAAAGAAAGTAGATACTTGTTTGTGAATCCGTCTGCTATGACTTTATTGTCAGAATTTTTATGTGGAATTTGTGGCATGTCATACCGGGAAATTTAGAGCAGGGATGTACTTTGAAACTCTATCTTTAGATTATTCAAAAACAAAAATAAAAATAAATTGCATATATATATATAATGTGTAATGTGACAGTAAAACAAACAAATCATCAATGTTTTGAATCTTTCTGTATAATACATGATAAATCACTTGACAAAAAAAAAAAAAAAATGAATGAAAATAACAATGAAGTAATGTGTCAAAAGAATCAGCTTGACAAATTATTAAACCTTGTTGGTGAATCTATCAATTCTATAACAGTGTGTTTGATCTTTTACAGTTCACCACTGAAATGTATATACAGCAGACATTTGAAGAAAATATTACATGTTGTCAGCAAATAGTTCAGTGCTGATGTATCTATAATATACTGAAAAATTGTAACTTTTTGTGGGCAATCTAGTTTTATTGATTTCAAGGGTATACCCCTAATCCACAAATTTGTATGTCCTCAAACAGTTGAAACTAGTATAAGTAGATTTATAGAGCTATACATATTCACAAACTGAAAAGTCCAGTCCAAGAAAAAGTTTTATTTTGAAAAACACTGAATAGTGAGCTGAGCTAAAATGTTTTCTAACAGTATATAGAGATGTGATCTGGTGTCTAACAAAGTTTTATCAAATACGAAAATACAATATATATACAGTTATCAATTGAAATGAAAGCTGTGATAAAAAAAATTGTAAAATGAATCATTATCAGCTGAATCAACTATAATCTTAAAAATGGAAAATTGGGAACTCTTTTAACAGAGAAAAAATTATCAACTTTATCTCAAGTGAATAGATTAGAGATGGAAATTTCAAAGTTGATCTTATTTATAGTAATTTAAGTTAGAAATTTTGTACTTTCGTAACAAGAAAATTCGAAACACAGGATTGATTGTGAAAAATGTTAAAGATCGAATTCACAGCTGAAAAAAAAATCCTCCAGCAAATATATCATTTTTAAATTGTGACTAAAACAAAAGAATAACATGAATGGACTGATTAATACCCACAAGTCTGTCCACATTATGGAGGGATTCGCTTTCTGGCCTGGTATTTGATGTTCCTCACTCGATGTGACAAACTCTTTGAAAACATACTCTGAAAAACATGAAAATATATCAAATTGAAAATATGTTAAGACATACAATCATATCCTGTATACCATTACCTGTATATAAATATAGTGACTAATTACCATACTAATGCTGCTGTAAGCCCAGGGATCCAACATATTTCTTCCCACTGAAACTTAGGGTGGGCTTATTAGCAGGCATGGGCTTATTAAGATACATACAGTAATTGACAGATAAATACACCAGAATAAATGGGATACATACCAGGCAAAATTATGAGAGAGATCAAATACTTATCACAAATAATTTATGAGGTATACCGTGTACATGTTTATTCCAGTAGACAATGACTAGACAAATTTCCTTAATTCAAATGATGCAGAAATATTGTTCCTGTGATACTAAAATTCTTAATTTATTAATCAATTAAAAAAAACTTACTACAGAAATCACAGGATACAATTATTACTTAATAGTCTATTAATAATAAGTGATGAATTGATATCAGAAATACAATACTTATTTCAAATTATTTGTTTACCATGGTAAAAAGTCTCCTGATAGCAAGAATGATCAAATCATAAATATTATGTACTAATTACTTTAACCTCATTAAATCTGACAGTTTTCACAAAAATTTTGAAATTCAAAATTATCAATACACTATTACTTTAACATGAAATCACCATCCCATATTACAAATGTGAAACTTATATAGATTTTCTGACAATGCCTTGAATGAAGCGAACTAAGTTTTGTACAACTCCAGACCAATGAATCATTTAATAAGTATCTGTTATAACACAGAGAAACACATCTCTGTGTATTTCTGTATTGATCAAGTAAAACTCCAGTCTAAAGTCCATCAGTAGTAATCACACATGCAAACATCACTTAAGTTTCCAAGACAATTCCAGGAAAATCAGAAGTAATTGTTATTGCTTAAGGCAGAAGAGAGAAGTCCAACTAGAGCAGTAAATTTTCACAAGATCAGTTACAGGATGCTTATGTTCCAATAAAATCTAATTTTGTAGGATCCGATTCGGCTGCTGATGTGTTCCAGGAGGTACCGATAGATCGAGTCTTTGCTTTCTGGTAGTATTTTATGTTAGTCACACTGCGAGCCAAAGCTTTGGAAAAGGCCATCTGAAATCAAATCAAAACACATGCATGCTAATGAAGTTTGCTTTCTGGAAAATTTCTAAATGGAGCATTGTTTCCTGGAATCTCAAAAGGATTCTTTTAGAGAGAAAATGTGAACTTTTTGTATTAAGACAGTAGGTTAATACAATCCATAAAACAAGTGTTATTCAAAGGTACCAAGGACAGGTACCAGGCCATTAATTTTATAAATCACTTGATAAATCTATCTCAATTTGAAAGACTATCATCATATAAAACCCCCTCAAAAAATAATTGTACACTAATCATCAGGGATTTCGAAAATTTACCTTGGATTTTCACGTTTTGTTTACAGTGATTTGCATAGGTTAATGCCCACAAGAGGTAATGAAGACTAAAACAGCTTGAACTGTTTTGATGTAATTATGGTATTAATTAACGACTTTTGAATTCGTAATTTTTTCTAATGAAGTGATTTTTTTTTCATTGAGTGATTAACACAATCACCTTGGTTACGTGGCCTGTGCTGCGTACTTCATCTTGCGCTTGGTATTATAGCGAATGTTGTATATACAGCGTGTGAGAGACCTCTGAAAGTCATCCTGCAAGGAAAACATCAGCAGGTCAGAAACATCACTAATAAACAACAGACTCTATAACGACCAAAGACACTGAGAAGAAACATTTAAAATTTGACAAAACTGTTCAGTTCCAGATTCAGTACTAAAGCAGATACTAGATATGAACATATTGATTCCTGAATTAATAAAGAATAAGAATAGTTTAATGGTTTAAAATTTAATATGAATCCAACATCGACCTGATGGATGTTTACTTTTGCTGCATTTAAACAATGTGACCTGGATCTGTAAACTATAGAAGGGATAATGAAATTGCCCTCATTTTCTATTAATTTAGAATCCTGTTGTAACTCTGCTCCAAAGTCTGTCGTATGTTTCCCATACATACAACGTAATGATATAATTGGCTGATTTTCATAACACACATACAACTATGTATGGTTTTAGCCTTATTGTATTGGTCCTCATAACTTAAACTCTCAGCTCACTGTTTGTCAAATGAATTTCTTCCCTGACCATTGATATTTGTTCTTTGTTTCAGCTATGGTTGCCTTGGTTGCCACTTGAAATTTGGCATAAATTAAGGAAACGACAAGTTTTGTTAAGTTTTTGTCAAATTTTCACTCCGCAACAATAAGAGCACATTCCTATTTCTCCTATAGATGTACATGTAGTATAAGTGCCTACATATTACCATATCATATCTTTAAAGACAGAATACACTCTATAGTTTCTCAGAGTAGAACTGCAAATATTTGTCAATCATGACTGTATATCCAAATTTCCCTAATTATTGCAACTTTCTAGTTGTTACCATGGCAACCATGAATGGTAAGATAGATAATCATAATACTATCAAAAAAGTTACAGAAACTTTAATGAAATTTTGAGAACTAAAATGAACCAAACTATACTTACATATATTTTTCTTGTTACTTAAAAATCAGCCAGTGATGACACTTTTTTTTTATTCTGTTTTGTTTATTTCAGCGAGTGATCATAAATTTTTTTTTCATTCTGTTTTGTATATTCCATCATTTTTATAATTATCAATCAGAACACAAGTTAAAATTATGGCATACGTATGAAGCATGTCTTGCAACAGCCATACAAAGACAGCTGACTCCATTTGCTTTCTCTTTGTTCAAAACATTGCAATGATTTTATCCATATTTAACATTATGTTTAGGTAATACAATTATGATTATCAAAGTATATATTGCTAAGAATCACTTCAAAAAGTTTTTCTTTCTTTATTTTCAATCTTTTCTCCTTGAAACTAAAATGCTAGATCTGAAGATAACAGAAAAATCATTATAAAAACAATTGCTTTTTTGAAATTGAAAATCCGGCTGTCAACATTCCGATATCTAATAATCCAAATATTGTACTTCATAATGATAAGTACTGGTAGTCTCTAGAACTGAATGGAGAAATCCAGTGTCAAGATATATCTTCTTCTGATTTGCAATTCTAATTTATAATTGCCCCCAATTCAATATTACTTATAATGAAGCTAAAATAAATTGTCAACTAAATTTTGAAATTAATTAAATTTTTAATGAATAGATCATTTAGAATTTATTTACCTTAAAAAACAAAAAGCAATTTCGAGAATTTCTAAACAACATATTTTTATTGGGATATCAGTAACATACAAGATAAAGATATCATAATTACAGAACTAGAGTCCTCATCAGTGAATACGGTACAGTGGAACCCTGAACATCTGCAGTTCTATAATGTAAAACACAGGAACTAGAATTACATCATGTTATGCCTGGTTCCCAAAGTGAATTTAAACATATCCTATGTACAACATGGTTATAATGAGTTGAGATTTACAATATACTGCTATCATTAAAAGAGAAACATGCTACTGTAATGATAGATTTTTTCACAAGGGATTTAATTTCCCTATATTCAAAGTCAATAAACAATAATGTGAAATTGAATGCCCAGCAAATACAATACTTGAAAAATGTATGGTTGTATGCTCATCCCTGTATTGGATACAATATATAGACATGAACAACATTTGAAACCCATGAACATGTCAAATCTGGGACCATCTGCGAAATGTTAGCCCCGCTAAATCGAACAATTATACAGTAGCAGAAGCATCATCTAGGTGTTTTCATATAAATCTTTTTATTTACATATGCGACTTAAAACTTTATATTTAAATATACACATCAAAACAAAATGTAAACTTGAAATTAACAAATGCAATGTATATCAAATGTCCAGAATGTATCAGAAAATTCATCACCTTTCACCAGTAAAAATGATTCCAACACATTTTAGTAGGAATTATAACCATAAAACTAAATACAGTGGGTACAGATGATCATGGAGATTCCAGGTAATCTCAGATGATCATGGAGATTCCAGGTAATCTCAGATGATCATGGAGATCCCAGGTATTCTTAGATGATCATGGAGATCCCAGGTAATCTCAGATGATCATGGAGATCCCAGGTAATCTCAGATGATCATGGAGATCCCAGGTAATCTCAGATGATCATGGAGATTCCAGGTAATCTCAGATGATCATGGAAATTCCAGCTAATCTCAGATGATCATGGAGATCCCAGGTAATCTCAGATGATCATGGAGATCCCAGATAATCTCAGATGATCATGGAGATCCCAGGTAATCTCAGATGATCATGGAGATCCCAGGTAATCTCAGATGATCATGGAGATCCCAGGTATTCTTAGATGATCATGGAGATCCCAGGTAATCTCAGATGATCGAGGAGATCCCAGCTAATCTCAGATGATCATGGAAATTCCAGCTAATCTCAGATGATCATGGGGATCCGAGTAATCAGATGATCATGGGGATCTGAGATGTGTTGCAATCAGTCCATACTTGGGTAAGTTTGTGGATCACAGATCATGTGATGCAGTGCTTTCTTTGTGTACTTGAGCAAGACAATACAACCCAATTGCTTTCAATAGCAACCATGGGCCTCTTATATTATGTTCAGGGAGTTAGAAACCAGCTTCTACAATACAAGGACACCCAAACTCAAAATGAGTATTTATTTGCTGTTTGTGGGACAATAAACCCAGAAACACAGAAACAAATATATCCTTCTACATAGAAGATACCCTGGCTTTCACATGAGGCTTCACTAAATTGTCACATTTAACAGAGCCTAGCAAGTAACATTTGAGAAATGCAGCTTAAATGGGTTCTGCATTTTCACAATAGACTACAAGTGATGGAAGTAGGACATCAACAAGGCAGTATATCACATCTGTCATCAAGGCTAAACCAGGCCAGCCTCAGAAATGAGGCCCAACCTGAGGGTTGTAATATACACCTCTGTAACAATCAATCAGTGATCAAAAGCCACCTTTAATAGGAGTCACCACTATTTGTTTAAGAAGAGAAAATTACTCTCCATTTCAAAAATGTATGATAGGAATCAAATAAAGATTGACTAGGTACATGTATGGTGTCAGTTTATACATCAGCATCTGGTTTTATTTTACACCAGCATTTGTTGTCAGTTTACACTGGTATCTAGTGTCAGTTTACACTGGTATCTAGTGTCATATCTAGTGTCAGTTTACACTGGTATCTAGTGTCACTTTACACTGGTATATAGTGTTAGTTTACACACAAAGCTGATGTCAGATTACAATTTTTGCCATTTTCTGAAGATCAATAAAATCCTTGGTATTTTGAAAAAGAACTACCCCACAAAATATATCCATTTCGCTTCAAGCTTATAGGCCATCCATGGAAGTTAGAAGCAACCAAAAAAAAAAATTACAGTAACAAGATTTTTTCAAATAATCTTGAAAAAGTTCTGCACAAATAAAAATTACCAAATGTAAGCACCAGTTGGCATTTTTAAGTCAGAAGATGTTTCTGGATTTTGGTGATCTTCACCTTTACCAACATCACTGACTTTGTCTACAGAGTCAGAACAATCACTGTCCGGATTAATCTTGCTGTGCTTTGTTCGGTTATAATAACGTATGTTGTATACACACTTTGAAAGCAATCTTCTAAACTCCCCCTGAAAAATACAAGTGCAAATTCATGTAGTCTTACTCAAGCCAAAATATCACTTTAAAAAGTTCTGTATGATATACTGGCACCATCTAATTAGCATAACCAATCATAGAAACTTTACCTTATAAATGTATACTGCCGTCTTCATTTACAGGTAGATGAATTTTATCATGATGAAAACTTAAATCAGTCTTATATTAAGAAAGTACAATAAAGAAAGACATATATCAACACAGAACTTAAAATAAGACCATTTCAAAAAAAGATTAGCTTCAAACAAGCCTGAACAATAGTAGCCTGTATCTCCTTATCTGAACAACAGTAGCCCTGTATCTTCTTATCTGAACAACAGTAGCCCTGTATCTTCTTATCTGAACAAAAAGTAGCTTGTATCTTCTTATCTGAACAAAAGTAGTCTGTATTTTCTTATCTGAACAACAGTAGCCTGTATCTTTATATCTGAACAACAGTAGCCTGTATCTTTATATCTGAACAACAGTAGCCCTGTATCTTCTTATCTGAACAACAATAGCCCTGTATCTTCTTATCTGAACAACAATAGCCCTGTATCTTCTTATCTGAACAACAGTAGCCTGTATCTTCTTATCTGAACAACAGTAGCCCTGTATCTTCTTATCTGAACAATAGAAGCCTTATCTTCTTATCTGAACAACAGTAGCCTGTATCTTTATATCTAACAACAGTAGCCTGTATCTTCCTATCTGAACAACAGTAGCCTGTGTCTTATCTGAACAACAGTAGCCTGTATCTTTATATCTAACAACAGTAGCCTGTATCTTTATATCTGAACAATAGTAGCCTGTATCTTATCTGAACAACAGTAGCCTGTATCTTCTTATCTGAACAACAATAGCCTGTGTCTTATCTGAACAACAGTAGCCTGTGTCTTATCTGAACAACAGTAGCCTGTATCTCCTTATCTGAACAACAGTAGCCCTGTATCTTCTTATCTGAACAATAGTAGCCTGTATCTTATCTGAACAACAGTAGCCTGTATCTTCTTATCTGAACAACAGTAGCCTGTGTCTTATCTGAACAACAGTAGCCTGTGTCTTATCTGAACAACAGTAGCCTGTGTCTTATCTGAACAACAGTAGCCTGTATCTTTATATCTGAACAACGGTAGCCTGTATCTTCTTATCTGAACAACAGTAGCCTGTATCTTCTTATCTGAACAACAATAGCCCTGTATCTTCTTATCTGAACAACAGTAGCCTGCATCTTTATATCTGAACAACAATAGCCTGTATCTTTATATCTAACAACAGTAGCCTGTATCTTCTTATCTGAACAATAGTAGCATGTGTCTTATCTGAACAACAGTAGCCCTGTATCTTCTTATCTGAACAATAGTAGCCTGTGTCTTATCTGAACAACAGTAGCCTGTATCTTATCTGAACAACAGTAGCCTGCATCTTTATATCTGAACAACAATAGCCTGTATCTTTATATCTAACAACAGTAGCCTGTATCTTCTTATCTGAACAATAGTAGCATGTGTCTTATCTGAACAACAGTAGCCCTGTATCTTCTTATCTGAACAATAGTAGCCTGTGTCTTATCTGAACAACAGTAGCCTGTATCTTCTTATCTGAACAACAGTAGCCTGCATCTTCTTATCTGAACAACAGTAGCCCTGTATCTTTATATCTGAACAACAGTAGCCCTGTATCTTCTTATCTGAACAACAGTAGCCCTGTATCTTCTTATCTGAACAATAGTAGCCTGTATCTTATCTGAACAACAGTAGCCTGTATCTTCTTATCTGAACAACAGTAGCCTGTATCTTTATATCTGAACAATAGTAGCCTGTGTCTTATCTGAACAACAGTAGCATGTGTCTTATCTGAACAACAGTAGCCTGCATCTTCTTATCTGAACAACAGTAGCCCTGTATCTTTATATCTGAACAACAGTAGCCCTGTATCTTCTTATCTGAACAACAGTAGCCTGTGTCTTATCTGAACAACAGTAGCCTGTGTCTTATCTGAACAACAGTAGCCTGTATCTTTATATCTGAACAACGGTAGCCTGTATCTTCTTATCTGAACAACAGTAGCCTGTATCTTCTTATCTGAACAACAATAGCCCTGTATCTTCTTATCTGAACAACAGTAGCCTGCATCTTTATATCTGAACAACAATAGCCTGTATCTTTATATCTAACAACAGTAGCCTGTATCTTCTTATCTGAACAATAGTAGCATGTGTCTTATCTGAACAACAGTAGCCCTGTATCTTCTTATCTGAACAATAGTAGCCTGTGTCTTATCTGAACAACAGTAGCCTGTATCTTCTTATCTGAACAACAGTAGCCTGCATCTTCTTATCTGAACAACAGTAGCCCTGTATCTTTATATCTGAACAACAGTAGCCCTGTATCTTCTTATCTGAACAACAGTAGCCCTGTATCTTCTTATCTGAACAATAGTAGCCTGTATCTTATCTGAACAACAGTAGCCTGTATCTTCTTATCTGAACAACAGTAGCCTGTATCTTTATATCTGAACAATAGTAGCCTGTGTCTTATCTGAACAACAGTAGCCTGTGTCTTATCTGAACAACAGTAGCCTGCATCTTCTATATCTGAACAACAGTAGCCCTGTATGTTTATATCTGAACCTGTATCTTATTATCTGAACAACAGTAGCCTGTGTCTTATCTGAACAACAGTAGCCTGTATCTTTATATCTGAACAACGGTAGCCTGTATCTTCTTATCTGAACAACAGTAGCCTGTATCTTCTTATCTGAACAATTGTAGCCTGTATCTTCTTATCTGAACAACAGTAGCCTGCATCTTCTTATCTGAACAACAGTAGCCCTGTATCTTTATATCTGAACAACAGTAGCCCTGTATCTTCTTATCTGAACAATAGTAGCCTGCATCTTCTTATCTGAACAACAGTAGCCTGTATCTTATCTGAACAACAGTAGCCCTGTATCTTCTTATCTGAACAATAGTAGCCTGTGTCTTCTTATCTGAACAACAGTAGCCTGTATCTTATCTGAACAACAGTAGCCCTGTATCTTCTTATCTGAACAATAGTAGCCTGTATCTTATCTGAACAATAGTAGCCTGTGTCTTATCTGAACAACAGTAGCCCTGTATCTTCTTATCTGAACAATAGTAGCCTGTGTCTTCTTACCTGAACAACAGTAGCCTTCACCTTTTATCTAGACAGTAGCCTGCACCTTCTCGCTTACTCAGAAGTTTGTACATTCTTAATTAAACAAATGTAGCCTGAACCTCTATTTTAAAAGCAGTAGCCTACAACAACAGTAGCATGTGCTTTCATAATCAAATTAACATTTTCCTTTATCTAAAATTTTTCATCAAACAACAGTTGCCTTGATCTTTTTATTCAGACATCAATCGTCTGAACCATTTTATTAAAAAAATAGTGGCCTTGGCACTTATTCAAACTACAGAACCC
Source organism: Ylistrum balloti (assembly GCF_031769215.1). Classification (NCBI taxonomy): domain Eukaryota; kingdom Metazoa; phylum Mollusca; class Bivalvia; order Pectinida; family Pectinidae; genus Ylistrum; species Ylistrum balloti. Next base: position 70,222 of record NW_026782081.1, read on the forward strand.
TGACAGTCTGCAATTTAAGGCAATTAGTGACTATGGCCATGACCTAAATAAATGACAACTTTGACTTACAATTCATATGTGACATAGCCATGACCTTGAATATGATAATGTCCTTAACCTTCAATTCATATAACAAGAGACATAACCTTCATTTGTGAATTGACCTAAATTCATTAAACAAATATAGAGATCAAATCTCCTGTTCATATCATCTGACCTGTGACCCTGACCTACAATTTGTGTGATACATATACCTACTTGATTTCTTGGTATTTTTAATTGTAAATATGTTAATGTACACACAATATCTTTGGCAGCATTAATGTATCTGTATGTATATCAATATCAACTGTTTACTCTCTGGAACACCTACATCGATGAAATATCAACTGTATGACTTTAGACACAGTGTTATCACAAGGAAATTGTATTTCTAAGCTATATTTATAAAAAAATCATTTTACAAATTTACTTATGTTTCAAGTCCCATTTTCCAATACTGTTTGTTTCAGATTTTATGAGTCAATGATGCATATTTTAAAACTGATATAAGATAAACATCAATCAGGTTGTAACCCCGCCATATTTTCAGAATGACAAATTAACTCTTAGATTTACTGTAATCACAAATCAGAACCAAAACATTAGAACTCCTATATAATATCTAGATCTGATATATGACATGGCGTGTTTGCATTTTCAATTTTAAGCCATTCAAGAATTTCATTTATACCTTTAAATTCAAGTATATTTCATACTTTTTCAGTGTGATGATAACTGGAAACATTAAAATTTACATCATTAATTTGGAAAACTAGCCCAAAAGGAAATTTGTATGTAACAAATAGTGTAAAACTTTTAAATGAAGTGAGACATTTTTACTTGGAAGAGGATTTTTCATATTATTTTTTTTAATTGTCTTTAATACTCAAAATATTAAATATTAATTAACACTAATCATGAATGGAGTAAAATGACTGAGAGATCAATGAAAAAAATCTGGCCAAAAATTATGTTTGAAATTACAAGAAAGTGTATCAAGCATTTAACTTAAAATTCTCCCATAGCTGAATCATCATTTAAAATAAATTTGTAAAAAAACTATTTTACCAGTATGGAATTTAAACATCCATCTTTGTAATCTTATCTGAATGTGTCACAAATACAATTTGTATAGCGCTGATCTATGTCGTTTACCAAGGATGATCTAATCCACTGATTAAGCTAATCCAATAATGTCGCTAACAAAGAAAGGACTATGACGATCCTTAGTTGCTTATGAAGATGAATCTACGTGTCACTAACAAAATAAGGTGTCTGATCCTTTAGTCTAAGACAGGCTCGTGCTAAGAGTTGTTGGGTCCTTTAAAATCATTTCTTCTGCGCTTTTAAATTGCATCATCATCATTCTATCCACTTTTGGCTTGCTTCTATACCGGATATTTCTCACACAGTGCGAGAGTGAGTTTGCAAGAACACTCTGAAAAATAAACCATAAGTCTAGTTTTACATGGCTGTTGAACATGCGAATTTAAAAACTTATGTATAATCATTAGACACTCTTTTCCCACATATTCTATCACAAGATAGCAGACTCAGTCCTCATATATGAATGACAAAGAAAATAGATGTCCACCAGCTCTAAATTTGTTTCTTACAACAGGAAAGAAGATTTTCCCAGTAATGCTTCATATATGATCTTATTTGGGGAGAAGATCAAATGTCTTTCCATAAAGCATGTAATTTAAAATAATCTTTATGTTCATGCTATTCTGTCCAAATTTTATACATCAATTCCAGAATATGCCAAGAGGGAGTTGCTGATACATTTTTTTTGTTGAAGAAACGTGAAATACAATATCGTTAATCGTGACCAACTATGAATCCCTTGATCTGATACAGAAACATTATGCCAATGATGAATAACATTACCCAATGATAAATTCCACTTTTACTTTTTCAACTAAGCACAGATTTCCTCCAAGACAATTTTTTCCCCATATCACACTCAAACCTGTTTTAAAGCAAGGCAATCATACTTGTAATGATAACAAATTTCCACACCACATTATTTTTTCCTTGCTGACTATAAAAACTATCTCGGTGATGAAAGAAATAGCATGATCAATCGAACAACTGTTCAACACCATGTATAAACATTGCAAAGATCACCTTTAAATATCCTGAGGTCCACTTTACCATGATGTATACTGGAACTAACATCCTCTATTTTTGGTATTGTGATCAAAATGTGTAATAATCCAAAAGAACACATAACAACATTCAAACGATACAGCATAAGTTTATTTACCACATATAACACAGCCCTCCATTATCATATCAGAGATAATACAAGTGTTTTATTTGTATTCCATAAATCCAAGGTATAGAAGAGACACTATGGTCCCAAGTAAGTAGACATCATACATGATGTATATAGAATCTGGAGACCAGTCAAGACCAATGATTCCTATTTCAGTATTACTTGAAAACAGGGTAATACAAAAACCAGATATCATATCAACTAAAATGGGACTTTAAACAGATTTCATGTATTTATAACAAGCAGAGTATTGTACACATTTTATGTGACTGGAAGTTTCACAAACAGTTCTAAAATTTTAAAACAACAAGTTTAAGAGACCCAAGGGCCTTAACTGTCACCTTAGTCACAATGCTTCTTGTAACATATCATAGAAATGATTTTGTTAAAAAGGTAATCTTCCTACATAAAACATAGTAAACTTTACCCCCTCCCCTGGGGGAAATATGACACTCGGGGGTAATGAAATTTGCAATTTTGGTAAAGCATCTGAAGGCCTTTCCATCCATGTAGAGTACTTGATTCTAACATACTTGAGATTTGAGAAGAAGATATTTGAAATTTCAGTCAATATGACCCACTTTTGGCTCCTCCCAACAGTCCCTGGGTGCATCTCATTAAAGTGTCATCTTAAACTAATAACTCATCTAGGTTTGAACTATTTCCAATAGAAAATAAACAAAAAATGTTCAGAAAAGTGTTTTTCCTATATAAACTACAGTAAACATTTCCCCCTACCTCGGGTGAAGTTTCAATCAATTTGACTATTTTTGGTCCCGCCCCTCAGGCCCCTGGAGGTTGGGGATCATATAATTTACAATTTTGGTGCGCTTTTGGCCATGGAAGACTTTTGTAAAATTTCATTGAAATCAGTTCAGGAGTTTTCCAGAAGTTGAAAAGTTTATGATGCACGATGCAAGACACAAGAAAAATGAGGATCGCAATGGGTCACCCTGAGACCTTGTCTCATGTGACCTAACAAAACAGATTTTAGAAAGGAAAAAAAACATTTCCGAAGTTAAAACCACAATTTATGTTCAAATGGCCTGTCTTCTCTTACTCATAAGGTTTCTCCCTTGAATTACATCAATATTGATAAGCTACATCTACATCAATAAGAAATTTGTGACAACAAATATGTTGTTGTAGACCTGTTTATACTATAAACTGGACTATACTATTGTAATGCAAGGTTTTTGGAGTATATAGCATAGCCATGATGTAATGGAATCAGATCCAAAAGAAAATCACACAAATACTTGCCACTGAGTCAGCAGCTCAGATGCATTGTGGGAACGAAAGATCAAGCCTGGTCACAATTTCTTGACTGAAACACTTTACCCTTAGGGTCAAGGTCATTGCATTTAAATATTCTTATGCAATCGAAGAGGACATCAGTTCAGTATACAGTATATATAAATACAACATTGAAATACAATATTTCAGATCCATTTTGACTCAATACATAAAATATCTTTAAATTCATCACATTAATAAGAGTTTCAAATATTTTATAACAGAACAAAAACATTTGATATACAGTATGTATATACTTGGCAGGAAAACAAAGTTTAAAGATAAACTTAGATAAGAACTTTAAAGATACCTTAAACAAAAACAAAAAAAAGGGAGAGAAAAGGGGGAAAGTTTCATCGCAGTTAGTTAACTAGGTAAAAAGATATTGTGGCAAGGCACTTGAATGAACTTGAGAAAGAGATGGAACAAAGTTGTGGGTTATTAGCAAGGGGGAGCACTATTCACAAGTTGATTTTTCCCTCTTTTTTTTTTTTTTTTTCTCTTAACTTTTTACTCAATAAAATGCACAAGTACAAACACATCACTTTCCTAATATTCAAGTGATATCCTTACATTCATGATGGACTGATAACACAAAACATGGCTGTTGACTGAATGCCTTTACTGATAATATTTACAAGACATCACCAAACAAAACTTAAATAACATTGTCCAATGATGATGATAATATCTGTTCAATGATGATGATATCTGTTCAATGATGATGATAATATCTGTTCAATGATGATCATAATATCTGTTCAATGATATTTTCAGAGGGATGTATTCATTAAGCTCCCTCACTTAAGTAAAAGTGCAACTCTAAATCTGTGTCAAAATCTAAGGAAAAGCAGAGAGAAAATTATTTCTGAAGATTACAAATACTAAAGAAATAAGTAGGAAGATTTCAAATACTGTTTTATATCGGATGATTTCAAATCTATGTACCCTATCATTTCATAGGATTTCAGAAGATTTCCAATACCTAGGTACTATCTTATTCCAAAAGGTTTCAAATACACTGAACTATTTTATTTTGGGAGATTTCGTATTCTATCGTACTATTCCAGACGATTTTAAACACAATTTAATTCCAGAAATGGTACACATATGCTTTTCTTTCCAATGTATGCAGTGAACATTAGGTTTCCAGTTAGTTATATTTGGGCTGTAAACTTATCCAGTTTCCCATCATTATGATAAAACCTTTACATAAAAATGATTTTGCATCAGCTGATCAATGGCCTGTGCCTACACAGGGAAAAGTAGCTGAGGGTTTTCTTCCACTGTCTCTTGTGCATGGCTTTGTTGAGGAAACTGCGACTCAGAACTTTGCATATGACCTGTTGCGACACTGCAAGCAGCAAGTGAGGCGAAAGTGTCTTGTTTACCAAAATTTATCCTTCTAAACTTTTTGCGTAAGTCGCGTACTTTTTGTGAGATGCCTCTCGCACAATCCGTCTGAAAATACACAAGGACAGGGAGTCAGTGCACAACTTGCGGAGTTTTTTGGTATCGAATTAACACACTAAATGCAGGTAAATACACCATCTGTCCTTATCTGCTCCTATCACTTTCACCTTTTGGGGATTTAGAAACGATCATCCCATCAAATTATATGCAATGACAAATTATGATTATAAGGTTAAATATAATGATGCAACTATAGGAAACTAGTCACCTGACAATTACCATCCATTTACAATGTAGCAGTCCCTTAGCAAGAAACTTCTCACAAGAATCAAACTTAATGATGAAAGATGCATCTATCTAATTTCTATAAATATGTTAAACTGCATAAATAAATTAAGTTATCTGTGGTATATAGCATGTTAAGGTCTACAGACTTTTTGTCATTCCAAAATTTATTTAAACTCTGCCAATTAAGATCTGCGTGTAACATGCTACAATACATTTGAAGAAAAAATTATTCCTTAATCCCCAAAATGTAGAAATGAAATACAAACTGACACAATTTCACACAGACAACACGATCTTTGCACCTGGAACACCAGTCTCCAGAATATGTTCACAAGCCCTCCACTACAGAAGCTTGGAGACTCTTAAAATTAGGCAAATATTTATAGTTCAACATCCAACACGGATATAATGCCTCATATTGTACATAATCCATCAAAATTGGTCACCGTGTTGTAGAGACGACACCTAATAATGTGTGTAATCATCCATCAAAATTGATCATTCTGTCGCAGTATCACCCACTGTTAGTAGTTTCCGTGCTTTCCTACGGAAGTTACGGACTCTTTGGGAAACAATTCTAGCAAATTCCCACTGAAATATAAAGAATCCTATCCGTTAGTTATATAGGTATTGTTATCTTTCATTTTTAACATTTCACTGAAGTTGAAGTTTGAAGTATTAGTTCTTGGTGATTTAAAGACATCATTTTGATTTTTCTGTGTTCTGGTTCCTACTTAACTTCTTTCAAAAAAAAAAAATTAAGAAAAAGAAACAAAGGTTCCATCAAAGCAAAAAAAAACGATTTTTAGAAACAACAGCCTAAAGTGTTAATTATTTTAATATCAGCAATATTTAATTTGTGAATACAATGATTGAATATTAACATAGGTTGAAATGAGTTTTTTTAATGAATTAAATTGTTATAGTAAATGTGTTTATTGACAATTTTAACTTACGACAAGAAGCAAGGACTACTATAACGTATATTGTTTAAATTTTTAATTACATAAATATCAAAGAGAAAAATACCTAAAATGTACAACTGCAATATACACAAATAGGTTTTAATTCAGTTGCCAATTCCACGACAGATTTCCCTGGTTACATATACAGTAAATCCATAAATTTAACATATCAGTAGCTTATAATCCTAGTCTAGCAGCATTCCTACTGAACAGGAGCCATTGATGCTGAAGTGGATCCAAAATCAAACCTATAAACGCTTGTACTTTCCTTGCTGCTCAATCTAAGTATTTCCGCTATTAGAACTGCCAGCAAAATATAACTTTCACTGTTACAGCTTCAATTCTGAAAACTCTTAAAAAGTCTTTTACATATGTTTACATATTGATCAGATAATAAGCCCATGTCTGATGATAGGACCAAACAGCAGAATTAATTAACAAATGCTTTGTCATAGACCTATCATAAACCCACTCCCTGACCTGAAGTCTGAGGGTGTTGACCTCCCAGGCTTTTAACTATGAATTGGGGAAATCTAAAAACTGAGAAACTAAAGCCTGATTGATGATTAAAGAGGACATCTTTAAAAAAAATTTGGAAAAGTCAGATTTACAATTGATGTACTGTAAATGTATAAAACTATACCTATAGTGTCTGTTCTATTGTCCATCTGAGCCAGTCGAGGCCGAGGTTTGAGGAGTTAGTGATTTGGTCAGATATTGTTGCCGGCTACGAAATTGCTTACGCAAGTTGCGCACTTTTTGGGAAACACCTTTAGCAAACTCCCACTGAAACGAGAACAGTTCAGTGTTTTAAAATGTGTTCCACATAAATTTTCAGACCAAAATCACATTATATGATATTGTATATGAAAGCAAAATGAGTGCAATAGAGCAAATATTTACCCCATGTCAATACATCATGCTTATATACCAGGTACAATTTTGATATGTATTGTAGATTTTGATACATATCCTGGACAGTTGTGGCATTGCAATCCATATTACAATAATGAAAAGGATGTGAGGGATTTAAACCCAAGGACATCAACCCTGGAATTTCACAATGTCTTTTACAACAAAATGAGCTTACATTTAATCAATATGGGGGATATAGGAGTTTACCAAAACTCAAATTAATATTTTCCTACCTCTCAGCTTAAGATTTAATTTATCAACCTGTTTTTATAACAGTTCTATCACGCAAAATAAAATACTTAAATCCGGAGAATCATTCACAAGCTGGAGGCGGTTTCTCATCATTTATTAGGTATCGTCTACCAGTTTCGCCCTAAAACTTGGGTTTCATTACAACAAAGTATCTTAAAATTTCTTCCCTAAGGTACTAAAATTACAGGCAGCTTTATATTATGCATTAAGATGCGACAATTAAACAGTACGTTGTAAAAGTAATTCAAAATTATCGTTCAAACAAGCTCTAAGAGATTCCAGCTCAATCCATATTTCTGAAAACAACCAACCCTGTCTCTATGAATTAACTATTACTTTTCAATTTCAGAAAACCTGCATTCCACTAAATATTTATCAGCAACGTAAACTAAACCTTGTCACCACAAAATCTGTATAGATATTTCTAGATCCCAGTCAAACAGAGGTAAAACAATTTCTCTTGGTATATATCAATTGGTGATATCTGCTTTTATCATTTCTTTGCGAATATGTCAATATGATACACCAACTAGTATATCACAGTCACTAAAAACAGAAGATGAAACAGGAAACAAGTCCAATCCTGATTGTCATATTGTCAATGACATATTGTTTTCTATTTTCATTCTAGTAAGCAAGAAAGACTCTTAAACACTTAATAATTTTAATAACTGGTCATAAATAAGTTAATATTTTCAATCATCCACGCATATGCTTTCTTTAATTCACTTCACAATAATATCTTGTTCTTGTACCACACTTTTGTCCTAGTAGAATTGTCTTTTATGTTCTTTTTAAAGTCAGATCATGATGTCCCTGCATCCTATCAAAGTTGAGGAGTCCTAGCTACATGTAATACGGTAACATACACTACAACACATTTAATTTACACTAAACCTGTGTAGGTAAGGAAAGTTATATCTTTATTCCAATTGAACATTCCACGATATCTTACTGTACACATGTCAATAAACAACACTTGTACCCATTGGTATGTTAAGTCTGGCTTACACATGCATATAATCACACACTCTTGAACAAATATTCTTGTCAAAATTTACTCTAGTTTCCTTCATATGGTTTGCAGAAATCTCCAAGCTCCAAACGCTATACATTTAAGATAATCAAGATCATTTGGAAAAACAGGTCACAAGGCTTTGGAAACATACAATGTACACTTGTACAAGTGTTGTTTTTTTTGTTTCGTCGTTGTTGTTGTGACATAACCAAACAGATACTGTATAGAAGTGGCGTCAAACCTCAATTATTGATGGCAACACATAAAATATCATGACAGCTTTTCTAATGACAACTTGCCAAGACAGGAAACATGTCAACAAGCTAAATATACAGACGCCAGTAAAAAGCTTCATAAATATGGATCCTTTCATGCTGTCCTTACTGTTTGGATAATTCTAACTCTCAAGTATATCTATTTTTCAAATTTGGTTTGTTCTCAACTACTGTACAATCAATTCTCCTTTGTTTCATCTTGCTTCGAAAACGAAGGTTTCTGACTTTTTGGGACACACAGTTTGCGAAATGTCTCTGAAAAATAAACAGAAAATTTTTAAGAATGATTTTAATCCTGACACTAGTATTGTTTAGTTTTACAAATATCCCAATATTTTTTTTTAAATAAATGCAAATTTTGTTTCAAAATTCTTCAAATTAAAATTTTTTACACATTATATACGATTCACCAGGATCCTTTCTCCATGAGTTAAGGATAAAGAACAAGACATAGTATAGCCTGTTCACACATAACACTATCAACTGTCCAGATTACACAAAGATATTGGAAAAACAACTTTATATCTAATTAGTCTCATCTGTCAATATTCCCAATGCATTTTCAGAGAATTTTAATGCAAACTTTTATGAAAAATGAGTCAAAACAAACATGTTCATTCAATTTTTGTATCATCACTTACAGCCATTTCAGGTGGGATGAAATCTTGCTTTCCTGCTTTTTTTGGGTTTTATTTACTTAATGTTCTACACTAATAATTGTCCTTGAATTGTCTTTAAAATACTTGCATGAATACAACTTTTCTTTCATTATCTTATTAGATTTATCCTGAACTCCTGATCATATCAAATCCAGGTAACAAAATGCCTATAACCCCTTATACTGAAGACAAGTCAGGTTTTTTTTTGACCTGTGCTTCTAGGAAAATTTATATGCATAATTTTATAGAGATTTTTTTAGAAAGTTTCATACTAATTTTTTTCTGTTAATGACATATTTCCTTTATTATCACATTTTCTTCAAGCTAATGATATCATTAGACATGGTTTTAATATCACATTTTCCACAACCAAATGACATTAAGACAAATTATCGTATCTAAAATTTTGATCAATGCAGCTGTTTCTGTAGCATTCTGAGATAGGACCGTCAGTAAATTATAGAAATTTACCTTTCATTTATTTACGTCAATGAGTTTATCCTCAGTATGGACAGTTGCAGAACTTCGTTTTTTTGAGCAGTACCTAATATCTCGTATTTTGTGGGACACCGATTTTGATAAAGCACTCTGAAAAGGGAAAGGGAAGTGTATCATTATATATGTGCTTTTTTATAAGAACATTTAATAATCTGATTAAAAATTGAAAAAAAAAAACAAAAAACTGTTTTCAATACATTTTGGTAAGTTTATAATATACATATTTCCTACAGATATATCCTTTTTTACAAACATACAGAATAATATACCCGTATATAAGACCTATAATGAGTACACATTATTCGACACTTATTTATTTACTATATCATGTCCACTATGATAAGTACTAGTTTTAAAGTATATATGTATGTGAAACTGTTTCGGTGATTTTTTTTTTCTTTTAAGTATTTAGACCACTTTCGACTCAATGCCATTAAAAAAATTATTTTGTACCAAATAAAGTGTTGTGCAGAGTCCAAGAAATTATTATTAATTTCATTGACCAAATTAAGACAAAGAATGTTGTGAAAACTTTGTGAACAAAACAACTTGTGCTTGCATTTGTAGAACATTCACAAATGTACATTGGACATAACCAGTTCACTCAGCCTGATTTAATGTAAAATCAACAGACTACACAAAGGTTAACCTCAACTAACAGTCTTCAAAACAAAATCAGTTCTGGCTTTTTAAGTTACTGTGCAATGTGAGGAAACTTCATCTCTTATTCTAAAAATAATGGCTCTGTAACATATTTTTCTTATTGGATACTTTTAATGATCTAATCCCTGATATACTCATGAATAGCCAAGTTGTTGTGAAGACAACTTCTCTGATGCTATAGCTGAAATATGGCTGCCGCCTTTCCTGTTGAGGCAGATGATCAACCTGGACATTAGAGAAATTTATGATAATGCCATGCTCAAGTGTATCTTTGAAATGTGAGGTGGAGAGTTTGATGATAATCTTCATGTTATATTCCAATTCACTTTCTCTGCTTCTAAGTTAGTTTGTTGGTAATGTCAAAATATCAGTAGATACAATAACAGTTACAGTAGGTCATATTCTCAATACAGAAATAACTTCAGTTGTAACAGAGTTGCAACTAGTATGCATATACTAGAGATTAGTTCATGAATTTTGGATTCAATACATGATGTTTTTACATAAAACTAAATTACAAAATAATTATGTCATAGGATCTAACATAATCTTAAATTAAGGGAAACATTTCTTAATAAAGAAAAGGATAAAACAGTGAATTCAAATTCAATGTATCTGTTATTAATCAAACTTGATTTTCTTTGTATTAATTGTGTTGATAATGGTGACAGTCTCTAATCAGGTCAGCTTACTCTATCAAAACCTGATCTTTACAAGTACCATATCATACAAAACAAAAGACTTTAAAATCAGTGGTATTACAGAAAGTTTATTTTTAACTCGAGAACTTTACATTATACAAACATTTTATACAATTATATACAATTCATCAGCAGACCACAGACAACATACACTAATTTATCGTGTCATTATGTGAATATTAGAAAACATTGCAAAATTTAAATGGAGCTTCTATACATTTCATGAATTTTGTATCATTTTCTGTATGGAATTTGAAAAAATTCATGAAAACTTTTAAATACATGTTGATTCTTTTTCTCAGTTGTAATGGTTTTTGAATAGCTAGGAACAAGTCTGACTCCGTATAATTATGACACTTGAAGAAAACACAAATTATCTACATGAAAAGAGTTGAATGCAGTTTGTCAAGTTAAGTTGGACCTTTGTATCCAGACTGGCTAATAACTAACACTGACCTCTGCATCCAGACATTTTGACCAGTAACCTCAAATCTTTGCATCCAGCAAAAACAAATACAAATATATTTAAAAGATGAACACATTCAGTTAAAAGATGTCATGCCTAAAACAGACTCTCTATTTGAGACAATCTAGAAACACTTAATAAACCATTAAGACATGAAAACAGAAAAGAGGTATCAGACATTTGTCATATGCACCAAACAACAGCAACTTCAACCCTGATGCTCAGGCACATTGATCCACACTCAGCCAAAATATTAACATTCTGGACTAATACTGACTTAAAAATAAAGGAGACAAAGTTGTTCAAGCAACAAACAGGACTTTGTTTCTAATTTTCTATAAATACTTGTACTGTCGTCACCATGAAACTTAATCATGCACTCTGATATCTGACATTCCAGTTTCTATAATAGTCAGCAGACCTGTATAAAACATTTCTTCAGGTATGACATGGATTCTGATTTGGTTCCGAATTTTCAGTAGATAGCACCATAAACCTCTGAACCCTAAGATACAAACTCATCTCAGGTATTCACATTACTTCATGTTTGCGAAAAATGTTTGAATGAAATCTTTAAAACATATGAAGATGCTATTGCAAAGACTCAGCATCTGAATTTGACAGGAAGAATATTCATCTGAGCGGCGAATCTCAAAATCAGATAACATCACAATTACGAATACATATCACCTCAATCCAGATTTATGAGGTATTTTGGCTGTCTTCATAACATATCTGTACTGCTTTACTACAGGTAAGTTGCACCACAAAAACTTTGATCAACATAAATGGCAGCAGGAGAAATTCCTGATAATCTCCCTTACTCCCAATACTAGATCACCGCCCTTTCAGGACAATATCAGATTATCTCCCCTACAGTAGAATAATAGATCCTCTCCGTCAAGGTTAGTGTTAGAATATTTTCCTTACAGTATTACATCAGATTATCTCATTTACAGTACAATACAAGGTTGTCTCTTTTAAATAGCAGTATAAATTATCACCCTCAGAGGAACATGCTAGAATATCTTTTTTTACAAAAACAATCACCAGGTATTCTCAGTTTTCGGGTCAAAACTAGAAAATCTCTATTTTAGGACTTTACCAGGTTATTTCCCTTTTAGGACAGTACACGTTCATGTTGGAACATTTATTACATCTTTGATAAATGAGAATCAATTGTTCAGAAATTTGGGACAATATTTCACCATATAAGAGGTATTTAAGTTGTTTCTCCCTATCTTAAACATAACAATTAACAATATGATAATTGTGAATTTCATCACAGAGAAATAAAAGTAAAGGTAAAAATGCATAATCCTATCCTGTAATTCAGTGAACAGAACAGCATATACGATCAGTGACAGTGAAAAAATACTTCAGTGATTTCCCAGCAGCTTGTCTCCGACTGACCTATATATTACATACTTCTAATGTTCAAAAACTGTTGAACAATCTGTCAATTTTGTTTTCAGTGTTGTCATACAACATTGTATACAGTTTAAGATTGCATCAATGATCCACTGAATTTCTTCCAAGACACCATTAACAAGATACAAACAAAACTGTACCCATACACAGGAACAATAGAAGTAAGTGTTCATCTTATTTTACATGTCAAAAAATTGTAGACACCCTCATACACCAGTATGGCTATAGAACTACGTCAAATCATCATTGTCACTCAGAATGCATATAACAAATTTAATTCAAATTGAATAAAACATTGCATCTTTGTTATCTGGTAAATGAATAACAAAATTCTGATAAAAAGAAATAAATTGTTTGTATTCCATTTCTTAAAGGTTTAGGACAGAATCACACAGAAATGCCTCACCAATAAGTACTATTTACAAAACTACACAGGGAGTCCAGCACCTTTATAAGCCATGACTGAGAGGATGATCCTCGTTAATCACCAGAAACAATGTTATCGTTATTTTTGAATAACAAACCCTCCATTTCCACAGCATTTTGCACCATGATCTTGCATTTCTTCTTGTTGCTATAGCGAATATTGCGGATACTTCGAGAGAGCGTTTTTGCAAAAAAACTCTGAAAAAAACAAAAAAGAGTTTTGCACTATTCTTGAAAACTGATTTCCCACTATTAACATAGCTACACTTTTTCACTGAAAAAAAAAAATGGATTTTTTCCACCCCATTTATATGAAGCACATGATGGATAGTATACACTAGACAGTTGATAATAACAGAAAACACTGTTTCATAATATCTTCAAGATTTCCTGGTCAGTAATATGAAAATGAGTTCTTGAAATCCATTTTTCCACCTCAGACACATTTTAATGAAGCTGATAAGTCCACAACTTAGCCATGGATCCGTGTGAACACATCTTAAACAACCACATTCCTTGTTTGAAAGTTATTAAGTCCTATGCTGAAAATCCAATCCCAAATGTCAAAATGTTCTACTCCAAATATCAAAATGTCCAAACTCCAAAACTGAAAACATTATTGTTCTTCTAATACAGACAAATTGTTCGAATTCATGGTTCCAATCTGAGGGAAATAATTCTTCTGCTTGGCTAATTTCCGTGTTTTCCACCTAAGGTTGCGAACACTTGCCGATATAGATTTTGCCAACACACTCTGAAAGTAAAATAAGAGAGTTTTGGACAAGGATCTAGATCAACAAACAGAAGTAACTACATAACCTAAATAAAGAGAACTCAGAAATCATCACAGAGAATCCACCATCACCAACAGGTAAAAGAATCCACAATGTAGGAGATTATTATCACTGACAACAACTAAATTCAAGATATGATCAGAGGATATCAACTATTTGCCTTAAAATTGTGTTACTATTGGTAACAGGTATGTCAATGGGAAGCTGTACATAAATTTGATAGCCAAATATGTTATATTTCATATGAACTTTTTAGGTTCATCGTTTGAAAGAAATCGAAGTTATCACTTGAATAAAAAGACAGGTTAAAACAGATTATCTTATATTCTCATTTATATATACATGTGAAATAGGACAGAAAATATATATGTTGCCTTAATTAAACACAACTTAATGATACAATTTATTCTTAGCACTGATAAAACTTTTTAATCACCCGATTTCACTTCATGATACATGAATATCTTACATAAAAAATTGTTAAAACTATGTAAAATTGAGATTCAAGGGTTTTTTTTTTGGAGACTTCCTCAGGTTTTAAATAAATTATATCCAAGGCTTTTTGTTATTGAGGAGACTTCCTCCAGACTTAAAATAAAATTCATCTCGGAGGAAAAATAAATGATAAACAAGTTCCAATTACGAATTTAAGAAGTTCTAATGTTACAATGGGTCAATTTGTTCATCCTTAAGAGTCTAGATAATGAGAAATATTTTATTTGCAAGATAATTGGTACCTCTCTAGAGTCTATTTAACAAGCAATGCTTCATATGGATGAAGTGCTTTTCTTTTTGCCCTCCATCTCATTTTTCTGACACTTGAGGAAACGGATTTGGCAAAGACACTCTGAAAATACACAAGGATATAGTGTTTTACTGGAACACATATCACAATTTTTTACTCATCCAAAATTTGGAAACTTTAAAGCACCAGGTATATAGGCTACAATGTAGTACATGTATACACTATTGAACAAGTTGTTATTAGAAAGACATTGTAAGTGTTGAATGCTTGCCCTTCTATGTTAATAACCCTGATAGGTAGGTATTTACCTCAAAGAATATTACCATCTTTTAAAAAGGAAAGTTTCTGCTTAAGATGTACACTTTCAAAAAATTTTCAATTCACAGAGGGAGCCAATCAAAGAAAAAGGCGAATTGTTTGTAGAAAATTGTCTATACATGTAAAGTCTCCAAGACAACAATTTTATCATTTACTTTATTCTATGCAATCCTTTCATATTACAATATGACATAATCTCTAACAGTTATACATCATAGCTGTACAGAGATCATAGGATTTTATTTTGATTTACACAACGTTTGAAAGTTGTCTCCCTTGACATATCCGATTTAAACACTGCAATCATTTTTTGTCTATAGTTGATTCCATGTGAAAAATAATAGATATTTGCAGTTTGTGAGGTGCAATGATGTAACATTGTCTTTGGTCCCAAGATATTTGGCATAAATTCCTACACCAATGGTCTGTGAGGTTAGGAATTCTGTTATTCATGTCTTTTCATTGAGTTGAATCACAGGTTTTTTTTACATCTCATGAAAACTGTTAAATTCTGACCAGTATTTATAATCGATCAACAAATGAACAATTGCACATGAAAATTAAAAAATTCAGATTTAGAAAGTACAGTTGTACTAACTTTATTTTCCAATAAAAATACCACAATGTTACCCTGTAATATAAGCTATCTTTTAACATATATATGTACTCATCCTTATGAAAAATTCAAACATTTCTTTTATCCACAATATAAATACGAATTCTATTTATTTTACACTAATTACAAAAAAAAAAAGCTATCTGATTCAAGGAATCACTCTTGTTGGCCAGGGTTGGAGTGTGTGAAGGGTCTTACTGTGGGAGGAAACCAGGGCACCTGAGGAAAACCCACATGGTCATGCAGGTAACCCATACTTTTCACATCCATTCCTTGAATCAAACCTTGGATGTCTAGATGATAGGTGAGTGTGTTACCACTACACCAACCAACCAACCACTTAAGATTCAATCATTGAAGTCATCCAATTTCTTTTAATTATTACTATGACAGACGTTTTACTCTATCACCAGTTTGTACAATTTCATCATAAGGCCAAACATCCCCTTCATTAATACTTTAAGTTATCAGCTTGGGTTTTCCTTTTCTGCCAGCGGTGGTAGCGAATTTTCTGTGACAAGGTCTTAGAAAACAGTGTCTGGAATGAATAGCACAAAAGGTGGATTCAGTTTGAATTGTTTTAAAATTGGAAATAGAGAAGTTAAAAATTTGAAGAACAGATATATATGCATAATTACTAAATTAGGAGATCATGACACTGACAAACTTTGATACACACAAAAATCTAATCAAACTGTTAGGTCCCAAGTGTACTTTGCCTGATCCAGTATTGAACTTTCATAATTTTTGTAGGATTTTTTCACGAGAAATTAGAACACCATTTCCGAAATTTCAATGAATTCAGCCATTATTAAGAAAGGTAGAGTGTCCTCAAAATTTGAGAGAATCCCACAGAAAAATTATGACTCACAATGTTGAACAATCAATCAAGCCTTTAATATTGGATCATCCACTATAACATTGAATCACTCAAGGTCAATGTATAGCATAGAAACTTAAGGCAAGAAACACATATACAAAGACGAGCTATTAATGTAAACTCTAACAGTGATTGCACATGTCAAGTGAGAACTAGTAGTGGGTGATTTTCATATAACCTACTGACAACTCAAGCTAAAGTTTAATGGTCAGGTTCTCTAGAAATATTTTACTCTATTATGTCACTATAATCAGGAACCAAGCTGCATCATGCATATTCTGTTGGAATAATCAGGGATGTACACTATATCTGTATCATACATCTGATTCTCCAGAATCATTATGTCACTATAATCAGAAACTAATCATGGACCGTTTAATGACAGCATCTCCCTGTATACTTGGATCCAAGCTCTTTTCCATCAGCTTCTTTTAGAAGCTTTATCATCATGCTCTACTTACACAAAATTATAATTGAATTCAGTTGTTCAAATGAACAAGATCAGCATATGGGTTATCTAACAAATCATGGTTACTATTAACTCCATATACTCCTCCAAACCCCTAATTAAATTTACAATCATTAAAAGGTTTCCTTTATACATGATCTTCAATACAAATACTAGTCCGACACATGACTTATTTCATAAAGAACACAATGGTATAAGTACTCAGGGTTTTCCATAATTTTGTTAGTAGTAGGCTGTGCAGTGAAAGTAGGAGGCTGGCGAAGCCAGCCGACCCAAGCCGCAGTGCGGTGAGGTGGGGGTGGCCTGCCGTGTATGTGTAGTCGTGTACGGAGCATTATTACCAAACTAGATTGGTGTAGACGGCCAAATGATCAAAGTAGCCAGTCACATTTGCCGGCGACTGGCTCTTATGGAAAACCCTGAGTACAACACTTTCTCATAAAACACTGCTGATTTTGACTACATGTACTTAAACTGCAGTTCTCTTATCAAACAGGTTCAGTAATATACCAAAATTCAAACTTTGAAAATCATACAAGCAAATTGTGTCTATAAACCTTCAGAGAAAATCATTCACTTTTTCTCATGTCAGGTCTAATAGTAAGCCACTCACTAATTGTTGAAGTGCAAAATTTACATCATGATCACTGCATCAGATTTGTAATATTACTGGTAGACTTAACTGTGAAAGCCTAGACATCTGCCTCTTCTGAGACAAGAAACAACAAAAGTCTTCAACAGAACAGGATCACCTATGTCACAGCAGATGTAATATTGGTGCTTATCTCCATGGAAACTAATGGTGGCGTATATATCACAAGTGCGGTTTATAACACGTAATGTTTTAATAGTTGGGCATTTAAATGTCCACCCTACATCACTTTAATAAATCTTGATTCCATGGAGGTCTGGTTTTTTCACCAACTTGCGCATATTACGAACTTTTTGTGAAACACCTTTTGCAAATTCAGTCTGAAAGAACAAAGGAATGAATTCCCTTTACAACTGAACAAAAATTGAAGACACAACAGAGGCGGTGTAAAACTTCTGTGATAAAGAAATTACCAAGCCTTATAAAACTACACTCCTAATTCTTTAGCAGCAACAGGATTAGGTCTTTTATTCTGCCATCGCGCAGTCCGAATTTTCTGTGACACAGTTTTTGCAAACACGCTCTGCAAAGAGTATAGAAAAGGATTTTTATGTCTTTCTTCAGATTTATTTTTCAATTAAAAATTTATTGACATACGATACAAGTTAGAGTTATCAGAACCTTCGGATCCTTTTTATCAGTTCTGATACACCACATAAAGTACTTGATGGCATATAAAATCCTTTTCTTTAACTTGTAATAGACTGACAAACACCCCCCCCCCCCCCCACACACACACATAGTTTAATCTAAATTAATCTGCAGATCACAATTTATCATCATCCACAAATCCATCCTCAAACTTTTTGTACATGTCAAGTTAGTACCACTAACTCTTTTACCAAAACAGATTTAGCAGACTGTTCCTCCAAACTTGTAAAACAGTCTGTTCATATTGAAAGACAGATCAATGTAGAATGATACAAAAGTCTGTTCACATTGAGAGACAGCTCACTACAGAATGATAAACCAGTCTGTTCACATTGACAGACAGCTCACTACAGAATGATAAACCAGTCTGTTCACATTGACAGACAGCTCACTACAGAATGATAAAACAGTCTGTTCACATTGACAAGACAGCTCACTACAGAATGATAAACCAGTCTGTTCACATTGAGACAGCACACTACAGAATGATAAACCAGTCTGTTCACATTGACAGACAGCTCACTACAGAATGATAAACCAGTCTGTTCACACTGACAGACAGCTCACTACAGAATGATAAACCAGTCTGTTCACACTGACAGACAGCTCACTACAGAATGATAAACCAGTCTGTTCACATTGACAGACAGCTCACTACAGAATGATAAACCAGTCTGTTCACATTGACAGACAGCTCACTACAGAATGATAAAACAGTCTGTTCACACTGACAGACAGCTTACTATAGAATGATAAAACAGTCTGTTCACTCTGAGAGACAGCTTAAAAACAGAATGATAAAACAGTCTGTTCACACTGACAGACAGCTTACTATAGAATGATAAAACTGTCTGTTCACTCTGAGAGACAGCTTAAAAACAGAATGATAAAACAGTCTGTTCACCTTGACAAGACAGCTCACTACAGAATGATAAAACAGTCTGTTCACATTGAGACAGCACACTACAGAATGATAAAACAGTCTGTTCACATTGACAGACAGCTCACTACAGAATGATAAACCAGTCTGTTCACACTGACAGACAGCTCACTACAGAATGATAAACCAGTCTGTTCACACTGACAGACAGACAGACAGTCTCACTACAGACAGCTCACTACAGAATGATAAAACAGTCTGTTCACTCTGAGAGACAGCTTAAAAACAGAATGATAAAACAGTCTGTTCACTCTGAGAGACAGCTTAAAAACAGAATGATAAAACAGTCTGTTCACACTGAGAGACAGCTCACTACAGAATGATAAAACAGTCTGTTCACATTGAGAGACAGCTCACTACAGAATGATAAACCAGTCTGTTCACATTGAGAGACAGCTCACTACAGAATGATAAACCAGTCTGTTCTGTTCACATTGTTCACAATGAGAGACAGCTCACTACAGAATGATAAAACAGTCTGTTCACATTGAGAGACAGCTTACTACAGAATGATAAACCAGTCTGTTCACATTGACAGACAGCTCACTACAGAATGATAAAACAGTCTGTTCACATTGACAGACAGCTCACTACAGAATGAAACAACTGTCTGTTCACAATGAGAGACAGCTCACTACAGAATGATAAAACAGTCTGTTCACATTGACAAGACAGCTCACTACAGAATGATAAACCAGTCTGTTCACACTGAGAGACAGCTCACTACAGAATGATAAAACAGTCTGTTCACACTGACAGACAGCTCACTACAGAATGATAAAACAGCCTGTTCACACTGACAGACAGCTCACTACAGAATGATACAACTGTCTGTTCACACTGAGAGACAGCACACTACAGAATGATAAAACAGTCTGTTCACTTTGACAGACAGCTCACTACAGAGCATCCAACTTAAAATATTTCTATCCACCTTTAAAATTCATCATGTCTATAGTTATCTTGAGAATTAGTGCCAATTCCAGGTCCATGTTCACCTTGATGAAACTATAGTTTGATGTCTGGTATATACATTTTTTTCCAGAAAAAAAAAGGTCATCAACTGCAAATGTTATTCTAGAGAAACAAAATTATAGCAATCAATTGTGAATAGGTATTATTCGAAGACAAAGCCATTGGTTGTAAGTATTCTTCAATTGACACAAGGCCATAGACTATAAATATAATTCAAGTATCATCATGATGTTCTGTGACAAAATATTAAAAATATAAATGCCACATCATTGTAATATTTCACAGAGGCCTCTAAGGCATTAAAATATGTCGTAACCAATATCTAAGGACAAAAATATATCACCAAGTCTTATAATATAGTGAATCACTCCCTCAATAAAACAGTATCAAGGTGTACCCAAATACTGTAACTTAGTAATGAACACATGTCTAGTGAATTAATTGTCTGCTGGAATGTAGCTTTCATTGTGAGCATACATACATGTACAGCTTCCTATATATGTCCATCCATCATTCATGCCCTGTCCGTATCATTTGGTCCCCCCATCCCTCCCTCCGCAACTCTCTCTCTCCATTTTATACCATACATATTCATCCAAATCAGATCACATTTTCCTTATTGTTAACCATGTTCACTAAAACTGGTTCATCAATGTTATGATACTGGTTTTGACATTAGATCACACTTTATAATCCATTCACGATCACTGTCTAGTGTCTACATTGATCTTTTTCGCTAAAAGTTGTCCACAATTCACGGTTATAAATACTTATAGCTCATCATTTCAAATGATATTTAAGTTTTGTACTGTTTCTATCGTATAAATCATTTTCACTGAAGTCTGTTCATCATTACCTATATACAAATATTATCCGCAGATCACATCAGTGTATTCACAAATTAAACTTCAGGCAACCCATCATGAATTAAAAAACCATTATATATCACATTAAATAACACGGAACTTTGCTATGTTAGGCTTTGTTGAAAAAGTTTCGTTTTGAAGATGTTAACTCAAATTACAACAATGGTCTAATCCATCAGCAACTTAAAATACAACTAAACAAAAAAAACAATTAACTATGGCATTAAAATATTAATGAAATTTACATAACAAAGTTCCAATGTGTTAATTCAACAACTTAATGTAGTTTATTTAGAATGAGTGGATTATTCATAAGGAGGAATCATAAAAGTTTCAACATTCTAACAGAAAAAACATAAAATGGACTGACAGCTCAACTTCACTGAAATATATATATATATTATAACTTACCTGTGTAACAAACCATGTATTTGTGATGTTAGAAATTACAGGAAGTTTTCAAGGGTCCAATGTTCTGTCTTAATCATAAATTGTACATGTACAATGCACAGGATTATATAACATATCCTCCAGCCCCAACTCAAAACGTGGTGTACAAACATGTGTTTGATCAAGTTTCCAAAGATTTTAGGGTGACATTTTGATAACTACATGATCACCTTCATCAGATAAAGTGTGAAGTATACTAGCAGTGATGTACGTAGTGTACGAGATGATAAGTAATCAACCAACTTGTCCTTCTGTACTATAATTCTACCCATGCTATGGTCGAGTGTGACAAGATGGTAAACTGGTTACAAAAAACGCTACCATTTTTAGACTAAAAGTTTGTAGTACAAACTATGTTCAGCTGATGTGAAATGATTGTCACAGAGGAACAAGGCATGAAGCAAAAACAACATGACATCCATAGCACCACGAAAACAAGTTGATACCCTTATTGAGATTACAACACGAAACACCAAGGAAAAGAACAAAAGGAAAGGACAGGTAGTCATCCATTACATTTAAGGCCTTTTAGAAACCACTTACAGGATTTACTATGGTCACGATATTGCAACAACCAGGAAACCCAACAAGACTTTCTGAAATGCCCTTGTCCATACAAAGATCGAAACACCCAAAGAGAATGTCACACAAAATTGGATGCAAAAACTATAATGCATCATATGATATAGAAACAGGCAAGAAATTGGGGGTCCAAATTAATGTACTATAGAAAATAGCGGAATCCCAAGGAGGCAAAAAATTCACATGATCGGAGCAAATGCAAAATGCAGCAAAACCATCATTGACTGGGAAAATTATAGAATATTCAACAGAGAACTTTTTCAGGCGGCCAGGGAAGAAGTCAATTTGGATACACCACAGCAAACAGTACTGGACAGAGACCAAGGGGGCCACAAACCCTCACACAACTATGACCAAGTGTTAAAACAAATTGTATCCAAATCAACTGCAATACGAGGTACCATTTTGTGTAATTCTTAATCTGTTAATCTTATGTAACACTATTCCCAGCCTAAGAGTGCGTTATAGGATTAATGTGCAGCCAAAAAAGTTGGTCAGTTCTTTACCATCTCATACACTACGCAAATCAGTTAAGGAGTCACTGAAAAATCTCAATAAAGTCTTCTACTAGTTGTGTTATAAGAACTTTTGTGGGGTGTAGGTCTACAATTCTGTATCGACATTAATTCAACACCAGGTTTCCAATTTCCCATCCAATACAATGTAGGTACTTAAACATCAAATTTGGCATCTGTTGGCCTGTGACATTGTATACGAAGGGCCATAACTATGTATACACAGTGAGTTTGTTTGGCCTGTCATATGGATCCAAAGTCTACAAATAGTCAGATACAATAAAATTCCAACTATCTAAAATAAATATTCTATGCCTAAGTTATGATGTCTATTGAATGCTGCTTATGTTTGCTGAAACTAATCATTTATTACAAGGCTGCAATAGATGAATACACAGACCTAAAACTATACCTGGTCAGACTTGTATTTTAGTGTATGTATCAGGCCCATCTTTCTAGTGCACATTGTATGGCCAATAATTATAATCTGTTTGGGTGACTTAACTCGCTTCACAATAAGGATTTAAAGTTTGGGTGGCTTTTATTTCACAAATATTGATACTTTGTTATTGGTGGAAATTTAAAAACAGTAAAATGAACATTTTCTGGGAGTCTTTCTTCATGTTGGTACGGGATGAAGCAGGCACAGAATCATGTGACCTCCTTCATCGCTGGCCCTTTTTAGTGTATTTACTACAACTGTTGAAGGGCTTTATATCAATATATACAAAAAGCAGCACAAATTGAAAAGCTGAACTGTCAGTCCAAATGTAAATAAAAACAATAGACATTCCATCACCATTATAGGGTGTCACATTTAGGTCATCCCCAGGCACCACTGTATATAGTATCACATTCCACATTCTGGATTTATATATTCAGGTGTCATACTTTCCATAGTATGACCATTATTATTTCACTCTCATCATTTGCCTCATTACAATGAAAGTGTGAAAAACTGAAGAAAATTATTAATTTTTAGCAGATTTTAGACATAATCTCTAAAAAAGCAACATCATCATGGTGTTTTCCAATTTAAGTCAAATAACTTCAATTCACTTCAATCTTAAATATTATATATCCAGACTGTGGAGTATATGTCAAATCTGTTTAGTCCACACATACCAGAAACGAAACTATTAGCTATCTCAACGTCTTACTAAACTATTCTTAAGATTTTTTTTCACTTTACAATGTGTCAATCACCATTATCTAACTGATGATTATAGGAAGCCTGAGAATGACACTATTGTGACCTTGTACCCATCAGGGATTGACATTTATATTTCCAAACATCCCAATAACAAAATCCAATCCCTCACTTTTCAACCTTTTCGGTCTTACCTCCACATAGAAACCTCCCCAAATTCTGTTTTAAAACCTTCCTTCTTACCTTCACTTACAAACTTACAAACTCTGACCTCAATTTATAGTTTTACTCACCCACTCCCACTCCCACTTACAAACTTCTCCTCCTACTTACATACAGACTTCACCTTTCACATCTACTTACAAAATTTCCCTTTTACCTCAACTTTCTAACTTCCCTTCATCTCCTTTTTCCAACTTAACCCTCACCTCCTTCACAAACTTTCACCTTCGTTTACAAGTTTCCCTTTCATTTCCACTTACCAATTATCTCCCTCAATTACACTTACACACTTTCCCTTTCAACTCCATTTACAAACTTCTCTCTCTCCTCTGCCTATCAACTCCTTTTTTTCAAAGTTATCAGTGAATTAACCATCTTCCACTTCCTCCTTTTTCCACTTTCATAATATCCTTATTTCTACCTTTAAGTACCCCATCAATATCTCTCCGCCAAGAAATATTCTTGCCTAATTTCCCACAGTATATAAACTTCCTTCCATTTATCTCTCTGCTTAGACACATTCCACCCTAATCTTTCCACCTTTAAACCTTCCTTTCTCATCTCTCCACACCATAAACATCCTTTCTCATCTCTTCACCTATAAACATCCCTCCCTCATCTCCACACCATAAACATCCTTTCTCATCTCTTCACCTATAAACATCCCTCCCCATCTCCACAGCATAAACATCCTTTCTCATCTCTTCACCTATAAACATCCCTCCCCCATCTCCACACGATAAACATCCTTTCTCATCTCTTCACCTATAAACATCCCTCCCCATCTCCACACCATAAACATCCTTTCTCATCTCTTCACCTATAAATATCCCTCCAACATCTCCACACGATAAACATCCTTTCTCATCTCTTCACCTATAAACATCCCTCCCCATCTCCACACCATAAACATCCTTTCTCATCTCTTCACCTATAAATATCCCTCCAACATCTTTCCAACTAGACACATTCCTCCCTCATTAATCTAAAAGTAGTTATAGATATTTATCTTTCTATGGGTTAGCCAAAAAGAATGAAGTTGCTAGGTGCTTACACTGAAGCAGGATAGGACAGACATGGGCAATGCTAATGACACCCCACCCCCCATTTTTATGGTGGTATCATAAAAATCTATCAGTGGCATTACGCTTTATGATTCTTGATTGCTAAGATAATATTTATTTTGATTTATTCCTGAAGATGTTGAAATGAAATTTGGGACTGAATTTCCGTTTTCTTTTTTTTTTTTTAAGAATTCCAGTACTTCACAATGCAAACTTTTGTTAAAGACCTATATAAGACTTTATGACTGAAAATAGTAATTTTTTAAAATTATTTAATGCTGACATATGCTATGCAACTTACTGAACTTGGCTAGTTAGCCAGCTCTTAAGGGTTAAATACTGACGCTGTCTCTCACTATAGGTCTTTCAACCTTTCCCAAATAATTGTGGGATACCCACTGCAGTTTGGGGGAGAAAGAAATGTTTCGGTGATATTTTCTGTTAAATAGAAAAAGGGACACTGATCAGTGATGGAAGATAATCAGATTTAATTGAACATTTGATGGTTTAACTTCAGTTGATGCAATGATCTATTATAATTTTTTTATAATTGATCTTCTGTACCTTAATATTTTCTCATTTTTGTAAAATCCAAATTGATACTAAGGATAACAAATATTCCAACTGCCAATAATGTTCATTCTTGAGCAAATTCTGCAAGTTCTGCAGTTTCTGAGTAAGTGAGTTATTTTACCTTCAAATTAAAAAAAAAAACATTACAACAGAAAAAAAAGGAAAATGCTTTCACTTTATGTGAACATTGAACACAGTGACCTCATTATGTAATCAATCAACTTATTTAGAAAGCCTATTTCAGTTTTAACTGATATCGATTAGAGCTTTTTAACAAATTTCCCAACACTACTGAGTAGTCTATAAACAATCCGATACCCCACACCTCTCCTCACGCATCATGCCATTTTCACTGTACACTTGTGTTCCCCATCATTCTTGCTTGCTCTGTCCTCCTTCAGACTAAAATCCCGGAGTTTAATGCAATAGGAGATGGCGATGGAATATCTACCGTTTTACAGTTTGTATACACAGCCAGACAGAATTGTCTGCCTGTATATACCACAAGAGAATGTTGTAAAAAACTTACCCATGGATTTGGTCCTCGATTTGTTCCTATGCATGGATATCGCAGATAAAAGGCTTTACTGAACAACTGATAGTCATGTTTGTGTGGAACACCCTTGGACAGCATATGATACGCACATCTGGTGATTATTTTTGACCACATATGTCGTGAGGGTGCAGCACCATCTTCTAATACTCGTCGAACTAAAGGATCTTCAAATTTCGGTAAATCAACTTCCTGTTCACCTACAGTGTAAAGACCTTGACCGAAGCCGAGTGGAGCCATATTACCAGTGTTCTGTTGTGGGGAGTATGCCTGTCCTTGACTGAAACTTGCTTCGCTATCTGATAAACTGTTGTCACCCATCATATACATCTGATTATTCTGTTCATCTGTACCTGCAGAAACCATTTACAAGTAAAATAGTACTTAATATCTTAAATTGAATTTAAGCAGCAAATTCTAAATACTCATTTTTTTTTCAAATTAAGGTCGTGTAAGTTTGAAAATCTAAAAGAGTAAAAAAGCTGTCATCATTCAACTACTGGGTTTAATTTTCTATCTTCCCTTTTCCTAAAACACCTAAGACAAAGTTTTATTGAAATGTCTCTAAAATAGTTTCATATTTTTGACTCTTAGGTCAAATTTCAGAATGGAAGTTCTCTAGAAAATGAAGTACAAACTTTAACCAAATCTGTTGATGATCATGAATAAAATAATTAAATTACAATTAATTATTGCATACTACAAAAGGATTTTTTATTGCAAGAGAACCAGACAATATTTGAAAATTGCAGTAGAGAACCAAGATAGCATAACTGAAAATGTCAAAAAGCAACACTGAAGCAGAAAATATCAGAACATGTTGAGAAAGGTACGGAATTCTAACTTTTATCAAACATTGCAATTATAAAAAGGAAATCCTTATCTGTTGTCTGTTATCTGTAAACAAGAATGGTTTCCCACCTGAATTGATCCGTGATTGATGTTTCCTATTTCATAATTCTGAATTGACTTAGAGTTACCAAATAACATTTACCACATCATTTACAAATGCGGTGCTGAAAACAGAATTTTGCTGTGTCACTACTGTCACTGTCATTTCTGCTTGCCATTATGTGTTTGTGTTTACTTTACAAAAATGAACTGAAAGTGCATAAAACAAGCACTATCAATAACAAACTGAATGGTTTTATCATGATGTCCACTTAAAGCTGATAAGACGACAGGAAAAAAAATGCTTTAATATTTAAAGAATTATCTTTCACCATGAAGTGATGAACAAACCTGTTAGGAAACATTCTTCGAAATTATCGCTGACTTCTTGTTTGATTTCTGTGGTGGATGGATCAACGGAGGATGTTTCCATCGGCGTCGACCCACCTGGGTCACTTGGTCTAGCTACATGGAGTGCTACAGGTACAGGTAAGGGCATGGAGACAGGCTGTTCAGACATACTACCACTAGATGTAGTCTGATTTTGAGACACATTTTGTACTGGCTCATTTCTTGCACTCATCAGTAATTCAGGTCTAATACTGGTTGGTGGTGGTTCAAAAGATGGTTCCTCATCAGGTACTGATGCACGTGATAAGTCAACCATAGCTACTTGTCTTTTGGGCGGAGAATCTTCTCTTGGTGGACGCGAGAAGGAATCCTGATCATGTCCTTCATGTAAAAAGGAGGATCCTGATGTACTACCTGCTGTAATAAAACCGCGTCCACTGTCCTGTTTTGAGGTTATGGTAGAAGACACCTGAGACCGCCGATGGCGCTGAAGGCCCCGACCAGCGGGGTTTGATATTTCCACAACATCATCATCAACATTTGACGATTCTTTGCTTTGAAATACTTTGTCCATTTCTTTGATGTCCTCTGCCGTAAGGTCCGTGGCAGGTTCTAATGATATCACTTGTGGCATCATATCTTTGCTGCTTCCCCTCACACTGGAATTCTGTACATTGTCCCCTACACTTAGAACTTCATTTATATAGGATTCGTTCCCTTGACGTCGGAAATTTGCATTTCTATTTCTCTGTTGCTGCCGCTGAAATGCATTTTGGTTTCTTCTCTGCTGATTTGAGTTATCTGCTCGTGTTTGTCCCTGATTGTTAGTATTACACTTGGGACAGTTTGGAGGTTGTGGTGCTATGTCACCGCCAGCATCATTATCATCATCTGGACTTAACCAACGAGGCTTAGTTGTTTTTTCATGATCTGAAAAATACAAATCAAATTTTTATTTCATTTAATATCTAAAGTATACTAAAAAACATAATAGAATTCATTATCAAGATAGAAATTTGCATACTGAATTCAACTGACTGCATAAAGTAACACCCATTCCAAATTATAACTTTCAGTTTGTACGTATTTGGGTACAGTGCATTATACTATAATTATCTATATAGATTAACAGTAAGAGGGAAACTTTTCAAACATTTGATACCAGATTGAAAAGGAAACTTTAAGTTGTTATCTCAACACAATATATTTTTACCACGTCAAACCTTTTCATAAAATATATCAGGTTGTCACAGTTTGAAACACACTGGATTATATCTTGTTTGTGTGATACTATTCATATAAGTCAGTAGTGTTGTACACATTGCCAGATCTGGGACCTGATTGAGATATTTGATAGCTCTTCCACAGATGACTAATTCATTAGCATCAAATCCAGTGTTTCTATGACCTAATTTTAAAGCCGTCTGTGCCATAATGAATTTGGAAAATATAGTAATGGTTTCTTTTCAAATTGGGAAAACATTCTTGATGCTTTATTCATTTTGGGGAAAGGTTGAGGGGGTGGAATGGTTAGAAATTTAAGAAATAGACTATACTTGAAGACAGAGAGCTGTCCACACATTAAGACTGCTTAGAAGGGAACATTATATACAATGATCATTAACAGTTCATCTACATTTAAATGTACTAATGACCTTTATTTTTCAATAAAATTACTTTGGTAATTGCATAAGCGTAAGTGTAGCTGTATTCACAACTCTTGTTCATAATGCATAAATATAATATGCTAATATATTAATCTATATCATTAAAAATGTAAATTTAATAGTATGTTGTGTTCCTCCACAAGAGTTGAGCTATGAATGCACAGGTTGGAGTGTATGAGTACATTTCTTGAACAACTTTTTCTTTGAGAGTGCAAACAATGTACCATATTTTCCTGATTATATACTGCAGGAGTGTGTATGCCAGAGTCATTTCTTAACATTTTTTTAGATTGATCCACATATTAGCCGCATTGGAATATAAGCTGCACCCTTTCTTACAATGTGGTAACTGTTATGTTGACCAAAGTTTGCTGATATAACAAACAACAGAAGGCAGTTTATCAATATCGTCAGTAAGACATTTAATATAAATTAATCTGAAAATCTTCGTGTAAATGGTTGCATATGACCCTTCTAGACGATCTGCTTCAGTCACAAACACCTGATGGACAGGTACTTGTAAAACAATGACATCTTGTACTGGTATTTTTTATTTAAACTACAATTTTTTATTCTTTCTGGAAGCATGACATGTAACAGGAACCAAAATTATCAGAGTGCAAGGTCACACTGGTCAACAGCACATCTGATATGCCTAAACAAAATGGCAGTTCTGAAATACATAATGGTCTGTATCGTATGTCCAGGCGGATACGCTTCAATTTTTTTCATTTTGCCTTTTTTTTCATCCACATATAAGCTGTACTGGTATATAAGTTGCATGCATGACCGTCTAGGATAAAAAACTGTGGCTTATAATCCAGAAAATGTGGTATATGTACAACCTTCACAACTAAATAAAAATTCTTTAATAGAAATGTTTAGAAGTTTCATTCTGTCACCAATGGAATATTTATCTTTCAGTTAAAATGTCATATTGTAACAAACTCACCCAAGACCATGTATCCTTTAATTTTGTATTCAGAGAGCTTAAGGTCTAACCACATCACAAACTGTGTAAGAGTCCATGGCTGGGCTTCCTTTACCATTAATGAAAAGTCCTCTTTAATTTTGGACAAGTCCAACATCTTGCAGTATGGGGCTGAATACTGAAAAATATCAAAACTATATGACAAAATTTGAACTTTGAGATTGATCAAAGTTTGTAATTTAACAATATCATGCTTTTACATCAAATATGCTAAAGTGAAACTTTATGGTAAATGCAAAAAAGTACAGTGTACCTGTGAATTTTGTGATAATTCATTGCAGATCCCAGATCTATTGCATTTAAGAAGAACAGATCCCAGAGGGATCTTGGCACCCACCATTTGAGGATCTGTTTTCAGTTCTTGAAGATTTGTTTATTTTTTTTTTTTTGTGTTACAGGTTTTGGAAATGTTCATGAACTGGTCTTCATTGAATGTACTCAATGATGGCACAAGATATTTTTATTAAGCACCTATTAGCAAATATCATTTGAAAAAGATCCCAAAGTATTATTAGATAGCAGTCAGGTACAGGTGGATAATGGACATGGTCTTGAATCAATATGATAGAATATCGAAGAAAATATGCTTGTGCTGTATTACTGTCAACATCCAAGATGGCTGCCTGTGGGCCAACTTGATTTCAATCTCCAAAAAAAGTACAATGCACAACTAGGGACCAAGGGAAACCAATACCTATGAAATCAGAAGTATCCATCCAGTACTTCCTTAGAAATAGCGGTAACAAGATTTTACTCTCAAATCAAAGATGGCTGCCTGTCAAACTAGGGACCAAGGGGAACCTGCATATGAAATTTGAGAAAGATCCATCCAGTACTTTCCAAGAAATAGCGGTAACAAACTTTTACTTCCAAAATCCAAGATGGCCATCTGTCAGCCATCTTGAATTCAAATCAGTCCAAAAAAGGTACAATGCACAAGTAGGGACCAAGGGGAACCTGCATATGAAATTTGAGACAGATCCATCCAGCACTTTCCCAGAAATAGCGGTAACAATCTTTTACTTTCAAACTCCAAGATGGCTGCCTGTCGGCCATCTTGAATCTGAATCAGTCCAAAAAAGGTACAATGTACAACTAGGGACCAAGGGGAACCTGCATATGAAATTTGAGAAAGATCCATCCAGTACTTTCCCAGAAATAGCGGTAACAATCTTTTACTTTCAAACTGATGATGGTGGGCTAAAAATGTACTTAATCTCTCAAACTCCCAATCCATCCCTATAATGAAGTTAATTTTAATTGTCATACAGCTAAAATTATGTTATAAGGTGATGTTCGTTTTCTTTGAACAATAATTTATACATTCAAGGTTAAAAAGGCAAATTCAATAATCAGGTCGCTTGAGAAAATAAAGTTCGAGATATACTTGCAAAATCTTGTACAATTGTGCAATAACATTGCTTTTGTTAATATATCAATGAACAAGCACAGGAGCAAGTAACAATATTTTTAAAGGCCAAAACCAGATAAAATACTACACTAGCTTATTAAGAACAAAAGGAGCTTGCGCTGAATTTTATATCGTTTTGAAATCTTAAGTTATTGTTTCATACCAAGTCAAAGTGTTTTGAGCTCTAAAGATTGTTGATACATGCCCTTGTGCTTGAAGCAGCAGAGCGTGTAATCCAACCGTGCCGGTAGCGGGGGGAGGCTATGTATTGGACACAAAGGGCGTCAGCATCGTTCATTCTCACAAATAATATTTACGGCTAATCAAATATATGGAAACCAATTATGACAAACAAGTGAATATTGTAGTAAAATACGTATAAACAAGTGCAAAATCAGTGTTACATGTCGGGAAAACTACTTTTAGAAATCCGGAGAAAATATTCATGACGTCATTGTCTCATCATGGCATGGCTTTGTCAGAACATCACAAAAATAAACGTAATGTAAATCAATAATACAGTATTGTTACAATGCACTAACAAAATGGTTTTCTTATGTATTTCCTTACACATAAAAGGTTGACAAATCTGGCACGACTTCGTTGAATATGCCGCTTCTTTCGCAGACTTTCTACAGCGAACAAAAAAAGGTACGCTTAAAATGTTAATTACTTCCGGTTACTACGTAATTTACAAACCGGTAGAGGAGCACGCTTCCGGAAAGTTAGAAACGATTTCAAATGTAGCATTGACATTATAGGACCGCTAATGACTGGCATAATTGGAATGAAAAAAATCGATATTGAAGCAGACGTTAGTGGGGAGAAATGTAGACCTAATCTGGAGGGAGGAAATTATACCAATGAATAGTTTTAGGTAAGAAAACTTAGATTAAAGACACGGATGGGAACCATTTGGTATTTTAGAGCAAAAGTTGTGAAACGCGACCCGTTTCATAAATTCGTGGAAACTCTAAGCACTGTTATAATGGTCAACGTGTATTCGTCTGTGTACATGATAGTTTCCTTTTTTTATCCACTTAAGTATAGTTCGATATATTTTTTACCATATTGATTTTTTTTTCGTAATAAGAAGGGGATATCATTAACGCCAAACTGTTCAAGTTGTATCCAAATTTTTATTGATATATCATCCACAAATTATGAAATTTGAGATTTATAGCCATACTGCCCAAAATAAAAAATAAATTCCTGCTTTAATCAACTTGCTATCTCTGGTATTTGCAAAGCGTTTTAATCGCGTTTGGCATAAATGACTCCTAAGTAATCATGTAAATTGCTTTCTTTTAGAACCCGGGATTATCTCCCAAGATGCTCAAAATTTTCTAATTCCAAATATTTTAATTAGTCGCATATTAAGGCCGGGGTACCCAAATATTTCATACTTGATCCCAATTTGTTTCTGTTATTTATTAATGACATTGTGAAAGACATACGAACTATTATCAAATTATTTGCATACAACGCCTTGCACGTTATCATAGACACACATAGCACAGTGGTTTCGATATACGATCTTAGTGAAGTTAGTGGATTATCTGTAGAATGGTTGGTAGAATTTCAATCCTACAAAACTGAACCTTACTAATATCTAAGAATATTGATGCTGTAATTAACCTCACTCTCTCTTGGCTGTAAATGATACTCCAATTACTGAAGTTGGTTCACGTAAAAATCTTGGTCTGTTTCTATTGAATTAATGAATGGTGGTTGGGCCGATCATATTAACTTAATAAAGATAAAAACAGGAACGAAACGAAAACATAAAAGACAATTACTGGCGATACAAGGCTAACTAGTAAAGTATCAACTTTATCTTGAGACAGGCTGGCTAACTCTACAGCAAAGAAGAAAACATCATAAAATTATTCAATGTCATAGTCTTCTTCAATATCTACAAGAAATTCTTCCTCAACGTAACAACGATATCCAAGATCGCAATATTCGTGTAGGTAAGACCTTTAGATCTCTTTATTGTTGCACATTCCTGTACATTCATTTTTCTGTCGTCTGAAATTAGTCTCTGAAATTCTTTGTCGGGTTCGAAAAAATGTTCATTCTCAGTCTTAATCTGAAAATGACCCGGTATCACCTAGCCTGCATGGCATATTTCACACCTGAGCGATTTTCAAACATAATCTTTTTCATATTTGTCACTTGTTATAAAACTAGATAGCTCGGAGATATAGTAAAATGTAGAGATCCCTTAATCTTAAGCTTAATTCGCTCTGTCCCAGGAGGCACACAAGGCTTGGACATCCCATCACCACTGTTTTCGATCTTCGGCGGCACGGCGTGCAGAGTTCCAGGTACTCCAGCCAGCACCATTCCGCTCCACCTTCACCATTCTTCGCCAAGTTGTTTTCGGAGCGGCCTCTTTTCCTTTTTCCCTCTGGTGTCCAACAGAGGGCCACAGGACAGTCATCCCGTTGATTCTTCCGCAGAACGTGTCCAATCCAGCTCCATCTCCTTCTTCTCACCTCCTGGCTTATCTTCACTGTCCCTGTCATGTCCAGAACGGTCTTATTCGAGATGTGTTGCTCCCATCGAATCCTGTAATGCAGAGATTAGTTGTTGAATATGTTTGTGGAAATAGGAAATTAACCCAAATATATATAAATATTTAGTTTCAAATATGAAATATTGAATTCTCTTAAGAAAAAAAACAGTTTTCTAAAAACAGATTATATAGTTATCATAGTATTAACACTACTCCATAACACCTTTATTTACAGAAATTTGATGTAAAAGCGAAAACAAAATCATGTAACCAAATCATATTCTATGTATACATACACCAGTATGTGATTTGTTTTTGGTTTTTGAAAATCATATACATGTGATTATTATGCTCTTCGTGTTATAAGTTTTCTATAAGGAGTAGGCCAATGACCGTACTTATTGCATATATATATCTCGTTAATGTCTGGTTAGAATGGAGACTATGGAAAACACTTCAGTGTTTTTTTAAACCAATTTTCATTTCATTTTCAATTTAACAAAATAACAATTAAAAAGACAAAGACACTAACATTCTTACCATCATGCATATTTTTGGAGGAAACCACAGAAAGTACTAATTAAATGGCTACATAAACTAATAATATGGCTTGATCAAATTGGTACAAATATCTGCATAACACTTACATTTAATAATAAAACGATATTCGTCTTCTATATCGTTCTCATTACACAAAATACACTTTCTTTCTTCCCTTAGTATGTCCCAGTATCGCCCACGTTCAAATGCTAAATCAAGTGCAGATAAACGGATCTTAGAAATAAGTTTCTGAAAATTAAACTTAACTGGCTTATGTAGGTATAACTGGAGTTTGATGCTTTCAACCAGATATTGGTCAATCATCCTACAGGTCCGATTGGTCAAACTTCGAATGTTTTTTTCAACAATGTGTTGCGATGATCTGTAGCAATCCCAACCACCTATGATGATACATTAGGTAAATTACGAGACATGTTAAGGACAGAATTGTAAGTGGCCTGTTGGGTGTTATATTTTGTGATGCAGCTGGCCACATTTGGATTGATCCATACGTGTGTGTTGTATACATATGTGACAAACTGACCCTCAAGGACATGTCTTAAAATTCTTATCCGTCTTTAACAAAATCATAAAAAAAATGTACCGGGCAACAAAGTTCCGTCCTAACGTTATAGCGGTAGAGTAGAAAGGATCAAATTCATCATGTACAATTTAGGATTAATTGCAGTGCACTAAGATTTTTATTTCTCTCGTGGTTAAAAGTCCACTACCAACGAACACTATCGTTATGATACGTTGTCTACTTCTCTCAGGACTTCGTAATCTTTAGTATTCTAAACAGTCCTATCTCAACAGAAATACTACTTTTTGGTGACGATGACCTTACAAATGCTGAAAATTCCGCTCGATTTTTCCCCCCGTGTGCCCAAACCTTCAGTGCCAGCTCTGAATTAGATATTTGAGTAACTACAGCATGCTTCATTCATTTGTCCCCCACCATGTCAACCCTGCTGTCTTATTCTCACTCTTACACCTCTTATCTTCTCATTCTTCTCTTACATTTTCTGCAACATGCACGATTCAATATCTTCTTGCTTCATTTTCCAGCTTGATGCCGTACCTGTTAATATGTGCCTATGATAAAAACGGCCGGATTTACATAAGTTAATATGTGATTATTCTAATATTACAATGTATATGTATATACATATATGAATGAAATTAAGTTGATATAAATAATATGAATATGAAAACAAAAAGGTGACAAGGGCTGCGAGTACCCTATTTCATCAACATGTTTCTTTAAGAAAATGTGAAAATGATATTGTTAAGGGCGGTAGGTCTCGAGTAGGTGTCGCAATTCAAAGAGAAACGAGGACAAGTGAATAACAAGTAAACTCCTGATCTCCTGAAAGGAGATTTACCACCGATTGATGGCTGAAGTATAATACCTATACATTTTAATACAACAATAACTAGAGAATTCCTCAATTTGAACTCTCTCACAAAATCTTCTTTCATACCTTGTACTGTAAACTGTTAAATAATTAATTGAAATCACTACCTTGTGTAAGATTGTACAAAAGACACACAAGTTTATGATGAAAATGAGAGATAGATACAGAAGAGTCATCCAATGAATAAAATTGCATCATACAGTTCAGTTTCGTTCCTTATTATCTAATAAGCATAATGCCCATCCATTACCTCAATCTACCCACGTATTACCATGTATTTGTTAAATATCCTACAATCCAGCCGAAAGATTTTGACTAAGTTTACAATAGGTGACTTTTTCCGATAACTTTGCTATTAATTGTACATTTAATACCGATTTATTCATTCTATCATTCATTATTGTAATATGTATGATATATTTGTCTGTCAAGAGAATGCGATGTGAAGTTGTTATAACTGGTGTCTCAGAATCCTATATCTTCAATTAACAGCAAATTATGTTTGAATCAATGAGATCGAATGATAGTGCAAGGTAATAAGAAAAGCTTATTTCCGACCCAGGACATTTATTAATATGTTTATCTTTTATGTTTATTAATATCAATGAATGATACCAGTTGAATGATTCAGAATAAGTAGCAACTGTTGTAATAATGATGCATTACATTTGTTTTTTTATGTCACCGCTATAGTGATTCTATTGGCTGGATTAGTATTAGGAACGATAACTCTAGATAAAATGATCACGAGATCGAGTGACAGGTGCGCGAAACCAGCTTGTTGAAAACAAGAACCTCTCTCCGTTTTACATATGCGTAGATTTTCGTCGTCAACTAGTTCTGGTTATATGAATAGAAAGAGAATTAAATGTTAAGAATTATTTAGAGAAATATCTTTATATAATTATAAATAAAATAACCGTAACATTGTACCGGAAGTAATATTTGCTCCGGTCCTGTAAATCTCTTCAAGAAAAGCATGCGCACATGGAGGGGATAGACAACACGTTTCATATTTCTCCGTATATAAAGTGTATTTTTTACATAACTTCTTATTATTTACCGAAACACAAGCTAAAACATAATGGCAGACACAAGTCTTGACGACTTTTTTGCGAAGAAAGATAAAAGTAAAAAGAAAAACAAGTCTAAAACAACGCCGAGTGATATACTGTCGAAGCATGACAATTTCGTGAGCGGAGATGATACGACGAAAGTAAAGAAGAAAAAGAAAGAGAAAGACAAACAGAATGCTGCCACGTCAAATACAGACTCAACAAATACCGGAAATGCCACTCAAGTTAAGGTATAGATCGGCTGGTTGTAATTTATTTCTCCATCTATCGTGACATTGACTTCTCCGTGTGCCATCTGTTATTTACCAATGGTATCGAGTTGACAGTTCGTTTTCTGGGAAAGAAAGTTGCCTAGGTCGGCTTTGCCTCGATATGGGCCTTAGGTCTTCAGTTTCTGTATATATGAAAACATCGAGCGCACGTTTCCTTTACATCATATGATAAACTGCAGTTCGTGGAAATTTGTAAACTGTACATTCTTTTGATTGAAATGTGTGATAGACGAACGCTTGAAGGCATTTTGATGGACAGATGTCTTATCTGATATTTGGTACTACTCAATTTTGGTTCTTGAAATAAATACTTTTATCGTAACACCACATATAAGCAAGTTTCCTTTTATCCGAATATCAGATGTTTTATATTTTGACAGCATGTCTGGAGTAGAGTAATCCAAAGGGTCCTGACTGTCTGTAATTTTCTTTTTGTCTTGGTCTCAATCGAATTCAGAATTCCTCCCAATATAAAAACATCAAATTCTATAATAATAATAATAAGAATAATAAGAAGAAGAATAATGTCATACATTCTACATCAGGTTAGTACTTAAAATTTCCCAATTGACCTATAACTGTAACCTGATAGCAGGGTGATGTATCAACTTATATAAAATGGCTATATTTTCTAAAACTAAATCAAAGATTCAAAATCACTTGAAACACTTTTTGTGATATCTGATGATCAACTTACAGAGCAGATTGGACTTGGTTGGACATACTTACTTATCAAAACCACTACTTAACATGTAATGCATTGATGCCCTGTTTAGTCAATTCAACCCTTTGACTTGATGCAGTCAAAATTTTACATTCCACATGACATTGAAGTGATTGCCATGAAAAACATTGCCATTATGGTTATCATTTCGTATGATTATTGTTTTGAATATTTTCAATAGATTTAAATAGGAACTACTCTGGAAAGAAATAAAATATTGATAAACACGCAATGTAATTATGTCGTAGCCTTTTCTTATATTGGAAAGATTGATTCAGTATTTCTCTGATTTTGTTTGTTCCCCTTAATTGCTACTGAATCTAACAATAAACCTGATGTAATACTTTCAAGGCATATAGCATGCTAATTTAGTTTTTGGTTGATACAGTTATATATACATCTAATGAGGATGAAATTGAATTTGTAAATGTTGATTTCTTCTGCAGGAAGATGAAGAATGGGTGGATTTTGTGGATGAATCTGAGAAAGATTACACTGGATTAAGGATACAAAATTTACAGATTTCACAGTAAGTGACCATAAGATACCATCCTTTTGACATTCCAACTTGCTTGTCATAAATATATTTTACATATATCAATATCATTGTTGACTATTTTATGGTTGTAGCAACTGTTTGATAGTCAGTGAATGAGATACCAAAGGTACAGTTGAAGCAATGATATTTGAAAATCTGTATTGTACTAACTAAAGTAGTGACTCTAAAATTTGGAGTAAAAAAGGAATATTACTGATTCATAGTGATCAATCTACAAATTGTTTTCATTAATCCTTTTCAACTTTATTGCTAAAAACAATTGGTCCCACAATTTATGATTTAAGTATTATCAAACTTCAACGAATCCCATCAAAATGCTATGAGTACAGGTTTCTGAAGCTGTAAGTAGATTGATCACCAAATGATTTATTACTTGCTGCAATATGCAGCTTCACTAAAAGGAACTTTGATTAGCTTGTTAGTTAGAGCATTTTAAAAAAGCCCAATAAGCCATAGGTCTGTAATTTGATCCCTGGTGGAGGCATTGAAAAAAATAATGAGTAGGGATGACCTCTGTTCTATTGGTTCCCATGTACAAACTTTGGAGTTATTATTGGTTATTATTATTGCTGAGGAAACACACATTTTATCCTCGGAAAAGTTCTTTCCAGAAGTGGAATTATTTATCCCTGGTAAATAGCTCCACAAAATATTGCTGGGCTAGAGAAATTTTCTCCTTAGCTCAATTGGTTGGGCATAACACTAATTAGGCCAGAGGTTTGAAGTTCAAACCTTGGTGGAGGCTTTAGAAAAATAATGATCTTTGAGTGTAATCACCAGTAGTGATATAAGGAAATAGGCACAATCACTACAGTCTGGTTTGTGTCTTTGTTTGACATTGTGGTGTGAACTCTATTATTTCAATAATTTACCAGTTCATGTGGATGGACTTATTAATAGACACTGCATTAATGCCATATAAATATGGTATATACAGAGTAAATAGTGAATCACATGATTTCTCTTTTCTTTCTTGACGCAGAATTAACTTGATTGGCTAATACTATTCAGATCTACTTTTGAAGAAAATGGCATTGATAATTGGAGTAGTTTTACCACAAACTAAATATTGAATTCCCAATTTCAAATACAGGAAAGAAGGAGCAGAAGAGGTTGAAGAAGAAGATAAAGACAATGAGAATGATGAAGATGGAGAAAGTGGTGAGAGACGCGACACATCTGGACCTTGGAATGTATCACAATCAAGCAGAGCTCGAGTTGAAGGTAGGAAATTCACTGATCATGTAGGTTCTTGTTAATTAGTTTGTGCAAAGCAGTTGAATACATCAATAATAATAAGTTATTTCAATGATATGTAAGATTTGCCATCTTTGATATTATTGAAACCTTGTAACACAAATGTGTATGTCATTTTTTGATACAACATTAAATGGTGTTTTAATCATACACAATGTAACTCCCTAGCCATTAACTGATGGCATGTCCTGTTTGTTAGATGCTTTTAGTAAGGCTGTGAAAGTTTGAACCATTACAGTATAGCTGTATAATTAAGAGATTTGCAATCACAAATTGAACTTCTAGAATTTATAACAGATAAAAGCAAACCATGAATATTTGTATTGAGCTAGCAAAAAATGAACACAGATCTTTTTAAATAAAAACATTATTGTACCACAGGAAACAGTCACCCAGGATTTTTTTTTGCTTTGGATAAACATGTTAATTTTTGCCCAAGTGTAATATCTAACAATCGCCCACATTTAATGGTAATAGGGCAAAAAGAACAGAAGTTTCCCGTTATACAGTAGTTTGTGATTTAAATATGATCTATTGTATTATTTCCTGTGTGTGTTACAGTGGTACAGGAAGCACCACCAGCACCGGCTGAGGAACCGCCTAAAGAAGAAGCTCCTAAAGCCCCTACCAAGTATGTGCCTCCTGGGGCCCGCGGGTCTCAAGCTTCAGGGGAATCCTTAGGGTCAAGGGCGGCCGTGCCGAGAAGAAAGAAGGGTGCACCAAACATTAAAAGTGAGGATGACTTCCCCACACTCGGGGGTGGTGCACCGGAAGTGGCATCATGGGGCCCGACAGGGTAAGGTTCAATTTAATAAAAAATTCTCACAACCATATTGTAGCATTTGAAAGTATTTCTTTAACTAAATAGCAGTATTAGTGAAATTTAAATGTGGAACCAGTATATCAATCCTATCCTTATTCATTAGGATCACTCTTGCAAATCTTTGATATGTTTGTTTGAAATTTGAAAAATGAGACTTGTTTTTTATTTGACGTAAGTTTGCTTGATATACATGTTTGTATTATAATACACAATATGAACATTGAAAGGTAATTTTATTTCAGGGTGGGCAATTTTGAGCGTGTCCAAGGTGGTGGAAAACAAGTGGAGGATCCATCTAAAGTTAACATGCAGTTGTCACTAGGAAACAAATATGCTGCTTTACAAGACTGATGCTCTATAAAATATAGATAAAAGGTGGCCGCTATGTTGTGCTGCATTGTTGCAAAGCTGGTTGTCATGGTGATGTGACCATTTCATTACTTGTCATGGCAACGGTATTTTCATGACAGGATTAGGCTCTTTTTACCTGAACCTTATGATACCATGGTGATATATGTGGTTCATTGTCATTTGATGGTTCTGAATCATTTACATATCGATGCCTCTGGTTCATTGTCAAGCCATGGTGATTCCTCTGGTCCATGACTCTGTTGATGATGGTGGTACATTTCTATGACAACACAGTTTATTCCTTGTCATGATGACATCATGACATGGTGATATGTGCAGCTTCATTGGTTTGATGATGTAGCTGGTCCATTGCCATGGTGGTGCAGCTGGTTCATTGCCATTGTGATGCAACTAATTCATTGCAATAATGATGTAGCTGGTTCATTGTCATGGAGACACAGCTGGTCCATTATGATAATGAAGCTGGTTCAATGCCATGATTATGAAATTGGTCCATTTCCATGGTGATGAAGCTGGTCCATTGCCATGGTGATGACACCTGGTTCATCATAAGTGATTCCTATGTTATGACAGTACTACACCATTGAATGATCACACTTTGATAAATCTGGGTACTATGTACAACATTGTGTGTGTAATGATAGACTGAGAAGATGTGTCTGATGAAGATAAACTATATTAGTGCTATATATAACTGGTCTGTCTATGCTAGGATTTTACATTGACTCAGATCTTGATTGTTGATTGATTTATAATAATAAGTATATTTTGCATGTACATAGAGCTCTAGAATCATATCTTGAGGAAGTCATGCATCTTGCTTGCAAAAACCACTATTCTGGCACACAGATGTTATCAAAAAGAGATTCTTTATCATGGATTTTGACATCTACCAATTTTTTATTTTTTTGTTCTGACCAATTATTGAAAGCTTGTTTAAATTTTTGTCATTGGTACAGTTGATAACTGTACAGATGATGGATGATTTAAAAATCAGTTTGAGCTAAGTTAAGGAAGTATGTTTATGATTCACCTACGTGAGCTCTTGTTCTTTAGCTTAAGGTTACATGTCTTTGCAAGATTTAACCTTTTTGGTTGCAGATCATGGTAGCTATTTGGACAAACATGAACCCTTGTCTACACACCAAAAACTAACTTTACAGGAAGTAGATTTCCTTACACACATGTTTATGTTGTGAAGCCATACCAAGTTGGATTTGTTGAAACAGGAGTACTTTGTTACATCAACATTCATTTTTAGGGGTACAGAAATTGATTTTTTATGAAAAGGTTTGGTTGAAATTAGTGATATTACAGTATTTAAAGCATATTTTTTCAAGTTTATAAATATGGTTTCCATAAGTCAGAAATCAGGAGAATTTGCTTGTTTACACAATTTTGATTTCTCTATAACAATTGCATTTGTTACGTAATGTATATAGATATCTTTTCATGTGAGGGAGTATTTTTATAACAATTTTGCTCTACCTGTATATCTCAGACATGTCCCTAGGATTTCAGGAAATTGACAAATCAACTGTTTACTGCTACCTGTTCATTAGTAGATGTTATATACTTAGTAAAATGTTAAGATTACTTGTAATTCTATATTGTTATGTGTTATACATGTTACCTGAAATAATTTGAAAATTTTGAAAGTCAGAATTCTAGAATTGTAGTATTGACGATGGCTATCTATTTTAGTTTCACAGTTGACAATTGAATTCACATATATGATCAGTTTCTTGCATTTAACTATAGAACTATTTCTTGCATTGAAAATGTTTTAATTTTAAAAATTAATGTTAATTAGAATCTTAAGTGTTGTTATACTGATTTCATTTTTTTTTTTTACCTGTTTACGAAGAATAAAAGTATTTCAAGGCTTCTGGATGTAACTTACCTGGAAGTGAAGAGTACAGAATTACACTTGATTTCTGGATATTTATATCTAAAAATTAATTGTCTGTGCAATTTTGATGTCAATGAATTGGTCTCATCTCCTCAATGGATTAATTTCTTATCAATTTCCATTACTGAAACATTACTATATTATATTTAATGTAGTCTGCTTTTAACATTCAAATTAGAGATTCTGAAGGTAAATGAACAAGTTTTTTTAAAATCAAGATTACTTTGTTTCGTTGTGGACAAAACTTAGCCCCACCTGAAATTTTCTACACAGGTCAACCATTCATTCTCTTATTGTTTTCCTTTCTTTAAGAAGGTGTGGAAGACAGGGAATGTTTAAGACTGGGAATAAAACCTCACCAGTATATTAAATAAGACTGGCAACAATATTTTGACTAATTGACTGTCAAACTCTTGAAGGCAGTACATACAAGGTATATGGTCATCAATGCCTGTTATTATCCTTTTGAACTTTACAAACATATTCAGTCTGGCATCTCTTTCCCAGACCACGTTACCTAGACTTTGCCTTGATAGACATGTTGATGCCTCACATGAGGCAA
Organism: Ylistrum balloti; assembly: GCF_031769215.1. Lineage (NCBI taxonomy): Eukaryota > Metazoa > Mollusca > Bivalvia > Pectinida > Pectinidae > Ylistrum > Ylistrum balloti. Next base: position 114,173 of record NW_026782081.1, read on the forward strand.
TTTTAGAAAAAAATGACGTGTAAGGTAGAGTTTTGTTGTGTTCTGTTTTTTCCTTACCTATCCTGTTTGACAAATTCTTTGATTGAAAAAATACATATTTGAAGGTAGATTTTTGTCACTGATACTAGTAATCGAGCAAAGACAGAAAATATTTCAAATCTAAAATGTTAGTCAAAATCTTCTTTTCAATAGAAATATTTTTGATACTTTGAATCACAGGTCATTTTCTTTCAGCAGGAAGTATTTGCTTTAATGCAGATTTCTACATGAAAATCTAACTGTAAATGCAGTGAATTTGATCCCACACCAAACCCTTCCACCTCCTTCAAGTTTAGAAAAAGAAATTGTGCATGGAATTTTAAAGATTAAAAATTTCTGTTGTATTTGAAACACTTTATAGAAATGATGCAAACACCTTATCCTGAAACTGCTACCCACCAGCACTTAAACACTAGATCAGGGATTGTATACAGTCTTGATGGTCAACACATGTTTACTGTAATATGAATTGTATATAACAAAATGTTACTCTGAGTCTTCAGGTACGTTAAAATGTTTACCTGACCTCATCACTTAGTATACTTCTGTCCTAATCTATTTGTGGATATATTCATTAAAAATACATTTATATATGTAGATCATGCTGCTGTTTTGGTTTAGAGAGGATTACATTGGCATTTGGGGTCACATGTGGCCTACACTGTTCCTTTTCATCCTTCAGAAAATTGATAATAATACAGTAACAAATGGATAGCTGACGCTGGACTTAATTTTTTCTACAGTATCCAGAAAATGATCAAGAAACGTTTTATTCAGAGTTTGAAGCATATGTATGTAAAGAAAAAAATTCTCTAACATTATTTTATGTGCATTCTTCTGTTTAAATACATCAGGATATTGTGTACAATGCATAATACATGTACCTATAAGAGCCAAATTTTGATGAAATTTCAAAATACTGTCATCCTTGTCAGTCTTACTATATTCAAGAAAATGCTTACCTCATTTTTGTATTAGATAAAAATACAAATATATTTAAAGTGATGTGCTATCTTGATGAAATTTAAGCATCTTTTACAAAAGAGTTTCACACATGTATGTATGATATTGTGCTTATTTTGACTAATGTGGTTCAATCATTAATGACAGTTTGATAAAGCATGTGTCAATTATTTTCTTATTTTATTCTATTAAAATGAAAATCATGGCAACAGAATGTGAACAAAAAAATACAAAAATGATAATTTTTTCATGTTAAGTAACATACATGTTGTACTTAATACATGAGTGAAAAGAAGTATTTAATTGATGGAAAGAGTTGGGACACTGGATATTTTTTACTTTCCAAAAATGCTAGAAGCTGATAATGATACTAATATTATTTCTGCATTTATTATGTGAAAATGAAAACTATTGATGTAAATTATGTCCCCTGATTGTCTGCTTCAAACTATATCTTGGCCTACACATTAAAGAAGCTTGCAGGTAATCATTGTTTAAGTTTATTATTTAAACATAATTTTTGCATCAGATTTGAATTATTTTGATGAAATATCCACATTACGTGCTGATGAATGATTAAAGATGATGAAAAGACCACCATTTGTGGTTTTCTTTCATTTATTGACATATACAATTATATAGCAACCACTCTGTATTGTTATTTCATTGAAGAAATCGTTGCTTAGATACATACTATATTACAAATAGAACATGATATTAAGTGGGCTTCACTGTATTCCCTATTTCCCTTTTGGGCTCCCTTTTGGGCCCTGTCCTTCACAACCCTGGGGTCGAAGACCACCTTCTATACAAAATCGATTCCTCTACCCCCAGACAAAATTTGGGCAAAATTAAAATATTTCTACAGGAGGAGTAGGACCATTTATAAAGCTTCAGACCAAATTTGGACAATATCCAATCGTTCCTACAAAAGCTGTAGAATTTAGAAAAACTTGCCCTATTTCCTTATTGGGCCCTGTCCTTCACAACCCTGGGGTCGAAGACCACCTTCTATACAAAATTGATTCATCATCCCCCAGACAAAATTTGGCCAGAATTAAAACATTTCTACAGGAGGAGTAGGATTTTAAAGAAATTGTTCCATTTTCGCTTTAGAGCCCCGTGGGTACCTCTGACAAAATTTGGTCAAAATCTGCTCCATCTTTCATGACTAGTAGCAATTTTCATAAAAAGTTGATGGATGGACAGACAGTTGGACACCATGGTGTGCCAATAGCTAGCTTAGCCCTTCAGGCCAGGTTCTGAACTGTTCCGCTATAAGATTGTATTAAGCAATATGTCTATGCAACTAAAGTGGGCAACTTTAACAAATTGAGATTAAACTTAACAAAACTCCCTGATAAGGTACATATAACAATTTATGCATTTACCAGTGAGGGATAGCTGGTTGTCATTCCTACCTTCGAGATGCATTTTATTGAAACCTTGTATAGATGTAAAGGACTACAATATCTAAAATTGTTTCATCAGGTCCCAAAGTCAAGGTCGCTTATGCCATCAAAAAAAATAAATAAAAAGAATTGAATTCAGCATTGCAATATAGCTCTTATATCATATATTTTGATAATCCAAATGAAGTGTTGGCGATTTCTGTTCTTGTTTTTTATGTCCTGCATTCAATTAATATCATTTCATTTTGAAAACCTCACAACAGATTTGGTACATATTTACCCAATACTGTCATAATTTCAAGTTCTACATCTGATCATCATATTAGTAAGATGGCCTTCAATCAAGGTTTAAAGTGTCAAAGGCATATTTGACAACTTCTGAAACTTTATTTAAACACCATGCTTGTAGTATGTATAGAATTGTAGGCATCCATGTCTTGCAGACATTTTCTTATCTGTGAAAACATTATATAGTATGTAATATGATCTATCTCCCTAGGAGCAATGGAAAAAGATTTACAAAAAAGTTACAATGCAAATTCATCTTAAACGAAGGAATTGTTTATGCCCTGCTGCACAGTTACTCAAAGAGAGCAAAAATACAAGTAGTTTTTTTCATTGTTTTATTCACATACTTCACAGATACATCAGTCATAACATAGGAAATTAATTTACTCTACAACAAGTCCAGAAGGTAGACACCCTCGGCTTGTTTCTCACCAGTTTTAAGGCAATAATATCATATAGGCATTTCTTCTAAAACTAATAGAAATGGATGGGTTTATTATCAGACATGGCCTTATTGCTAGATAACTTTAATTCATTACACAGTTCAGTCATTTAAGACTTGTCATAATGCATATCCATGAATAAGCACTCTACCCAACAATTTCACATGATTATTTACCTCGGTATACAAATGGACACCCACATATACACTGGAACCAGTAAAATACACGTATTTCACATCTGCACTTTAGTAAGTCAAGAGTCCTGAAGAAATTGTTAACTGCCTCCTGGTATCACTTACCTCCTGAATGTACAACCAATGGAGTGCATTTTACACTAAACAAAATTATAAAATTAATTCAAGCATCACACAATTAGAAATATCAAATATAATTGTTTTACTCAACATTATTATGGACAAGCAAATAAACCAGCTGTTATCAACAATTTATGGTTAATGATTGAGTTACATGGTAATGTTTAATGGACTTTTCATTGATTCATGAATGTTGAAACATCAAATCTAGTTCACATACGTTACTGATTAAATGAGTTCATCCTACCTCATTCACCATATCTGATAATGATTGTGATGAAAAATGTAATTGTACAAATGCAAGTTTTTAAATATTTAAATTAAAGACGAACCTTAATAAATTTGTAAATTGTTAAAATCTTATTTCAAAATTTGAAAAGTTAGTCAAGAATTAAATATCTGGTCCTAAATCTTTAAGATGGTCGTCTTCTATATGTTAAACATGGTACGTGTACCAGAACTTCAGAAATATAACAAAACATTTATTTGTAAAATAAGCTGTCAAAAATAGAATAAATGTTCATCTATATCTCATTCTATAAATATCAGTGTAAACTAATTCTGCGTAAAAAAGAACTCCTGCATTAAACAGAATTTTATCATTATTATCGTTTGTTTTGCTTTAATGAGAAGATTAAATCTCTATATCTGAAGTTCTGTTGAATTTCTGGAGGAAAGTTTCACCTGATTCTTCATGGAAAGGAGAGTTTGCATTTCATTTTTTTTTTTTTTTAAAGTTTTCTCCTTTTCATGTCAGCTGGCTGTTGTTTCCTTCACTTCATTGGTGTTTTCTTCTAGCTCCCTTCAATGAAAAACAAAAACAAAACACTTTCAAATATAATCATTTTAATCCAGCAAAAAATTCTAATTGGACAACACATCTTACTGCTGTATGGTACCTGAGGATTTTTGGGATGGTATGGACTATGGAAAAATCTTTGATTCATGTCTGTAAAATCATGAAAGTCTGTAAACACTAAGATTGTAAATAATACAATAAAAATTCTATTATTCTCCTATCAGAAATCAAAAGAACAGAGATATACACAAAAATAATTACAAATTACCACATTTTCACAGAAGAAATCAAGTTTTGATTTTTGATTATTTTGAAATATTTCTTAAATATAGCAAAGTACCCTTCATAATTTTACTTTGATCTGATTTCATAATCAAATGGTGAAAATGTCTTTAACATCATCAATAAAGTTGTGGGTTTACCGTTCATCATACACGAGTCCATGAGGTCCCCAGCTATCGTAGTCGTCCAGGAAAGGCAGGGTAAGATATGAGCGATCGTACTTGAGATAGAAATAACACCAACAGGTAAGAACATTGGGAGGGTCAAGATTCTGACCATTTCGATCTTTCATCAGCTGAATTATTATTTGCCTTCGTCGATAAAAATCTGGATGCCCTTCAAACCCATCCAAGAAGCTAAGCATTTCCTCGTCAACTTCAAATACATCACCTTGAATCTTCTGAAAAACGGATGATTTCAATTTTGATTAAATCAAGCCAAGTCTGTTGAAGGGTAATAGGAAAGACATCCTACCAACGCTGGGGTTTAAACTAGCAACTCTTTGGCCTCTAGCCAGACACTCTATCACTCAATTTAAGGGAAATCCCCACCAAAACTGAAGCTAGTCAGGTGGTCCATATTCACAACTCAATCTCCTTTACGTGAAGCTGCTACTCTTAGAGTGGTCAACAGCATCAAAACTGTAACAGGAAGGAGTAACGAAAAACAATCTGCCAACGCTGGGGTTCGAACTAGGAACCCTTCGGAGGGATCATCTCTATCGTTTAACCATTTCAAAAGATCACTTCAAAAGAACAATAAGGTGGTATTATCATGAGTCTGTCAAAAGAGACCACCTGTCGCAAGAGACCATTTTCCAGACTAGAAAATTCCTGAAAGTGATCTCATGATAAAGGTTTTGCTGCTATGGAAATCACCGGTCTATGGAGATCACCTGGCTACAACAATATCTTGTCTATAGAGATCACCTGGCTATAACAATATCTTGTCTATAGAGATCACCTGGCTATAACAATATCTTTTCTATAGAGACCATCTTATTATAACAATATCTTGTCTATAGAGACCATCTTATTATAACAATATCTTGTCGATAGAGACCATATTATTATAACAATATCTTGTCTATAGAGACCATCTTATCATAGCAATATCTTGTCTATAGAGACCATATTACTATTACAACATCTTGTGTATAGAGACCATCTTATTATAACAATATCTTTTCTATAGAGACCATCTTATCATAGCAATATCTTGTCTATAGAGACCATCTTATCATAACAATATCTTGTCTATAGAGACCATCTTATTATAGCAATATCTTGTATATAGAGACCATGTTATTATAACAATATCTTGTCTGTAGAGACCATCTTATTATAGCAATATCTTGTCTATAGAGACCATCTTATTAGAACAATATCTTTTCTATAGAGATCACCTGGCTATAACAATATCTTTTCTATAGAGATCACCTGGCTACAACAATATCTTTTCTATAGAGATCACCTGGCTACAACAATATCTTGTCTATAGAGACCATCTTATTATAACAATATCTTGTCTATAGAGACCATCTTATTATAACAATATCTTGTCTATAGAGACCATATTATTATAACAATATCTTGTCTATAGAGACCATCTTATTATAGCAATATCTTGTCTATAGAGACCATCTTATTATAACAATATCTTGTCTATAGAGACCATTTCATAGCAATATCTTGTCTATAGAGACCATCTTATTATAACAATATCTTGTCTATAGAGACCATTTTATAGCAATATCTTGTCTATAGAGACCATCTTATTATAACAATATCTTGTCTATAGAGATCACCTGGCTACAACAATATCTTTTCTATAGAGATCACCTGGCTACAACAATATCTTTTCTAAAGAGATCACCTAGCTATAACAATATCTTGTCTATAGAGATCACCTGGTTACAACAATATCTTGTCTATAGAGACCATCTTATTATAACAATATCTTGTCTATAGAGATCACCTGGTTACAACGATATCTTGTCTATAGAGACCATCTTATTATAACAATATCTTGTCTATAGAGATCACCTGGTTACAACAATATCTTGTCTATAGAGACCATCTTATTATAGCAATATCTTGTCTATAGAGACCATCTTATTATAACAATATCTTGTCTATAGAGACCATCTTATTATAACAATATCTTGTCTATAGAGATCACCTGGCTTGAACAATATCTTGTCTATAGAGATCACCTGGCTATAACAATATCTTGTCTAAGGAGATCACCTGGCGACAACGATATCTTGTCTATAGAGACCATCTTATTATAACAATATCTTGTCTATAGAGACCATCTTATTATAACAATATCTTGTCTATAGAGACCATCTTATTATAACAATATCTTGTCTATAGAGACCATTTTATTATAACAATATCTTGTCTATAGAGACCATCTTATTATAACAATATCTTGTCTATAGAGATCACCTGGCTATAACAATATCTTGTCTACAGAGACCACCTATTGATACATGACTTCTCGTCTCAGGAGTCAATCTAATATAACATACTTTTACATGACAATCCTGTCTGTGGAGAAAAACAGGTTATAGTGACATCTTATTCATCGAGAGACTTATCTTTTAATAATAAAAAATTCTTAATTGATACCTGCTATTGACTGTTGAAGTTTTGTCTATAACAAAATCTTTTTATGAAAAAACACCTGCCTGTAGTGATCGTGGAGATTACTTGCTGTCTCCCTTGGCACGAAGTTCACTGCCTATGATGACCACTTATCTATGAAGATAACTGGTCTATGATCAATTCCCATTAACTGAGGTCGACATTCCACAATGACCTCTTTCCTATTGGAATCACTATTCTGTAACGACCTATACTCTCTGGAGACCATTATAACTGATTGATTATTTCCTGTACCGATAGCATATGTATATAGATATATTTTTCAGACATAACAATTACTTTTTTAAGATAAACATTAAGGAGGATTATGTTCATATTGGATTTCATCAGTTCAATACATAATTTGCTTACTTTGCCAGTTCCCTCCACTGCCAACATACATGGTAAATTCCACGCGGCAGCCGCTATCACCAAAGGGTATTCCTTGCCGGTCACGCCCTTCCCAAGGTACGTGACCTCACCGTCAAATATTCCCTCCATCATTTTATTGTTGGGCTGGCCTCTCTTCAGAGTCCCATACACAAATATCTTGAACATACTGTTTGACATTTTCCTTGTTTTAGTGTCAAATTATGATCGAGATGTATTAATCCTCCGTCCTGTCGATGTTCGTTAAATGACCGAAATGGTTTCATTCGTTTTCATAGCTTTTGGTAAATTCATGTCATCGTTACTATCATCGGATCAGAATATGTGTGTATGTTTATAACTACGTAGATAGAAGGGACATAACTCTAATTGTTTTCAGCTTTCAGTTTACCTATATTTTACGCTTTTGTGTGGGGATTAGTTGTGGGCACTGTATCTAATCCGTTTGATCTTTCGCCGCCCGGTAAAAAATGAAAAGATTGGGTCAACAGGATATTTCAGATCAATCTAGGTTACAATCAAGTAGAACTCGAGTGGAAGGTAGGAAACTCACTGATCTTGTAGGTTCTTGTTAATTAGTTTGTGCAAAGCAGTTGAATACATCAATAATAACAAGTTATTTCAACGATATATAAGATATGCCATCCTTGATCTTTGATATTATCAAAATCTTGTTGTAACACAAATGTGTATGTCTTTTTTGATACAACATTAAATAATAAGTTATTTCAATGATATGTAAGATTTGCCATCTTTGATATTATCGAAACCTTGTAACACAAATGTGTATGTCATTTTTTGATACAACATTAAATGGTGTTTTAATCATACACAATGTAACTCACTTGCCATCAACTGATGGCATGCCCTGTTTGTTAGATGATTTTAGTAAGGCTGTGAAAATTTGAAAATTTAGTCACTAATTGAACTTCTGTTTTAAATTGAATTTATAACAAACTGTTATGAAAGCTAACCATGAAGATTTGTATTGAACTAGCAAAAATGAACACAGATCTTTTCAAAAGATTTCAAAATGCAGTTATTCTACATGAAAACATGAACATCTAACTGTAAATGAAGTGTGTTTGATCCCTGCACCAAACCCCCAACCTCTTCCACCTCCTTCAAGTTTAGAAAAAGAAACTCTACATGGAATTGTAAAGATTAAAAATTTCTGTTGTATTTTAAATACTTTATATAAAAATGATGCAAACACCTTATCTTGTAACTGCAACCCACCAGCACTTAAACACTATATCAGGGATTGTATACAGTCTTGATGGTAAACACGTACGTTAAAATGTTTACCTGACCTCATCACTTCTGTCCTAATCTATTTGTGGATATATTCATTAAAAATACATTTATATATGTAGATCATGCTGCTGTTTTGGTTTAGAGAGGATTACATTGGCATTTGGGGTCACATGTGGCCTACACTGTTCCTTTTCATCCTTCAGAAAATTGATAATAATACAGTAACAAATGGATAGCTGACGCTGGACTTAATTTTTTTTAAGTATCCAGAAAATGATCAAGAAACGTTTTATTCAGAGTTTGAAGTATATGTATGTAAAGAAAAAAATTCTTTAACATTATTTTTTGTGCATTCTTCTGTTTAAATACATCAGGATATTGTGTACAATACGTAATGCATGTACCTATAAGAGCCAAATTTTGATGAAATTTCATAATACTGTCATCCTTGTCAATCTTACTATATTCAAGAAAATGCTTACCTCATTTTTGTTTTAGATAAAAATACAAATATATTTATAGTGGTGTGCTATCTTGATGAAATTTAAACATCTATTACAAAAGAGTTTCACACATGTATGTATGATATTGTGCTTATTTCGACTAATGTGGTTCAATCATTAATGACAGTTTGATAAAGCATGTGTCAATTATTTTCTTATTATCTGCTATTGAATTGAAAATCATCGCATCAGAATTTGAACATAAATATACAAAAAGGATAATTTTTTCATCATGTTAAGTAACATACATGTTGTACTTAATACATGAGTGAAAAGAAGTATTTAATTGATGGAAAGAATTTGGACGCTGAATATTTTTTACTTTCCAAAAATGCTAGAAGCTGATAATGATACTAATATTATTTCTGCATTTATTATGTGAAAATGAAAACTATTGATGTAAATTATGTCCCCTGATTGTCTGCTTCAAACTATACCTTGGCCTACACATTAACGAAGCTTGCAGGTAATCATTGTTTAAGTTTATTATTTAAACATAATTTTTGCATCAGATTTGAATTATTTTGATGAAATATCCACATTACGTGCTGATGAATGATTAAAGATAATGAAAAGACCGCCATTTCTGGTTTTCTTTCATTTATTGACATATACAATTATACAGCAACCACTCTGTATTGTTATTTCATTGAAGAAATCCTTGCTTGGATACATAATGTATTACAAACAGAACATGATATTAAGCAGGCTTCACTGTATTAATTAGGTAAAATATTGATTACATATCTTGTAAATCATTAAATTCCTCTCTGTAACATCAAAAAAATATCACAATTGACATAGGAAACAACTTTTGAAAAGAAGCTGTATTGATAACTTCTGTCTCGGGATCCTGTCTTTGTGACAAGTTTTCTGTGATTGTACAAATAACAAGTGAAGAACACCTTTCAATACAAATTTCAAATTATATAAAGTAAAGCCCAATAATAAATTGTACTATACAACTGTTTAATCCATCTAGGACTTGTTAGGGATGCTAATGGCTTAAATTTTAAAACTTCGAAGGGGACTGAAACGAAAATTCAAAGGGATCGAAAACATTCAGCAATTTAATAAAGAATTTCAAATATGATTAAAAATGTCTTACATACTTTCCCTATTGGGTCCTAGACTTGTGGTCAAACAGAAGTCAGATTCACTATTAATGAAAATTGCTTCAGACCAAACATTGACAATATATTGGAAGAAGGAATTTCAAGAACTTGCATTTCCTCAATTGGGCCCCCATTTCTCCTGCTCCATGCAGGATACCAGGATGAATCGTTTACAAAGAAATGGTCCCCCTTCACCTTTAGACTAAATTTGGGCAATATCCATTCATTCCTGCAGGAGAAGTAGGATTTTAAATAATTTGCTCTATTTCCCTTATTGGGCCCTGTCCCTACTGCACTGAGACCCACCATTTATAAAACACTGATAACCTTTCACCAAATAATGCTTCAAACCAAATTTGGACAATATCCAATCATTCCTACAAAAGCTGTAGGATTTAGAAAAACTTGCCCTATTTCCCTATTTGGCCCTGTCCTTCACAACCCTGGGGGCGAAGACCACCATTTATACACAATTGATTCCTCTTTCCCCAGACAAAATTTGGGCAAAATTAAATCATTTCTACAGGAGGAGTAGGATTTTAAAGAAATTGTTCCATTTTCGCTTTAGAGCCCCGTGGATGCTTCTTACAAAATATGGTCAAAATCTTCTCCATCTTTCATGACTAGTAGCAATTTTCAGACCATGGATGCCATGGTGTGCCAATAGCTAGCTTGGCCCTTCAGGCTAGGTTCTGAACTGTTCCGCTATAAGATTGTATTAAGCAATATGTCTATGCAACTTTAACAAATTGAGACGAAACTTAACAAAACTCCTTCATAAGGTACATACAACAATCTGTGTATTTACCAGTGAGGGAAAGCTGGTTGTCATTCCATCTACTTTTGAGATGCATTTTATTGAAACCTTGTATAGATGTAAAGGACTACAATATCTAAAATTGTTTCATCAGATCCCAAAGTCAAGGTCGCAGATGAAAAAAAAAAAAAGAATTGGATTCAGCATTGCTATATAGCTCTTATATTATATATTTTGATAATCCAAATGAAGTTATCGTTGTACATGCCTCTACCATTACCTGGGGACATAAGTGTTGGCGATTTCTGTTCTTCTTGTTTTTTGTGTCCTGCTTTCAATTACTGTCATTTCATTTTGAAGAACCTCACAACAGATTTGGTACATATTTACCCTGAACTGTCATAATGTCAAGTTCTACATCTGATCATCATACTGGTAAGATGGCCATCAATCAAGGTTAAAAGCATCAAAGGCATATTTGACAACTTCTGCAACTTTATTTAAACACCATGCTTGTAGTATGTATATAGTTGTGGGCATCCATGTCTTGCAGACATTTTCTTATCTGTGAAAACATTATATAGCATGTAATATGATCTATCTCCCTAGGAGCAATGGAAAAAGATTTACAAAAAAAATACAATGCAATTTAATGAAGGAGTTGTTTATGCCCTGCTGCACAGTTACTCAAAGAGAAAAAAAAATACACGTAGTTTTTTCAATGTTTTATGCACACTTCACAGATACATCAGTCATAACACAGGAAGTGAATTTACTCTACAACAAGTCCAGAAGGTAGACACCCTCGGCTTGTTTCTCACCAGTTTTAAGGCAATAATATCATATAGGCATTTCTTCTAAAACTAATAGAAATGGATGGGTTTATTATCAGACATGGGCTTATTACTAGATGACTTTAATTCATTACACAGTTCAGTCATCTAAGACTTGTCATAATGCATATCCATGAATAAGCACTCTACCCAACAATTAGAAATATCAAATATAATTCTTTTTTTTGCTCAAAATTATTATGGACAAGCAAGTAAACCAGCTGTTATCAACAATTTGTGTTTAATGATTGAGTTACGTGGTAATGTTTAATTGATTTTTCATTCATTCATGAATGTTGAAACATCAAATCTAGTTCACATACGTTACTGATTACTGATTAAATGAGTTCATCCTACCTCACTCACCATATCTGATAATGATGTTGATGAAAAATGTAATTATACAAATGCAAGTTTTTAAATATTTAAATCAAAGAAAAAGAACCTTTATAGATTTGTAACTTGTTAAAATCTTATTTCAAAATTTGAAAAGAATTAAACATCTGGTCCTAAATCTTTAAGATGGTCGTCTTCTATATGTTAAACATGGTACGTGTACCAGAACTTCAGAAATATAACAAAACATTTATTTGTAAAATAAGCTGTCAAAAATAGAATAAATGTTCATCTATATCTCATTCTATAAATATCAGTGTAAACTAATCCTGCGTAAAAAAGAACTCCTGCATTAAACAGAATTTTATCATTATTATCGTTTGTTTTGCTTTCATGAGAAGATTAAATCTCTATATCTGAAGTTCTGTTGAATTTCTGGAGGAAAGTTTCACCTGATTCTTCATGGAAAGGAGAGTTTGCATTTAATTTTTTTTTTTTTTTTTTTTTTAAAGTTTTCTCCTTTTCATGTCAGCTGGCCGTTGTTTCTTTCACTTCATTGGTGTTTTCTTCTAGCTCCCTTCAATGAAAAACAAAAACAAAACACAGAATTCTTTTTGGACAACACATCTTACTGCTGTATGGTACCTGCGGATTTTTGGGATGGTATGGACTATGGAAAAAATTTTTGATTCATGTCTGTAAAACCATGAAAGTCTGTAAACACTAAGATTGTAAATAATACAATAAAAATTCTATTATTCTCCTATCAGAAATCAAAAGAACAGAGATATACACAAAAATAATTACAAATTTCCACATTTTAACAGAAAAAATCAAGTTTTGATTTTTGATTATTTTGAAATATTTCTTAAATATAGCAAAGTACCCTTCATAATTTTACTTTGATCTGATTTCATAATCAAATGGTGAAAATTCCTTGAACATCATCAATAAAGTTGTGGGTTTACCGTTCATCATACACGAGTCCATGAGGTCCCCAGCTATCGTAGTCGTCCAGGAAAGGCAGGGTAAGATATGAGCGATCGTACTTGAGATAGAAATAACACCAACAGGTAAGAACATTGGGAGGGTCAAGATTCTGCCCATTTCGATCTTTCATCAGCTGAATTATTATTTGCCTTCGTCGATAAAAATCTGGATGCCCTTCAAACCCATCCAAGAAGCTAAGCATTTCCTCGTCAACTTCAAATACATCACCTTGAATCTTCTGAAAAACGGATGATTTCAATTTTGATTAAATCAAGCCAAGTCTGTTGAAGGGTAATAGGAAAGACATCCTACCAACGCTTGGGTTTAAACTAGCAGCTCTCTGGCCTCTAGCCAGACACTCTATTACTCAATTTAAGGGAAATCCCCACCGAAGCTGAAACTAGTCAGGTGGTCCATATTCACAACTCAATCTCCTTTACGTGAAGCTGCTACTCTTAGAGTGGTCAACAGCATCAAAACTGTAACAGGAAGGAGTAACGAAAAACAATCTGCCAACGCTGGGGTTCGAACTAGGAACCCTTCGGAGGGATCATCTCTATCGTTTAACCATGTCAAAAGAGCACTTCAAAAGAACACTAAGGTGGTATTATCATGAGTCTGTCAAAAGAGACCACCTGTCGCAAGAGACCATTTTCTAGACTAGAAAATTCCTGAAAGTGATCTCATGATAAAGGTTTTGCTGCATCTGTTACCTATGATGAATATCTGTCTGTAAAAACACCATGTTTAAAGGAAACTCCTGTCTGTAATGACCACCTGCTATGGAAATCACCGGTCTACAACGATATCTTGTCTATAGAGATCACTTGGCTATAACGATATCTTGTCTATAGAGATCACTTAGCTATAACGATATCTTGTTTATAGAGATCACCTGGCTACAACAATATCTTGTCTATAGAGATCACCTGTCTACAACGATATCTTGTCTATAGAGATCACTTGGCTATAACGATATCTTGTCTATAGAGATCACCTGGCTACAACAATATCTTTTCTATAGAGATCACCTGTCTACAACGATATCTTCTCTATAGAGATCACTTGGCTATAACGATATCTTGTCTATAGAGATCACCTGGCTACAACAATATCTTGTCTATAGAGATCACCTGGCTGTAACGATATCTTGTCTATAGAGATCACCTGGCTACAACGATATCTTGTCTATAGAGATCACTTGGCTATAACGATATCTTGTCTATAGAGATCACCTGGCTACAACAGTATCTTGTCTATAGAGATCACCTGTCTACAACGATATCTTGTCTATAGAGATCACTTGGCTATAACGATATCTTGTCTATAGAGATCACCTGGCTACAACAATATCTTGTCTATAGAGATCACCTGTCTACAACGATATCTTGTCTATAGAGATCACTTGGCTATAACGATATCTTGTCTATAGAGATCACCTGGCTACAACGATATCTTGTTTATAGAGATCACCTGGCTACAACGATATCTTGTCTATAGAGATCACCTGGCTACAACGATATCTTGTCTATGGAGATCACCTGGCTATAACGATATCTTGTCTATGGAGATCACCTGTCTACAACGATATCTTGTCTATGGAGATCACCTGGCTACAACAATATCTTGTCTATGGAGATCACCTGACTATAACAATATCTTGTCTTTAAAGACCACCTATTGATACATCTTCTTGGATCACCTGTATACATGACTTCTCGTCTCAGGAGACAATTTAATATAACATACTTTTACATGACATTCCTGTCTATGGAGAAAAACAGGTTATAGTGATATCTTATTCATCGAGAGACTTTTCTATTAATAATAATTTTTTTTCTCTGAAGGCCAGTTATCTATAACAATAATAATAATAAACTTTATTTTCTGAGGATTACATATTTAGCCAACGGATAATCTTCCATATGGTCCTCTTGTTAGTAAAATACAGTATATATGCGTTAGTTAAAAGTTACATATTGTAGATACATACCTGTAGTAAACCTGTAGTAAGAAAGCAAGATATCACAGATAACAATTTGGATTGGAATATCACAGGATGCATAAATATCATACATAATATTAAATCAATTTAAACAGCTTTTTTTAAAAGAAACACCTGCAAAGATTATGTTCATATTGGATTTCATCAGTTCAATACATAATTTGCTTACTTTGCCAGTTCCCTCCACTGCCAACATACATGGTAAATTCCACGCGGCAGCCGCTATCACCAAAGGGTATTCCTTGCCGGTCACGCCCTTCCCAAGGTACGTGACCTCACCGTCAAATATTCCCTCCATCAATTTATTGTTGGGCTGGCCTCTCTTCAGAGTCCCATACACAAATATCTTGAACATACTGTTTGACATTTTCCTTGTTTTAGTGTCAAATTATGATCGAGATGTATTAATCCTCCGTCCTGTCGATGTTCGTATAATGACCGAAATGGTTTCATTCGTTTTTATAGCTTTGGTAAATTCATGTCATCGTCAACTGAGAACATTGTTGCTATCATCGGATCAGAATATGTGTGTATGTGCTTAATGACGTAGATATGGACATAATTCTAATTGTTTTCAGCTTTCAATTTACCTATATTTTACGCTATTGTGTGGGATTAGTTGAGGGCACTGTATCTAATCCGTTTAATCTTTCGGCGTCTGGTGAAAAAATGAAAAGATTGGGTCAACAGGATATTTCAGATTAATATGGGTTAAACCTTTAAATAAAATCGCCAACAGGGACCCGAATGTTATTTCAAAAACAAAGTGAAGTATCAGTTTTGCTCTGTGGGTCCTGAGAGGCTGAAATGTCACAGGTCCCTGTGGAATATAAATACACCACAAAAGGTTATTATGAACTGTGGTATATATAATGACATAAGCTCGTTATAAGTCTGTAATATGTTGACACCTTTGCCACCAAAGTTTACAGATTAATCAGTCTGATTAACCCCGAATTTCATTTGGTATATTCTATTTTGAAATAATTTGGTCTACAAATCATTCAGCGAAAATTATCATGTCACCTTGTTAATTAATGACACGGAAAAAATATAATCATGGACGGATATCTAAGCCCTTTCAAATTCTCCATCTGAATAATCTTTTCTTGCATATGGTATTCGTCCTTTAATGAACTTCGATTGAAAAGAAAAATAATTCCAAAATTTCAACATAACCATAATCCAAGCTCAACTTCCTTAAAACTACTGCAAAATATGAATGAAAGAAATGTTTACACGGAACCTCCTACGGAGTACAAAGAGAGTAAGACCAGGTGTTCTAACAGAGTAAGCGTCTTCTGCTTTAACGATGAAGAGAGGAGATTATAAATTTATGTCAGTGCATCTTGATAATAAAATATATATTGAAAGTTTTTTCTTTCGTATATTCATTGAGATGAAAAATGACCTCTGTTATATTGATATCAACTATGAGGGACAGATGTAGACAGAATTCTCTTTTCTGTGATATTGGTATCATCTAAGGTAACAGATGTAGATCATTTTCTCATTCCTATGATATCAATATAGACTGAGTGACAGATGTAAATAACTTTCTCTTTCCTGTGATATTGAAGTTCCTCTACCAGATTCATATTTTGTAATAGAAAACAAGAAAAGATAATACAAAGTGTTACACGCTGTTGCTTTCTTTTCTGACAGCAGAATGAACAAATTATCATTGTTGGTGACCTTTCTTCAGATGAGAAATAAGAAAACATGATGTGGTAATAATGACATTTTTATTGTCTATTTCTTCTTAGACGAATATTTAATATACAAAGAACATATGAATACACAAAAGACTTCATCATTAGTAATATCACAGTTCTGTCTGACATAGATGTTTATACCGAATGGTAAAACACAATACAACTGGGTATTAACAATCTCTAACATGTTAGTAGCTTTCAAGAACACATAAATATGGTTCATTTTTAGGTGCTACCTTCAGAAATATTGCTTATCCCATTTCATTTATAATATAAACCAAATGTGTGGAAAACATTAAGTCTAAAAAAGAAAAACTCAAAATACTATATATATATATGTATATATACACACACAAGGTTGACAGGTAGTTTTGGTTTACCTTTAAATAACACATCAGAGTTATCTCCCTTGATCAAGTGCACTATTGCTTGTTTTCTTAATATTTTTTCCCCAACATCACCATTTGCCTAAAATGATTATCTTGGAAATTTGGAATAATTTGGAAAAGATATATATTATATAAGCCTCAGATAATTCCTTCAAATCACATAAAAAGCTTGGCCAGATAAATTAATCTCTTCATTAACTGCCCCCAAAAATCTACCTTTTAAATTTACTTTCCAATGTTTGATATATTTTAACACTTTAACAAAACAAAATGTCATAATATTTGAGAATGGGATATAGCTATCATGTTCTATAGTGTTTTTACATACTTACAGGGATATTCCACCCAAGTTGCAAAAATTCTGGCTGTTCTGTACCTGTTAAAATCTCATTCTAATAACTTCAAAAACAATAGTTAGCATCAAAATATCTCTCTTATGATCAGTTTGGGCAGGCAAATTTGTTGGGAAAAGTCCCAGCCAATATCAATTTAACCATCTACATATAGCATATCAGGAAATCCAGAACCAGGATCACAGGATCATAGATTTTATGCAGTGTATTGGGTAAATACACAAGTGTGTATTCTGTTAACTAAAATTTTTGATGGAGTTGAAATTTTATCACTTCAATAGTCTTATTTTCTGTTGATTTTATAATTTACATAAATATTTCATTCAATTTGACTAACAACAACTCAACAACCCATTGTGATGCAATCTAGGCCATGCAAACATTTGTAAATCGATCTACCCAGATCTTTAATAAATTTTTGCAAAATTAAACATCATCTGTTTATTTAAATGGTAAATTGAGGTGTTTCCATAAGAACATAAGCAGATAGTTTTGTACAATTTTCTTCAAAAGTGTCTTATGAAATACAAACTTGTCCTGAATATCCCACTAACATCACATATTAACAGCACAGAAACTACCTATATTTTTGAAATCACAAGTTTGTGGACACTTAA
Organism: Ylistrum balloti; assembly: GCF_031769215.1. Taxonomy (NCBI): domain Eukaryota; kingdom Metazoa; phylum Mollusca; class Bivalvia; order Pectinida; family Pectinidae; genus Ylistrum; species Ylistrum balloti. The sequence goes on from NW_026782081.1 coordinate 132,624, forward strand.
TTTTGTGGATAAATATAGTCTCATCAATCTACTTTAGCTAATTTTATCTATTGGTGGATATATTAATTGGTGGAATAAGAATACCCAAGAAATCAACAAAAATTTATATCTTCACAGTAAAGGCAAATGTCATAGAGAGTACATACTAGCACATAAAATTAACAATACTTCTATAATAAATTGTGTATACTGCATGATAAAACACAAATCTGACAATACTCTTCCCAATGATATTGTGTATACCATATAAGGTAATATCTCATTAAATCTATTCTGTTGATTTGACTATGTGATTCATATACATAATAAAATATTTCCTTAATTGGCCAATTTTTTGTTCTGGCCATACAATTTTTAAGACAGGAAGAATAAATTCAAAATTTACTCTCCAATTTCAGTAAGAAGCAATTAAAAGTGGTTGTCAATGGGGTTTATTGAAAAATAAATATGATATTACATACAATGTATATCTTTTACATGGTCTTGATAAAGTAAATATACAAAGCACCTGGTCATATTTATAAATAGAACACCTATGATATCACACAGATAATAAATCTGTGACTGTTACAAAACTTAAAATACAACAAAACATCTACATAGTATGTGAAAATACTACAATTCTAAATTTTTTTTTTCATGGTTGTTTGCCAAAATGGATGCCTTGTTGATGATCAAAAATTCAAAATGAAACATCTGAACACTGTTTCTTGGCATCAACTAAAAAGATGATTTATGAAATGATATATCTTTTTTATGTCATGGTCAAAAGAGGAACTTACAAAGAGTAAAAAAAGTCTAATCCAACACCCTGTGGTACGCATCATATTGGTCAGATTAAATTCTCTAATCTGACACTGTGTGGGGCACAACACATTGGTCAGACCCACCTGTATCAGCTGACACTATGGAACATGCCTTGGTAGTCAATTTAGAACAGAAGTCTGAATCACACAAGCTTGTAAAATTAACACACTTAATGGTACATTTAAAAACAGCGAAAGTTTTAACATAAAATGCACATACATCATTCAACAAAAATGAGTTCAACTTCATTTTTTTTCTTCAAACGCAAAGTCATGCTTTTGTTGTCGATTGTCATAGTATTTTTTTTAACAGACATTGAAAAAAATGAAACACAGAGATGAAGGAGGACACAGAATCATCTCCTCCATGGTAAAAATCACTGTCAGCAGTATTCTATATCTTTTGTAACCATGTACGCTAGCTACAAAATTAAGGATAAAATTATTAGCTAGTAAAATGGATATGATTAGTGTAAAAAATGTTCTGAGGGGATTTAGCTATTTTGTTCTAGTTTTGATAATTAGTAAAGATTGGATGTTTTATATCCATTCACTAGGGTAAAGGACTGAAAGGAAATCCTGTACAGAAAAGGCACTAGTATCAGCTGTCTGGATTGTGATAATCGTGACCATTAAACACCTGTATAAAGGCCACCTGTCTATACAGGCCTCTTACTTCTGCTTCCCTATGTGGCCTTTATAGGCAAGTTTGAATGTACTTTCTATTCATTCAGTTTATACAGGTCATAGCTTGTATATAATTTAGTTTATACAAGAGTGATGCTATGTATCAATGTTTCAGATATACCTATGGTAAATGTATATTGACAAATACATGTTAATTGATTTTACGTAATATTAAAAGTAGTTCTGATGCGTTAGAACAGAAAATGAAGGATTAATCTTATTTCAATTCATTCTGACAAAATCTCACAGCCACACCAAGCTGAAGTGACCATTAACCATAACATACTTTAATCTTAGTACTTTTAGATGCTGAAACTGACCGGGTAACTAAATTTTGTTTACCAGTTCATGTATCAAAATTCATTTCATCATACCATCTTCATTAAAACAAAGTGTCCTATGTAAACAAAATAATTTGCCCTTAATTTCCCCTGATAAAATGAATAACTAAATTAAAAAAAAGAAATAATTAAGAAAAATTAATTCTAGCTCTAAAATGACAAGTCACACCAGCATGGAATAGCATTGTCAAAACCAAACATCATAATTATAATATTCTACTGAAATTAATAATGGATATCAAATGTCTACCCCAACATTTTATCCAATATTCATAGACTTTAAAAATACTACCTAATCTAAAAATAATTGAACAGGTGATTAAACACACCTGTATATAATTAGCATCCTTCTGTTAATTACATTAATAAACTCAAGTGATACTCAATCTTACATATTTAAAGAAAAATCTCACAGGATAATTTCTTTATGATGTTTTGTGTATGTTTAATTATCAATACTGTGCTAGTGCATAGGAATGACATTGTTTTGCTTTGAAATCAGTTTTCTATGTCATGATCAGAATTACAATTACAATGTTTTCCCTGAGTAGGGTGTCGCCACGTCACACATGGTGACAATGACTTGTCAATGCTGACTTTCAATGGCTCACCATTATTTGCTTCTAACTGAGCAAGAGACAAAAATGTTACTTAAAACTTCCATCGGAAAAAATATTGGCAATGATTCATCACAATTTTTTATTGCAAATACTGAAAACAAGGTAATGCATACATGTATATCAAGTGGTCTTCAGCATCTAAGAGTTACTTCCCTTTAGTAATTTACACCAATGTGCATACCTTACCATTATTGGAGTAATTTTACTCAAGGCAGACAGACTATCTAATAATCTGTACGCAATGACCCTTACAGTTTAGGGCACATTAAGTTAAGATCCTGTGTTCATTTGGCGAGAACATAGAGCAAATAAAAACAAACAACTTTTTTTACATCTTTCCCTTTCTCTGTGTTACACAACCTTCAACGGCCAGAATGACATAAACATGCAAAATCAATAGTGAAACCATCGTGGAGTTTTTTATTTTCATGTTTTGATAAATGATAAATACAATGTACTCCACAATCTATCATGATTTTTAAAAATTCATGTCAAATTGTCAATATTTCATTTTAGTCATGAATTTTTGGATTAATAATACCCATAAAATGAATCAAACAACCAGAAATATAAATGATTTTAAAGTATATCAATAACTTTCTTCCTATGTAAAATAATGCAGATTTGTGTCCATTGTATATATTTCAGATATCAGAATTGTTCATGCCAAGAAAAGTGTGATCTTGTACACATTAGTGAACAGTTGATAGTGAAGGGTGTTACAAGGACAGAATACTGTGTTATATATCATTCCTCAAAACATCATTGGATCTCTCCCTTTATCAGGAGAATAAACACATCTGTCACAGTCTTGTAAACTCTATCCTTACTTTCTTCATCAATCACCACAAAATATGCATGTCTCTAACGTTGTAGTAGATCATATTTTTGAATTCACTTAGTTTAGGATCACGAAGACATGAGAAATGTTTTAACACAGTATTTAATGCTCTGATGGCCAGTCATAACCCATTGCAGACCACAGATGACAAGAATACCATGGATAACCATAGATTTTGTAATGCTAAGACAATTACACCAATTGCTTTGTACAGAGGCCAGCAATGATGATACAAAAATGATTTATACACTGTCTATTTAGCAGAATGTCTCAGAAGATGATACCGTATGTAAATGAAAGACATCTAAAGCTTTGTGACATCAGGACCCCTCCTCCTCACGGATTTCTTCTAGACGTTGTGACAGGTACTTCAAATAATCTAAAAGGAATCCTGATAGCCCTTGTTCTACTGCCGACTGAGGGATCCAGCCCTGTGTAACAAAATATATGGAGAGTCAGTTTGTAAAAATATACTGCCCACTGAGGGATCCAGCCCTGTGTAACAAAAAAATATGGTGAGTCAGTTTATAGAAATATACTGCAAACTGAGGGATCCAGCCCTGTGTAACAAAAAATATGGAGAGTCAGTTTATAAAAATGTACTGCCCACTGAGGGAACCAGCCCTGTGTAACAAAAAATATGGAGAGTCAGTTTATAAAAATGTACTGCCCACTGAGGGAACCAGCCCTGTGTAAACAAAAATTATGGCCAGTCAGTTTATAAATACATACTGCTGACTTAGAGATCCTACCCAAACAAACAAGAGATCCCTGATGGATCTTGGCACCCACCATTGTTTGATCTTTAAATGCTCTTTGACAGTTGGATCTTTTCCCTCCTTTTCTCTTTTCCATTTTGCTCTTAATTATAAGACATATGATCATTCCTTTGCAGAAACAAATGATAATCTTCACCTGCCAAATCAAAAATTGCCACCTGGATGACGTTTTCTTTCTTCTGAACAGTCCCAAAAGCAAATGAGCACAAGGAGAGATCAAAGGGTACATAGGTATGAAATTGGAGAGATATCCATTTAGTACTTCTTCAGAAATAGCATAAACAATCTTTACTAGGCAAAATCCAAGATAGCTGCCTGTTGGCCATTTTGTTTTTTCTGATCAGTCCCAAACTAAAATAGACATAACTAAGGACCAATAGGAGCTTGTATATGGAATTAAAAAAAATCCGTCAAGTACTTCTCAAGATATTAGTGATAACAAACTTTCAAAGTCAAAATCCAAGATGGCCGCCTTTTGGCCATTTTGTTTTTCTGATGAGTTGCAAAACTACATGGGCACAACTAGATACCAAGGAGAACCTACATAAGAAATTTGAGAGAGATCCAACTCTTACTTTTCAAAAAATAGGGATAACAAACTTCATCGATAAATCCAAGATGGCTGCCTGTCGGCCATTTTCTTTTCTTTTCGTCAGGCCCAAATCAAACGCACACAACTAAAGTCCAAGGGGAACCTACAAATACAGTTTGAGAAAGATCCCTCCAGTACTTCTGAAGAAATAGCGATAACAAAAGCGAGCAAGCAGAGCAATTTGAATAGTCCACCATCATCATTGATTGTGGGTTGATAACACAAACCCATGAAAATATCTATATCTACAGCAACACACCTAATATTTCCATTAAACCTAAAATTACCTTCAGACTTGAATTTAAAAACCAGGTGAGTTCAGATTTGCTGGAATCATCTGGCAGAGCCTTCAACACTATTCCTCCTGGACCATTCTCTCCTCTGAAAAGATAACAGTGAGGATTAAAAATAACATCATCAAAACAGGTCAAATTGGCCTGTATATCTCTTTTAATAACAATCCAACATCTCCTGTTTACATAATTCCTATATCTAGCACAACTTTCATATACCTGATAATAAGCCCAGATATACCGATCCTGTTTAATAGTATCATTATTTATATTTTTTTCATTTTCCAATTAATATGCCCACCCTTAAACTTAGAATTGTGGCCTTATTTCAATAGCCCATCTTCTCACATATTACCATATATGTATAAATCTCACATCATTCGATTTGTTCTGAAGATTAAAATTTTTTCCTGCTTTAACAGAAATGGGTAATTCTCATTTTACTTATTCCATGTACCAAATGTACCACATTTATTTCAGCTATAAGCCCATGCCTTGTAAATTGGTAATAAGCCAACCAATGTCCATTGCTGCTTAATAAATTTATAAACCAATGTTCATATCCTTGCCCTGTAACAATCCCACCCCTTTACTTTGAGTCAGAAGTACAATGTTGGCTCACTGGGTTTATTGTCCTTTAATGATCCCACCCCCTGACTTTGAGTCAGAAGTACAATGTTGGCTCACTGGGTTTATTGTCCTTTAATGATCCCACCCCCTGACTTTGAGTCAGAAGTACAATGTTGGCTCACTGGGTTTATTGTCCTTTAATGATCCCATCCCCTGACTTTGAGTCAGAAGTACAATGTTGGCTCACTAGGTTTATTGTCCTTTAATGATCCCACCCTCTGACTTTGAGTCAGAAGTACAATGTTGGCTCACTAGGTTTATTGTCCTTTAATGATCCCACCCTCTGACTTTGAGTCAGAAGTACAATGTTGGCACACTGGGTTTATTGCCCTGTAATAATCCCATCCCCTGACTTTGTGTCAGAAGTACAATGTTGGCTCACTGGGTTTATTGTCCTTTAATGATCCCACCCCCTGACTTTGAGTCAGAAGTACAATGTTGGCTCACTGGGTTTATTGCCCTGTAATAATCCCACCCCCTGACTTTGAGTCAGAAGTACAATGTTGGCTCACTGGGTTTATTGTCCTTTAATGATCCCACCCTCTGACTTTGAGTCAGAAGTACAATGTTGGCACACTGGGTTTATTGCCCTGTAATAATCCCATCCCCTGACTTTGTGTCAGAAGTACAATGTTGGCTCACTGGGTTTATTGTCCTTTAATGATCCCACCCCCTGACTTTGAGTCAGAAGTACAATGTTGGCTCACTGGGTTTATTGCCCTGTAATAATCCCACCCCCTGACTTTGAGTCAGAAGTACAATGTTGGCTCACTGGGTTTATTGTCCTTTAATGATCCCACCCCCTGACTTTGAGTCAGAAGTACAATGTTGGCTCACTGGGTTTATTGTCCTTTAATGATCCCACCCCCTGACTTTGAGTCAGAAGTACAATGTTGGCTCACTGGGTTTATTGTCCTTTAATGATCCCACCCCCTGACTTTGAGTCAGAAGTACAATGTTGGCTCACTGGGTTTATTGTCCTTTAATGATCCCACCCCCTGACTTTGAGTCAGAAGTACAATGTTGGCTCACTGGGTTTATTGCCCTGTAATAATCCCATCCCCTTTACTTTGAGTCAGAAGTACAATGTTGGCTCACTGGGTTTATTGTCCTTTAATGATCCCACCCCCTGACTTTGAGTCAGAAGTACAATGTTGGCTCACTGGGTTTATTGTCCATTAATGATCCCACCCCCTGACTTTGAGTCAGAAGTACAATGCTGGCTCACTGGGTTTATTGTCCTTTAATGATCCCACCCCCTGACTTTGAGTCAGAAGTACAATGTTGGCTCACTGGGTTTATTGTCCTTTAATGATCCCACCCCCTGACTTTGAGTCAGAAGTACAATGTTGGCTCACTGGGTTTATTGTCCTTTAATGATCCCACCCCCTGACTTTGAGTCAGAAGTACAATGTTGGCTCACTGGGTTTATTGCCCTGTAATAATCCCACCCCCTGACTTTGAGTCAGAAGTACAATGTTGGCTCACTGGGTTTATTGCCCTGTAATAATCCCACCCCCTGACTTTGAGTCAGAAGTACAATGTTGGCTCACTGGGATAATTGTAGGATGAATTAGGTTAGCAATATTTTGTGTTATTACCTTGAGCCTGGTAAGACGAGTCAATCTACATCAAATTATATAGACATAAAAAGATACTAAAGAACAACTTGAATTAGTGGCTTTCACTCTCCAAGGGACGCTTCATACAGACCATCTTCACAATTGAACTGAACATACTGTGAATAATACTTCTGTAAGTTTTGTTGTTTTATGAAAATATTCCTTTTTATTGGCACTAAATTTTGTGGATTATTTATAATGCCGTAAATCTTTTTGTACTGAAGATCATGTTATCTGCTTATCTTTTTGTGGACATATAAAGTTGTGGAATCAGAGCACCCGTGAATTCATAGAAAATAACCCCCCGTAAAAATGACTGATTTTACAATACCTGATGATGGTGAACGAGATATCTGAAATCTCCCTCAGTATGCTAGGGGTATTTCTTTCCTTTTTCTTGTTTTTTTTGAGTAAATATTATACTTGAAACTTTGACAACAAAGTAACTCAAAGCTTTTAAGTATAAAAAAAAAAGCATAAGTACTTGAAACAATAAAGAAAAAGAATACTTATCTGTAATTTATGTAAAAAAGTCAATTAAACAAACATTGTGATAAAAATAGGACTTCCAATGTCACTTAATACCTACAGCATTATAGCATTTTTTAAAAATATGTACCCTTACATGTAAATAAACTTAAAATGTAAATTAAGCTAGGCAGTTCTAGATTAGGTTTCACCAACAACTTTGTGTTTCAAATCAAAATAAGACACCATAGCAGCCAAAACATATGAAATACTTTGTGGGCCAGATTAAATCTCCATCAATCTCTAAGCAGTATACATCTATACAATATCAATGTAAATATATGTAAACAATACCTGACATATTTTTTCTGAGGAGGCATATCTGCATATGTTGTTCCACATGCACAACTGAGGTAGACACCATTCCTTACGCCCCAGCAACGCACATTGACAAAGTCACGGGCGGTAACTAATCCACCTGCTGCCTCAGCAGCAATATTGTAGCTAATCTCTGTATTATCGTCTATGGTTTCAAGTGTCTGTTGTGAAAAAAACAGAGAAAAAGAGGATATTTTAATTCTTTATCTATAATTATACAGCATGATCATATAAACCAAGTCAATTAAGTAACAACAAGGCATGCAACATCAATATATATATTTCACTACAAAGGATTCACATCCCCTCCTGGTACTTACTCTACATTCTACCTGGTACTCACTCTACATTCTACCTGGTACTTACTCTACATTCTACCTGGTACTCACTCTACATTCTACCTGGTACTCACTCTACATTCTACCTGGTACTTACTCTACATTCTACCTGGTACTCACTCTACATTCTACCTGGTACTTACTCTACATTCTACCTGGTACTCACTCTACATTCTACCTGGTACTCACTCTACATTCTACCTGGTACTCACTCTACATTCTACCTGGTACTCACTCTACATTCTACCTGGTACTCACTCTACATTCTACCTGGTACTTACTCTACATTCTACCTGGTACTTATCCACATTCTACCTGGTACTCACTCTACATTCTACCTGGTACTCACTCTACATTCTACCTGGTACTCACTCTACATTCTACCTGGTACTCACTCTACATTCTACCTGGTACTTATCCACATTCTACCTGGTACTCACTCTACATTCTACCTGGTACTCACTCTACATTCTACCTGGTACTCACTCTACATTCTACCTGGTACTCACTCTACATTCTACCTGGTACTCACTCTACATTCTACCTACCTGGTACTCACTCTACATTCTACCTGGTACTTATCCACATTCTACCTGGTACTTACTCTACATTCTACCTGGTACTCACTCTACATTCTACCTGGTACTTACTCTACATTCTACCTGGTACTCACTCTACATTCTACCTGGTACTCACTCTACATTCTATTTGGTACTCACTCTACATTCTACCTGGTACTCACTCTACATTCTACCTGGTACTCACTCTACATTCTACCTGGTACTTACTCTACATTCTACCTGGTACTCACTCTACGTTCTACCTGGTACTTACTCTACATTCTACCTGGTACTCACTCTACATTCTACCTGGTACTTACTCTACATTCTACCTGGTACTCACTCTACGTTCTACCTGGTACTTACTCTACATTCTACCAGAGTGGGATTCCACTGAGGTGAGTTGTTTGTTCCATAGGCTAATTCCTCCCATATTCTTTTAGGATCCATATTCATGATGGCCTGCAGAGAAAAAAATAAAAATAAAATCTGTATTAAACAAAATTTTGTTCAATCAGGGACTGGCCATGAAACCTACACAGTATTTTATCAGAAGTAAAACTCTTTATGTTTGTATAGGATACATACCTGTAGTCTGAATATTTTCCTGTTGTACTTTTTGAAGTACTGACTGTGTACGATGCCATTTTCCAGATTATCGCCAACCTGTAGCTTCCATCCATCTTCCAGGTTCATCATCTCCAAGGTAATGTCCATCGCTTCCCGTGCTTGTCTCACAAAGTCCTGCTCCTGTAAAAAAAAAACAAAATTTGTTAACAGAGGTTTTGATGAATTTTTTTTTTGGATTTTCCATGAAAAGCTTCTCATTTCAACTCTTAACCATAAACTTTGGGAGTTGTTTTCAATAAAGATGAAATAAAGGTATTATTATAAAATATAACTGGCTCTCATCCTTAATGGTCATACACCATTTTTCATTAAATTATCTACCCTTGACTCTTTCAATTTCTTTTTCATTAAACATGTACAGTGTAGGTCAATACATTTTTGACTGTGGTTCACAGCTGTGTAACATGATATTGAACATTGAGAATCCTTTTTTTTTAATCTTTATTTCTTGGGAAATAAAAACACAGGGACATCTAACAATGTTTCAGGGGCACTGGGCTGTGTAGATTACAGTATAAAACACCAATTTCCTTACCTAGAAATATCATTACAATAATATTATTACTTGTGATTAAAATCACTTGAAATATATAAATACTTCTGGCAACCAGATCGGTCAATTAACAGAGCTGACAAATCCTTACAACATATAGCATATTACATTACCAGTAACTCACACATGGTACGATATTCTCAGCTCTTGAACCAGTGACCTGAAGCTATGATATTAGTACCAGGAAGTATGTGGTAATTGGACAGTATGATGGGTACATAAGACTTGTACTAGTATTAGGTTCAACAGCAGGTAGATCCAACCTGTATGTCACATCAGTCACACAAAGAATTAGCTCAATTCTAGATCAGTTCAACGTTTGGAATTATCTTGATTTATTGAAAAGCATCAATCACAGTAGAAGCAAATAACCATGATAAGATTTTAGGAAAAAAGCAAACATTTTCTTTAAAGCTTTTCAGCAGAAAAAGACTAAAGACAGTGTAAAACTTGTGTTTTATACATTAAATATGGTAAACACTTCTCAAAATGGGATTATCAGCTAGAGGCACATAAGCTTTCTTTACCTATCATAGTATACCCAGTACAGGGTCTGTGATCAGATGCATACCAATAAAAAAAGAAAATTTAATTGCTTCAGGAAATAATGCACCTCTACTTGTAAATTAATTTTGCACAGTATTAATTATAAAATTGGTATCAAATGCAAATAGGTTGTAGTGAGCAGTGTGTTGATAAACATTTTGTTTATGGTAAGGAGAAGAATGTTAAACTGCACATTTTTGATGAACTCAGTATATATTTCTCATGAAGCTGACAACACTTTTATATCAAAAAGATCTTAAACAAATGTTTTGCTCATTTGCAGATTTGTTAGCTTAATTCCTTTACTTTTTAATAAAAATTGTTGTAAGAGATATTTTTCCTTTAAAAATCTTTGAAAGACAAGCCACTTTGATGTACCAGCTGAAACAACAATTTAATACACACCACATGACTATATAAGTTATTAGAACATGGTTATATCAGACATATGTTGAATTCTTTTCCTTTAAAAATGCTGTCATGTTGAAAAATTGAAAATCAAAGACCTAAAATATTTTGTAAGAAAAAAAAAAAAAAAAATGATATACTAGCAAGTTCATATGCACTGCTAAAATTCTACACCACCTACAAAGATGTTCTAGGTCAAAAGTGCTTATGAAAGCTTGATTTTCAATGTACACGACAGTGTTCAGGAGACCATATCGATATTTATATCCATTTCTATTAAACAAAGTTCATTAGTATCCAGGCAACTTCAACCATTAACGTGATTCAATAATACAGAACAGAAACTACTTATCGTAGATGTGGAAGAAAACTCTTTGGGCCACCAATCAATAAAGATATTGAGACTTAATAAACGTAATCACTGGAATTTTTAATTTGTATACATGTACCCTGCTTACATATCATAAATAACTTCATCGCAGCTTTCATAGAGACTTTGCTTTGATTACAAGCAATAATCATCATTCCCAGGCCTTCAAACAGATTTATTTTTGTTTTTCAGATGTATTTACAGATTTACATAATTTCAAAATGCAAATCACCATTATATGACTGTTAAATTCAACAAAAATCTAAAGTAAGTGAGTTACAACATGAAAGGGGGTACACTGTGGTGGTTTATTATCAAACCCCTCCAGCCAATCAAATGTATTGATTTCTCTACCTAACATACATACCCTGGTATGTGTCTATAGATTTTTCTTCTTTAATAAACATACTATTGATTAGAACTAGCAGTAGGGGATTAAATACCAATCATTCTGTAGACCTTTCATCTAGCCTTTTAAAGATCCATATTTACCTAAAAACCTATCTAGGTCATTCTTGTGAAAACTTTTTTTTTTTTTTTATAAATTTCTACTTGAAGATCAATGAAAACAGTATAGAACATGTATAGCTATTTCAAATATCATGCTTAATACATATCAAAATTTCTATTTCAAACTTCTTACAGACAAAAAAAATCTATCTTTCCATGATTTTGTGAAAATCTTGTCAATTTGTTGTATCCATTATGCATTGATATTTTATTTTGTATTTGAAATTTTTTTCAAATATCAGCAATTCAAATTTTAATGAAACTGACCATGCTTTATAAATCTGAGTGTAAGAATTCAAAAAGCAGTAGGCTTTAGAATATCATTGACCCAAAAACCAATAATTTGGAAAAGTGAACGGTCTTTACAAAAGGCCATTCAGAGTAGTAAGTTAATGACATAAACACTTTTTACTAAAGTGTATGTACATTACACTTATAACGGTTTTTCGATCCTTGGTCCTGATATTCAGGTTACACATACTTCAAATTGTTTTAAAAGAGCTTCAAAGACAATTACAAGGACAATGTTTTCCAACAATATACATGTCTAAATATTTCAACTTTATTTCCAAACTGTTACATTTCACATAATATTTTTGCATATCTGGAATTTAAATGTCTCTATTCAGTCAATCAATTCAAGTCTTTGAAATGGACATCTGAAATTTCGGGGCAATGTTAATTTCACATCAAATGTTCTTATGTTACTTAGCTTTCGATAAGCAGGTCACTATATAGCTTTTGATTTCAGGAAAAATGTTCTTTGCAGAGAGGTGAGATGATAGATTGTGCGAAAAATACAATTATTGAGTGAATATGTCTATTGTGTTTTATAGTGGTGTGAAAATCAATCCCTCTAGCAGGGTAGGTGAATATTCATTTTACATACAGCAAAAACGCTTGTTTGGTGTTTAAAAGAAAAGAAAAAAATCAACTCTAAAAAGAAAATATCTTCGATTTTATGCTCTATTCTTATTGAATTCAATTTGATTAATAGCATTCTTTAAAATCTGATATGTATTATAACCAGACAGGAAGACTTTCCAACGCACGCATCATCAACTCCCCTTGACAGAAGTAGTTGTTATCTGTTAACAATGAAGATCAATATAGATCAACTTTATCTGATTCACAGATATATGTATTTTTCATGCTATAAATATTTTCGCCATGTTCCCTTCCACAATGATTGGGAAAAATCCTTCCGAGGGTTTTCCGTGGAAGACAAAGCAGTTTAGATAGGAGTGTAGGAAAGGAAGGTTGGATAGAGAGAAGCTGTGAGTGGAGACAGAAGATAATCACATACCCGGGCCCCCAGTATACTAGTCACGGACGACTGACTTGCCTGCCTACTGTGACCTCGACGTGGCGTCTGAAATCCACTTCGATGTTCCCCCTCGTCATCAGAACCTGCAATGAAAAGAAAGCATTTTATATTTCTTTGAAAAACATTCTCTATTTTTGTTTTCTTTCTATCTAACAAGAATACAATTCTACAGTTGAAAATAACACACTCTCTGGCAAAGGACTGTTGTAAAGGGTGGCACAGTGAAATCCACTTAATATCATTCTGCTTTTTGTCAATAATAAATACCTTAACAATATTTGCGTCAATACATTTTTATTGCATGAAGTCACGTTTGCATTATATATCTTTTGTATCACAATCACACATAAACTCATAATACATTCTAACGCTAACTGGTTGAAGATCATGTGTGCACATGAAGATCTATAAAAATTATAAAGGACTTTGGGGTCCAATAATGTTGCATGATATAAAACAGCAAACCAAAGCGCCGTTGGAAAAGTGTCTATGTGACCTACATTTCCAAGGTTTATGTAAAAGTTGAAGTCAGGCTTCATAAAAATAATTTCTTAAATGTATATAACCTTTAATCTGACACTATAAGTGATTATTTTTATATTTGACAACCTGCATTGTTAATGTCACGTTTCAGTTTATATCACATTATCATATAAACAAATGACATTTATACTAAAAGGAATGTATTATTTGATATAAAATGTCGCCAGGAGAGATATCCTTTGCTTCAAAACTTCCTGCTTTCTTAGCACTAAATTTTTCAGAAAGACCATAATCCGTTACAAAGTTTTTTTTTTCTTACCAAAGGAAAAAATGAGGTGGAAATTCAAGTATACCAAATACGTCTAAAATCAACACTTGGTAAAATTCCCATATTGAGCTGACAGTTGTCCTAACAGAGAAGTGTTACAACTGGAAAATGCAAAAATTGTAGTATACACACATACTTTACTTACTAAAGAACGCATTAATTTCATAAACTTTTCAATGAATATTCATGAAAGATTTTGTTTTACCTTATATCTTTATTTACAGCTAGGTTTTATAAATAAATCTTTAAAATTTTAACTGAATCAATTTATAGTACATTATGTCTTAGTAACATCTACTAGGTTGAATGATTACCATTTTTTTCATAACAAAAAGTATTTTTTTAGTGTGTATCGAACATCATAGATGTATGTACAAGTCTGGCAGCACGACAAAGTCATTTTAAAGTCTGACTAGGAGACAGAGTGAGACATTAGATCACTCATACCTACAACAGTATATACCATTACACAACAATGGAATGGCATTACACAATAATACACAAACTCAAAGCAAGACCATAAGATTATTATTTAATCAACAGCTCAAAACGTATGCTGTACACACAGCTGTGTGTAGGAAATACTTCGAATACCAAGACAAAATCTCCCACAAATCATATATCAACCAAAGGAAAATTGATGAAAAATATAAAGAGAATTTTACAAATATTTACATAACATAATTGTTGTATTGGTCAGGATTTGGAAAACAATGTTTTTGAAAGAAACATCTTTATTTTTTCCTTCTTTTTCTATCAACAATCAATTATTTATATGAATATATCATCAACAACTGCCAGTTGTCATTGTGACAAGGATATTACAATTATACTGACTTCAGATGATTATGAAATCATAAATATATATATATATATATATATCCTGGGTATGTCCTTTACATTATAGATAAATTAACATACCAGATTGACTCAATCAATACAATTTTTTATTAACTATTTCACAATACTAAACTTTCATCTTAATATCAGTTATGAATGAATCATTGATACTTAACTTTGTACAAATAACTATTGTCATTTCACTTTTGCAATTATAAAGTGTTATTGTGTATGTTTCTTTCATTCTTGTTTTACTTTATTTCATTGATTTTGAGTTTCATCACAATTTTGGTAACTGGTAAATATTTTCCAGTTGTTAATGGTAAATCCTGAATGTTGTAAATTAGGCCAAGCTGATACATTCTTAACAAAGTCACTACGATCCAAGTATTAAACTTGATAAACCTACTGACATCATAATTCAGAGTGTGTTTAGGTTTTGTTTACCCCGTAATAATGTTTATGCCACATCAACAGCTATGGTCATTTAAGGTCTGGCATCTCGGCCACATTTTTTATTACTTAATGTCTATTATTGCACATTCAATGTTAATCAATGTTGCATGAAGATACACAGAGAATGCAAATTGCCAATCTTCTCACTAGCATTAAAAGACCTGTCTTTGAGTATTTTTTTTTAAAAGACTATATTAGCTTTGAGTGATTAAACAAAAATCAACACTTGGACACTCCTTCAGGTATATGTTGGCTTGAATGTTTATACAATGTCACTTACAAGTCTTAAGACCTCTTACTATAACTGATAACTTCTATAGTCAATTTTGTCTATAGAGAGTAAGTCCACGGTACAACTGCCCAGGAGGTATGTTGTTTTTGTGTCGCTAGGCTCCACCAGAAAATACAAAGTAAAATCTGACCTGAGCTCCTAGACTTCAGAACAACATCATTCATTACTGATTGTAAAAACCAGGATCCATGATTATGAAATA
The DNA here is from genome assembly GCF_031769215.1 of Ylistrum balloti. Classification (NCBI taxonomy): domain Eukaryota; kingdom Metazoa; phylum Mollusca; class Bivalvia; order Pectinida; family Pectinidae; genus Ylistrum; species Ylistrum balloti. Next base: position 148,524 of record NW_026782081.1, read on the forward strand.
GTCACTGAATTTAATTTTCATTTCATATGTTGATTAATTTAAACCCCTGTAAGATTTTTATTGACACAATATCAGTATTCCAAAAATGTACATGTATGTAAAATCCTGCTTATGAATGCAATAAGACTATATCTCAAGCCCCGATCACATCTATTACAGTTTCAAAGAGAATGTATATGAATTCAATATCCTAGTCATATAGCATGCCCATCTACTGACTGTAAGTAAAGGTTTATACAGCCTGGCCCCCGGGCTTATTTGAGGATAATGACATTAAATTTATGTGAAAATGAAGAATAAAGTCCTCTGAACTTTAATTGCTTTTTGTTGAACATTAATTATAATGTCAGTGCACCACAAAAATATCACTGGAAACTTCTCATAACCAGTTGATTATCACATCATCAGTGTTAATAAAAACAGTCTTCCATTTAGTTTCCAACTTCTGGGAAATATTACAAGTATCTTCCTGTGCTGGAAAATTGAAGAAAGTATCAGAAATGTAAAGCCACACTTGACATATCTCTATCACCATTGACCTGTCAGCTTTACTCAAGTGAGACCTGAGTGTAAGTCCCCATCTAATCTCTTACATATGATAAGTCTAGTAGATAGCACAAATGCAGCAAACTTTGCCATCCATAAAATTTTATGTAAAGTTTCATCGAAATGAATCAAAAAGATAAAATATCGCACAGCATCAAAATACAACACCAGGAAAATCCTAAGGAAATCAAAGTCAATATCAAAATATAAGGAAATTCTACAAGGTAGAAGAACGGACATGTAGACACACCATCCAAATACAAGCCCATCTATGTATCGTGTCCTCAACACAAACTTCACTCTAGAATTGATGTTTTTATTCTCCAAAACAACATTTTAAGTATTAAAACACTTCCTGTAGTAAAATTCTTATTTTTCTATAAAATAAATTTACAATTAAACAGTAAAATCCTTTTAACAGTAACATACATAAAGAGTTTTTTTCATTTTCAAAAAATGGTTCATATTGTGTATTAAAACATACATTAGGACACGCTGACTACAGGTAGAAAGTTCCTGAATGTATATAGTTAAGCTTGGGTCAGACATGTGACGTAATTATAAGCTGGCCCCAAGGACTGACTTTCCCAGGGAGACAATTGGCTTTAATAGCATAGAAGTTCCTGTAAATATGCAAAGTATAGTCAACTCAAAAGTTTGTTTTTTTTCTTTTTAATATCTTCATTTTTTAAATGAAGATAAATATATCTAAGATGAATTATATATCTTAGATAAATAAAACTATATTCATAACATGATGTTATTTGATGACGTATGAATATGTGCTCAAAAGTTGATAGAAGTACTAATACAAAACCCTCCATTTACTACTTGTGTTTACCATATATAGCTCACCTAAGGACCTGTTACATGTACTAACATTAAAAGGTCCAAGTGGTAGACACATATATCTATTAACAACAACAAACAAATCCATGAAACTATGTACAGAGTACCTGTTAGTGACATGGTTGAAAAACACACACAGTATATAATTTAATCAAAATTAAGACTTCAATCAGATTATCCCAAAAGTAATACATTTTCTGATTCATGTTTATTTTTAATTTAAGGTTTACAAAAGTAAAGAGCCAAAATGATTATCATTTACACCTTATATGTAAATTGAAATGACTGTTATTTCATTATTTACTCGAAAGTAAATTAGAAACTGCTTTGTCATGTTGTATATTACAAACCCAATAAAGATAAAGATTTGGTCAATAATGAGCATGCTCATTCCTGCATTTGGCTATAACGACAAAATGTACGCCTTAACTAAATGTAAGACTTGTGTGGTTGCAACAGTGATAACAGTCACGATCAATCATGTGTTCAAAATAGTGATAAAGTCACAACCAATTACGGGGTATTCACTGTGATAAAGTCAATTAAAGCCAATAGGATGTATACATTATCAGTTGATTTGAATACAAACAAACAACAACCATCTGATTTTCACTGAAGTCAGTGACAACTCTATTGCAGATCAGACTACATCTGCTATGAAATTCTATTAAGCCATCCAAACTATCTGTAGGACCATCCTACAATCTCCTGTACAGATTTGTGCTGTTGTACAACTTTGTTCAGGTCTATATCAGCTGTTTCACACATAATCCATGTAGTTTACAGGGAGTATGTGTGACAAGAAGATATTTTAAAACAAATATCTAAGCTACATTGGTATCTCCAAGATCTCACATCATTTAAGTTCTATAAAGATTCCTTTTTCTGTAATTAAGTTTTTCTTAATTAAAATTAAAAGAATGTATGAGAAATATTTTCACCTTGTCACAATTATAAAACTTTTTGACCAAATCCACAAAAACCTCAATAAAACATGTGCAACATTAAATTTCCTTACCTTGGGATTGGCTGGAATTCCTGTGTGATTTTTTCCCTTTCTTTTTCTTAAATAATCCAGACACTTTAGCTAAACCTGCTTCAATCTGCAGTGCCATGATTGTTCTTAATGGTTAACGTAGTCGTGTTTTAAATCCAGCTCGTAAGTGATTGCAGTCATAAATTATAAATCCAGCTTGTAAATAATTGTAATTGTAAGTTACAAATTCAGTTGGTAATCGAAAGTTTCCAAGCAAACAGATCTAAACCTCCAAGTACAAAATCTCCCTAAATGTCAAGTGGCTGAGATAAAACCAAAGATACATAGAAAGGAATTTAAATTGTGGCATTGAAAATAAAAGTCCTATCAAAATGTTTTTGTAAAGAATATATGCTGTATCATATTAAAATATACTATATATCTAAAAAGCCAAAAACACTGTCAATAAATTACAAAAAATGACATATAAACCTGAGTATTCTTCACATCAAACCTGAGATGATCATTTGATATCACAGAATCAAAATCTAGGATACATCAATGATAGCTCACATTTTTTGTACAGACCAGTAAAACTAAAACTGATATTAAAACCACTGCAGTGCCGTAAATCATAGCTATCCAGCCATTAGTCCAGTCAATTCAAATGACCACAAACTTGAATTTTTGCCCAGGTGACCTAGCAGGCTGGCCAGTCTTGTTCTGTGATTTTTTAAAGTCCATGTAGGCCTGATGAGTGGCTTGGCCTATATGACTGTAAATATGCTAACCAGTAGCGGTAGTTGTACATAAGCCTTCCTTGTTTTTTACATCCCAGATAGGATAGGTTGTACTGCACTGTTATTAGTAGGTCACAAGGTAGTGTTTAGATTGTGTAACACTGAGACTATTCATCAGCCGTGATTTCTGTGTGTAGTTTTAGTATCCACACCATGAGTTTAAACACGTCACAATCAGTATTTACAAATCTCAGGTAGTGAATAGAACCAGGGAGATCACCCCATACTATTAATAGAATGACACATGGTGTTGGCCCATTGAGTCAAGTTGACCCCAATGATATTTACATATGAGGTCAATAGATTAGTAAAGCCTATATTTACATCATTTGTTGATATATACAGTACCTATTTACTTGACAACATATATATCTGAAGAGTAGATCTTCAGTGAATTCTTTTGAAATAACCTTTTATAGACTCGCTTAGAAAATGAAGAGTCTTTTATACATATTCATGAGCAGTGGACTGACTTTCTAGATCACCATATACAGATTCTATAACCTGGGTAACATGTGGCATGAATAAAATATTGTTTACTTACTTAATCATAATAATTAATCATCCTATTTACACTAACTTCACTTCCAATATAACACAAATATACAAGCACAAATCCAATTTCAAAGAATTAAGATATTAAGGTTAAAATTACAGATGAAATTATTTATCAAGATCTTTGTATCTCTCATCCCTTCCTCCCTCATTTCTTCATGAATTTCCTTCTGGCAATTACAGAATGAAAAATAATTATTGCAGTCTGAAATAATTTCTATTGCTTATTTTCTTCCTAATCATTGAACCATATCTATTGGTTTCAAGTATTGTCTTTATCAGGGTCAGTCTGTATATATCCTGGAATATTGATTCTACGAGCTCACAGTTTATAAATCATTTCCCAGTCCCCAGAGATGACTAGGTGTAAATGATCTGAAACTTCATTGACTGACAGACAAGGTGGCTTAGACTTAAATCCTTTATACCAATACTGTGGCTAGTCACACAGTATAGCCAGTTACCTGGTCAATATGTACAGCTAAGCAGTAGTTCACAGAGGAAATCAGGTTTTTTGTCTGGAATGTATACATTTCATATACCATGTATCTGTTTGTTTTATTATAACTTCTAAATTTTCCTTCTTTTAATTACCAAAGTCTGGTTCCTCCTTTGATAAAATTACTTAATTGGTGGTCAAGTGGTGCACTGGTAATGCACTCTCCATTCACTTTCTGGGTTCAATTCCCCGTTTTTATTTACATTTAAATTAATGATATCAACATAAACAAATATCAAATATATGTACTTTTTCAATAAAGTCAGAATACTGTTATATTAATACTTTAAACAGTATATCTGTACTTTTTGATAAAGTTACAATTAAATACTACTTCACAAATCAAAATTTGAAATACTTTATACAATACCAATGTGTAGGACCATACAATACAATACCAATGTATGGGACCATACAATACAATGTGTAGGACCATACAATACAATACCAATGTATAGGACCATACAATACAATACCAATGTGTAGGACCATACAATACAATGTGTAGGACCATACAATACAATACCAATGTGTAGGACCATCAATACCAATGTGTAGGACCATACAATACAATACCAATGTGTAGGACCATCAATACCAATGTGTAGGACCATACAATACGATACCAATGTGTAGGACCATCAATACCAATGTGTAGGACCATACAATACAATACCAATGTGTAGGACCATACAATACAATACCAATGTGTTGGACCATACAATACAATACCAATGTGTTGGACCATACAATACAATACCAATGTGTAGGACCATACAATACAATACCAATGTGTAGGACCATCAATACCAATGTGTAGGACCATACAATACGATACCAATGTGTAGGACCATACAATACAATACCAATGTGTAGGACCATACAATACAATACCAATGTGTAGGACCATCAATACCAATGTGTAGGACCATACAATACGATACCAATGTGTAGGACCATACAATACAATACCAATGTGTAGGACCATACAATACAATACCAATGTGTTGGACCATACAATACAATACCAATGTGTAGGACCATACAATACAATACCAATGTATAGGACCATACAATACAATACCAATGTGTAGGACCATACAATACAATACCAATGTGTTGGACCATACAATACAATACCAATGTGTAGGACCATACAGTACAATACCAATGTGTAGAACCATACAATACAAAGTGTAGGACCATACAATACAATACCAATGTGTAGGACCATACAATACAATACCAATGTATGGGACCATACAATACAATGTGTAGGACCATACAATACAATACCAATGTGTAGGACCATACAATATGATACCAATGTGTAGGACCATACAATACAATACCAATGTGTAGGACCATACAATACAATACCAATGTGTAGGACCATACAATACAATACCAATGTGTAGGACCATACAATACAATACCAATGGAGGACAAAAAAAAGTGAATTGAAGGTCAAAAAGCAAGAGCTTCACTCCCAGGATAGTTATGGTATGTATGGTATGGAACAGTCTACTACATACCAGCATCAACTATTATCTGTGTAACAGTTAGCCCCTCCCCCCCCCCACCCCCCCAACACCTGGAAGTCCTATCAAATAACCTATTAAACATTCTTGTTTGTGTATTTTTTGAAAATGTTATCAGCAATTTACTAAAGTCCAAATAACTGTCCATAGAAAAAAAATACAATATTTTGAATAGTTGAATATTTTCTGGAAGTGACAGCAATTCATTTGTCTGTTCCTTGTCCATTAATGCATTATACTGCGAGACAGGAAATGTAAACATTTCAAAAGAATCTCTACCTACCAATTTATCAATTATTGGAACTAAATTAAAATCACACTAGTGAAGTAGGCCTTAAGCTATACATTCGATAATACACTCATAATCTTCTTTACCAAATTGACATTCATAAATGACAGAGAATTTTATGATGCTATTAATCATAACAACACTAAGAGTCCCAGATATTTCCTTCTTTAGTTTTCAATATGTTTAACTATCTGGTTAATTTCTTTATCAATATTTTATATTCTAGAACTACATTTTTTATATTCCAGAACTATGTTTTAATACTTTATCTGTACAATTATCTTTTAAAGTATTGGAAAATGGGACAATGTTCATTTTCTTTAAAGATCTTTTCACTACAAAACAAAAATTTGGAATCTAAATTCTTAACATTGTTTTGTTTCATTATAATGTCCCATTTAAGGGACAGAATTTTCTGATCCATTTGTATAAGAGAAAACAAGGAGAAATGGTATTTCAACACTTCACATGTTGCTACTTAGTAGTACTACAAAAGTGATTTAAACCATTGAATATATAAATACAAGTCTACTGGGCATATCAGTCACTATTCCTAAATCATGAGCGAGTATTTAAGAGTGTAACAATAAGGCACTAGTTTCTGACACTATTGGCGGTCGGTACAGGTGAACTACGGTTTCTAATGACATATATGTGTTCATAGCAACTAAACAATACAAGAGTAATGAACCATTGAACCATGTAATTTAGAAATGGTATGTCATGTCACATTTCCTATGCAGAAGCTTAACCTTAAATATGATTTGCAAAGCATTGACTTGATCTCAAAATTCTGCAGAACAGGAATTCAATACTTTGAGAAAATCCCGACCAAAAAACCATGTAATTTTAGACAGAGGGCTTCAATGAACTGTAAACATCTAAGGTCATGTTACTAGTTTAATTTTTATCATCATAAAAGACTTTTTATTATTACTTAGTGATAGTAAAACTGTGTATAAGGTAAAAGCTGATAGCAATTTAATTGATGTACTTTGTAGATTGTTCAACAGATAATCCATCTTTATAAACAGCTGATCATGTGTATTTTACTATATGTTTGTTTTCCTCTTATTTGCTTATTTTCAGAAGCATGAGCAAATTCAGCATGTTATATATAATCTAACCCTATTTTCATATTTCTGCAGATAAGCAGTGGGGGTGGGGGGTGGGGGCAGGGTTGGGGGTTGGGAGACATATTATTCCTGACTCAAAGTCAGGGTTGGGGTTTTTACAGGACAGTAAGCCAAAGGGAATGGAATGTATGTACATATTTGTATCAAATTCCTGTAACTTTTTTGTAACTTTTTTCTTGTTTATTTCATGACATCAGTAAATATATTTTTTCTTTCTTGTCTCTTCGTTCCTGCATTCAATTTTCTCCTGTTTTAACATCCCTTCAGTCCTAACCAGTTCTGAAGTTACTTTAGTTTTATATCCTTTTGCCATTTGTTCCCTTAAGTTGGTTTCCACTGTTTTATTTGTGGCACATTGTAAGTTCTGCTTCCACGTCTCCTCAAGTTTTTGTTAGATTTCAGTACCGATTTTGCCATCTGATATCAATAGGCTGATAGTAATTGTATGTCTCGCCAATCAACAGGTAGTCCGATTCAGTCAGTACTGTCTACTCACCAATCAGCAGGTAGTCCGATTCAGTCAATACTGTCTCCTCACCAATCAACAGTAGTCCGATTCAGTCAATACTGTCTCCTCACCAATCAACAGGTAGTCCGATTCAGTCAATACTGTCTCCTCACCAATCAACAGGTAGTCCGATTCAGTCAATACTGTCTCCTCACCAATCAACAGGTAGTCCGATTCAGTCAATACTGTCTCCTCACCAATCAACAGGTAGTCCGATTCAGTCAATACTGTCTCCTCACCAATCAACAGGTAGTCCAATTCAGTCAATAATGTCTCCTCACCAATCAACAGGTAGTCCGATTCAGTCAATACTGTCTCCTCACCAATCAACAGGTAGTCCGATTCAGTCAATACTGTCTCTTCAACAATCAACAGTAGTCCGATTCAGTCAATACTGTCTCCTCACCAATCAACAGGTAGTCCGATTCAGTCAATACTGTCTACTCACCAATCAGCAGGTAGTCCGATTCAGTCAATACTGTCTCCTCACCAATCAACAGTAGTCCGATTCAGTCAATACTGTCTCCTCACCAATCAACAGTAGTCCGATTCAGTCAATACTGTCTCCTCACCAATCAGCAGGTAGTCCGATTCAGTCAATACTGTCTCCTCACCAATCAACAGTAGTCCGATTCAGTCAATACTGTCTCCTCACCAATCAACAGGTAATCCGATTCAGTTAATACTGTCTCCTCACCAATCAACAGGTAGTCCGATTCAGTCAATACTGTCTCCTCGCCAATCAACAGGTAGTCCGATTCAGTCAATACTGTCTCCTTGCCAATCAACAGGTAGTCCGATTCAGTCAATACTGTCTCCTCACCAATCAACAGTAGTCCGATTCAGTCAATACTGTCTCCTCACCAATCAACAGGTAATCCGATTCAGTTAATACTGTCTCCTCACCAATCAACAGGTAGTCCGATTCAGTCAATACTTTCTCCTCACCAATCAACAGGTAGTCCGATTCAGTCAATACTGTCTCCTCACCAATCAACAGGTAGTCTGATTCAGTCAATACTGTCTCCTCACCAATCAACAGGTAGTCTGATTCAGTTAATACTGTCTCCTCACCAATCAACAGGTAGTCTGATTCAGTCAATACTGTCTCCTCACCAATCAACAGGTAGTCTGATTCAGTCAATACTGTCTCCTCACCAATCAACAGGTAGTCTGATTCAGTCAATACTGTCTCCTCACCAATCAACAGGTAGTCTGATTCAGTCAATACTGTCTCCTCACCAATCAACAGGTAGTCCGATTCAGTCAATACTGTCTCTTCACCAATCAACAGGTAGTCTGATTCAGTCAATACTGTCTCCTCACCAATCAACAGGTAGTCTGATTCAGTCAATACTGTCTCCTCACCAATCAACAGGTAGTCTGATTCAGTCAATACTGTCTCCTCACCAATCAACAGGTAGTCCGATTCAGTCAATACTGTCTCCTCACCAATCAACAGGTAGTCCGATTCAGTCAATACTGTCTCCTCACCAATCAACAGGTAGTCTGATTCAGTCAATACTGTCTCCTCACCAATCAACAGGTAGTCCGATTCAGTCAATACTGTCTCCTCACCAATCAACAGGTAGTCTGATTCAGTCAATACTGTCTCCTCACCAATCAACAGGTAGTCTGATTCAGTCAATACTGTCTCCTCACCAATCAACAGGTAGTCCGATTCAGTCAATACTGTCTCCTCACCAATCAACAGGTAGTCTGATTCAGTCAATACTGTCTCCTCACCAATCAACAGGTAGTCTGATTCAGTCAATACTGTCTCCTCACCAATCAACAGGTAGTCCGATTCAGTCAATACTATCTCAATCTTTGAATCTTAATCCATCCACATTGATGCATTAACTGTACATAAAATGGAAAGCACTGCCCTATACAGTAACAGCAGTTAATTAATCTGTTTCGTGTTTAAGGTAGCCTTTTTGTTTCAATGTTTGCTGACACAGTGTAACTTTGATACCAAAACCTGAATGAGACAGAGAAGATCATGGAACATGGATCAAGTCTTCAGATCTTTCAATATGTTGAACAGCAGCATCAATGAGCAGTGGCACCATACAAATGGCATACACAACATTTAAACTCTTTTCTTCATAGAAAAATTACATCTTAAGATGTGACACTCTATTCCCCAAAACAACACTATACCATGCTATGTTTCACCATAATATCACTCTATGATATGATATGATATTTCTTTATATTTCATGACAATATCTTTTCTTAGTAGCGACACCATATAACATATCTGCTAACCCTAAGACCTGGTACTTAACCAATGAAAAGTAGAACAGAAAATAAACTTTGATAAACACTTTGTTTCAGATCTTTTGTGGTCATACCATTTGGTATACTGGTTAAAATTCAATGAATTTTACAAAAATAAAATATTAATTTCTTCTTGCCATTTTTAACGATTGGTTTAACAGGTAAATTACCTGCCTACACCAGTAAAATACAGGTAAACTATAATGAGTACACAAGATATTTCATTGCTTTGCCAAGAAAGAGTGATGGCAGATGACAAGGTACAATGTTAATTTAAAGACTTTTCTTTGCAGTAATATAGAGGTGGAAACATTTCTATTTTTGTTAAAAGACCTGCAGGTGTTAGCATTCAATAAATGATGTTTATTTACATAGCCAGATACAACACAATAGGGAGAATGTGTCATAACAGGGAGAGAGATACAACACTATAGGGAGAATGTGTTGTAACAGGGACAGAGATACAACACTATCGGGAGAATGTGTTGTAACAGGGACAGAGATACAACACTATCGGGAGAATGTGTTGTAACAGGGACAGAGATACAACACTATCGGGAGAATGTGTTGTAACAGGGACAGAGATACAACACTATAGGGAGAATGTGTTGTAACAGGGACAGAAATACACCATTTTAGAAAAAACAGTCTTAATAGATAAAGAGTCAACAAGAAGGGTACAGATACAGCCACGGTCACTTCTACTATGGCTTCTATTACCAGTATGAAGCAATGATCAAATATTTGTGATGTTAATCTAGACTTTCTAAACAATAAGAGTGATTTGGTTACACATGCTAGAATTGTAGGCAAGAAAACTTTACAGGAATCCTCAGGTATCTGATAATACACAAAGTATTGATATTTTGTTGTACTTTCTAACACTAGTCCTGGAATTTGATTACAGAAAATATGTAATACAACATTACATAATGGGCATTTTATAAATAGAGTCATTTAGAGATAAAACATGGTCATGAAATAACTACAGGTTTTTTTTTTATTCTTTACTCTTCAAAAGGCTATGGGGATGGCCTAACAGCACACTCTGTACAGAAAATGACCCAATTCCACACTCAAGTTAAGATCCTACAATAAGTAGATATTCTGGAAATTTTTATAGTCAGACTTGAAAAGGTATGGATAATTTTAATCATTTGCAGATGAAAAATTAATTGTTAGTTACAATCTGTACCTCTGGCTGGAATCCAATTCAGCAATTTCAATGACAGCTACTGTTATGTCCACAGTAGAATAGTGAACCAATTGAAGACCTTTAGGGTTTTCTTGTAGGCGACTGCTACCCGGCCCAATAATATTTCTAATATTTTAAATAAGGTACACCTAAGTGTGACAAGCTTACAGGTAAAATGTATTTTGATAAAATTTTATAAGAAAATCTTACCTTCAGGTGTGACGAGAGGTGAGTAATACTCATGATCCTCGCCCGACATGACTCCTTGCTCTGAGTCTCCTATCAGTCTGCTCCTCTCGGACACATACTGATGGCTATGGTTAACTGCCAAACAACAGAGTGAAATCAAATTACACTTTTTTCCCCCCACAAATATGGATTTTATATTATTTAGAAAACTTCTTTTAATCATAACTATACAAAGAAGTGCATGTAATCATTAAAATTAAACAACACTGGTCTAGTGATGTATTATGAAACAAGAACAGCATGGTTACAATTACGAGTAATGGTCCTAATTCATAAAACAGAAAGTGAAAATTATGCATAAACTTGTATCTTATGTCCTGGCTTTTAAAATGTGCTTTTTTTTGTTTCATCTGAAAGTTTGTTTGTTTCCAAGTGATATGAAATTTCATTGAAATTAAAAACAAAAATCACATAAAAATTGCTAATTATGTCAGGATCGTTGCTCGAGTGGCCAGAGAATGCATAGAAAAAATAAAACTCTGAGGTGGCAAACACTTTTATATAGATATAATGTTGTTTCTATAATAATGAATTGCTGATCTGTATTGAGATTGTTAAATATCATAACACATTGATTCGGCGATATAAATCATGACATTTCTAGATTGACAATACAAAGTTCAAATAAGGAAGCTGAAGCTATTTAATCAGAACAAACAAATACAAAATACACCTGTCAAAGATGAAGATAAGTTTAACAGCTAACACTATAATTTGAGTTCTTTAACCAAAGGGAAGTTTCACCTCAATCTCGGTGCTTTTTTCTTCACCAGGATGATTCTGATAATATATTAGCTAAGTTTGACCGGTAAAACTATTTGAGTTCTTTAACCAAAGCGAATTCTCACCTCGATCTCGGTGCTTTTTCTCCACCAGGATGACTCTGATAATATATTAGTTAAGTTTGACCCATAAAACTATTTGAGTTCTTTAACCAAAGCGAAGTCTCACCTCGATCTCGGTGCTTTTTTCTTCACCAGGATGACTCTGATAATATATTAGTTAAGTTTGACCCATAAAACTATTTGAGTTTTTCAACCAAAGCGAAGTCTCACCTCGATCTCGGTGCTTTTTTCTTCACCAGGATGACTCTGATAATATATTAGTTAAGTTTGACCCATAAAACTATTTGAGTTCTTTAACCAAAGCGAAGTCTCACCTCGATCTCGGTGCTTTTTTCTTCACCAGGATGACTCTGATAATATATTAGTTAAGTTTGACCCATAAAACTATTTGAGTTCTTTAACCAAAGCGAAGTCTCACCTCGATCTCGGTGCTTTTTCTCCACCGGGATGACTTTGAAGTCCAGGAACCATGTCTCGGCCCAGGCCAACACAAACGAGATGATCAGGACAACATAACTCAGAGGATTATTATTATTATCTTTAAACTGAAACAATGATCACATGAAAAATGACAGCGTGAAAGGTTGAACGTCAGGGTGAATGTTTCTCGTACAGAGTATAAGATACATAGTCAATGCTGACATAACATGATAAAAATTAATACAGTTGATCCATCTTACTGACATAAATCTGATAATGAAAAACTTCCCAAAGGATAAACAACATGTATGAACATCATTGATTTAAAATAATTTTAACACTCAAATATTTCCCAAATTTAAGATATAAAATTGTTTATTTATTGATTTTTTTAAAAATGTGTTTACATAAGAAGAAATAGTATATATTGACAATGTTTATACTTACATTGAATAAAAAACATTTGGCTAAAAGATAACCACATGTTAAAAAGGTTGTCAGCTGTGAAAAAGAAAAATGGGAAAAATAAAATGATAAATAAATGTACTTAATTAAATATTATACTATTAAGATTCAATTTAAAATTTAAAACAGAAAACTTAATCTACAGTTTTATACTTGGTAAAAAAAATATAAAATCATACAAAACTTGAAAAAAACCCACAAAAGACATAAGAGATGCTTTAAATTAAATAATATTTCCATTAAGAAAGAACAATAGCTTTTATATCCAACATTTCAACTCTGGTTCACTATGATTACACAGTTTATTAAGATTTTTTTATCATTACAATAAATAGGTCACAACTATAAACAGTTCAATTTCTGCTGACCCAAATAGCCTTGTTACTTTGACCTTTACCCTTTGATATATAAAGAAAAGAATCTAAAAATAGGATACTCACTGCTATAACCCACCAGTGGTTGAGACGAAGAAGGGCATAACCTAGCAATAGGAATGTAAACCTCATTGCTGCCAACATCTGCCAGAACAAAGGGAGATAATTTAGTACAGTTATACACATTTTTGGTGCACCATTTTCATTTCTAATTAATAGGACTCTTGACATTGTCAAAATAACATATTCAATAATTCAATATTTCAATACAAATCAAACATTTCATTTGTATACATGGGCAAAAATACAGGCATTCTCAAAATTTAATACAAAGCAAATATTTTACAGGTATACATGGGCAAAAATACAGGCATTCTCAAAATTTAATACAAAGCAAATATTTTACAGGTATACATGGGCAAAAATATACACAGGCATTCCCAGAATTTAATACAAAGCAAATATTATACAGGTATACATGGGCAAAAGTATACACAGGCATGCCCAAAAGTATACACAGGCATGCCTGAGATTTAATATACAAGAACATAAGAAGATTTTGATTTCTTTTAGGTGTATCAGGATATTTTGTTTTTAAAGACAGAAATATCAAAGGAATTCACTTACAACAGTGTCAAACAAGGATGACTTTATCGTGAATCCTGCCAGCTGTTTCGTGAAAGCTTCCCATACTGACGAATCACCAATTAACTGTAAACAAAATGTGTCTCATGGATGAGATCTGATGATGAATACAACATCAAAGTTATAAAACAAAATGGGTTGATTATCATTTGATTATATGTGATGATTTATGGAAATTCTATAATAGGAAATTTCATTTGAATCTTACTGATACAAAGATTCTAATTTTAATTTTTTCTGTGTATATATAACCATAACTTACTTGTGTATAAATGACCCACAATATAAAAGTCAATATCAGGTCAAAGGTCACAAACAAGCAAAAAGTACGGCGGACAGGTGACATTGTGCCACTCTCTGGAAACCAGCCACACATACGCCTTTCTGTACGGCTCATATGTCCTACAGAACCATTGGCAGTGCTGGAATATAGATTCAAAGTATAAATTGAACAAATAACATAACCAATGTACATCTAGAGCATTAATTATCTATCGTAAGTCAAAGAATCAAACAAACATACGATAGAAAAACTTCCCTCGTATATCATAATACAAAAATGTACCTGAATGTCATAAATTGTTTGGCATCTATCACCACTGATAGATTCAACTTTATACACAATACTTGGTCCCATTCTTCTTCTTGGTTAAGACAGTGGTTTAGTTACTGTGCAGACTCACAGATTATATTGAAATACTACAGATTATACTCTGGTTGTGTAGACTCAGCAACGAAAGCAAATGCTTGACACTGCATATACTATGGTAGGTGTGCAGGTTTCTCCTGCCACATATTAATACAATGCTATGTTTGATGAATGCAAAGATCTAACTGTAGTTATGTACATTCAATAATGTTTTTACATGCTTAGCTTATTAAATGAGTATTAACCACCTTACCCTTTCCACACAGACTGGTAAACACAGTAAGCTCAAAACCAGATATTGGGCAGGATAGCTATATATATTTGTATGTGACAAGATACAATTTTTCAATATCTCTATCAATGATATTTATAAACAATATCAAATTACTATCCCTCTTAGTATTCAAATAAAGAGTAAATAAAGACAAGGTCAAATCTCAGTTTGCATGTATAAGATACTAGCAATAGCTGATTACCCCAAAATACTGTAAGTGAATCAGTGAAATGAGACCAAGACACTGCAAAACAACAAAGACTGAAAATGCATCAAAATTAACAGGAAAGAACTGGCTGGAGCAAAAGAACAGTTTCATTACTGAAAGTCCATAGTTCCAATGTTTTCCACTGGAGATTTGAATATTTGTATGTTTTCATACTTAAGATTTCTGAAAAGCTATAGCTAACCACATTTTTTGTTGACAAAAATTTCTTCCAAAACAATTCTGACTGAATGAGTCAAGCATAACATGAATATTGGTACCCCTGTCAGCGACCAAGGAGAGAAATGATTAGTGCTCATTCTTCTTTTCTGTGAAAATTCCAGCTATAAATAGACAAGGTTTTCCACTTTTTGTCACATTATTGTCGAGAGATTTTTTTTTTGTTTTTGTTTAAGTTGATAACAATAACTCTGGAAAAAAAAGTAGACAATATTTTAATAAATAGCTGAACTGTATCAGTAAATTTGATTTTATACAGCTACATTACAGTAAACATAAATAATCTGAAACTCATTGACCCATTAAAAGTTGCCCATTACCTTACAGATGATGATGAGGACAAACTGCCATAAATTGTTTGAGCTGCCGATTTAGAGGCTGCTCCACGGTTTGTACTGGTCCGAACCATGTCCTCTTCATTCTGTGTCAAATGAATGAATATAAGAGATTTTTATATCTACATATGTATATAAACACAACTTTAATGGTATATAAGTTAACATTTACCAATATTTAACATAAGTGTATATGTTTCTACAACATAAAAGTTCCCTTTATTCTTCAAATTCTGATTAATTCAAGTTGATTTTAAAACAAGAGGCCCATGGGGCCTTAACGGTCATCTGACTATAAAGACCTACATATGAAAGAGGCCAAACAGGCTTAAAATAAATTGCTCAACTTCTCTACAGCTTACATAAAAGACAATGTTGGTTCATTAAGACATTTTCTGAAAACTTGAAATCATATTCTTTAAACATGCACTACACAATTGCCATTCCTCTGCACATATTGCTTGTTGAAAAAGCAAGCTACAAGCCCAACATCAAAAACCTTGGCCTTTTGGTTATGGAGAAGAAGTTGCTTTAGCATTTCAATACATTTGACCTCCTGTGACCTTGAAAGTTTGTCCAATATCATCAACCTGGGCCTTAATGTTATTAAGAAGATGTCACTTAAAGATTTTAACATACTTGACACCAGTGACCTTGAAAGCAAGTCAAGTTCATTCAAATCAACAAACTCAGTTGTCCTAAATCCTAGCATGCTGCTTGCCCAATATCAGCAACCTGGTCTTTTTTGGTTATTGAGAAGAAGTCATTTAAAGATTTTAATATATTTGACACCTGTGATCTTGAAAGCGGGTCAAGGCAAATCATATTATGAAACTTGGTAGCCCTACATCCGAGTATGATACTTAATCAATATCAGCAACCTGGGATTATTGGTTATTGAAAAGAAGTCATTTAAATTATGAACATATTTGACCCCTGTGTTTTTTCAAGCGGATCAAGGACACTTATATTTAGTAGGGGTAGAATCAACTTTTGGAGTCTAAGAAATGATTCTCCCCTCTCGATGATGTTTCACACCAAATTTGGATGAAATCTATTCATGTATGAAGAAAGAGTACCATTTTGAACAAAATATTGTCTAACTTCCTCTTATGGGGCCCCGTTCCTAAGTCTATTGGGGTCAAATCAAAATTCTGAATTTAAGAAATGATTACCGTCACCCACTAATGCATCAAACCAGTAGATGACGACAGATGAAGCACAATAGCTATAGGTCATCTTGACTTTTTTAGTCAGATTACCTAAACATTTACCTAAGCATAACATTTAAATTGAAATTATTGAAACACTGACTTAAGAAAACAGTTTCCAATACCTTTGGTCCTAAAAACCAAAGATAAGTACATATGAACTCATATACAGATCTAATCAACCACTACCAACTCCCAGATTAAACACAGGTGTGTTATATAATGTTACATAATATAGAAAAAAACATGTGTTCAACAAACTATTTATATCAAGTTTTTATAAAATCTTATCACTTAAAGAGTATTAATGATGAGCACAGCATCACAAATTATATCTTTTGTCTACATGAAACCCCCTGCTATGGCGAATTCCTATGTACCTGTATCAGGTAACAAACTGACCCGTATATAATGAACCTATTGCTGTTTTATAACTTTTCCTGCTCCTGTAATAAGCCCACCTCTTGACTAAAGAGACATATTACATGTTGCCCCCGTCCCCCCCACTTTCCGCTACCATCCACCTATGTCTGATAACTTACCCTGATATTTTTCATATTTACGTAGTGAATGATACATGTATTTAGGGAACAGATATACCTGTAGTAGACTAATTTATTACATATCATCTGACTCCATGTATTTTCATTCTTACCCGATAATCCAGTGTCATCTTCTACATATGTACATTCAGATCCTCATTAACGAATCTCAAATTAAAAATCCACATCAGGACACAGGATACTACTTATAATCTGTTCCTAGGTTACATCCTTGTATATAATGATAATTATGGACAAGTTTTGAGAAAATACAAAAGTTTTCTACAGTTAAAAGAGGAACTGAAGGACCAGTGATGAAGTTAGATATACACATACATAAGTGTATTATATGCATTGTGATAAATTTTGCACCCGTGACTGGTGTATAATCTTGTAATCAGTAGGTATGGGAGGTCAGGTTGAAGGATCAGTATTTAACACACACCATTAAACACTTATCAGTATAGTCAACTTTAAAAATTCTAATTTTTGGACAAAATAATACAAGAAAAATTATATGTTAACAAGGGGCATATTCCTGTCCTGGTGGAAAAACTTTTTACTGGTGGTGCATCAAGGTTTGATAAATATAATTTTTCGCCGTACACGTTTGTCTTGAACTTCCATATACTTATTGCGCAATACACTGAATGATAGAAAATATGTTCTTAAAGAAAATATCTGATCACTATAGAACTGCTTTAGCAAATATTTCCATTGTCAAATGAAATTGACACATATCCAAGACAGTATATCCTGACAATTTGAACACAAACAGTTTCACAGTAAAGAAAGTTTGAGTTTCTCTCCGTAATCTGACCAAACTTTTCAGGGATTCACATGATTGATACGATTAAAGGCCACACAAACCAGTATCATCAATCTATATGGAAATATATCTATTTTTGAAAAGTTTGAACTATGGTAAAATGTTCTCTGTCTATATTTCCAATTTCACGCTTAAATAACCAGTATTTTCTTTAGAAACTGAAGAAACAATGTATATATTTTCCATGGCCTTAACATACCACAACACACTAAGTTCATCAGGTAATCGTACAATTGACTTTAAGATAAAGGGTATCATGAATCAAGTTTGTACATACAATTACACACTGATTGCAGCTTATAATACCTGGCTTGCCATACACACATCAGCTAAAAGTATTATAAACAACAGCTGTGCACTAGGTACAATTGTACATCTTGTTGGAGTCATGGTTTTGTACCAATAGGGAGATTTATTTTACCAGTGAACCAAATGTTCTTTTAGTTCAATATTAACTTGGTTCTTTTAAGATTACTTTCAATACAAAATTACAATCTTCCATGTTAATATTGAAATTTCATATACATGGGATTTTTGGTAAAAGAGATAATATCCTTTACCAAAAATTATTGGCGTAAACTTCTGTCATACCAGGAAGCATATTTCATTTGATAAACATGGTGACCAGTATAAAACTGAAAAGATGTTGCAACATAAAAATTTCCTTCATTCAAATGAATGTTCACTGTAATCATAAGATATCATTAGTCATGTGACAACAAAGAATAAATTCAAAGTTGTGTGACAGGTTTGTATCAGACAGGCACAGATTAAAGTGTGATGCCGGATCTAAAAATAACCAGTACAAGCAGAAATTCCAAACTGAGTAAATCAAATAAAATCCTGTCGCTGTGCTTTTTATACATGGTAATGTATACCATCTAGCTGGCAAAATTCCATCTTGTAATATCAACCCATCCATATCTATTGTCATGCAGAATTACCTACAAATGCATTACAATTATCCTGTTACAAGCCTTTGAATCAGCAGCCCCCTGGGCTTACTGTCCTGTAATAAGTCCACAGGCTTATTGGTCTGTAATACGCCCATCCACTGTCATTGAGATAGAAGCATTATGATGGATACCTGGGCTTACTGTCCTGTAATAAGTCCACAGGCTTATTGGTCTGTAATACGCCCATCCACTGTCAATGAGATAGAAGCATTATGATGGATCCCTGGGCTTACTGTCCTGTAATAAGACCATGGGCTTATTGGTCTGTAACAAGCTCATCCATTGTCATTGAGATAGAAGAATTATGATGGATCCCTGGGCTTACTGTCCTATAATAAGCCTACCTCCTTTCATTGATTTAGAAGTTATATGATGGATCCCTGGGCTTACTGTCCTGTAATAAGCCCATCAATGGCTTTGAATTGTGTTGGGCCTCTGTATGACACTCCAAGTTTGAATATATTATATGATATATCATGTGATGGATGACTTTGACCAATTACAGGTTCTTCATCTGGTATTTATCAAGGTCTACAGACTAATGAAATATGGTAATGCAATCATACTACAGGTCACAGCATACCAACATTTGATTTTGATATCTCTATAATTAACAGAAGTCAAGAATTCAATCACATGACTGTCGGTATCTCAATGTCTGCAACTAATAAATGTACACTATGTTAGCCTTCAATTTTGTCATGAAATGTTCCAAACTTGGTAGCAAAATACTGTGTGTACAAATATTGCCAACAAAAGCCCTGGATTATGAAGATATACATGTACATTAGATAAGAGTTTAAGTAAGAAAATCTTATTATAAATACTCATCTAATTAAGCAAGCAAATAAAAAAAATTAAGATTTACAAGCAGCAGAGTTTTACAATGATGCCAAGAAGCCTACCTGATATGATCTCTCCCTGACATGTGTTAAATGAGACAGGTTTTATTCTATTTGAAAACAAGTTCAAAACCAAAGCAAATAAGAAAAGAAAAAAGTTTTGGACCATTGATAAATTGTGAGAATTACATGTCTTTCCTTTTCTAATTACATGTAAATTTCATAAATCATAACAAAATGTTTTACAGATCAATTCTGGTCTTTTAGGAATGCTCAAATTTTGAACAACTGTTTAGAATTGATGAAACTGACAAGTGAATTTGTTGTAAAATTTATAAATATAAGTATATTTAGTACCCATAATTGATGTTGAAGAACCTCCAGTGTTCCCCCTAGGGGAACCAGATATAAAATTAAGCAAAATACAATTTTTGCTATCAATTTTAGTTATAAATGTGTGTATCAAACATTCTGTCTATCTACAGAGCTAATAATAAAGAGCTTGAAAATGATACTCTAGTTACCTCAATGTCTACCTCTGTATGTCTAGTTACCTCAGTGTCTACCTCTGTAAGTTTACCATGACGCTGTTCAAACAGAAATCACAGCAATTTATACATTCTATATTTGTCTGGTTGGTAATAAGCCCATGTTTGTTAATAAGCCCACACATACATATTGTTATCCCATAGAATCCTGTCTTAATCCTTTTGTCTGATTTTGACTCTGATGTAATATTGGCCCACTGGGATTAATACAAGATAAATATGATATGAATAAAAAATATAATTTTTTTTTATTATTGATTATGTTTATTACAGAGATGTCATTCAACTGTCCTGATCCCTGAGCTGTTAAGTTTGTTGTTCCTTCCTTTTCTTGTTTATCGCCCCAAGAATTACCAGGATCATTTTGAGCTCAGTCTCTAGCAAGTAGTAGCTGATGACCACTTTATTTGTGTAGCATATGGGTGGTCCATTATATGCCATCTAGAGCATTAAAGTTAAATTCTCCTTCCCTAGGACCATGACCACAAAACCTCAAACAATGTACCTTGGATCTTCAGATAAGGTTACGCAAGTCAATTGAACTGTTCTTTGTAACCAACTGAGCTACTAGATATATTCAATATCTAGAAACTATCTTGCTAAAACTTAAGACCTTAATAAAACTTAATCATACTATCACATTTTACCTTCAGTTGATAAAACTGATATCAGGAGATATGAACAAACATATAGATAAATGCAGGGTATACTTTAATGATGGGAAATCCGTTAAAATCCAAAATTGATTATCAGTTAAAATTAGGAAAACTTTTCCATGAAATTAATTGATTACGTAATTGAAAGAATAAGTGTTCAGTATTTAAAGAAAGTGAATGCATTCTCCAAAGTATTTCAATTTTTTGTAACTATAATCTAAAATGCCTCACTTACCTAGAATTTGCATAAGAATGACTATTATTGGCAATTGTCATCTTTATCATGCATAATAAGAATTTTTTTTAATGCTAAAACACAAGAAATTATGAAAGATGCTGATGATCACAATTATGAAAAAATACAATTGATTATCACACCAAATAAGGTTAAACAATTACATAATTGATTATACATGATTGTTGTTCCATGATATATTGCATAAATAGCCCTTGATATTTGTATGTAAGATATATAAATATACTGTGTCACAAAAACGGAATTTAAAACGTTTACAATATCCAATTAGTATTACATACAGATAGAAAAACAGTTACATTAATCCAGTTATTAGCTCTTCATTAACATGTTGGAGGAACATGGATGAATATATGTCAGACTATTAACTTAGTTATCTGGTCTCTGTGTATGAAACTTCCACATATACACTGTTCAAGCATGTGTATGATACAGCACATGATCTTTGAAATTGTTTGGAATTTGATACTTATTCACAAAATGACCAGAAAAAACTTGATCCAAATTTTAATCACACAGAAGTAAAACATCAGGTGACAGAAAAGTAACAGTGTATTGACATTGTACTGGGTGTATATACCAGATATGTACCAGGTACACAAAATTACACTGCATACCATGTTCTCAGCATCATCTAGCAGCTGTGTTGACCTTACATATATATGGAGTTATCAGATCTGGATGAGAAAAATAAAAGATCACTTACATATTTGTGCATCAGCTAATTAGTCTCAGTTATACAATTGCACATGGAAATGACATTTAAATCCCAAAATGACTTTACAGATTCATAATCCTTTCTACACACGTCATCAACCATCATCATGTATATGGAGAAAGCACTGACAGAATTTTGCTGATACTGACAATGATAAGTATTGATATATCTGATAAAACACCTTATGTGCTCTAGTTACAAGCCATGTACCTATGTGTTATCTGATTGAAATACACAATAATATCGTATCCACTTCTACATATTACGCAATCAGTGTCGTTTTTATTTTTCTATGCTATAAATATATAAAATGAATCAATCAAATACTTCTTATAAGGGAGACCAGGATTGTTCAGTCATGCTGTACTTGTCTACTAACTTATCTTCCCTTCCTGTGAAACTTAGGAGTCAGATGTCTAAGAGATAGGAACTATTCAACTTTATATTTTATTATTTTTAATGTAATTTAAATAATCCAGAGATCAGGAAAGTCTAAAAGAAGTACATGTTCAGAGCTATTATTTTGTCTAGGAAGTATATCCTACAGCTAATAGCTGTACAGCCCTCAGGTATATATCAGAACAGGAAGAAAATACTTTATTGTCCTCGGGCCTTTATATCAGTCTTTATTATTCACCTGGCCTATAGATGCAGAATCTATGTGTGTTTGTTGTCTAAAATATTACACATACTCTGTCAAACTTTATCCAAAGACTTGAATATGGAAGCAAACAGCAGGAACCTGACTTTGGTGAACATCAAAGACCTCAAAACATATTTTTAATATTCTTAACTTGAGACTATTGTTGTGATAATGGATGAATGTTAGTCTAGATCTGAACACACAAAATAGAACATGAACACACGGCACGCGAGCACCTGTTTCAGAGATAACGATTGGAGTTGTGAATACTTAAGTTCAACCGTTTCGTTTATCTTACCATGTTTATCGACATATTCGGTCGTTGAAACCATTGGACCCAAACAGACCCTCTGTTACCCTTTGACCACTTCGGAGAGATTAGTCTTCAGCTGATCTGATCACGCCATTTTGATCATGGGAGATCATGTGACACAAAACAGAAAAAGGTTCACGCCTATTATGTACAGTGCTCTATCAAGAAGCAAATATATAAAATGATAACGACAGTACTTACACAGGCTTTCAATCGAAGTGGCGCCATATTTCGAAAATAAAGCCTACGTATTTAGACCAATAACTCATGTAGATCGAATTCACATCACGAAATTCGTTGTTTTGTAGCTTGAAGCAGGGACGTACAATACAGTATTTTTATATGTCCCTGCCATCTGTAAGCTTTGCTTTAGCCTATTTGTATTTGCAAAATATCAATGCGTCCATGGACTTTGTTGTCTTTCCCGTGGACTCTTGATAAAAAAAATACAGGCATGTGGACTTGACTGTTCATCAGTTGATGTCGACCCAATCGACTTATCTTGGTCCCAAAGCTACTGACCGGGAGTTGTTGACAAAGAGGGTGCCACATGGGTGAATTGTAGGCAAATTTTTTCAAACATTTTGGTATCTTTCATTACATTGAAAGATACAACTTGTACAATTATGTAGATACTAACACTCTCATTTTTAAGCAATGACGATGTCAGCCTGTTTAATACACTGCGAAAAGAGAGTCAGAACTCAGTAAATTGGCTTAATTGTCATGGATGCAGGCGAATCCATATAAATTTCTAGCAATAGGTTAAGACAAGAAAACAAATCAAATAATTTCTTCTTTCAATATTGGCTATCACAAACCTAAATGTGAAAGTTCTGATAAACCTCTGGGTGTGGACATCAGCTCTGATCTGAATTTTGATTTACAAATATCAAAGATATGCTGCATAGCTTCCAGGCAACTTTACACCCTAAAACCAATTGGCTATACCAATAAGTGCAAAATTTGTTGATCTAGTTGTCTGATACTGCTGGAATTGCGAAGACTGTCATCATACCCCTTCCCCAGATATTTGAAAGGGTTGCCAACTATCGATGGTATGTCTCTCCTTGTACTGTCAGATAGAACTGTATGGTTATCTTTCTCTTCCTGATGATGAGGCAATGACTTCTGTGGTTTGAAATGCAT
The DNA here is from genome assembly GCF_031769215.1 of Ylistrum balloti. Lineage (NCBI taxonomy): Eukaryota > Metazoa > Mollusca > Bivalvia > Pectinida > Pectinidae > Ylistrum > Ylistrum balloti. The sequence continues at coordinate 173,068 of NW_026782081.1, forward strand.
CCTTGCCCATGTTGCAGTCTCCCTCCAAAGCAGTCAGGACCCACCACGCTTAGACATGAGTTCTTGTCATGATGGTCACATCGTCCATAAAACCTCTGCTCGGTGGTTGTCAGATGCTGGTATTTGTCTTCAGGTCTCTGTTCTCCCTCTCTCCTGCCTTTATCAGCATGTTCATCCCCATTACGAAGAGGATGACTGATATAGTGCAGTCAGTCACCATTCTCTTCTCTTATATCTGCCAAGAAGTCGTGAAGTCTGCAACTGAGAATCTTAATTGTATGGCGCTGCAGTAGCTGCTGATCATTCTCTGTATATAGTGGTACGTGGTAATATTTCAATGCCTCCTCTGTCAGTTTGTGGGGAACTCTTCCATTCACATTTGCCAGGTCTAACCAGACGAGAGTGAAATATCCTCAATTCAACCCTTGTTTTTCCTATGAGTTGGCTGTTGATGCTAGTATGTTCAATGCACCCACAAAAACCTGGGCTTCCTCCCTTTTGGACTGATGTGTCCACATTCAGGCTGACTGTCATGAATGTTGTTAAACGGCATGACAACACTGAGAAGCATATTTTTCCTTCCACATTCAATAGAGATATTGTTCGGAATTGCCCAATCTCCTTGGGGTTTCATCTTTCGTCCATCCCCTGTCTTCCAACACTCAGGATTGACTCATTTCCTCCAGGTAACTCTCAACCATAACCACATCCATCTCAGTAACTTTGGACACTTCTAATATACCTTGTATGGTATTCCAATAGGGCTAGGTGCTGATGATGTTCTCACTTTCTTGACCACAGACTGAACTTCTTTCCATAACATGTTTCTTTTCAGTGTTGGAATGTCCTATATTCTCTCACATGCAAGTTTTCCCAATTTTTCCCCATCTAGAACTGTGCTTGTAAACTGATACGGGTTAGCGACAAACGTAGCTCTCTTCTTTCACCTATCCCTCCGCACTTTTCATATTCTCTCTGCTTTCCTCAACCCTTTGAGTCTTTCCCTCATCCCCTCTCTCAGTTGACTCAGACAAAGCTTCCCTAACGTTCCTGCTCTCTTGAACTGCGTCGTCAGCTCTTGCAGATCCTTCCTGATTGCCTGTATCTCTTTCTCTCTCTTGTTTTTGTACTTCTCTACTGGTTGTTTTTATCTTCCTCTCAAACGTACCATATCTCTCCTTCCCGATACAATGTACGATAGCTGTGCTGTTATTTTCCTCCCAGCATTCCTGATCAAGCCCGCTTCCAGAATTTTGTCAATGTTGCTGTCAACTGCATCCCATGCCTTGTCTCTCATTGCTGGCCACTATACTCTCTCCTGTTCTTGTTGGATGAGTACATCTTGAGAATCTGACTTGTCCTGATTTCCAGAGTGCTGACTGTCTATCTGTGTTGACTCGGAGAGTAAGAGGTCCTCAATGCTGAGGTGCGGTTCCTGACTATTATCCTCCTGTGTCTCACCGGACTGTTTCATCACAGGTTTACACTTGGTACCTGCCTGGTGTATCCTGACTCCCCTAATATTCTTGCAGACCTTCCCACAATGGCATCTGGTCTCTTTCACTGTTCCGTTCAATGTTAACTTACGTTACCTTAGCTTACTGCCTATTTAATTCCTTGTAAAAATTTTATACTGCCATATGTAAAATGCTCTTTTATAAATGTTGCGTTGTTTTAGGTTATGCTATATTAGTGTGATCATGTCAAATTGTACATTAGACACATATCTTTAAATATATCATTTATATGCTGCATGACCTTTACATAAATGTGCTAGTTTACTGTTTATTCAGCTATCTGTTATGCATGATCCCATTGTGATATTTTGTTAAGTGTTGCACTGATGTTAACAGTAGTAAGAATAGCTCTACTGAGCTAAAGTTACCTGTTCATAACATGACTTAAAATAAAAGTTTTTATATCTTATAAAGACTGACTTTTACCAGGACTGTGGGCACCAGTATATTTGCATATTTTCATTAATATATTCTGGAAATATTGATTTAGATCAAGCTCAACTTTACATCAGTAATTGAAGTGAAGGAATAGGAGAGATCAAGAACAGCCAGATTGCAAATAAATATTTTTAGGTTTTGAGGAATTAGATGATTCTCACGATGTATCCATCCATAAAAAATTTTACAGAATTTTCAGATATTAATCAGTTTGAGCATATTTATTGGCAACCTTAGAATGAGGGACGAGACACAAGTTATTACAACTTTACAACTTCTCCCGATATACATTTACATATGGAAAATAATCACTATCATGGAAACATGCATATATTTACAATGATTGTTACTATTAAAATAAAAATCTGTCACTAGGCTTAATGATGGACTTCACATGTCTGAAGATATTTGAATTACACGGCCTATGGTACGAAGACAATTCCTGAACAAAAATTAAAAATGACTAGAATATCTTTACACATTCACCTGGTGTGTGGATTGCTGTCACTGAATAATGTAAACAAAAAACAGACTACATCATGTAATGTAAATAAACAATAACAACAAACAAGAGATTTCAGACAGATCTTTATATGCTCTTTGAAAGTTGGATCTTTTCCCTTCTTGTCTCTTCTCTGTTTTTGCTCTTAATGATAAGACATTAGAACATTTCTTTGCAGAAGTAGTGATGGTTATCTTTATCAGCCAAATCCAAAATGGCCACCTGGAAGCCATTTTGTTTCTTCTGATCAGTCCCAAAAGCAAATGAGCATAAGGAAAGACCAAAGGGAACATACTTATGAAATTTGAGAGATATCCATTCAGTACTTCTTACTATGCAAATTCCAAGATGGCTGTCTGTCAGTCGTTCTGTTTTTCTGATCAGTTCCAAAATTAGATGGGCACAACTAGGCACCAAAAGGATCTATACAGTAGTTCTCAAGAACTAGCAATAACAAAATCGCAAAGTCAAATCCAAGAGATCCATCCCTTACTTTTCAAGAAATAGCGATAACAAATTTCACTGAAAAAAATCCAAGATGGCTGCCTGTCCGCCATTTTATTTCTTTGATCAGTTCCAAAATCAAATGGGCACAACTAGAGATCAAGGGGAACCTACATATGCAATTTGAGAAAGATCCATCCCGTACTTCTCAAGAAATAGTGATAAAAATTGTTTACGGATGACGGACCATGAACACAGAGCAATTTGAATAACCCATCATCTGATGATGGTAGGCTAATAAAAAACTAATTTATCAGGGTTATATATTTACACATTTCTGATGGAATGTGATGGCCCACTTGTGAATGAATTTTGAATGACTGAAAATAGTGCAAGTTAGCTGTCAATGACGTCACTTCATTTCAACCCCGCCTACTATGTATAGTGATTTGTTATTGTTGTTTGCTAGGGTAATCCTTCATCAGGTTATCAAATTTATACATTTATGTGTTGTTTTTGGAAGCTATTTAAAACATTAATTATAAGCTTTGATATCTTTTACATTCATACCTGCATTAAAATAAAAAATATGACATTCAAAGCTTAATTGTATCCAAATTGAACACAACTTTTGAAAATAGAGAAAATTTAGATCAAAATTTTCCTTTAATTGGTATTAAGATGACACCATAAAAGCAGTGAAAGATGTTATCACCCGGTAAACCACAAGTACAGAAGCATCAATTACTTGTACAGATTTAGATATTGAATATCCTCGGTCTGATTAACAAAAGTTTATAGGCAATAAAAACTATGTGAAAAGGATGTTATTCATGAAACTTTTAACAGATTTGGTTCATATTCTCAGCAGTATCATTAAAAAGTTTTATGCCTGATCAAACTCTGGTAGTCATCTATCTGGATTAAACAGTGATAACTGACACCCTGACAATAAAAAACTTGCACATAAGATTGTAAAGATATTGGTTTGAATAGGGAGCATTGACATATCTATGAGCTCTATAATTATTGGACTTAATGAAGTGTAATTCTAATGGTTTTGGTGTGATTATCTTAGCACTGTTGCTCTTTGACAATACATATGGTGACATTCCATGGTCCATATACTGATCAAGTGTCATACAGATTTGGGGCCTGAAGGTCAGCTCTCCAAGATTTACCATATTACTTGGTGCTGCATGCAGTGTCCATATGGCACCAATTCTTTCCTTAAAACGACTTCTCAGTAATCAAATGTTAGCCTCAAATTCCTGAGATGATGCTAAACAAAATTTGGGAAAAGGTATGACCTTGGCATGTATTTTGAGTCACGGGGATCACACTTGTCAAAATGCTTTAACAATTTCTGATGATAAAAGTCCTTGAGTCATGGTATTTGTTGGCAATGCTCTTGTTAAAAAGACCTTCCCCCATACTCAAGGTCACCGCAGTCAAATTAGTTAAATCACTCAAACAACTTCAGTTAACGAAGACCAAGTATGATGATATTTGGCCTTCTGAGCCCTGGGAAAAGCCTTACAAATTTTGCAAATGAATAACCATGACTCAATTCCAATGTTGTAGGAGCGACATTAATGTAAATGCTTAAACCTAGAATTATGATATGTGTTTTAAAGATTCCTAGGAAATGACCTTGACTGGAGGTAAAATTAATGAAAAAGCTCAGACAATCACTTAGGTTTAACCAAAACACCTAGAATCAAGTTATCTAAAAATGAAAAATTAAACTTTATTACTTAACAATTGCAAAACAAGTTTTTTCCAATCCACATTAATCACTCTTGTTGGCCTGTATTCTGAGTCACGGGGATCACACTTGTTAAAACGCTGTAACAATTTCTGATGATAAAAGTCCTAGAATCATGGTATTTGTTGGCAACACTCTTGTTAAAATGACCTTCCCCCATACTCAAGGTCACCGCAGTAAAATTTTATAACAATTATACCAGTTTTTTCCATATTAATCACTCTTGTTGGCCTGGACTGAAGTGTGCGAGGGGTCTTACTGTGGAAGTAAACAAGAGTACTTGGGGAAAACCCACATGGTAGTGCAGGCGACCCCATACCTTATCACGTCTGTTCAGATTGATTAAAGGCCTATATTCAAGGTCATGGTGATCTAATTAGTTAAAAGGCTCAAACATACTTCTGATGACTTATTCAAGGTCATAAAGTTGAACTTGTTAAAATTCTCATATGACTTTTCTGATTAACTGAAATACCTGTTTTTATTGCAACATTGTAGTTGGTTCCTGAGCAAGAGCCAATGATTGTCTGTTTTGCTAAATGTAATGACCTTGACTTGTATCTGAGGTAACAGAAATAGAATTAGTAAGACACTTGAATAATATGCCTGTAACTCATTTAAATTTACTGAAGTTATCTGCAACAGGTTACATCAGTTGTTGATAAATGTTCACTTAGCAGTGTAAAAATGCCAGTTTCAAATTCTGTCAATAAATGTGATATAGATACACCTTGCTGAATGTCAAGGACACTTGTATTTGTGAAAAAAACATCGGTCATGAATACCAGGTCAGCCATGCAAGTCGATTGGGTCTATTGTTTTTAAGCAGTCTGTTTACATCTTGTGAAATGTTAATCAGTTATTTATTCCTTTGGACAGATTCAGTTAAGATGGCATCACATGATACCAAGTCATGTAAACAATGATTTCAAGTAAAATATTTTCAGCAAAAAATCTCGTAATGGCTGTCAGTACTTTCAGTACTTTTGATTTTTATATGTACCTGGTATTCAATTTATTTACTGATATGGTAACAACAAGGTTGTTCTAAAATAAAGGGTACCTCTACAGCTGTACAGGTAAAAACTATAGGTAACCTTGGGCTGTAAAGTCTCTGGGCTTTAACACCAGAAGGCCAATTGACTCTACCCATTCCATATTTGGATTTTTTTTCACATTACCCGTGTGGACCTTAGTTTATCTGTGGTTTATTTCTTGTGAACTAGCAGTCTTATCCTCATCCACTACTAGCGCACTGAGAGGTATAAAGATTTGTATTAAAAGGTACTATTCACTTATGTGTCTTTTGTATAATCTTTAAATGATCAAGCAACATTATCCAACACTTTACAACTAGGATGAGTAATTTGAGCAATTGAGAACCCAACATGCTTTGTTTAAGTCTTATAATTGTGTGACAAACTTACTTATAGAACTGCCCATCAGTTAAAAGAATTCTTATTTGAGCCCTATTGTAAATACCTGGCTTCATCTGTACACATAAAATATATCAAATAATGTTTTGAGCTACATTACCAACTATATAATGCAGTACATTTACTACTACTCTTCTATACAAGTGTTGCTTAGGTCTATGTACTTGTCCTTTGTCATACCATGGTCGACGGCCAGCTAGAAATCTATGACATACCAATAATGATACAGATGGAATATAAACAGAGGTCATATTTATTTTTTTGCCTTTTTAAGTCCAGATGTATATCCCACATTCCTTCTATTTGGCATATATATATATGGACATCCGTTTAAGGACAAAATCCAAAACCAACAAAGTGTTCAAGGAAAGTCAATGAAGACAATTTTTTTCTTTATTATGTGCATTTTTTACCTGACTATGACTGAGTTAAAGATTCCCCAGTGTGCTATATTTAGAAAGTCTGATCTTATATTGGTCATGGGTATTCCACCTATTCCATTTGTCCAAAGTGACATTCGGGAAAAACAGTAGTTATTTAGTCATCAGAAAGTGTTCTAAAAAGGCACAAAACAACCAGAATCTTTTCATCTTGTGCAGTAATGTTCCATATTTAGTTCACAAACATTTTCATTGTCTATTTGTGAGCTGTACACACATATTTTTCATGAATAAGAACAAACAGAAATGTCATGTATGTAGCATATAATCTTTATTGTTCTGTTGTCTCTGTGGACACAAAATAGTTGAATAATATTGAAGCAATGATATCACAATTACTTTGCTTCAACTTAATGTATTGGGATATTTGCATTAAAATATACAAGGTTTTATAATACACAACATAGTAAGCAATAAGAAGCCGGATTAACTTTGATGTCACCCACCTGTTATTCATGTAGCTTCTGCAAACTCTACCTCAGAGCTAGCTGGATTGGCTTAATATCATTACACTACAATTTGGCATTTGTTCTGTTCTATATACCTTGTTAATCTCTGAGGTTATTTTTCACAGTTTAAATACATATGACCATTTCGATCATAAACTTTATACTATCACATACTGGCAACCTGCAGTCTGAAATTAAGTCCCTCAAGTAAACAACAAACAGTTTTTCAATATATATATTACGGAAACTGTTTGTTGTATTTAAATTAGAAAATCCTATCATAACCAGAGTTTTGGCCATTACAATATCTGGAAGACGGGTACAAAATTTTAAGACCATTGTTTTATGTTCTTGCTAAGTCTATATATCTACAAAAAATTACATGTTTCTCATCACAAATGTCAACAAAATTTGGTTTCTGTAGTACTGAGAAATTGATGTGTATGTCATGTTGATGTGTATACCAGCATGTCACTCAACAATCTGACCAGTGACTTTGAATGTTGGTCAAGGTAATAAGATTTGAACACACATGGTAATTTTGCATTCCACCCTGTTTTCACCCAATCAGTATGTCTGCCTTTCTTTATCATATTGATTCTTGGTCCATCAATATCTATACAGAGAATCTAGGTAGAGAAATTCTATATACTCGATACATTTAACAAGTAACAGTTGTGTAATAGAATACACGTCACTGTCCTGATTGAATATTAAAGGTAAAGTTCAGCACCACAAGTCGATCTGTTTGCTCACAATATATCATGGTCCTGGGTTTGTTCACTATATCTTAAGCAAAGATTATTAAAACATCTATCATATTTGCTAGCTACGACCTGGAAAATGACCTTAGATTCTTAAAGTGACCGCCTTATTAAGGAGGCCACTGGCATAATGACATTGTTTTGTGTTGTTCATGAATTGTAAAAATATGTATAAAAAAAGTAGAAAGATACCAAACAAAGGATGCTGCACCATAGCATAATCACTGACTCTTCAGACCCACAGGTGAGATAAAATCCTGTACATAGTAACCTTATTACCATGGCAACCACAATTTCAATTTAAAAAATACCTGGGCTTGCACATCTATATATGATCTGTAACATTCTTGTGTAGTTTCATTGAAACTGATTCTCAAGTTTAGGAGTTTTCTGCACAAGAGCTGTGGATGACAGACATGCAGACAACCGCATATCCAGGGTCATTCCAGTCTAATATAAACCAGTCTTCCCCTCACAACTAGGAACCACAGGGAACTTACAGTTGAAATTTGATAATGATCCATTATGTATTTCTCCAGAAATATCAAAAACAAACAAAATTGAAGATGGATATGCGTTGGCTATTTTATGTTTTAGTTGTAAAATGAAGAGTGCACAACCAAGGGGTACCTACATAGGAACTCTGAGAATAATTTAAGCTACCTCTCTCCAGAAATAGTGATAAATTATAACTGTCATAATGCTAAAAAGCCCTCAGTTGGCATTCAACGAGTTGTTTATGGACAGAGAGACCAAAAGTAAGAGAGACCATAGACAAAAAGCATTTGAATACAAGAGGTCTGAATGGTAATCTGACTATAAAGAGTAAACCATTAGTCAGTTTAGATAGGCGGGTAGTTCCATACATGTGATCCTTTCAATAAAAACAAGAATTTTCTATCCTGAGATAGTTTTAAGCCCTTTCCTATAGTTTGAACTGATCGAACATATTGTACATATTCCTAACTATTAACACTCCATAGATTTATTGGCCTTGCAATAATCATTACATGTGGTTTTGTGCATTTCATGATGGCGACCTTATTGGATTACGGATCAACCCAAAAAATAACAACACTTCATCACGATCATCCAAGGATTATTTCAGGCAAGTCAGCTCAATTGCACTGGTGGTACCTTAGAAAATTTTTGAAATAAGTGTTGTTCAGTGTTGCACAATCATGCAACAAAATGCATGTCGTGGCTGCCATATTGAACTTTTAATGAGACTGAAAAATAGCAACACTTTGTGAGTTTCCCTTTCTTAACATTGCCGCTAGTTTTCAGCTCAATAGCACAAGTCGAACTTCAGAACTTTAAAATGTTTTTCACAATTGCACATGTATTGGATTTGGGACTGACATGAGATATAACACTTGGTAAGGATCATCTCAAGATAATTTCAGAAAAGTTTCAGCTCAATTCCACTGATGGAACATGAGGATGGTTTATGCCACACAACACAACAGCTACATGACATACTGACCACGTCAGATGACCTAATAAGAAATGCTGTGGTGAAGCATTGATTGGAAAACTTAAATAGGACATACCTACCAGGACACTAAAGTAGGACAATGCTATACCAACATTTAAGTAGGACGCTCCTACACAGACATCAAGATTAGGACACTCCTATATGGATATTTAAATAGGACACTCCCACAGGGACACAGAAGTAGGATACACTAAATCAGGACACTCCCACATGGACACTGAAGTAGGAATCTCCTACATGGACACCAATAAGACTACATAATTCTAGCCCCTCATTTCTTGTCTGCTTTATAAAGAAAAGGATGAGTAAGGTTTACATTTATTTCCCATACTGGTCAAGGCATGACATCTATTCCATTCAATAACAACAACGTTTCAGACTTCTGTACTGGAGACCAGACTGAATGTGAAAGAAAATGAAGATTCAGACTTTTGCACTTGAGACCAGACTGAATGTAAAAGAAAATGAAGATTCAGACTTTTGTACTGGAGACCAGACTGAATGTAAAAGAAAATGAAGATTCAGACTTTTGTACTGGTGACCAGACTGAATGTGAAAGAAAATGAAGATTCAGACTTTTGTACTGGAGACCAGACTGAATGTGAAAGAAAATGAAGATTCAGACTTTTGTACTGGAGACCAGACTGAATGTGAAAGAAAATGAAGATTCAGACTTTTGTACTGGAGACCAGACTGAATGTGAAAGAAAATGAAGATTCAGACTTTTGCACTTGAGACCAGACTGAATGTGAAAGAAAATGAAGATTCAGACTTTTGTACTGGTGACCAGACTGAATGTGAAAGAAAATGAAGATTCAGACTTTTGTACTGGAGACCAGACTGAATGTGAAAGAAAATGAAGATTCAGACTTTTGTACTGGAGACCAGACTGAATGTGAAAGAAAATGAAGATTCAGACTTTTGTACTGGAGACCAGACTGAATGTGAAAGAAAATGAAGATTCAGACTTTTGCACTTGAGACCAGACTGAATGTGAAAGAAAATGAAGATTCAGACTTTTGCACTTGAGACCAGACTGAATGTGAAAGAAAATGAAGATTCAGACTTTTGTACTGGAGACCAGACTGAATGAAAAAAAAAAAAAATGAAGATTCAGACTTTTGTACTGGAGACCAGACTGAATGTAAAAAAAAAAAAAAAATGAAGATTCAGACTTCTGTACTGGAGACCAGACTGAATGAAAAAGAAAACGAAGATTCAGACTTTTGTACTGGAGACCAGACTGAATGAAAAAAAAATGAAGATTCAGACTTTTGTACTGGAGACCAGACTGAATGAAAAAAAAATGAAGATTCAGACTTTTGTACTGGAGACCAGACTGAATGTGAAAAAGAAAAATGAAGATTCAGACTTCTGTACTGGTGACCAGACTGAATGAAAAAAAAATGAAGATTCAGACTTCTGTACTGGAGACCAGACTGAATGAAAAAAAAATGAAGATTCAGACTTCTGTACTGGAGACCAGACTGAATGTGGAAGAAAATGAAGATTCAGACTATATTTCTAGAGACTAGCCTGAATGTACAAGAAAACTTTGCTATCATTATCTGAACACTAGAGAGATAATTAGTGAATCTGATTTGAACACTTATAAAGGATAGACAGACTGAATCATGAATTTCCATCAGTACAAAGACTAGGCAGACTCGAAACTTATTTTGTTGCCAAAGTATTTTTCAATATACAGTTACACTTGTACACCAACACACAACCACAGTGTAGCTATGTTGATTGACTTATCAACAATACATCCTTTATCATGACAACAACCATATCTTTAGCCAAAATCCAGAGATCAATTTTCATAGCAAATGTTAAAAATGAAATAAGTGTGTTGTTAAATACAACATATACACCTCATTTCCAGACTCGACTCAATCCATGTACTGACACATCATATCCTGTATACTGACATGCCAATAAAACGTTGACATGTAAATGAAATTTCTTGGAATTTTACTCCCATGAACAAATACATATAATTGTTTTAGCACTAGATCACATCTCTGTATTAAGCACCAATAGGTTCCATATGATGACACTTAAAGTGCTGTTTCTTCATGCCTCCGCCCAGCCACACACATGTCCATCTGCTCACTACTACTGTGTCCTGTACCTTCGTATTTTGCCTGTTCCCGACACTCATCTCTCACCCTCATAAGCAGTCTCTGAAGCTCTCTGTTATTGGGAGCTAGTCGTGTTGCTTCCTTCAGATCCTCTAGGGCTGAGGCACATTGCCTATTGTCACGTTTGGCCCTTGCACGTGCATAGTAGGCCTCAAAACACTTGGGCTTTAATTCCAGTGCCTTAGTAGCCAGGTCTACAGCAGCGTCACATTCCTGTAAAGAATAAAGTTTCTTGTGATGCATAAAACTACAGAAAATATCTCTGGTGTTCAAAAGATTTTTTAACTGAATATATCTGTTCACTATAATGGAAGTTTTGATATATGTTAAATGTCACAACAGATAGAAACATTCAAACAACAATGGGGTGTAATTCGAATCAAGGCAATTAAGGATGAAATGAAAGTCTTGTAGAAGAGAAGCATCAACAACGATTGATTTCTATCAAATATTACAGCTAATGACTTTTAAGTTTTAGATGAGAATTTACAAAGAACACTTCCTTAAGGAAGATTTAAAAGAAAATGGCTGTAATGAAAGATTGAATCAAATTTACAAAAATTTGGTTCCTGTTACTTGAGGTAAAATGGTAAATTTTCTCAAATTCTGATTTTTTGTAGTCCATAATATTGTTCCAAAATAACTAGTTTTTCTGCTAGACCTTTAAATCTTAAGGGTACACATACAGCATTTTAGAGGTTTGACTGAAAAAAAAGTTATGCCCTTCAAATCACACTGTCATCATGTCATCATGAGGTAATTAATACCTTCCACAAATGCAGACTGGGTCTTCTTTGGTTAGAATGGTTACCATAGGAAAAACAATGTTTTAGAAAATAGTACCATGTATCTGCCATCCCATTATATCAATTTTCAGTTTAATCGGACAACACAAATCACAATTTTGGCCAATCAGGAGCTTCTATACTATTTCCATAGTAATAGCTTTGGTAACATCTGATACGTCAAATTATAGGATTTGATAAGTTACACAATTCATGCAAGTTTGAATAGATTTATTTTAAAGACTTGTGAGCTATGAGTCATTACACAAATACTTATGTATAGAGATGCAGTTAATACCAAAGCAATAAAAATGTTCAAAACCCTACATTCCTATCTACATATGGCCTATACTATCCCTGTATACTTTAACTGAAATAGGTTTCCAGGTTTAGGAGAACTCCGACAACATCCCTCAATCATGTCATATTTGGCAGCCAAGTGAAAGCATATGTTTTTGAAAATATTACAATTGTAATTACAGTTCTTCAAAACTTATATTATTCATTTTCAGCATAATCAGACAATATCTCATTTTCAACAAATCAGAAGCCTCCATTATGTTTATATAGTAACAGTTCTGAAAACACCTGCTGTGACAAATTCTTGGGTTTGATAAGTTAGGCCTTTTGACCAAGTTTCATGTAAATTGATCTCAAGACTGATGGGCTATGGGCCATTACAAACAAAACTTTGTATAGTAACCAGCTAATTACCATGACAACAAAATTCCTGTTTCATAACCTGCATTATTTAGGAAAAGTTTTCCAGAGATGATTTGCAAACAACAAGCATAGAGACATCAAGTCAGTATGATTCTAGTGTGCATCCCATGCCCAACTTTATTGCAGGGCTAAAAACTAAACTATCAATATTTTGAGGTTTGTCTATATTCACTCACATTCAGTTTCCGTTTACATCGAGAAAGGTTGAGGAGCAGGTTGAGTTTGAGTTCTTTAAATGTGTGTGTATCTTCTCTAATATCATCTCGTGGAAACTTTTTGATTGCATACTGGTAGCGTTGGGCAGCATCCCTAATGCGACTTTTCTTGTACAACACATTCCCATCCTCCATGAGTTTGTTGAGTAATAGTAGCATCATATCTGACTTGCCTGATGCCACTGCCCAAGTGGTCTGACCTGTAACCAGAAAATAAACATATTTTGGAACATTTTCTACTGGTTGGTACATTGACCAAATTTTTTGGCTGTACTATAATCCTATGATAGACATCAAGCAAAACCAGGCTGTATAGCTAACTATATGTAGTTTAGCTCAACATCAAACAAAACCATGTAATAGAGCTAACTATTTATAGTTTGGCTCTGCATCAAACAACTAAACAAGGGCCGTTGGAGATGACTTGTGCTCCCTGAATGCCATAAAATTTAAGAATGAAAAATAATCAAAAGGCAATAATTCCAAAATAATGCAAAGAGAATTATGGTTCTTGTACAGTGCACTTCTCCGCATGAAGATCGATCTACCTATGAAGTTAAATGTTTATACTTCTTACAGTTTTTGTGTTACGCTCTGGACAAAAATTATGACGGACAGACAAAGCAGCAACTATTTGCTTTCCTTTCGCAGGAGCATAAAAACAGGAAGTAGATTTAAATATACCTAGTTTGGCTCCTTTCTTCAGGAAGCAGACAACAACAGAAGTGTTTCTGCGGTCAATGGCACGGTCAAGAGCTCGCATACCGTTAAGGTCTGCATGCTCTATTTGAGCTCCACGGTCAATGAGAGCTTGTACAACCTGAGCATCACCGTGAAAGGAGGCCAGCTGTAGTGGTGTACGACCACACCTGTCTGTATGATGAAGGTTTGAACCTCGATCTAGTAACATGGATATGATGTGAAGGTGGCCTTTAAGACAACTCCAGCAAAGTGATGTGAGACCTTCCTTGTCAACCTGGTGTATAGAGCAACCTAGAGGAATAGAGAAAATAAAAATAGTTCCAAGTTGTCATTCAAAACACAGCATCTTATAGCAATTTTGCATTTTCTATTTATCTCTTGATCATACATACATGACAATGGTATATGTAGGCCATCTAACCAAAATATACAGAGACTACAGGTGTTTCATATCAAAATGAAAAAATAACAAATGTTAAGGATCCAGCTATCTTGTCCTCCCAAATGATATTACAGGTCGAATTTGGTTGAAACCTATCCAGGCATATGAGAGAAGAAATTTCCCATAACAGGACTTGCCTTTCTTGCTCATAAAAGTCACTACACCTTCATTTATATAAATTATTTTTGGTCTCCAACTTGAATGTTTCTGGCCAAATTTGGTTGATATCTGTTCTGGTATGCCAGAATATTAGCGTTTTAAAGCCTTATACCCCAAGAGGCTCGACCTTTGACCCCTTGGAGTCACAATACATTCATCTAAATGAATTATGCTTGCTCTCCCATATGAAATTTCAGGCCAAATTCTTAACTTAACACAGAGAAATGCAAATCACTATACTTAATAACAGGTATCATCAAGAATATCTATGTTATTGATGGAATCAACCAAACAAGGAAAAGGCTCATGGAATAGTATTCAGCACATCACATAGGTGTGCACACATATCACCACGTGTGCACACATATCACTAAGTGTGCACACATATCACTAGGTGTGCACACATATCACATAAGTATGCACACATATCACACAGGTGTGCACACATATCACTAAGTGTGCACACATATCACTAGGTATGCACACATATCACACAGGTGTGCACACATATCACTAAGTGTGCACACATATCACATAAGTATGCACACATATCACTAAGTGTGCACACATATCACTAAGTGTGCACACATATCACATAAGTATGCACACATATCACTAAGTGTGCACACATATCACTAAGTGTGCACACATATCACTAAGTGTGCACACATATCACTAAGTGTTCACACATATCACCTAAGTATGCACACATATCACTAAGTGTGCACACATATCACCAGGTGTGAAAAAGGCAACCAGACTGCTGGACTGGCTCAAGAGATAAATAATATACATGTATGCAACCAGGTTTATTTCACATTTCAAGTCACTGATAAGACCAAAGCTGGAGTACAGAACAACAGTTTGGAGTTCAATACTAAGAAATGATATCACATCAGTCGAGAACATTCAAAGAAGGGCAACCAATATGGTTAGAAATCTTGGAGCACTGTTTGTGACAATGCAATATGCTATCTACATAACTGTCAACATTGTACCTAGGACATGTATGCACAAGCCTGGGTACATTGAAGTGTAGAAGATATCAAGTTGCCAATGGCTTACGTAGACCAGAGATCAGGTAAATCAGGTAGGCTAAAAATCAAGGCAGACTTTGATCACACCAATTTCCTTTCACATGAAAATTCTTTTGTTTAAAAATCACACTAATAAATCTCAGATAATCAGACTTACCTTTGTTTAGCAACATTTCTAGCACCCCTATATGTCCTTTGTAGGCAGCAATCATCAATGGTGTACGGCCATACTTGTCCGTGTGGTCGAGGGTTGCCCCAGCACTGATCAGAATTTCCACGATGTCCCAGTGTCCTGCATCTACACTGCAGAGTAACGGTGAGAAGGACTTGTTGTTAGGCAGAAGAGGGGCAGCTCCTCGCTCGAGAAAATTCTGCGCCAGGTCCAGCTGACCGTGACCACATGCCGCTGTCAGTGCTGTAATCAGAAAAATGACAATCAATTCTACATGTCAATTTTATCACTTATTGCTAAAGATCATTTCAGTGCTGCTGTATATAATTTATATATAAAATGTATATAAATTGTGGACATGACTAAATCTTGAATCAACCTTTCCTAGTGTATATGTTTGACTTGCCAAAGAACTCCTTTCCTGGCCTATGGTACTGAACCATAGATCATAGAAACACTCAGTATCTATACAGCAGTGATGAAGGCTGATTAAGATTAGAATGTATACTGTCTGACTTCCCATACTCAATGAAATTCCATTGTGCTACACAACAGGGAGATGTACCATTAATTCCTTTTGAATGTTTAACATGAAATATGTATTGATTACATGTGGTGGCCAACATTAATGTATATGGTAAGGTAGATATGTGTGGTCAGGTGGCTCAATGGTTTCATGTTCCTCTCTCAACCTCCAGGTACGTAACAATGTTTCTAGGGGAGGAGAGCTTCTATACTATAACAAGTGGACAAAAGGAACACCAGAGAGAATTCACAAGCCTCAGAAAAACCACCTGTATTCAGTCAAATAATGTTTAATTTTTACATCTCCAAAATTATCATAAATAAATTACCTACCTGGAAACATAGTTTAAATATAATAGATTAAATGTTTACATTTATCACTAATGGTGAATGCGAAAACAAGATTTCCCAGATGTAGCAAAGTCTGACAGTGGATAGACAGGTTAAGTAAGATTATGTCCAGTGAAAATGCTGTTTGCATGTATTTAACTCAATTTGAGGTGACATATCTCAGCTTTAAACTGATATTTTCTATCATCAGAAATAGGAATTTTGTTCACTTACGTGTTTCTCCCAACAGTGTGTCAACACTGTTTATTCCAAACCCTTCATAGTTATGCATACTGGGGTGGAGAAGGTAGTCACAAATCTGAAAAGATAAAACACCTTTATCACTTATCTTGTTTGCTTTAGTCACAAGTGATTGATCCAAACAGAAGGGGAAGGATTTAAAATATTTTCTCAAAGGGAGTTATACAAATCATTTAAACAAAATTGAATCATCTCAACCCAATGATGCTTCACATCAAATTTGGTCAAAATCCCTTTATCCCTACAGAAGAAAAAGAAGTAATTATGAAGGATGAAGGACTTTCCAGCTTTTCCCCTGTTACAGCTACTCAACCTTGGCTATCTGTTTCTAGGGGACATTCCATCACCCAAACAGAAGAAAGATTTAAATATTTAAAATTATTGCTCTATTACTCCAATTGGGATAGAATTTAATCATTCCTACAGAAGAAGAAGGATTTTAAAGATATGCTCTATTTCTCTAATGGACCCCATCCAGGGTGGCTATGAACTATTGTATATACTGATTACACTTCACAAAAGGATGCTCTAGATCCAATTTGGACAATTCATATGTACAGTTCTGTGACTTCAAAGAGTAACTATGATTGACAGATTTACAATTCATATGTACAGTTCTGTGACTTAACAAGTAACTGTGTATGGACAGAATTACAACAGATACATACAGTTCTGAGACTTAAAGAATAACTATGTGTGTACATATTTACAACAGATACATACAGTTCTGTACTATAAGTGGACAGATTTACAACAGATACATACAGTTCTGTACTATGATCGACAGATTTACAACAGATACGTACAGTTCTGTACTATGAGTGTACAGATTTACAACAGATATGTACAGTTCTGTACTATGAGTGTACAGATTTACAACAGATAGGTACAGTTCTGTACTATGAGTGGACAGATTTACAACAGATACGTACAGTTCTGTACTATGAGTGTACAGATTTACAACAGATACGTACAGTTCTGTACTATAAGTGGACAGATTTACAACAGATACATACAGTTCTGTACTATGATCGACAGATTTACAACAGATACGTACAGTTCTGTACTATGAGTGTACAGATTTACAACAGATAGGTACAGTTCTGTACTATGATCGACAGATTTACAACAGATACGTACAGTTCTGTACTATGATCGACAGATTTACAACAGATAGGTACAGTTCTGTACTATGAGTGGACAGATTTACAACAGATACGTACAGTTCTGTACTATGAGTGTACAGATTTACAACAGATACGTACAGTTCTGTACTATGAGTGTACAGATTTACAACAGATAGGTACAGTTCTGTACTATGAGTGGACAGATTTACAACAGATACGTACAGTTCTGTACTATGAGTGGATAGATTTACAACAGATACGTACAGTTCTGTGACCAAGAGCTGAGGCTGCCACCAGTGCCTGCTGCATGGCCTCTATTTTAGTAAGTTGACCATCATATGAAGACCAATCACATTGCAGCAAATACTCTAGGGCCTCCAAATGACCATGCATGGCTGCGTGGACTGCTGGACACTGGCCATTGTTGTCTACATGGGACAGCTGTATAGGCATAAAACAATTAGTTTTAAACAAAGTTTTAGAAGAAGAATCAAGTGTAATTGATTTTGTTCTATATTTCTATAAAATTAAATAATTCAGCACACAATTTACAATATTGTTGACATTTTGATTGATTGACATGGATTAGAAATACATACACACAGATTTGCTGTTTTTCTAAATAAGTAGCAGCTTACCCTTGCATTACGAAGACAAAGCATCCTCATAATATCTATGTGGCCTGCAGCTGCAGCATAACATAATGCTGACATTCCTGTCTCTGACACAGCATCAACACTGGCATGGAACTCCAACAGAAGACCAACCATGTCCGGAAATCCCTCCCGTGCAGCCACACACAACACTGGTGCTGAACACTGATACTGAGTACGGGAGTTTGGGTTGGCACCAGACAACAATATCAACCGACTTACCTAGAAAAAGGAACAAAACATCATCAGGTTAATCTATAAATCCACTATATCACACCAATAAAATCATACTACTTATCTTGCTTTTAGAAAACTAGAAATCCCACAGGGATTCAACATAAAGACAAACAAGAGATGTTGGTTAAGATACATATATGGAGTTTCCAGACAAAAAGAATGGAAGTCACTAGTGTTAGGAAGGAGATCTGATGGAGCCATTTTCCTCTTTTGGTAGTCTTGCTACAGTTTACTACTAATTTTGAACATAAGTTGGTACTGAACATACAAATATTGCAGATTAATTTGACACAGATGTAATTATTACAACAGAGACATCACTTTTGGATGGCCCTTTGGATGAGTCACCACATTGAGGTGATTTGGCAGAAGAATTTTTAAAAATCTGAAAATATCCCCTGTTAATCAGGCAAATGAGGATCTCTAAGATGATTCTTACCAAATTTGGTTAAAATCTGCATAGTTGTTCATTACTAGAAGTGTTTTAAAGAAATGGTTGATGGGTGACAGATGATGGTAGAACAGCTGATGCCATGGTATAGCATAAGCTAAACTTTGTCCTTTGCACCAGGTAAGAAAAAGAATGACTTTCAATCCCCATATCAATGACAGAGACAGTTACTATTGTAAGGATATATTGCTAATGACATGAGGAGTACTGAGTACACTTTACTATTGGTTAAGACATGGAGATATTGGTCACTGGATCTGGTAATAACAGTTACCTGTGACTTTGCTGATGATTAAGACATGGAGATATTGGTCACTGGATCTGGTAATAACAGTTACCAGTGACTTTGCTGATGATTAAGACATGGAGATATTGGTCACTGGATCTGGTAATAACAGTTACCTGTGACTTTGCTGATGATTAAGACATGGAGATATTGGTCACTGGATCTGGTAATAACAGTTACCAGTGACTTTGCTGATGATTAAGACATGGAGATATTGGTCACTGGATCTGGTAATAACAGTTACCTGTGACTTTGCTGATGATTAAGACATGGAGATATTGGTCACTGGATCTGGTAATAACAGTTACCAGTGACTTTGCTGATGATTAAGACATGGAGATATTGGTCACTGGATCTGGTAATAACAGTTACCAGTGACTTTGCTGATGAGGGTACTTACCTTGACATTTGGTGAGTAAAGATTTCTGTACGACACAAGTGCAGAGTTCAGATTATCAGAGCTAAGCGACATCCAATAGGCCTGCATATCACGCGAAGAGTAACCACGTTGTTTACTAATGTTCTTGTAGATGTGGGCCTTTAGGATATGGTGTCCTAACTCAATCGTCTTGTCTTCATTCAGGGGAGCACTCAATCGTGATAGCTTAAAAGCCATGAGAGCATGCCCTTGTCTGAAATGACATAGATACAGCATTGATACTGAATTTATAAACAACATTGTCATTTTCATTCATGTTCTAATCAACTTCAGCTAAAGTTTTACCAGAAATATGTCTGCAGGGAGTACAAATATTATCTTAATATCTTCACTAGGGCCACACCAATTAGCAGTTTATACAGGATTTCTGCACCTTAACTAGAGATATAAAAAAATTGACTTGATCCCCCTAAAAAGTTAGAAAAATCCAGAACTTCACCAATTTCCAATTTTTTAACCAAATGTATTTCAGATACTTTCCGATGTTTGAAACATATAATGAATGTAATGACAGCAGAAGTGCAAGCATTTGGATGACTTTGAGGTTGATCAGACCAATAAAGGAGGCAGGAACAAGCTGAAATGTTTGGGGTTTTAATGAATAATGACAGCATGGACATTGATGAAGGTAATATGGTTAATTGACAACATAGAACCTGCTAGTAAACTTGTTTTAATCGCTTCAGAGATAATTCACAGACACGAGTGATGACATTGGTGAACATGAAAGCTGAGGCTGATATCAACCAATCTTGCTGATAGGTGAGCATGCCTAAACGGATGCTTCTAACCAAATTTGGTCAAAATCTGCTGTCATTCATGACCAGTAGTAATGTTTAGAAACATGAGGTGAGTAGGCCTAAACACTCACCTGACAGATAGATGTGATAATCATTACTCTACACCTAAATGAATCCTTCTCTTTACATTCAATTTCTTTATTTTAAGAACAGATGAAAGTTCACTGTTAAATATAAATTGTAGATGAAAGAATGTTAATTATTCTGTTATTCATTCTAAATATAATGAATTTTATATTAGCCAAACAAGTAATGAACTCAGAATACATAATGATGGTTCAAAGCAAACTAAAACAGATTCATTACAAAATCTACATGTAAACAAACACATATTCATAATAGTGCCAGAGACAAATTTAGTGTATTACATTTGTATCAGTTCTATTAATCAAATACCATTTTGTTAGAAAAGAAAGAATATATATTTTTTGAAAAATCTGAAACCAAGTATAACTTGGTAAATACAAAATTGCTGCATATTGTTTACTTGTGTTTTGTACAACATGACGTCATGTCAATTATGAATGCAGAGCCTCTGAAGAGAAGAAAGTGCTCATTCAAGAAAGTGGTTGATTTTATATCTATTTTCTCATTGACTTTCGATTTCCATTTGAGACCTGAATTTTCCACTTGTTTATTGTTTATATAGCAGCTTTGGTTACTTTCTGATCATTTGACTTTCCCAAGGTATGAATTCTATCGCCTGTAAAGAAAATATAAAAGAAGTTGACAAACATGTTTAGGTAATCACAAGCTTTGAAACTTACCGAAGATCACAGAGAAATTTTGGGTTATCAGCATCATCTCTCCGAATCAACCACTCTCTAAATGCTGGATGAAAAAACATATAGGAGCTATCCCTCCTCTGATACATAAATCCTGATAACACTTTCAGTCGGTTCTCAAAATCCTGCCATGACAGGAAATGATCTGTGTACCCAGAGTTCACTGTCTCAAAAATTTCCATGGCATTAAGAGGATACAGTGTGGCTAAGCATACCCCTAAAATGGGCGACACTTTCTCAAATGAACGCACACTTGGGAATTTCAGATTGAAATTTAATAAAAATACTTCTGATATATTCATGGGTAAAATCTTGTAGTTAGTGCTCTTTAACACCACACTGCCATTTTCTATCAAGTCAAGAGTTAATTTGGTGTACAGAAATGAACCTTTACTCAACATCTGTAAATGACTGCAGAATTTCACTTGAGTTGATGAATCGAGTTTTCCACTGGGAGCGATATTGTTTTTGATATTAGAACATGTTTCTATCCTATAATTGATGTAATCCTGTATGTCCATAGCTATGACCTCCTCATAAGGACCACGGTCAATACATACATGGTCATATGGTAGTGACTGTGTAATGTCCTGCAGCACACTTTGAACTGTGATTACAAGCTTCAACCACACTGGGAATTCCTCTGCATGACGGACAAGGAATGATGCAATTGTGTCTCCATAATCTGGTTTATGGAACTCTGCTTCATTCAAAGCGTCTATGAGAATAAGACAACATTCTGATGCTATCCTTCCTGCATCCTTAAGAGAGTTGAGAGGTTCAATGATGCCCTTGGTAAGAGCTGTAGTAGGATTTAGTACACATTCCTTCAAGCTGAGCACATGCTGCAGCTGCGGATCCTGAAGTAACATTTCCCGATATGCAGACAGCTGAGGAGCGTGTGACATGCGTGCCGCTAGGCTGTGTATAAACTCAGGCACAAGACAGGTAGCATTGTTGTCTGCTTGACAGAAGTGGAAAGCTACAACCCTGGTACCAAGGTTACGAAGGGCGTTGTAGTCAGAGACCGACTGCTGTGACATTTGGTTGAGAGTTGAGGTTGGGCTAGCTCCTTTGTTGAATGACTTGTCTCTTCTCATACGATGGCTAAAACCTAAAGACAGATTCATTCTTATGTTAGAAAAAGTCTTAAATATGAACAAAATATTTCCTTACAAGAAACTGAAAGCTTAAATAACAGCTATAAACCCTTTAATTCATTGTGAAAATTGTTCCCTTTTTTCAAGTCATTTTTCAGTAAAACAAACATAAAAGTGAACAATAGAGTTTCTGATAGAACAGATTGGTGATCTATTGGTGTCACTTAATATTGTCAGATTAATATTGCTTGTATTTATTTACAAACCTTCAAAATTGCTTCAAAACTTTAAGTGGTCTTATCAGGAACAGACAAATAGAGTGGAGTGCCCAGACATTAAACGGAGGACTTGGGGCAGACATTCAGTGGGGTGACCAGGGACAGATATTTAGTGGAGAGACCTGGGACAGATATTTAGTGGAGTGACCAAGTGGATTGACCAGGGACAGACATCAAGAGGAGTGACCTGTGACAGACATTCAGTGGGGTGACCAGGGACAGATATTAAGTGGAGTGACCTGTGACAGATATTTAGTGGAGAGACCTGGGACAGATATTTAGTGGAGTGACCAGGGATAGATATTTAGTGGAGTGACCAGGGACAGATATTTAGTGGAGTGACCAGGGACAGATATTAAGTGGAGTGACCAGGGACAGATATTTAGTGGAGTGACCAGGGGCAGACACAGACATTTAGTGGGGTGACCAGGGACAGACATTAAGTGGATTGACCAGGGACAGACATCAAGAGGAGTGACCTGTGACAGACATTCAGTGGGGTGACCAGGGACAGATATTAAGTGGAGTGACCTGTGACAGACATCAAAGTGGGATCAATAAGATTTACCTTGAAAAAAAGATAGGGCACCCTAATGTTAACGATATAAGGTTTTTGAACATTTGTAATTACCTTCTACAAGACTGCAGGATGACCCATCATGGAAACAGCTGGAATGAACAAGCTGTTGAATTATTGCAGTCTTGCCAGCACCTATACCGCCTGTTATCACCACTCCTCTTGTCTGATTCATCGGCTCATGTTGCAGAACCTGTACAACCAAAACGTGATAAAACACATGAAAAACTCAACATCTGAGAAACAGCTTCTCTGTTGTCTTGACATAACATGCCTTTCACTGAACACTGTGCAGAATGACATTATTTCGGATACTTTCATGAAATGAGCTGATGTAGATTATACAAAGAAGTAATATTTATCACTAAATATCACTGATGTTTTATTCCAGATGTACCAATTCATATCACAGATATTTTCATAAAATCATTTAAATTTCCACTCACCATTTCCAGCTTATTGAAGAGCCACTCCCTGCCAACAAAGTTTGTTTTACCCTCTATCTGAGGAACTTCCAGGTTAATTGGGGTGAGATGAACCTGGGGAGGTTTGATTGGTGTGATGTTAACTAAAAACAAAAGAAGAAAAAATAAAGCAAAATAAACTTGGATCTAAACACCTGAATTAATGAATTGACCTTACATACCTATCAGGAAATCTCTTACCACGAAATAACCCTAAATCTTTATTAGGAAATCTCTTACCATGAAATAATCCTAAATCTTTATCAGAAAATCTCTTACCACGAAATAACCCTGTACCCTTATCAGGAAATCTCTTACCAGGAAATCACCCTAAATCTTTATCAGGAAATCTCTTACCAGGAAATCACCCTAAATCTTTATCAGGAAATCTCTTACCAGGAAATCACCCTAAATCTTTATCAGGAAATCTCTTACCAGGAAATCACCCTAAATCTTTATCAGGAAATCTCTTACCAGGAAATCACCCTAAATCTTTATCAGGAAATCTCTTACCAGGAAATCACCCTAAATCTTTATCAGAAAATCTCTTACCAGGAAATCACCCTAAATCTTTATCAGAAAATCTCTTGCACTTGTTTCTTACTCAGAAGGGAGAAATTTATCTACATTGCCAGTCCACATTGGTAGATATTCATATCTTACTCAGGTGGGAGAAAGAGCTATCTCATGTGGCTGTTCCACATAGGACCACACTCATATCTTACTCAGGCGGTAGAAAGAGCTATCTCATGTGGCTGTTCCACATAGGACCACACTCATATCTTACTCAGGCGGTAGAAAGAGCTATCTCATGTGGCTGTTCCACATAGGACCACACTCATATCTTACTCAGGCGGTAGAAAGAGCTATCTCATGTGGCTGTTCCACATAGGACCACACTCATATCTTACTCAGGCGGTAGAAAGAGCTATCTCATGTGGCTGTTCCACATAGGACCACACTCATATCTTACTCAGGTGGGAGAAAGAGCTATCTCATGTGGCTGTTCCACATAGGACCACACTCATATCTTACTGATGTGGGAGAAAGAGGTATCCCATTTGGGCGATTCACATTGGTTACTCACATCTTACAGAGAACAAAGGAATACAGCTAAATATGGTAGTGATCAGACACAGGAATCACCTCTTACCTTTACTGTCTGAGTGACCAATTGTGGCACGAGCTGATCGGCGAAATGAAGAAGGACCTCTGTTGAACAGTCCAAGATCTTCTATCTGACCAGGTGTTGATGCTGCAAAACAATGACAAAATACGGTCAGATTACATATTCTAGCTTATTATTGGACTGCTCAATTATTCCCTGAATTTTCTAATCCTATAGTTTGAACACAAAAGGTTTGTTAATATGGATATCTGTATAGTGTTTAACAAGAGATCCCAGTAGAATTTCATCTCCCACCATTGTTTATTCTTTATTCGTTCTTAAATAAGTGAATCTTTATCCTTCTTTTCTTTTCTTTCCTCTACCATATCTGAAAATTCCTCAAAGCACAAAGACCAATGGGAACCTACATATGAAATTAAACAAAGATCCATCAAGTACTTTATAAGATGAAGCATTAACAAGCTTTCTACTGTGGAAATCCAAGTTGGCCTCTTTTCTTTTATTTCTTTTTTCTAATCAGTCCCAACTAGAGGGACCAAGAGAAACCTACATATAAAATTAAACAAAGATCCATCTATTAATTCTCAAGAAACAGTGATAACAAAATATGTTTATGTGAGTAGCCCTTGACAGTGGTGAGTACAATTTACTAACTTGTAATGGAGTGAGGTCGCTGCGTTGTACTGTGTGGGCTAGTCCGTGAGGTGATACAATCAGAACTCTGTTTTCGACCAGACAACAGTGCTCCATACCCCATGTGTATACCAGAAAGTCCCCGCTCACTGCTGGAGGATGCTGTAATTATTAAGGTCACACAGCTGTATAACAAATACACACCAAACATGACTACCTATATACAAACACTGTGTAATGGTTTAATTTTCACTACTCTATACTGAACTCCTTAATACTGTCCTGTTTCATAGTGTAAATCAGATTTGGTTTGACAGAGGACTGTGTCAGAGTGAGATAAAGAACTACATATGTACCTGTGAGTGTTGACAAAGGACTGGTGTCAGAGATTCCATGTTCTGGAGTATTTTCACCACTTGCTAGAGACGACACGCTCGTGAAAGTCTCCTCACTTTGGTTCACAACCTGGGAGTTTGGGGACAGTGTATCCGAACGATCACCTAGCAGCAGTCCCAAACGTGTGATGAGATCGTTCTGAGCAACATCTGGTGGTGGAGGTGGAGGATTTGACGTATCTAGTGAAAAAAACTCATATTATTACTAATTATTACTATTGCTTCATCCAAACTAAAGGAAACCAAATCTAAGTTTCTAAACACTCACAAACTATATCTATTTCGCCACTAGGCTCCACCCTTCTGTCCTTGAGGAATCAGCTAAACAATTCATGCTTCATGCCAATTAACAGTTCTGCCATTCCTACAAGAATTTTACAGAATTTGCTCTACTTCCCTTATTGGGCTCTGCCCATCCTGGGGTCAAGACATACAGTTTATAAAAAAACTGATTCTCCTTCATCAAAGTATGTTTCAGTCGAAAAATCTTATCAAAATCCAATCATACCTATGGGAGGAGTAGGATTTTAAAGGACTTGTTCTATTTCCACTTAGATCCACTTAAGTATAATGTTCTAGTGACAATATGAAGGGCAGAAGAATGCAAGGGTGGACACATTTACTTCCTCCTAGTGGGGACTCAAAATATAGCTTACACAACTCAGAACCATAATTAACATGTACATAGCTTTTGAAATAGATGTCTTCAGCACTTCTTGAAAAGATGTTAAACATTCTAATATGTAATTTGTATCAATTTGATAAAACATTGACTGAGATAGACTGCTCAGTTGCGATGATTCAATGTCTTCACCATTCCACATACACACCTGGACTAAAGCTATTGCCCAACTCCAATGAATGGCCCTCACTGTCCAGCCTTGACAACTCATCAAGGCTATCATTGGTTGTCACGGCAGCTCCGAGGCTTGGGGAACTAATAACAGGACTGCTACTATATCTATGGGAGCTGGGTTCTGCCCTGTATTCCTCCATGGGTGGATGAAGTGGTGGTGTTGGTCCTATGGATGATGTGGTTGGAGATGTTAAAGGCCGAAAATATCGGGGTTTAGCAGGTACTGGAGGACTGAGATGAGATCCTACAGAAAAAAGAATTAGATATAAGTAAATAACGAAGAACTGAAATTAATAAAAACAGGTTTTTAATATTTCTATTTGTTACTATAAATGTGAGATATGATAAATTTACAAACACTTTCACAGGAAATGACTACCAACAGCTATTTGAACTTTTGAAGATATTTGTCCTCAAATCATCTCCGTGCAGTCCTGGATTGTACATTCTTCTAATGTTTTTGAATTCACTGTAGCTGAAGAGGATTTCATGTTCTTTGTAATACATAAGTAATACCCCCCTTGACACACCCCTCATCCTCATTTCTGTTTAGCACTGGCCAGCTGCAGCATATCCAGATGGCCTCCTTGACCAGCTGCCTGAAAAGGTTGTTTTCCAAATTTTGCTGTGTGGAATGATCTGTAAGTGCCAATTTACTGATCTAGGACTGATAGTGATGTCAATTTGATCTGGTGAATTTTCACCTTCTTGGGATTCCGCATCTTTCTGATGCTCACTTAGACCCAGAATCACCTGTCCATCTTTCTGATGCTCACTTAGACCCAGAATCACCTGTCCATCTTTCTGATGCTCACTTAGACCCAGAATCACCTGTCCATCTTTCTGATGCTCACTTAGACCCAGAATCACCTGTCGATTTTTCTGATGCTCACTTAGACCCAGAATCACCTGTCCATCTTTCTGATGCTCACTTAGACCCAGAATCACCTGTCCATCTTTCTGATGCTCACTTAGACACGGAATCACCTGTTGATTTTTCTGACGCTCACTTAGACCCAGAATCACCTGTCCATCTTTCTGATGCTCAGTTAGACCCAGAATCACCTGTCCATCTTTCTGATGCTCACTTAGACCCAGAATCACCTGTCCATCTTTCTGATGCTCACTTAGACCCAGAATCACCTGTCCATCTTTCTGATGCTCACTTAGACCCAGAATCACCTGTCGATTTTTCTGATGCTCACTTAGACCCAGAATCACCTGTCCATCTTTCTGATGCTCACTTAGACCCAGAATCACCTGTCGATTTTTCTGACGCTCACTTAGACCCAGAATCACCTGTCCATCTTTCTGATATACGATGTGCTAAAGTTCTTGCTTCTGCTTTTGTATACCCATTCTGCGACATTCTCTTTGGGTATTTTGTCTTTAAGATGGCCTCGGACAGTTTGATGAATCTTTAGAGGTTTCATGGCTGTTGTAATACCATAACCACGGTAAATCCTCTGAATGGTATCTAACAGACCTCTGATGTAACGGATGACACCCTGTCCTTTCATTTCATTGTTTTTCTTCATGTTTTGTCTTTTATTCTTGTCTTTGCTTTCATAAAACTTTCTGGACTAAACAATCAGGGTATCCACATGTTTTCATGCTGCTACAGCTGTAATTTTGTTTTTTGTTCTTCGATGATGATCATTTCACAATGGCTGAGCAAAATTCACACAATGCCCAACTTTTGGTGTAAGGGGTAGTGAACTCCTGTATCCCTATACTATAGTACCATCATTTTAGTAGGAGGGTGTCAAGTTATGGCATAGTGCCAATGATTTCTTCCTAACAAGTGAATTTGATGCTGTTGGTAGTATCTATGCTATTGATATGCGCAATCAAATCCTTCAGTGACCTGTTCTGGACTATTTCCAACCTTTCATCAACATATCGTTTATATAGACTTGGCTTGAATTCTGGGAGTGCCATTACTAAAGCCTCATTCCAAAGTTCTCCATGAATAAGATGTTCAGAAATACGGTATCTGAGACCTGCCTCTTTTCAGACTTCTTGGATTAGAAAATTTGGATGTGACAGATGAGGAAGTTTTAAAGACCTACCTATTTGTAAATTTCCTGGATTTTGGATATGATCACTCTGATGTTGTTTCTTGATGGGGGTGAAATGTCCATTGGTTTTCACAGTTGAACGATTTGACCCATTTCCATGGGGAACGGGACATCCTGTTAGACAGAAAAATTTGAGAACTTCAATAATTCAATATATATGTACTTGATGGATGATGAAACCTGTCTAAATAGAAGGAGGATGTAACATAATAACTAAGGAACAACGAGAATATACATAGAAATAAGATGAGAGATTAATGCTGAAGTTATTTAATAGGTCTGTAAAATAAAGGGTCCAACAACATATAAGATATCATTATATTAATTCTATGAAATTACGTTACAACATGTCCATATATTAATTAAGTATGTAAAATGAGGGTTCAACATTATAAATTATAAGATATTTATCTAACAGGTCTGTTGAATGAGGGTCATCAATGAAAAGATATTTTAGGTCTGAGAAATGAGGATCAAACAATTTTTAAGTTTGTGAAATTAGGGTCCAGTATGATAAGATATTTATGAATGAAAATTCAGAAAGATCCATCCATCTGAATGTAGGGCGATTTAAATGGTAGGTAAATAAAATGTTTTTGAAGGTGTTTCATTTCTTTGTTTTCTTTTCGACTATAACGTGATCTTCTACATGTCTTCCATGAGGTAAAGGGAAATAATCCAATATGATTACCATGATCATGACCTCAATATGAATTGTTCCTGTGCATAGTGCTCAGCTGAATTCTGACATGACCATTGTCCAAACAAATTGTGCACTATATGAGCATATTTACAGTATATAAAGAAACTTTATAGCACTCCTTCACAGGTAACAACTCGCCAAAAGTAAGTATCCTTGGTCATATGAAACTTCAGAAGATTCTCAAAGATGTTTCACATTCTGACCTGTATTACCTCAAAAATAGGTCAAGGTTATTTAGTAACACAAGTTTTGAAGAGCTCTACCCTAAGTACCTGATGGCAAAATATTAAGGACTGCACTTAATCAGTATTATGACCATGGAGCTTTTGGTTATTCTGGAAAAGTCAAACAATTTCACATATTTGGTCCCATTGACTTTGAAAGTGGATTCAGGTTATTAATTTGAAAATTTAAAAAAAAGCCCTCTTCAATAGATTTATACTAGTCAAATATCTGCACTCTATGCATCTTTATTACTGACAAGTTGTTTTTGAAGGGAAAAGTTGATGTGTAAATGGATAGCAGACATCACACATCATAACATCACTTGACTTTAGGACAGGCCAGTCAAAAAATATTGTTTCACAATGGTTAATAGGAATTAGAAATTTAACAGGTACGTACTGTTATCACACATAGGACAGCTTTCATAGGTGACCAGACAAGTGAAGCAGAGCTCATGTCCACATGCCTCCTGCAACTTTCGTTTCTTGCCTTTGTCATATGGCATGTGGCATACCGGACACACGTTTCGGTTCTTTCCATCCATATTCAGCTCTCGGATCACATCAAGATCTGCAAAACAGTAAACATAAACAGTAAATGGAACACACAATTCAGGTGGTCGACATTAACAGTAAATGGAACACACAATTCAGGTGGTCGACATTAACAGTAAATGGAACAACATGTCAAGTGGTCGACATTAACAGTAAATGGAACAACATGTCAGGTGGTCGACATTAACAGTAAATGGAACAACATGTCAAGTGGTCGACATTAACAGTAAATGGAACAACATGTCAGGTGGTCGACATTAACAGTAAATGGAACAACATGTCAGGTGGTCAACATTAACAGTAAATGGAACAACATGTCAGGTGGTCGACATTAACAGTAAATGGAACAACATGTCAGGTGGTCGACATTAACAGTAAATGGAACAACATGTCAAGTGGTCGACATTAACAGTAAATGGAACAACATGTCAGGTGGTCGACATTAACAGTAAATGGAACAACATGTCAAGTGGTCGACATTAACAGTAAATGGAACAACATGTCAGGTGGTCGACATTAACAGTAAATGGAACAACATGTCAGGTGGTCAACATTAACAGTAGTAAATGGAACAACATGTCAGGTGGTCAACATAAACAGTAAATAGAACAACATGTCAGGTGGTCAACATTAACAGTAAATGGAACATGTCAGGTGGTCAACATTAACAGTAAATAGAACAACATGTCAGGTGGTCAACATAAACAGTAAATAGAACAACATGTCAGGTGGTCAACATAAACAGTAAATAGAACAACATGTCAGGTGGTCAACATAAACAGTAAATAGAACAACATGTCAGGTGGTCAACATTAACAGTAAATGGAACAACATGTCAGGTGGTCAACATAAACAGTAAATAGTACAACATGTCAGGTGGTCAACATAAACAGTAAATGGAACAACATGTCAGGTGGTCGGCATAAACAGTAAATAGAACAACATGTCAGGTGGTCAACATTAACAGTAAATGGAACAACATGTCAGGTGGTCAACATTAACAGTAAATAGAACAACATGTCAGGTGGTCAACATAAACAGTAAATAGAACAACATGTCAGGTGGTCAACATTAACAGTAAATAGAACAACATGTCAGGTGGTCAACATAAACAGTAAATAGAACAACATGTCAGGTGGTCAACATTAACAGTAAATGGAACAACATGTCAGGTGGTCAACATAAACAGTAAATAGAACAACATCTCAGGTGGTCAACATAAACAGTAAATGGAACAACATGTCAGCTGGTCGGCATAAACAGTAAATAGAACAACATGTCAGGTGGTCAACATTAACAGTAAATGGAACACTTCAGGTGGTCAACATTAACAGTAAATAGAACAACATCTCAGGTGGTCAACATTAACAGTAAATGGAACATGTCAGGTGGTCAACATAAACAGTAAATAGAACAACATGTCAGGTGGTCAACATAAACAGTAAATAGAACAACATGTCAGGTGGTCAACATAAACAGTAAATGGAACACTTCAGGTGGTCAACATTAACAGTAAATGGAACAACATCTCAGGTGGTCAACATAAACAGTAAATGGAACACTTCAGGTGGTTAACATAATTAAATAAAAAAGGATAAACACCACAAATACCATGCTTTTATGATGTGTCAGACAGGTAATCAGGTGATACAGATTTGATTCTTGTTAGGTTGTCTTTCTATTTATTTGTTAACCAGGTTGCAGATATAATATGACAACCAATCCATGGTTTAGTAATGACAAGGTCGTCTGTGTAGTGAGACTTCTGTACCATCTGGTCATTTTAACATTCTATTGTGATACCATCATACTTATTGTGATGTCAGTCTTCCATGAACTCAGTAAAATGATACCAGCAGGATGAAATAACTCGATGATCAGCATAGCAGTGAATGTTTTAGCTATTTAGGTAATACATCCCTTTCTGCTGACATTAACAATTATGTCTTTATGTAATATTATGTGTATTAAACACTAATAGCTGACAACATTCCTTGTCTCACTGAGTAGTGGTGTTTTTGTATGAATACAGACTCTCTGTAACAAACCAGATGGTTGAATTAAATCAGATATGTATTATTTCTATCCTTTCCATTCTTTTCTGTCCTATTTCTTGCTCTGAACACTGAACATGGGCCAAATGGCCACCTGTCAGCCATTTTGTTATATTAATATTGCTGGGGACCTTTGTGAATTTACATATGAAATTAAAGAATGACCCATCCAGTAGTTCTCTAGAAATAGTGTTCAACCAACAGAATTAACTAACTGTAACTGCCAAAATCCACCAAATCAGTCGGTCTTTCATCTTGTTTTTTTCCCCCCATCAGTCCTAAAATGGGCAACGCATAACCATACAGACAAAGGTGAACCTACATATAAAAATTGAGAATGCTTTATATATGTATTTAACGTAGCTAGAAATTGGAACAACAAATTAATTTTGTAAATATCCAAAACCTCTGCCTGTTGGCCATTTTGTTTTTCTGATGCGAGTCCATAAAAAACAAAGATCCATCTGTTCCTTTCTAGAAAATGTGATAGATTCTATGTCTATATTTAAGATTGCTACCTGTCAGCAAATTACTTTTTCTGATCTATAAATAGGGACCAGGACATATCTACACGAGTTTTGTAATGGATTCCATTAGTAATTCCCGACAAGAATTATTTATTATGGACCAATGGATGGCCGACATACAAATCATAGATTCATAGCAATTTTAACAGCCCACCATCTGAATCCGAAAGAATTAAGCATGCACACTGTGAATATGACACTTGACTCACATACATGTATCTGACTCACCTGTGTTTGTAGATCATGTACACCAACACTTTGCTCACATACCTGACTCACCTTTTATAATTCAGCAGTTAGGATGGAGACATGTGAGAATACCGGCCATGTATGTCAGAGTTGACCTACCAAACCTGCTTTAGTTGTGTACACTATGTATACTGCTTGTAGTCAATGTTAACCTGTACATCAGCACCTCTTTATAACACCTGTCACATCTATATTACATTTTCCTTAAACTCAAATCTGACAGTTACCTGTCCAATACATACCTGTACAGGTAATAATACACCTGTGGTTTTGCCTATGAACATTCCTAATGGGTTGTATATGTATAACAGATAAACGAGATTTCACTTTTCAATCCCGTTGTAGAGATGTCATTACAGACCCTACATACCTCACAGGTAGTTTACTACACACTTTCCAGAAGATTCTCTCAACAACTATCCCATTTGATGTGCAGGACTCATCACCCTTCACATTATACATTTTTTCACTTCTGTTTTGTGTCGTCATTTCCGTTTTTCAGCCTGTTCATGCAGTAGTGTAACTTTAGTTCAGACTGAGTAAACACCAGCACATATGAATGTGTAGTAATCAATGTGTACACCGGGGTCAATGTCAAAAGGTTAGTTTTGGTCGACAGAGTGTCACATATCAAACAGACATTTTCCAAGCAACATACATTGCTGTATGGGAGAAGTAAAATTTAATTTGAATACATGTATCGGTCTCATTACACATTCCATGTAAACAGTAATCTTGGATGGTTTAGGCAAAGTTTGGAAGTGCACCAAGTCAGGATCCAGACTTGATTTGTACATACACTGTCTATCGCAACTACGCTAACACTCTTTCAAACTCAATAGACTGCAAAGGCTGTAATTTTCAAGGCTTCTATTTTCAAATCCTTTCAAGTAGAAAATTAAACTATAAAGAATAGACATGTGCACCTTGACAATAAAAAAAGAGAGTCTATTTCAAGACTTCAGTTACAACATGACTTTGGGAAATATCAAGCCAATCTGAACCAGGACAACATGCAAAATTGCAGTGCCATGTAGGTTTATAGAAAATATGAACATGAGAACACTGTGTAGGTGTGCGGAAATATTAACCTGAGAACACTGTGAAGGTATATAGAAATATTAACCTGAGAACACTATGTAGGTGTTGAGAAATATTAACCTGAGAACACTATGTAAGTATATAGAAATATTAACCTGAGAACACTGTGTAGGTATATAGAAATATTAACCTGAGAACACTGTGTAGGTATATAGAAATATTAACCTGAGAACACTATGTAGGTTTGTAGAAATATTAACCTGAGAACACTGTGAAGGTGTATAGAAATATTAACCTGAGAACACTGTGAAGGTATATAGAAATATTAACCTGAGAACACTGTGTAGGTATATAGAAATATTAACCTGAGAACACTATGTAGGTATATAGAAATATTAACCTGAGAACACTATGTAGGTATGTAGAAATATTAACCTGAGAACACTATGTAGGTATATAGAAATATTAACCTGAGAACACTGTGTAGGTGTTGAGAAATATTAACCTGAGAACACTGTGAAGGTATACAGAAATATTAACCTGAGAACAGTGTGTAGGTATATAGAAATATTAACCTGAGAACACTGTGAAGGTATGTAGAAATATTAACCTGAGAACACTGTGTAGGTGTATAGAAATATTAACCTGAGAACACTCTGTAGGTGTTGAGAAATATTAACCTGAGAACACTGTGTAGGTATATAGAAATATTAACCTGAGAACACTATGTAGGTATGTAGAAATATTAACCTGAGAACACTGTGTAGGTGTATAGAAATATTAACCTGAGAACACTGTGTAGGTATATAGAAATATTAACCTGAGAACACTATGTAGGTATGTAGAAATATTAACCTGAGAACACTGTGAAGGTGTATAGAAATATTAACATGAGAACACTCTGTAGGTATACAGAAATATTAACCTGAGAACACTGTGAAGGTATATAGAAATATTAACCTGAGAACACTGTGTAGGTATATAGAAATATTAACCTGAGAACACTGTGAAGGTATACAGAAATATTAACCTGAGAACACTCTGTAGGTATACAGAAATATTAACCTGAGAACACTGTGAAGGTATACAGAAATATTAACCTGAGAACAATCTGTAGGTATATAGAAATATTAACCTGAGAACACTGTGTAGGTATATAGAAATATTAACCTGAGAACACTGTGAAGGTATACAGAAATATTAACCTGAGAACACTATGTAGGTATATAAAAATATTAACCTGAGAACACTGTGTAGGTATATAGAAATATTAACCTGAGAACACTGTGTAGGTGTTGAGAAATATTAACCTGAGAACAGTGTGTAGGTATATAGAAATATTAACCTGAGAACACTGTGTAGGTGTATAGAAATATTAACCTGAGAACACTGTGTAGGTATATAGAAATATTAACCTGAGAACACTGTGTAGGTATATAGAAATATTAACCTGAGAACACTATGTAGGTATGTAGAAATATTAACCTGAGAACACTGTGTAGGTGTATAGAAATATTAACCTGAGAACACTGTGTAGGTATATAGAAATATTAACCTGAGAACACTATGTAGGTATGTAGAAATATTAACCTGAGAACACTGTGAAGGTGTATAGAAATATTAACCTGAGAACACTCTGTAGGTATACAGAAATATTAACCTGAGAACACTGTGTAGGTATACAGAAATATTAACCTGAGAACACTCTGTAGGTATACAGAAATATTAACCTGAGAACACTGTGTAGGTGTTGAGAAATATTAACCTGAGAACAGTGTGTAGGTATATAGAAATATTAACCTGAGAACACTGTGTAGGTGTATAGAAATATTAACCTGAGAACACTGTGTAGGTATATAGAAATATTAACCTGAGAACACTGTGTAGGTATATAGAAATATTAACCTGAGAACACTATGTAGGTATGTAGAAATATTAACCTGAGAACACTGTGTAGGTGTATAGAAATATTAACCTGAGAACACTGTGTAGGTATATAGAAATATTAACCTGAGAACACTATGTAGGTATGTAGAAATATTAACCTGAGAACACTGTGAAGGTGTATAGAAATATTAACCTGAGAACACTCAGTAGGTATACAGAAATATTAACCTGAGAACACTGTGTAGGTATACAGAAATATTAACCTGAGAACACTCTGTAGGTATACAGAAATATTAACCTGAGAACACTGTGAAGGTATACAGAAATATTAACCTGAGAACACTGTGTAGGTGTATAGAAATATTAACCTGAGAACACTCTGTAGGTGTTGAGAAATATTAACCTGAGAACACTGTGAAGGTGTTGAGAAATATTAACCTGAGAACACTGTGTAGGTATATAGAAATATTAACCTGAGAACACTATGTAGGTATATAGAAATATTAACCTGAGAACACTGTGTAGGTATATAGAAATATTAACCTGAGAACACTATGTAGGTGTATAGAAATATTAACCTGAGAACACTGTGTAGGTGTTGAGAAATATTAACCTGAGAACAATGTGTAGGTATATAGAAATATTAACCTGAGAACACTATGTAGGTATATAGAAATATTAACCTGAGAACACTGTGTAGGTGTTGAGAAATATTAACCTGAGAACACTGTGTAGGTATATAGAAATATTAACCTGAGAACACTATGTAGGTATACAGAAATATTAACCTGAGAACACTGTGAAGGTGTTGAGAAATATTAACCTGAGAACACTGTGTAGGTATATAGAAATATTAACCTGAGAACACTGTGTAGGTATTGAGAAATATTAACCTGAGAACACTGTGTAGGTATATAGAAATATTAACCTGAGAACACTGTGTAGGTATTGAGAAATATTAACCTGAGAACACTGTGAAGGTGTTGAGAAATATTAACCTGAGAACACTGTGTAGGTATATAGAAATATTAACCTGAGAACACTGTGTAGGTATTGAGAAATATTAACCTGAGAACACTGTGAAGGTGTTGAGAAATATTAACCTGAGAACACTGTGTAGGTATATAGAAATATTAACCTGAGAACACTGTGAAGGTATACAGAAATATTAACCTGAGAACACTGTGAAGGTATACAGAAATATTAACCTGAGAACACTATGTAGGTATATAAAAATATTAACCTGAGAACACTGTGTAGGTATATAGAAATATTAACCTGAGAACACTGTGTAGGTGTTGAGAAATATTAACCTGAGAACATTGTGTAGGTATATAGAAATATTAACCTGAGAACACTATTGAGGTTTATAGAAATATTAACCTGAGAACACTGTGAAGGTATACAGAAATATTAACCTGAGAACACTGTGAAGGTATACAGAAATATTAACCTGAGAACACTGTGTAGGTGTGTGGAAATATTAACCTGAGAACACTGTGAAGGTATACAGAAATATTAACCTGAGAACACTGTGAAGGTATACAGAAATATTAACCTGAGAACACTATGTAGGTATATAAAAATATTAACCTGAGAACACTGTGTAGGTATATAGAAATATTAACCTGAGAACACTGTGTAGGTGTTGAGAAATATTAACCTGAGAACATTGTGTAGGTATATAGAAATATTAACCTGAGAACACTATTGAGGTTTATAGAAATATTAACCTGAGAACACTGTGAAGGTATACAGAAATATTAACCTGAGAACACTGTGAAGGTATACAGAAATATTAACCTGAGAACACTGTGTAGGTGTGTGGAAATATTAACCTGAGAACACTGTGAAGGTATATAGAAATATTAACCTGAGAACACTGTGAAGGTATATAGAAATATTAACCTGAGAACACTATGTAGGTATATAGAAATATTAACCTGAGAACACTATGTAGGTGTTTAGAAATATTAACCAGAAAAAAACA
Organism: Ylistrum balloti; assembly: GCF_031769215.1. Taxonomy (NCBI): domain Eukaryota; kingdom Metazoa; phylum Mollusca; class Bivalvia; order Pectinida; family Pectinidae; genus Ylistrum; species Ylistrum balloti. The sequence goes on from NW_026782081.1 coordinate 211,343, forward strand.
TACTATACAGAATTGTCTCTACTCAGTAGGTCACATGAAATAAACTATATAGATTGTGTTTGTTAAGTATGTTACACTAAATAAACTATACAGAATTGACTCTGGTCTACAAGTTACACTGAATAAACTGTACAGAAATGCCTCTGGTAATTTACACTAAATAAACTATGGTCTTGTCTCTTCTTAATGGGAGTAAATTTACCACACATCACAACAGATCAATAATGTAAACTTTGATTGGAGAAAAAGGTTGTTAACATGTAACACAATCTGTAAGGAGGATTGTGACCCTATATCTTAAAAAAGGGATATATAATATATCTACCTGTATGACGCCCTTTGTTAAGCCACTGTTCACAGTAGTAAATATGTAGCTGACATCAGAAGTTGTTGGTAGAACAAGAACATGTAAAATTTATCTAATGGCTTCTCTGGTGCAACTCGGGTTAAGCAAGCTATATCTATACAGGTGTATACAGGTACATATACACAGGTAACGAGTACAAAAGACAATGTGTGGCTAATCTGTCATTGTCTCTAGACCAACCTATCGGTGATTACCAGTTCTCAATGAGTCAAATAAATCTACCAGGTAAGCCCTTTTGACATGTGTATTAATTCTGCTTAACGCACAAAGAGATTTTAAAGGGTATTCATACCATGCCAACAATACAGAGCTTAAATTCAAGACTTTTATGAATGAATTTATTTTATTTGTCTTACGGAACGAAAAAATGGTTATACAAAACAAATTTGACAGAAAACTGTGCTGAATAGTCAGATTGAACTTCCTTAAGCCAGGAGGGAATCTAATTTTTTTTTACAAATAGAAAATTGTTAAACATGACTGCACTAATTCAGTTTGAATTATCTGAAAGCCCAGCAATGTTATATATGCCTAAAGGTTTGGTATTTCAAATATTTTCAAATTAAAGCTCAGTCACCCAACCTTTTGATGGGGCATTAAAAACCAAAGGGTAAATTCTTATATCATTACTGCCTTTTTCTTTTGATTCCCAGTATGAGTTTATACAGTTATAGTGTTAGTATCTTAACTTTATAAAAATATTACCCAGAAATATCGGTAATGTCCCTTGAGATTTGCCATGTACATCCGAGGGTCAATTATTACATAACAAGAGGCCTAAAGGCCTTACTGGTCACCTGCGTCACAATACTTCTTGTAACATGTCATAGAAATGATTTTGTTAAAAAGGTAATATAACTTTCACTACATTTATATTGTTAACATAAAGCAAATGCAAATTGTGTATGCATTAACTGCTGTCCCATGCTAAGGCTTCTAAACCAAGTTTTAATAAAAAGAAATTACACTAAAGATTTTAATTTTCCTATATAAAATCTTCCATCCAGGAACAGTAGAACATCTTTGACAATTCAGTCAATGTGGCCCATTTTAGACCCCGCCCATCAGCCCCTGGGGATTAGTCAAGGTAAATATGAGCATCTCATCAAACTGTCAGCTTATACTAATAAAAAAAATATTGATCCAAGTTCAAATGAATTCTGGAAATTATGCTCAAAAATGTAATTTTCCTATATAAAATAGCGTCAATTTTACCCCTTCCTCAAGGGTAAATGTGAGACCCTTGGGTCATGAAATTTACAATTTTTATGAAGCACTGTAAGACACTTCAATCCATGAAGAGTATTTGGTTCTTCCTTATTAGGGTATTGAGAAGATTTTTGAATTTTCAGTCAATTTGACCCATTTTTGACCATGCCAAACAGCCCCTGGGGGTCAGCCGAGGTCAATATGTGCATCTGATAAAAGTCTCATCTTAAACTAATAATTCTAACCCGGTTTGAACTATTTCCAATATAAAATAAACAAATAATGTCCAAAAATGTGATTTTCCTATATAAACTATAGTAAACTTTACCCCCTCCCCAGGGGGAAATGTGAGACCCTGGAGTCAAGGAATTTACAATTTTGGTAAAGCATCTGAAGGCCTTTACATCTATGGAGAGAACTTGAGTCTAACATTCCTGGAATTACAGAAGATTTTTTGAAGTTTCAATCAACTTGACCCTTTTTGGCCTTGCTCCTCAGGCCCCTGGGAGTTGGGGATCATATCATTTACAATTTTGGTGTGCCTTAAGCCATGGACGGTTTCTGTAAAATTTCATTGAGTTCAAGAGTTTTCCAGAAGAAGTAGAAAATGTTAAAAAGTTCACAACGCTTTATGCCACACAAAAGGGGATCATGATAGATCACCCTGAGACTTTGTTAGTGGTAATATTCTGCACAATATATGGACCTATTTGGTAAGCTGGTTATAAATATCACATATCTTAATCGATATTCTACTAGTTGTTATAAATGGACTCTGATCTTCAGATAATCAATATAGAAATCAAATGTAACTCTGAAGGTATCAAAAGAGATATTGTAAATGCACCATGGTCATGTTTAGACATGTTTGATAGTATAGATGTTAGGCTGCACACTTTCCAAACACTGTTCCTGGATATAGTTGTCAAACATTCCCAACTAAAGAAATGAAAGAATTCAAAATAAGTTGATTCTATAAAGTTGACAATACAAATAAGAAACAAAATGTTCAATGTCATATATCATCAATTGAGAAACAAAGTGTCAGCTATGATAAAATCTGTAAAATCTCACTACTTGACTCCATTCTGGATAAGTGTAAAATGCTAATACCTATAAGAGAAAGAGACCCATAGGGCCTGCATCACTCGCCTTGCTTTGCTTGACTGAAATTGCTTTATCAAAACTGAAGGAAAGGGAATTCTAATATCTAAATACACAACATAAAACATTTCTATTCTGCTCTCGACCCTTCCTAGGGAGTCAGCCTAACCATCCATACTTGAGATCAAACTGAGACAGAATCCTGCCATTCCTAACACAGAAGAGGGATGTTAAAGAATTTGTTCTATTTCCAAAAGAGGCAGATATCCCTCTTTTACACAAAATTTATTCCCTTTCATCCAAGAATGCTTCAGACCAAATTTAAGCAAAATCCCATAATTCCTGCAAGAGTAGGATTCTGAAGAATTTGCACAATTTCCTCTTCTTGGCCCATCCCCTTCAATTCCAGGGGCCTATGACCCACTGTTTATACAAAGACTTTCTCCTCTTCCCCTAAGAATGCTTCTGATGAAATTTGGTCAAAATCTGCTTAGTTGATCATGACTAGAAGCAATTTGTAGTAAAAGTTGACAGATGGATGAAAGGATGGCAGACACCACAGTATGGTATAAGCTCACTGGCCCGTTGGACAAGGTGAGGAAAAACTTAAAAGAAATGATATCAAAAGAAATCTTCATACATACCTCGTTTTTATAAAAGATGTATAATTCCTTCATCCTATTCAGATTATCACTAGGTTTGGGCGGTACTGATGGGGAACCACTTGTCAGTGTAGGGGAATCACTATTTACATTGGGTGGGGTTGGGGGAAATCTCTTTACGGAGAATTTTGCAGAGTATGTTGGTAAGTTTCGATGTTTAGTTTGCCTTGTTATATAACAAAAACATGTACACCACGCAACATCAGGCTTATCTAGGTATCAGTTCCCCCAAATATTTTAAGCTGGAGTCATGAAATTTTTCATGAAAGTCTAGAAACATTTTGGTATTACATGCAGATTAAAGTATTAACGCTACAAAATCAATAACATTTGCAAACATTGAAAAATTGGCAAAATGACTTGTTCTTGATCCCAACAAAATGTTACGCAGGGGGAATCTCTTTCAATAACAAGATGAAAGATTAAAGATTTACAGAAAAGAATATTCCATGCACATTTTATTACAGTGAAGCATTTTAATACATCGTAAGAAAGTGATTTCTGTAAATGAGTTATACTCCAACAGGTACACACTTCAGAACACAAAATGTTGATCTTACTGAACACACATACTACAGATCACAGGAGTGTCCCCACAGGTAAACTGAATACAAAAACAGGGAAATGATTCAGCCATTACGTCCTTTTAAATTATCATGGCTGCCACCCCAGAGATACATGTTCATTGATGTTGTCACTAAATTACTGAACCATTTCGCCAGTTATGGATACAATAGACACTAGTCTGGAGTTCATGTACTAATAAACACCATTTCATCGCTACAGTCTTTATAACAATATCCATAAACTGCAGTCTCTTTATTTAAAGACATTCTCTTCTAATATTTCATTGAGAACAAATCATTATTAAACAAATCTGAGGTATGTATCCTACACATATTTGTACTTAACGTGATATCTGTCCACGTAGTAGGACCAATGATATCACTCTTACTCTGAATATGCCTCTTTGACAGCACGAACAAAAATATTTTTAGATTGACTGCCGCATGAAAATTTCCACGCTGTGAACAAATTGGAGGCTGACTAATCAACAATATCCATTTTCACAGAATAAAACAATTTCTAAGTAAAAATCTACAAAATACAAGGATGTAAAGTTTAAGGCACAGAATATAATTTATAATTGAGAAAAAAAAAACAGGAAGCAACAATGCTTTTACATTGTTTAATATTCACAGACAGTAGCGCCTTATGCTCTAGTCCAGTGGTCATGTAGATTTTTACTTGGGAGTGTCCTTAATGTATGTACATCCATGGCCATGGAATTTGTACTGTAGAAATAAAACTACAAAACAAAACACTTTGGTTTTAATTAGGTCACCTGATTATAGGTCATGGTCTTTATTTCTCATGGTGTGGTATTTTTTTTGTGAGCAGGGTAACTTGAGTAAATATGGAATTAATGAAAGTAGGTATGCAGCTTTATATATGACCTCAGATGAGTTCAGCACTATTGTGACCAACTTGATTGTGAGCTACAGAGAGATGGCCCTGCACTATAGTTTTCTTACCACTGGACTTTGTGAAAACATAGACTTAGGAAAACATAACAAACATTTTGGTTAAACTTAAGATATAGGATGATTTTGTCTATAAGACTGAATCCATTATAACCTTCAGAGTGATAGCCCTTTAATTACCATTGGACATGATAATTTGGGTAAATATGATGGATTTTTCACAACACTTGGTATGCAGCCTTATATAAAAAGGGACTGTTCAGCTCACCTGGCTTTGTTTGGCTGAAATTTCTTCATCCAAACTAACGAAAAAGAAATTCATCTAAGCATGCTTCAGATCAAAATGGTACCAAATCCATATATTCCTACAGAAGAAGGATTTTTAAAGCATCTGCTCTCTTTCCTTATGGGCCCTGCCCTTACTGCCCCAGTCAGCTGTCAGACCTACCATTTATACAATATTCCTTCACCAAAGGATTCTACAGTCCAAATCTGGACAGAATATAAGAATTCCTGCAGAACAGGGAAGATTTTAAATGATTTCCCCTAATCCCCAGCCAACTGAACCCATAGGGCCATGAACCATTTATACAAACTTGGTTCTCCTTCCACAAAGGATGCTTCTGACCAAATTTGGTCAAAACCTGTTCAGTCCTACAGTTTCAGTAAAACTTCGCAGACAGTGGATGCAGTCCCATGGCATAAGCTCATTGGTACTTCAGACCAGGTGAGCTAAAAATGCACATATGAAAAGAATGTGTTCAAATAACAAAATTAAAGGGTATAAAGATAAGCAACTTTTCACTATTATTGGGAATCGTGATTTATATAGTCATCCATATTAATATCATATGTTTGAGGTTATTTATTTATTTATAGGAACCTACTTTTGGTGGCAAAACTTGTAATGTGAATGATTAACACTGCTCATCCTTGGGTCAACTGAAGTTGCTGGATTGATCATGTTATTCAGGGTTATCAACATTCAATGGCTGCCACAAACGAGTACCATAACTTTTCATTATGCCTGTCAAGATCAATTATCAAGTGAAGAGCAAGTAATCATAAATTTGTAATATTTGTTGATATAACCTTCTGTCTTACTTATCCGAATAACTTGATCAAATCAACATTTTAAAGACTGTTGTGACTTTTTTTTCTAATTCTTATAATGTTAATGATAAATATGTAATGTTTCAGTTGAAACAAAAACATGATTATGGTACATTGTGTTGTCAAGAGGATGTCACCTTGCTAAGAAAACACCCCTTGGAAATAACCAGCCAATGTAAACAGTGAAAAACATATAATACACATGCTGTATAATCTGTCTACATGTACCCTTATATCAACACCATGGGTTAACTGTTTCACGACTTATTGAACAACCAACCATAGACCTCCTAATCTCAAGCGGCTGATCAAAAAATGAAAGTCACATGTGGTCTCTTCATTTCTGTGGAGAGACCAATTCTAAGACACTTTTTATGTAATATTAAAGATATGAATCAAGACAGACCCATGATTATTAATAAATACATTAAATGGTTTAGCTGAAGTCTACAGTAAAATATAAGATAAATGAGTACACTTGTACAGATTTATTGAATAAAGTACCCTGGCCTACTGGTCAAACCGATTAAACGAAAATGACTGCATGCTGAGACATGTTAATAGGCCTATGTAACAGATTACTTACAATTACAAAGGAAAACATGAAGATAATAATTGTATTTATGTTGAATCTTTGCGAATAACCTCAATCGCTGTTTTATTAATTGAATGATTTTCATTTAATCATAAGCAATACTATCACCAGTCTTGAGTGTTTTGACCGAGTAAAACAAAGAGAGATATTAATTCTGACAGAAATTCTCCATTAAAGGGCATATACCTGGAGCACATCTTTTGCACATTCCCGATCCAAAAAAGATATCCCTATGACACATGTTTAAAACATCCGTGTCAAAAGACGATGAAATATGAGGAAACTATAGCTTCACTTTGATTCATTGGTCCTGGCTCATCTCAATTAAATTATAATAGTCTCATACATATTCTATTTACTTTGTTTAAGTTGAATTATTTGAAGACTGGAGTGCGAGATTCAGAACTTTATGATAATGATAGATATTAAGCATGTGATAATAGACAGAGCTGCTAAAAATCTGCCAGTAATGAAGGGTGAGCCTTGTTCCTTACTGAAACCAACGCTAGCATTTCATCTCATCGGATACTCTAATGGAAAATATAAATGTTTCAAAGAAATATAACTGTCATTCATAAAGAAACAAAAAATATCCTGTATACAGCCAAGTGATGAACCCTACCAAAGTAGACAGGAGAACAATATGATCCTCTATATAACGAAGTGATGAACCCTTAAAGTGAAAGTAGACATGAGAACAATATGATCCTCTATATAGCCAAGTGATGAACCCTTAAAGTGAAAGTAGACAGGAGAACAATATGATCCTCTATATAGCCAAGTGATGGACCCTACCAAAGTAGACAGAAGAACAATATGATCCTCTATATAGTGAAGTGATGGACCCTACCAGTGAAAGTAGACAGAACAATATGATCCTCTATATAGCCAAGTGATGAACCCTACCAAAGTAGACAGGAGAACAATATGATCCTCTATATAGTGAAGTGATGGACCCTACCAGTGAAAGTAGACAGAACAATATGATCCTCTATATAGCCAAGTGATGAACCCTTAAAGTGAAAGTAGACAGGAGAACAATATGATCCTCTATATAGCCAAGTGATGAACCCTTAAAGTGAAAGTAGACAGGAGAACAATATGATCCTCTATATAGCCAAGTGATGAACCCTACCAGTGAAAGTAGACAGAACAATATGATCCTCTATATAGCCAAGTGATGAACCCTTAAAGTGAAAGTAGACAGGAGAACAATATGATCCTCTATATAGCCAAGTGATGAACCCTACCAGTGAAAGTAGACAGGAGAACAATATGATCCTCTATATAGCCAAGTGATGAACCCTTAAAGTGAAAGTAGACAGGAGAACAATATGATCCTCTATATAGCCAAGTGATGAACCCTACCAGTGAAAGTAGACAGGAGAACAATATGATCCTCTATATAGCCAAGTGATGAACCCTTAAAGTGAAAGTAGACAGGAGAACAATATGATCCTCTATATAGCCAAGTGATGAACCCTACCAGTGAAAGTAGACAGAACAATATGATCCTCTATATAGCCAAGTGATGAACCCTTAAAGTGAAAGTAGACAGGAGAACAATATGATCCTCTATATAGCCAAGTGATGAACCCTACCAGTGAAAGTAGACAGGAGAACAATATGATCCTCTATATAGCCAAGTGATGAACCCTTAAAGTGAAAGTAGACAGGAGAACAATATGATCCTCTATATAGCCAAGTGATGAACCCTACCAGTGAAAGTAGACAGAACAATATGATCCTCTATATAGCCAAGTGATGAACCCTTAAAGTGAAAGTAGACAGGAGAACAATATGATCCTCTATATAGCCAAGTGATGAACCCTACCAGTGAAAGTAGACAGGAGAACAATATGATCCTCTATATAGCCAAGTGATGAACCCTTAAAGTGAAAGTAGACAGGAGAACAATATGATCCTCTATATAGCCAAGTGATGAACCCTACCAGTGAAAGTAGACAGAACAATATGATCCTCTATATAGCCAAGTGATGAACCCTTAAAGTGAAAGTAGACAGGAGAACAATATGATCCTGTATACAGCCAAGTGATGGACCCTACCAAAGTAGACAGGAGAACAATATGATCCTCTATATAGCCAAGTGATGAACCCTTAAAGTGAAAGTAGACAGGAGAACAATATGATCCTGTATACAGCCAAGTGATGGACCCTACCAAAGTAGACAGGAGAACAATATGATCCTCTATATAGCCAAGTGATGAACCCTACCAGTGAAAGTAGACAGGAGAACAATATGATCCTGTATACAGCCAAGTGATGGACCCTACCAAAGTAGACAGGAGAACAATATGATCCTCTATATAGCCAAGTGATGAACCCTACCAGTGAAAGTAGACAGGAGAACAATATGATCCTGTATACAGCCAAGTGATGAACCCTACCAAAGTAGACAGGAGAACAATATGATCCTCTATACAGCCAAGTGATGAACCCTACCAAAGTAGACAGGAGAACAATATGATCCTCTATACAGCCAAGTGATGAACCCTACCAAAGTAGACAGGAGAACAATATGATCCTCTATATAGCCAAGTGATGAACCCTTAAAGTGAAAGTAGACAGGAGAACAATATGATCCTCTATATAGCAAAGTGATGAACCCTACCAAAGTAGACAGGAGAACAATATGATCCTCTATATAGTGAAGTGATGGACCCTACCAGTGAAAGTAGACAGAACAATATGATCCTCTATATAGCAAAGTGATGAACCCTTAAAGTGAAAGTAGACAGGAGAACAATATGATCCTGTATACAGCCAAGTGATGAACCCTACCAAAGTAGACAGGAGAACAATATGATCCTCTATATAGTGAAGTGATGGGACCCTTCAAGTGAAAGTTGATAGAGGAGCAAATTTGTTATCAGTTTCATTGTGTAATATTTGGCACATTGAGGGACGAAAGCGAAATTTGAGAAAGCATTTAGGGTTATATATAGATTTGAATTAAAAATTCAATTAATTGATTCTCTGACCCAGTGTCAACATCAGTTATATAGAATAGGATGACTGTACCATCTTCGCATTCATTCTAATTTGCATGCTTATTGATGTGGAAAGTATATACATACCACACTCCTCCTTGTTATTTCTTGTTTCATCAAGGTAACGGTTTTGTGTATGTGGGACTAAATCCAACGGAATATCAGCAAGGGAAGACACACTATAACTCCATAGACGGTTCATAGCTGCATTTTGCATCACAGAAGTTGTGCCCATTTTTGGGGCACCTGCTTGATGCTCCTGCAAGCCTGAGCAGCTGTTACTATAAGAATGTGATGATAATACGCTATCACCAACCTGACTACTGGCATTTTGTGTAAAGGTTTTGCGAGAGAGAGAAACACTAAAACTTCGCTCACGTTTTATAGCATCATTATTATCATTAAAATCTTCATCTTTCTGAGACCTCAATGTCAAACTTTCATATGAACCCCAGTGTTCACGACTTGCAGCTCTATTCCCAAGAATCTTATACTCATCAATGTTGGGCAGTGCTCTTTTAGAATTTGGAGTCTTTGATGGTGGTGTTTTACTGCCATGCTTCTCTGGTGACACTTGACTTTGACTTGTGTCAGGACTATAACTACGGGGACTAGAATTTCTGTGTTGTGCCACCCCTGGTGACTGAGATCTTGGTGTAAAATGACCCCATTCGGGAGATGATGCTCTATTTGTTGAAGAAAAGCAATGCGGTGAAATAGACCTGTTGCTAGGGGACCTAGATCTGTCCATTGGTGAGACAGACCTGTTGCCTGGAGATAGACAGCTTTCACTCAGTGATGGTGAAATTGATCGTAGATCTGTAGGATTGGAATACATAATCTCACTTTCATCCTTGAGGGCACGGAAAACCAACATCCTCCTGGCATGTACTACCTCTTCTGGTGACCTTTTTCTATCATCAGGAATCTCATATCTCCTTGGATTTAAATCTATTTCCATAGATCTACGCTTTCGATCATCTACTTCAAGTGACCTTCGCTTCAAATCTCGCTCTCTTCTCTTTTCTGAATGAATCTGGTGTGAAGTTCTCCTCAATTGGACACTAGTTCCCATGGCCATAGATCTTGGAGTGTTGAATTTTGGTTTCACGATGTCAACAGCAGGTGCAGAGCTTGTACGTGGACGAAAGTATTCATTACTGAGATCCATAGGTGGAGGGGCAATCCGTTGTCGTACAGAGATTTGAGAATATTCCACACTGTTTTTGTCTTTTTCCTTGGGTCCATTGCGATCAAAGTCAATATTATTGTCTGCAGCTAGACTATTCATTGACTGTGACCTAATGGACATTTTGGAAAGGCTTGCCTGGGACAGTGAGAGATCACGATTCATAATGGCAAGAGCACGTCGTTTGGAGATATCTTCCAGTTTTCCCTCATACAGAGCATGTGACACATTACGCATGTTATGTGCAGAAAGACGTGGTGATCCTGTGCTATCTTTATGTGTGAATGACCTGCGTAGTGTGTCACGTCCCAAGGTGTCCCGATCCTTACTCTCTATATATGTGATTGAACCAGTACTATGACTAGCAGGGAAGTGACGTCCACGAGATGGTGCTGATGAAGACAAAATCTTTGTATCTGATTCAGATATTTTCATATTGCCTCTTCTTATATTGACTGGCTGACCTGTGTCCTGTGTACTTGACGACTTCCTTTGAGCGTTCTGACCTGACTTGGTTTGACTATTGGACCTGAAGCTGCCCCGTTTTGGTCTGGACTCAGAGAAAGATGAGCTGCGTTCGATGGGAGGAGATTTGTTGTGCCGAAATCTTGAAGTGATGCCATTGAATGATCGACTCCTGGCACGTGTCTCCCCATATTGTTCTGCATCTTTCCTAGAGGAGGACTTGTTGCCCATTGCAAGGCTCTGAAAGTAAGATGATACATTTTAAAGCAAGTGTCAATAATTCTTACCAATTTAACAATATTTCAATAATTCAAACAATAAGAACAAGTCGCTCAATTTTTTCTTCGATTGGTTATTTATATTCTAAATACAATCAGGTTATAAAGCTTAAGTCCAAGAGACATAAAAGTCTGGATTGACAGCTGGTACAGCATTGAAATTAATTGTAAGCAACATTGTTGCAGATAGAAATACTACAAAATGAGTAGACTACAGAACAGATCAAATTTCTTCCACTTTTTCATTCCTTTTCCATCAAAGATACGTATTCTCTTATTTACTCTTGATCTTGTACAAAATATTTCAATATAAGTTGACTAAAGAGAGGTCTAACTTGTTGTGTATATGTTTAGTACTGATAGGCCAAAGCTGTTGTGTATGTGTTTAGTACTGATAGGTCAAAGTTGTTGTGTATGTGTTTAGTACTGATAGGTCATAGCTGTTGTGTAATCCAGACAGGTCACAGCTGTTGTGTAATCCAGATAGGTCACAGTTGCTGTGAAAAACAGAAAGGTTACAGTAGCTGTTAATAACAGATATGTCACAACTATTGTAAATAGCAGATAGGTCACAACTATTGTGAATAGCAGATAGGTCACAACTATTGTGTACTACAGATAGGTCACAGCTGTTGTGTAATCCAGATAGGTCACAACTATTTTAAAAAGCAGATAGGTCACAACTATTGTGAATGGCAGATAGGTCACAGCTGTTGTGTACTACAGATAGGTCACAGTTGCTGTGAATAGCAGATAGGTCACAACTATTGTGAATAGCAGATAGGTCACATTTGTTGTGAATAGCAGATAGGTCACAGCTGTTGTGTACTACAGATAGGTCACAGCTGTTGTGAATAGCAGATAGGTCACAGCTATTGTGTATAACAGATAGGTCACTGCTGTTGTGTACTACAGATAGGTCACTGCTGTTGTGACTAGCAGATAGGTCATCGCTGTTGTGTAATCCAGATTGGTCACAGCTGTTGTGTACTACAGATAGGTCACAATTGTTAATAACGGATAGGTCTTAACATATGTGTCATCTAACTATAAAAACCTAAATATCATTTCAAGGCAGTAGTTGTGGTGGGAATAATTTTTACATAATTAAAACAATACAAAATATGTTTGCAGTCAAGGTACTTTCCATTTCAGCTTCTCAAAATTTTCACAAAATTTCAGGTCAATGGCACCAGTGTAACTGGGGAGGTTCAAAATTGTTTCTCAAGATCAGTAATACTGGATTTTGGTTGGATTAAAAGTTAAAAAAGGTGTAGTTCTGGAAAACCCTAAGGCCATCATTGTTGCCATACTGAACAACACCGAAAAATAGCAACATTTTTTTGGCTTCCCTCTCTTAATATTTTCAACAATTTCCAGATGGATGGCATCAGAGAGACTTAAAAACAAGTTTAAAAAGTGTTTTTTCAAAATGGCAAACATATTTAATTTTGGAGTGACCCATCAAAATAACAAGACTTCGTCAAGACCTTCTCAGTATCATTTCAGGTCAACCCCACTTGTCAAACTTGATAAGATTAAAACGTAACAAGTTTACACACAGTGCATTAAGATAGCAAAAACAAGACAGCTATGTGTCATTCTGATGCTTCCGGTCAGATAACCTTAAAATGATGGTTCAATATACCGGTAAGTGTGCAAAATACATCTATTTATGTATCTACAAAGTTTTGTTGACAACCAGAATAGCCTTACATACTGTGTGATAGTCTTGTGTCTTTTCTTCAGTAGCTTTAAATACCAAGAGAAGTTGCATATTAAACAAGCATACTGACTTCTGATAAAACCATAAATGTCCAAACTGGCCTGCACAAACTATTACACTATAGCCATTCATAAAGATTGCGCTGTTTGGTGTTTATTCGGAAAAAAAGGAAAACATACAATTGCTTGTAGCTGATTTTAATGGAACAATGCAATAAAGAAGTATGACAATCTGAAAATAAAGATTTTATCGCCAGTGTGTAATAATATGTAATGGTCATTTGTAAGCTACTAGAGAACTACAATAATTTACTAAAAAGTTATCTTTACCCAACAGCCTTGAAACTCAAGTGTTTTAAAAGTGTGTGAAGTTTGATAAAAATATCCCCAAGGATTAAGGCCACTAAAGCATTGGCAATGACTTTCTTAAAATAGAAACAGTTATTCTTTACCTAACAGTCCTGAAACTCAAATTTGTGCAAGGTTGTTTGTAGGTGTGCAATTTTGATCAAAATTTTGACATCAATGTTACCACTAACATGTTTACAACCCTGAAATTTAAAAGTCTCGAAGATATTTTGATGCTTTATAAAGGTCTAAAGTTCGATGAGAATCCCTCAAGGAATGAATTCACTAGAGCTGAAGGCTAAATTTGTCATGATACAGCAACATAAACATGGATACAAAAAAAGCATTGTCTTGTTATGACCCATGTGATTGCGGTATAGGACAAAGAACTAATTGCACCATGCTTGCGTGCAAAAATGTCATTTGTATTGACCATAAACGACATTAAAATCCAGTTACATGCTTTCAATATACAAACTCCTTTTAGTTCTAATGGGTGTATAGGTCAGACCTAAAGATGTGTTCTTTTAACAAAAAAGATCAAGGTTATTTGTTTCATATGCTGGGTGTTAAAGGTGGCCATTGCTGAAGAAAATGTCTGTTTTGGGATAGAAATGAACAAATTACAAATCTAAGCTTGTCTATTTCATTGAGTTTTGAAAAAATGTTTGATATTGAACAATGATGAAGATATCTGTAAGAGGTTTGCATTTGCATATGATCCAGATGTAAGACAAATTGAAATGTCCATTCTATGATAAGACTGAATCAAACACTACTACCCCCACATTTTGATGCACTCATCATTCTGCTGATGTAGCCTTGTTTTTGATTAACATCATCACTTTCTACATAATGCTTGAGACAGCATTATTTTTAGAAAAGTATTCACCTGGTCAAGCTGGACACTTATTCATCATAAATACAGTTAAGAAAATGAGTATAGACATCTGAAAGCAGTGCCTATTGCTGTGAGAAAAAACCGATTCAACATAATTTTGTATATCAACTGTTAATTGACATATTACATGTATGTAAATTTTGAGTGACAGCTGACAGGATGGAAAAGAACAGTAGTACATGTTTGTATTGTTTTTGTAAGTAATTGTGAAATCTTGCAGTTATGTGAAGGGAAAAGGTAGATTCAAACAGAGAATTTAACATTCCATATACTTAAATATGAAGGGAAAAGGTAGATTCAAACAGAGAATTTAACATTCCATATAAATTCCATGCTGAAAAATCTTCTTTTCTCACTTCATTGTTATTCTTTTTAACCAACATTCCCAAAATCTAAACCAGTTTCAGGGTCTATATTTTAACAGGCAACTCCTTGTGATATCAGCAAATTTATATAAATACACAAAGCGATGTATACTAATGTTCCAGTTTTGGTTGTATATCACTGCAGTCTTCAAATTGCCAAACTAAAGCCAACAGTTTGAATCTGTGGCTGATACATCTTATGTTACCAGTGTGATAATTAGGAAGTGATAAACAGCTGGATAAAAATGGCAGTTTTCTCTTGATCTATGTACATAAAGACATAGTGTCTACCGGATATGCTGGCTTTACTGGGCAACACTTGAAAACATCCCAGCTCTTTGAACCAGGAAATCAAAAATCATAAATATTCCAAAACTCAATTTTGAATTTTCTGGATTTTATATCTCACTTCCTTCTATTTTGATTGGAAATTAACGAAGTACATACAATTTTGATATATATATAAATATATGGGAAACATTCACCCAATTAAAGTTTTATTTACCTTCACATAAAACTTCATTTCTACCCAATGTTAAAATTCACACTATAATACCTATTGCAGTTTTAACATCAAATTTCACCCCAAGCTTTCAACAATGACAAAAGTTTACAGTTTTGACACCAACACTTCTGATATACAATGTACATCAATACTTTTCTTGGTTTGTACTCTGTTACTTCACTTGCTATACAAATCATTATGTGACATCATTATTCAAAAAGACCAGGTAGATAACATTGAAGGAAGTCACACGAGGTAGTAGGGAGTATTTACCTGTGATGGGACAAACAAATATCAACACTTTCCATCCAAAACAGCTAGAACACAGGACATACTGATCCACACTTTAAAACCAAAGAATGAACACATCATGTTGTCCATTTCACATGTTTGTCCTAATGTTGATCCTCAGAAAGTTAAGCAGCGTGTTACACTCGGTGTTCACTATACCCACAAGGCCATATGTTGTAGTCTCACACCTGTAAAGCGTCGTCTACCTGGCCAGGTATTGTTTACCTGTGTCACATGGTACCGACCTCGTCTACGGGATAGCAGATCAATACAGGTGTCGTATATAATCCTTACTACACAGCTACAGCTAAACGTGTCGGTAATTTACTCAGAGAACTTAACATAAGCACATACCTTAATCTTGTACCAGGCTTAAACATCAACAGTAAACTCATAAAACAGGATAGATCAGTACTGGGTACACAACAATAATTACTGATTTATGTATAGATATATATATATATATATATACATAAATTATATATATATATATATATAATTACTGAGGTATATATATATACTAGTATAGATAATTACTGAGATATATATATATACTAGTATAGATAATTACTGAGATATATATATACTAGTATAGATAATTACTGAGATATATATATACTAGTATAGATAATTACTGAGATATATATATACTAGTATAGATAATTACTTAGATATATATATATACTAGTATAGATAATTACTGAGATATATATATACTGGTATAGATAATTACTGAGATATATATATACTAGTATAGATAATTACTGAGATATATATATACTAGTGTAGATAATTACTTAGATATATATATATACTAGTATAGATAATTACTGAGATATATATATATACTAGTACAGATAATTACTGATATATATATATATACTAGTATAGATAATTACTGAGATAAATATATGTACTAGTATAGATAATTACTGAGATATATATATGTACTAGTATAGATAATTACTGAGAGATATATATATACTAGTATAGATAATTACTGATATAATATATACTAGTATAGATAATTACTGAGATATATATATATATATATATATATACTAGTATAGATAATTACTGAGATATATATATATATATATAGATACTAGTATAGATAATTACTGAGATATATATACTAGTATAGATAATTACTGATATATATATATACTAGTATAGATAGTTACTGAGATATATATATACTAGTATAGATAATTACTGAGATATATATATATATATAGATACTAGTATAGATAATTACTGAGATATATATATAATAGTACAGATAATTACTGATATATATACATATATACTAGTATAGATAATTACTGAGGTATATATATATATATACCAGTATAGATAATTACTGAGGTATATATATATATATATAGATAGATAATTACTGAGGTATATATATATACCAGTCTAGACAATTATTGAGATATATATATATACCAATATAGATAATCACAGAGGAATATGTATTTATATATATGTATACACAAGTCTATATATACCAGTATAAATAATTACTGAGGTATATATATATATATATATATATATATATATATATATAGATAGATAATTACTGAGGTATATATATATATATATAGATAATTACTGAGGTATGTATATATATAGATAATTACTGAGGTATATATATATATATATATATATATATATAGGCTTGTTAACAAGACAATGGTAAAACATCTACCTCACTGGAACAGAAATATGATGTTGTATATATATATATATATATATATATATATAGATAATTACTTAGGTATATATATATAGATAACTACTTTAGTATATATATATATATATATATAGATAATTACCAAGGTATATATATATATAGATAATTATTAAGATATATATATATACCTGTATAGATAACTATTGAGTTATATATATATACCTGTATATAACTATTGAGTTATATATATATATACCTGAATAGATAACTATTGAGTTGTATATATATACATGTATAGATAACTAATGAAGTACACATCAGTATAGATCAAAACCCTGAAATGCCTGTGGACTGTAGACCAATACAGGTACAAGTGAAATTTAGACTTAAATATATTTAAGTAACCTCTGCTGCTTGCCATAGAGAAGTGTTAAATGACCAGAAAATGATGTCTATATGCCTAAGTGCTTGTTTGATCTGCTAATTATTGCTCTACACATAAAGCAAGATACATCACAAGTAGATACTGTATTTGAAATTTTGCTCAATCAACTTCATGAATATGTTCTAAGATTTTGAAAAATGCAATGACTTCTGCTCAAATGAAATTGTTTCTCTCCTGCCTATTCCTCATTTCAATATTTTTGATTGCTTATATCATAAAATGACAAAGATATGCCAGAGGTCAATATATAGGTTGCCAACTGTCATAGGTCAAATACCGGTAATCATCAATACCGTTCAGTAGGTCAATATATCATCAGAGGTCAAAGATAAAAAAAGTAATCACTATAGTACACTTATCAGTTAATTATCTTATTTCAATATAAATGTAGAAAATGTCAATATATTGGTCACCAAGGGTTATATATCAAATATGTCATCAATATATATCAATACTATATACTTTTTATTTGCATATCTTATTGCAATGTAAAATTATGCCAAAGATCAATATTGATCATCAAAAGGTCATAGGTCAAATAAATCATCAATGTCAATCAATGTTTGATACCACTGATATTGATGGACTGATCATATTGTTTTATTTCTAAATGTCAAGATATAATTTCAAGTCAAGTTGTAGTTCTTTCAGTTAAGCTGACAATAAACAGTGACTTGTTAGTTTCCTGTCTAATAGTTACATACCAGGTATAAAAAAAAAATTAAAACAAGAGATTACAGAGGTATCTTGGCACCCATAATCATTTGATCTTTTGATTTTTCTGAAAAAGTTGGATCATTTCTGTTTTTTTCCCTTCTTTCCTCAGTTGTTGCTCTTAATTACATGAAAAGTAAAATTCATCTTTAGAAACAGCGATAATAGTCTTCAAATACCACTGCCAAATCCGACATGGTGGTCTGTTAACCCTTTCTGTTTTTCTAATCTGTCAAAAGAGTACAACTAGGGACCAAGAGGAATCTACATATGAACTTAGAGAAAGATCCATCCTGTACTTCTAAAGAATTTTTTTTGTTTTTTCTGATCAATCCCAATAACAATAGGGCACAACTAGGAATATGGGGGATTCATCCAGTATTTCTCCAGAAATAGCAATAACAAGAAATATTTCAGGCCGTCTGGTCTCACAACAGACCACAGACACATGGCAACCCTGGGCTAATGAAAGAGGGATGAAATTTCCTTTGTGTGGCCCCCCACCCCAATACAAATTCTGATAATGATCCTTATACTGAATTCCCTTGATATGGCCTCTAACAGCAAAGCATTACTGTAGTTTGTACATTACAGTGAGAACAAAAACCTACAATTAAAATATTTAGGATTCAACAATTCACTGAAATGATACTAAATTTCATCCACCTCTTCCCTTCCATAATGTGTACATAATGCCATGAAATAAATTCCAAATGATTTTCCAGTTTCAATTAACCTTGTCCACAAACAAAAACTGGTGTCATTTTTCATGTACTCATGATTTTATGGTTTAGGTTAACTAAAAAAACCCACAGAATTACATAACATTAAACACTTCGTTAATATGATTCAATGTTTTTTGTACTGAAGACATACTAAAATGTGTACAAAATTTTTTCATGAAATTAATGATACCTGATAATATGTTTTGTATTTACTAAAAGCTCCAACAAGTATTTGACATCAATTTATCATAAAAATTCAGTATTCATTAAACACTTAATGAACATTTTCTCAATTTTTTGTTGTACATAAATTTCCACAGCAAAGAGTGAAGAATGTGGCCTAAGTTTTACTACTTAGCATGTGAGATGGCTACATAGATTAGCCATGTCGATGTCAGACAGAATCTGCTGATAACTAGGTTGTATAAATGTCGTCTGCTAGCATTGAGCAACAAAGTTCATTTCATTAAAACTACACAGAACTGATTGTAGTCTGTCAACTTAAACAGTGGCAAATGAGATTTATGCCTGCAGCCATTTCATCAAGTAACACATTTATTTTGATGACTTACAAGAAGGGAACAGTAAACAGACGTATGTAGTCAACAGTAAAACCGGAATGGAGGGCTGGGCCCTTTTTGGACATATCACTTCATCACTGGTCTCCGATGACGCAACCCCCACCCACTGGAAGTTGACAACCTGTTATCAATAGGTACTGTATATATGTATAGCAAACCTTAATAATTTACTGTGAATCACTATCAGACATTGCAAAACCAACATATAGGTTGTGTTTCTACATAATTTATGTTCACTAATAAGTTTTTAACATTGAATTTTATCGTCTCATATGATATCATATCATGCGGACTATTTCTTCCGCTGTAAGACTCATAGAAAGCAGTGAACCCCTCCACTGGAAAACTTGCACAATAACCAGGAACCTGATAGCAATGATGTATTCAATCCAAACGATATCAATTTCAATTTACATTGAATACTTTTCATAAAATATCCAGCTAGCTTAATATCTTGACCTAATGAATTTGGGTTCATTGATAAAATAACAGATAAAGATACATTTGATCGAGGTGACCTTGAAAGTGGGTCAATATCATTCACTTGAACGAACTTGTTATCCCTCCAACAGAATAAAGTGAATATCTCTATGAATCTATCATAAACTCTACAACATTTTGCAAAAAAAGGGAAAAATAATTATTTCTCCTTTTTTCTGGTCTTGCAGATAAAATTGGAATACAAATATCATATTAAGCGTTCAAATTTGACGGCTATTTTAAAATAATGTCAGACTGTCCATGATAAATAAGAATCAATAGGGAATTTTTTGAAGGAATAAAGAACTGCAATGAAATAGTTAATGTCACAGGGTATCTTAATTCTAAGTAGATATTGTTGTGACCAAGTTTTGGGTAGTTGACAGAAGTAAATATTTGATCAATTTAGTTTAGATTAAACAATATTTATTCAATATTATCTAATAATTCAATAATACTACACATACATATCACAGCATTACACTGGAAGCAAACCATCCTAGCATACTATAGGACAATAATCTTGATGATAAGCTTTTGGGTAATTGATAATTAGTCTGAAAGTATTGATGGGTCAATTCAGTCAATAATCTTAGCAAATTAAATAGTTTTCTGGCCCAACATATTACACACTACCTTGACACTAAGTTTTTAGGTTGTTTATTAGCTGATTGAAGGTTCTGACACATTTGACCTCTGTTGATCTTGGCAGTTGGTCAATGTAATTCATTAACATAAACTTGATTGATATTTTGTTATATACCTTTTCTTGTCATTGAGATGTTTTTGTGAAAAAGTTGACCATCACAATAATCCTCAAACTCTCATCTAACATCTCTGACCATCACAACAATCCTTACTCTCATCTAACATCTCTGACCATTACAATAATCCTCACTCTCATCTAACATCTCTGACCATTACAACAATCCTCACTCTCATCTAACATCTCTGATCATCACAATAATCCTCACTCTCATCTAACATCTCTGACCATCACAACAATCCCCACTCTCATCTAACATCTCTGATCATCACAACAATCCTCACTCTCATCTAACATCTCTGACCATCACAATAATCCTCACTCTCATCTAACATCTCTGATCATCACAACAATCCCCACTCTCATCTAACATCTCTGATCATCACAATAATCCTCACTCTCTTATATCATCATCACAACAATCCTCACTCTCATCTATCATGTCTGACCATCACAACAATCCCCTCTCTCATATATCATCACAATAATCCCCACTGTCATATATCATCATTACAACAATCCCCACTCTCATCTATCATCTTTTTTCATCCTAACAATCCCCACTCTCATATATCATCATTACAACAATCCCCACTCTCATCTATCATCTTTTACCATCATAACAATCCCCACTCTCATATATCATCATTACAACAATCCCCACTCTCATCTATCATCATCACAACAATCCCCACTCTGTTCTATCATCTCTGACTATTTTAACAATCCCCACTCTCATCTATCATCATCACAACAATCCCCACTCTGTTCTATCATCTCTGACTATTTTAACAATCCCCACTCTCATATATCATCATCACAACAATCCCCACTTTCTTCTAACATCTCCGACCATCACAACAGTCCTCACTCTGTTTTATCATCTCTGATCATCATAACAATATCTACTCTCATCTCTGACCATTTTAACAATCCCCACTCTCATATTATATCATCATCACAACAATCCCAACTTTCTTCTAACATCTCTGACCATCACAACAATCCCCACTATCCTCTAATATCTCTGACCATTACAACAATTCCCACTATCCTCTGAATCCTATAGCAATATCTATGTGTCAATTGTTGTAATCAACCTCAAGAACACATTAATTAAGCTATTATACTACACCTGTTACAAGTCCATGTGTCAACATCTCCAGCCAAGAATTTCCTACAAAGTGTGTGCTACAGGCTATTTATCTAGCGAGGTCACATACTTCCCATGATAACAGCACAGTGCTCCACAACTGAACTACAAGTTTAGAATCTAAAGTTAAACTTTAAATGCCCTAAATAAAGAAAACTTTCCATTCTACTGCCAGTGAAGAAACTAAACTGATTTTTTTTATCACTGCAGTAACCAGAAGACGATGGAGGAGTATCTTCTTAATAGGCAAACAAATTATACCTCTTCCAAAATTTGAAATAATTGGAGCATGACTTTACAAAAAATATACAGCAGGTTTCTATAGCGACCAGATGTAGGCTATAACAGCCAGCCTCCCTAGCACTGGCTGATGAAAGCAGCAGATAGTGACAGCCCTACATTTAATATCATTCCATACACCCAGGCAAGAATCCTAGATAAAACAAGAGGCCTATAGGCCTTAATGGTCATCTGACTATATAGACCATAAATAAATATGATAGAGGCTCAATGGGCCTGTATTGCTCACCTGTTCAACAGCTAATACAGAAGATGTTGTTATTCACAGTGTCAATATCTGTAAAATTTAAATCCTATTCCTCAAGCATGCTACTACACAAAGACCATGATTCAGGACCTAATGCTTGTTGAAGGTTCAAATTTAAATTTCTCAACACCTTTGACCCCCATGACTATGAAAGTGGGTCAAGGCCAATTATTTTAATAAATTTGGTAGCTTTCATCTTATTATGTTACAGAATCAATATCAATAGCTTTGACATTTTGGTTATTAAGAAGAAGCCATACAATGATGGATAAAACATGAATCAGTTGTCCTAACAAGACACTGATGGGTCTGAACGGTCAACAGACTATAATAATATAAGAGCATTAGTAATAGTATTAGGAATGGGTTTTTTTTTTTTCAATATTCCAGCAAATTTTCAGTTCATTGGCACATTGGAACTTGTGATGTTTAAAATGTATTTTTCTAGATAACATTATATTGCATTTTAAAAGGCCATTTCCTCAGGACCAACTCAAAATCATTACAAGCAAATCATCACAAAAAATATTTTAATACCCTCTGACCAAATGGACAATATCTAAATTTGCACCAATCAGAAGCCTCCTACCAGTGGCAATTTTGTCAAATCAGAAAATTGATTCTACAAATGTGCTAGTGACTGCAGTTGATAACCATTTACCAATTTTCAGGATATCAGATAATATCTAAATTTCTACCAATCAGATGCCTCTGTTTGACAGTATGTATGAATATCTTGAACAAATTAGATGATCTGACCACACAGTTACTTTGTACAATGTTTACTTGCAGAAATATACATTATCTTAATTCCAATCCAAGCTGTCTGCATTTATCTCCCTTTAAAAAACGTAAAGTAAATATGTTATTCATATTAAAAACTATTAATTCTCTAATTATAGAACTAAGATTGATCAAAATCAACATTACCAGAATACACTTTCAATCACTTGAAATAGATAGCTCGTTATTTTTATAAAATATTTCATCCCAACTATTTTATTATGCCACACCGGGCTGAAATGATATAAACCTGGGCAGTTATATATATATACACTTAACAAACAAAAAAGTTATCAAGTTACCTTGCCATACACCAAACATTTGTTAATTATGTAGATATTTTTTCAGTTACTAATGTGCTTTGTAGGAATCACTGAATAAGTTGCCAACCTTTTTATTCAAATCAATCGTGTGAAATTCAATGATTGTCTCTTTCAACAAAACCATTTCCATCATTTTACTCAAGAATTTTTCAGTGAATTTCCTAAACAGCTTTCTCACTATCTCAAAACTTTAACACTTGAAAAATCATGATTTGGTTTTGAACTGTATAGATAAATGCAAAGCAACGTCTGTCAAAAGATGACAGGAGAAAGGACTGTTGGCATGCTCCAAGTAGGGACAACAGAAAGCAAGATTGCAAGACAATTTGGTCATTTATGGCAAAATTTTAATGCAACTGCATCAACATCTGACTGTCCCAAGACCAACTAGCACGATGGCTCTTACAGCTATGTAACAATTTTTTTCACTGATGAGTCGATATTTTGTAAGTTGTACAATGATGGGATGCAGCGAGTATGGCGACGTTGGAAGAAACACTTCACAAGACTGCTGTGTAGCAAATGTGACATATCTTGTGGGGGTAGTGTAATGATTCAAGGTTGCATATCTGCTTAAAATCGAACCAGAATAGTCATTGTCAATTTCAATTTAAATCCAATTCAAAAGTATTAGAACAAAATTTAAGCACCTGTCACTGTTCTGTTTTTACAGCTGGGAGCTAGGTCCATTTTGCAACATGAAAATGTAAATGCAATAAGTCCCCCATGTTATTTGAGGACATACCCGGTAATTAGCAAATGGACATAGTAATCTATACAGTAACTTCTGAATTAACACCTTGTCCAACAGTCCAGACCAGACGTATAGATTTAACTGTCAGGCAGGTGACGTTTTTAATGCTACTTGCATGTAGTATGATTGGCTCAATATAAAGCCTATTTGAAAAAATAATTCTGTTATCAGCATTCCGATTTTGTTCTGTAACACCTTTCTGGAAATTCTCAACTTTCATTTTCATCGCCACATAAACCATATCATGTTAGACCTGATATCAGTATCAACTAAATGATAAAATCAAAGGAACTTGGAATGAAATAGCATAGAATAATGTATTCTGGTGTAAATTCATTCAAATGTAGTTGTATGCAACTGACTTGTGAACTCTTTCAGTCTCAGTTAAAGACCATAACACAGGTAAGTTTGGTGACATTGTGGCAATGTAATCCAGGGTACACAATTGTATGTTTGCACAAATGTTCTAAAAAGATTGTGGCAAATGGCAATATGTATATTTGGCAATATGTAAGATTGTGATGCTATAACAGGTGCATTTCAGTGCAGGAAAATCTGTTGATTTAATTGATTGCAGTATGCGAGTTTGGCAATACCTTGCACTGTAGTCATTAGCGATTAGACAAGAGATTGCTAAAAACACATCCAGATATCTTCACAAAATGTATGATGTACTGTTGATCGATTTCAGATGCTTAATATAATTTTGCTTTAACATTACACCTACCTTTATTATCCAAAACTGCTCACATTATCCTTTCCTGGCTTTATTCCATCACTACAAAAAACTGCTCTCTTCATCCATACCAGGCTTCTGTTCCACCAGCTATACAGTTCTCAGCTATATAGTGTTGATGAGATGAAGACTGTGCATTTCAGAGTATATATCGCGATTAAGAAAATAAATTATTCCAGTGCAGCAAATAAACAAATTGAAAGGTTTTTTTTCTTTCTTTTTTTTTCACTTTTCATTGATGTACCCATGCAGTTTTATTTTGATTCATGTATGCTTAATACTGTTACATGAAGCCATAAGGGCTGAAAAACAAAATATTGAAAATTCAGTCACTATCTCACTGTCAATCTATGGTTGTACCACATTTCTTACTGATTGACATAGTATTGAAAATTAGATCTAAGAAACCATATCCCCATAACCATAAACAAGCATTTTGAATTAAGTGGCAATTCTCCAAACTCAGAACTTGTCAAATTGTGGGATGGCCCAATTAAGACAATGAATTTGTCTATCACAAATGGATATCTTGTGCACAAATGCAGGAACACAATATGAGTTATGAAGACAGAACATTAAAACATCTGTGAGGAAAATGAACAATATTTGGGAACTATTCACAGTGATTTCCAAAGGACCCTCAATTTTACGAGTTGTAAGAGTTCAAGGACACATTATATATAAAATAGAGTGTCCTTTGTCAACCTAATCTAATGGGTCAAAATGAAGGTGTGGTGGTAGTGGATGGAATCCTGGATTCGTCAACTGAATATGGCATTAGAAATTTGGCAATAAACAAACAAAGAAAATATACAACAAAGACTTTCATCTCTTACACGGACCTTGTTTACAATTTAAATGGAGAACTTCTTTACACATCAGCTCCCGCACTTTTTGATCATCTTCTAGTTTCACTCTCTTAGCGGCAGAAATATATACATAGCATGTCATTAATGAAGATTTCGTAAGTTGTGGATTAGTTAATTATATGCCTTTTGTGAAAACTTCACCCTTTATATAAAAAAGAGTAAAGTTTTCCGTATTGGGCCCCCACCGCCCAGTTTTCCGTATTGGGCCCCCACCGCCCCGGGGGTTGCACAAAATGATGTCAACCGCCCCGTAACGGGCAACTTGGATACCAGTGAAAACCCATGCCTTGTTTCATGTTATAACTTACCTTCACACCAAAATATCTGAGTTCAGAGGAGAATAAATCACTGCAATGAGAGGATTCATCGGATTTCCGATACATTTCCAGTGCATCCTCATTAACCTTACCGATTAATTAATATGTACAAGTCAACATACCGTGCACAGGAGATACATATACACACCTTTCTATAACGTGACACTGTGTCAGTGGACTAGTTCTAGCTGAGGGTATGTCGCTATTATCTTCCATTTAATACCACGTGTTATTTTTCTGATGTTTTTTTTCCTTTTATAATTCCTGTCATGGAACACTCAGTTGTCATTTGTTGTCGTCGCCATGTTGGCGGAAGTGGTCTCGTTTGTTAGCTGCTCTGTGATTGGCTGATCAGTTATGGGGAAGACAAATGTACGTCCATTTTATTGACCTACGTGTCAGTGCATCTTAGACAAGATATATAAATTTATTGGCCGTCATGCAAATCGAACTTAAATAATTACTTTGAAAAGAGCATTTGGTCACCAAAATACCCATTTTTTTCGCTATGTGTATTGTTATTGTATTGTAATGTTGAAGTTATCGTTCTTTCCAATGACGTAACGACAAAATACCTCTAATTGACCAATCGCTGCAGTTTGCTCGGCAGACACAAGCCAACATGGCGACGATAGTTTGCAAGAGATTGAAGGTGGAAGATGTCCCGACTTGAGATTTGGCGATGTAAGTTGAATGTGCTACTCAGAATGATATTTTCAATGGAACTTTGACATTTTTCTATGTTAAAGGAGTATCAGCTAACTGATTTTTAGCTCATGGAAGAGGGTGAATACAGTGATTATTGATAAACAATAGGCCCTGCACAAACTGAAGCCAGTTTGTTCATAGTCATGCAGGGACATGACCACGAAGGAACCATAGACCAGAGATGTGTCGAAATTCAGTCATGCCGTGTTCATAAACGAAAAAAGCACTACATTTCGGCCGTAATAAATGACAACGAGCGTCGGAAAGCGTCGTCAGAATTTTTTTGATTACTAGATATCATTATGGACGTCAAACGATATCTTATAATATGAGGTTCTTTCCTGTAGGTTTGGTAGGATAGTGTTCCACCTAAAGTGACATAAAATGTCCTTAAATTCTCAAACCATGGGTTTTGCCACACTTAGGACTCATCATATTGAATGAAAAATTCTTTCTTTTTATTTGCCAAGAATTTTTCTAATTTCCCATTCTAAAATATTGAGAGAGAAAAATCTGCTTCATCTTTTGAAAAAGGACTAGTACCAAAGACACCATATTACACAAAATTTACATTTTTTCACACCATAGACAGTTTGATGTAGAAATAAATTTCCAATGTCTAAATTTGGCAAAGACTGTCCCAAAAAATAAAGATATATTAAAAGCTGCCACTGTAAACAACTATTTGCACGTGTGTATATTTTGTAGAAGTTGAGAGCACAGGTCGTTTTACTATCCTCAGTTAGTGAGAATTTCCAATTAGTTGAGAGGTTGAATGTCTGGTTAGAGACGGACAGGACACTAGTTCAAACCCCAGCGGTGGCAGGATGTTTCTCGCCGACTCCTTCCTATAACACATATAGGAAGGGATATACTATACTTGCAGTGTTCCAGTAAGGATTTGAAAAGAGCATGGTACCAACCTAAAAAAAGGGGCATTTTTTTGGGGGTGAACTTGGTATTTTAGGACATTGCTTCATGGTGCACTATTTTCTAACAAATTATTTGGTGTAAATATAGTTCTAACAAGCTATATAAAGACATTTTTTCCCCTTTTTTCATTTATGTAGTAATATTTTCAATTTGTAAAAGTGAGTGAGAAATATTCCTGTTATAAATTCAGATTTAGTTCACTGATATCCTCTTCAGTTTTTGAAATGCTATACACAGAGAATCAAAATGACAACCAGCATTAAACAACATATTGTCATTAAAAATGTAAAATCGGCATGATGTTATTTAATGCCTTAGTAAGCTGTAGAGTGGTTGAACAATTAAGGCCTAGTAAAAAAAGACCAGTGGTGCTGATATTGAGCATGTTGCATGCTAGGATAAAGGACTACCAAGTCTGTTATTATATAATTGATCTTGACACATTTTCAAGGTCAGATATGTTAATCTTAGACAACTTCTTATCATTCTTATCAATAACCAATTGGCCCAGGGTGTGAATATTGTGTCTGTATCATGTTTGGGTGAAGTTTATTCTTATGACTGGCCTTGACACACTTTCAAGGTCACAGGGGTCAAATGTGTTGAAATAACTTCTCAATAAGCATTCTGGGATGAATGTGTACCAGTTTTGTTCATAGGATTGACCTTGATCCTTTTCAAAAGTCACAGGTTTCAAAGGTGTTCAGATTTTATAACAACTTCCTCTCAATAACCAAAATGCCCAGGGTTGCTGATATTGGGCCTTTGGCATGCTGTATGAAGGTCTGTCAAGTTTGTTCATATGATTACTTTGACCCTTTTTACAGGTCACAGGGGTCAGGTGCTTAAATTATGTTTGTAAATAATGTTTTTTCAATAACCAAAAGGTCAAGACTATTTATATTGGTTTTCTAGCATATTCAAATGATTACCCTTGACCTACTTGAAAGGGCACTGGGGTAAAAAATCTTGAGGTCTTCAAATTCTTCCAAAAAAGCAACTGATGCAGACTCATGGTATTTGTGTAGTAGCATGTATTAGGGACAGGGTTTCAAGTTTGCAGAAAATGCTATTATGAACTGACAATATCTTTGTAAACTGTAGAGTAGTTGAGCAGTGTAGACCTATTTGACCTCTTTCATGTTTAGGTCTTTATTGTCAAATGACTGTTAATGCCTATGGGCCTTCTGTTATTTTTAGATATTATGTGTCTACACTCAACACCCAGACTACTTATAACCTTAAACCACATAATTTCTTATCAAAAACCCCCAACAACATTCATCTATTTTTCAACAAGGATTAAACATGTTTTTAGATTATTTAATGAGGAAGTAGATGCTATTATTTTGCAGTCAGTTAAAAAGGAATATATATCATAAAATAACTTATTTTATCTGTGAGAAGTCCTAATTGTTTTATGCATTTTTCATACACTTTTGTCAGATTGAAAGAAAATGGTAGGCTTATCTTCTACTATTCAAGTGCATGGTTTGAAGAGAAAAAGAGTTAAAATGTTATAAGGTGTTTTTAATTGTGCACTTCTTGGCTAAATTAGCTAGAAAAGTTGTTTGGTGATGGTTTTGAAATAATCTGCTCTTTTGTTCTCCATAACAGGTACAGTAATCTCTAGAAAATATTAGAGGAGCAGGCCGTTAATAGTGCAAAGTGGATCTGGGGACCTTTATAGAGTTTACATTATAACATATGTAAGTATGCTTTCTTATGGCTTTCTGTAATGTTAACGTTCCACTTCAACCTTTGGTCAGAGGGAGCAAAATGAAATATTGTTGAACCAGTTTGAATTTCTCAGTTATGCTCTTGAAAATAATTAATTATCAGAATTTGAACTTCAAAGTGGGTATCACCTAAAATCATGATAAAGTGATTAAGAACATCTCAGCAAGGCAGGAAACAACCAACCAGTCAAGGCTGCAGCGTTTTTGGAACATTGAAAAAAAATCATTTTGTTCTACATCACACTGAATTTAGTGACAAAGAAAACATTAAAGCACAGAATTGCATATGTCTTCTTGTGTATTGGCAAAAACTAGAATTGACATATATCAGTATACAGAGTGTGGACTAACACTTGTTGATGGCTGCTAGGATTGATGTTTATTAGATCATCTGATCTTTGGAGGGATTTAGCTGAAACTTGTCAGGAATGATCCTGAAATGGTTTTGACCATGAAGTGTTCATTTTTCGGCCTGTCTGAAACTTATTATAGCTGCCATTATTGCTCTCAATTTAGACATCTTCTCTAGTTCTACTGGTTCCAGTATGGGAATAGAGAAAATTTTTCAAAATCCTTTTTTTTTTTTTTCAGTAGAAATATAAGGATTCTTTCCTAATTTGGTTTGAAGCATAATTGGGTGAAGGATATTAGTCAGGTGGGCAATGTAGGTCCCTTGGTCCTCTTGTTTGTATTGGGAAGTTTATTGTTTGCTACAATTGAAACTTCTTGGGTTGATCAAAAATCCATTATGGCCACAATCTTGAAAAAGACATTTAAAACCTTTAATCTCATTCCACTGGTGACCTAGAGCTTAAATTGGTGGGAATGTTAAGGAAGGGAGTCAACAAAGTGTTAGTATTTTTTGGTCTCTACAAGACTTAGTTCAAAATGGCAGACATGGCAGCAATTGAGTTGAAACTTGCCTGAACTGATCCTGAGGCGGTTCTTATCAAGTGTTGATATTTTTTTGTCTGTCCAAAATCTAATATGGCCTCCATAGCTGCCATCTTGAAAAACACATCTTAAACATCTTGTCAAGTTCCAGTGGTGCCATTAAGCTGAAAATTTTTCATGGAAATGTTATGATCTGAAATGAACATATTTTTGCCTTCACTGCTAAAATATTCCCAACTCTAAATCATTTAAAAACTGTTCTTACTACTTCTGCTGCTGCTATATCACATAAAGGTCTGTATAGTCGGATAACCATTAAGACCCATGAGCCTCTTGTTCTCAAATATCATATAGGTTCTTCTCTGTCCCTAGAAGTGCCCTATTAATTTTAGTACTGATTGGGAAACCAAGATGGCTGATAGGTGACCATCTTTGTTTTGGCAATTAAAGATTACTTTTGCTACTACTTAAGATTAATTTTCAAATTTTACACAATTAAGAGCTGAAAGATTGACAGAAAAAAACACAGGTAAAATATTGCCTTTTAAAGAATTTTCCTAAATCATTTTAATAACTATATATCTATATATCAACCACAAAATGCAAGTAAAAAATTGATAACATTTCTGTTATAGATATTAAATCTAATGTTGGCATATTGGATGTCATTACAAATGGTTAATCATTCAAAATTATACATGTTCTACCCAGTATGTCTGATACATAAGTGAATGAAATAAACATTTGTTATGGTTGAAAAATGATGGAATTTATACTACAGAAATGTAGTAAAATTAAAACCAGGTGAATAATTTACTTATTCTGTTCCATTTTACAGCGTATGGATTTGATTGGAAATAAACCTACTTTCCATGACTTTTGGATCTAGCTCATTACTAGCAAAACAGGTAAGCCTTTTTTTCTCTCCTTTATAGTAAGCATCAAGTGCTGTGGTAATGAAACACATGCATAGTGTTGGCTCTAAATCCCTACAGGGTTAGAAAAATCCATTCGTCCGCTCGTCTAGATGAGTCAAAGCTACTTGCGGGCGGATGATTTGTTTCAGCTACTTGTCCGGATGTAGTATCCTTGTTTACACCATGTGTCAAGACTCTGGCTGATCCAGACTAGGCGAAAACCTATCACGTCACCACAAGGTTGTTTTGTGTATGTAATTACTGTCAAAAAGTCAATGTTCTTGTTCGTGTTAACAGTGAATTAAATATGAGTACAACAATATAAGCAAGTGTTGAGTTCAAACATTTGATGTAGAAATTGATAATAAAATTTGAGTTCCTTAAATTGTGTTTTGTTGCCTTTTTTCTTCGGGTGAGTGAATATTGGATTCGGGCAAATGGATTTCAAATTTCACTTGCCCGACAGACAAGTAGATGAAAATAGTTTTTTCTAGCCCTGCCCTACCACTGGTGGAAATTGTTGAAATGCTTTTGAATCAGCAGCTCAACACCTGAATTTTCACTTGTATACTGACACTGGCTCAAGTCCCTGTGGACAGGTTTTATGAAGAAGTGAGACAAAAGACTTTTCTAACTAATAATCGTACTGCAACGTATATGTGTTGCCTCAGGCTCTGGGTCTTGGAATCTTAGTTTGTTAACTAGCAATGTTTTAAGATTTTTGTATATATATACAGTATGTGTTACCTTTGGCTCTGATAGTAGAAACAATTACAGGGACAATCACAGGGAGTTCTTTTCAATAAGTGATGTTTACTAATCTAAATTCATTAATTATAGCCTTTGGGTTTGTGTTATTTTTAGCGATGCCATATTTGATCATCTGATGTTAAGTTATTACATTATGAAAGTGGTTGATTCAGATTTTATCAGTGAATTGTATTTTGTCTCGCATATGACCTCCTGATTTTGTTTACAACATGTATGCCAATGTCAGGATTGACATGAGGTCATAAATTATTCCGAGTATATAACAACTGTTGATTATCATGACATTTTGACTGATATTGGAAGGTTTGGACTTCATATCAATTAAAAGTACACATAAAATTTTATCACACAATTGTAAATTGATTTAATGTTTGAACATATTTTCGCCCATTCCTAGAAACAATTCCTGTACTAAAAAGACTGAAATGTGACCTGGCTTTATTTAAACTTTGAAAAAAAAACATTATTAATGAACAGCTATGAAAGTAATAAAGACATAGTTGTGTTAAAAATTGGAATTTTGCAAAATGTTGACTTGAATTATTTTATGTTTAAAACATTGAATTGTCACCCAGATGAAGTCCAAATGTGATAAACTTGTTTATGATAGGTAATTGATAAGACCATTGAATTATCTCAAACCAACCTGCACACCCGTGCAATCAAGATGCTGTAGACATAAATCTTACTTCCTCAAAAATTCTGTAATAAATGCAACAAAGTGGTAAGGTTCATCCAATTTTAAAAAGATAAAATGTGATTTAGTAAGGAATAGTAATTGAAATATAATCATAAAATGGCTTGTTTCTATCAAAATAATACAAGAAAAAACATCGGAAATACTATTAATTTTGCAAACGTCAATCCTGGACCTAAAATTTAAGGAAATTATAATACATACCTTGTAAATCATGATTTTCAGTGTTATAAAACTATTTACTTAATTGCTTTCTGTTTTGACAGAGCAAAAGACTTTTTTGTGTTTTTTTTATGTACTTCTATTTTAATGTATATAGACACGAGACAGGTACATATTTTTCCCCCCAAGTGCAATTACAATTGAATTCTAATTCTAGCACACATTTTGCGTTTGCTTTTGTTTTAGTTATATGCACTTTTGGTTGTCATTCATGGATACAAACATAATAATGTTAGTCACAGACTTCAATTACAGTGACTCATTATATTTCTAATTTGCTAAAACAACAGTTTTTTCATAGTTAATGATTAATTAGCTAGTAAGATTGATTTTTGATCAGCAACAGCATCTGAAAATTAAACAAGCCTTCCTTCACAAGAGTAATTGGTTTGCTGGGACAACATGTACTATCCTGTTAAAATGTATTGCCTAGAATGTAGACAGTACAGACTGGTCATCACTACAACCTCCAGCAGCGAACTTTCACGTCTATCATACTTGTCTTTCTGGTGTTGGGTGTTGCCTGGTTGAAACACCTAGGTTGAAACATAGACTATACTTAGTCCTCTATGCCCAGGTGACAATCAACACCCATAAGGTATTAGAATACCAGGACACTGACATTTGATGGGTATAGTGTACTTGAAAGTAATTGTTCTTGTTCAGTATTGGTTCCCAACATCATCAGATGGCTTTATATCACCAGATTGTAGGTTGTTTTCATCAGATTGCTAGTTAACCCACTTATTACACAAATAAATAAAAAAAAGTGTATACAGTGATATCTCTAGGGATAGATGTCTTCTTCAACTGTTTTACTTTGAATTGATTAATGACATTTGTTTATGTTCCGTGATGTGCTAGCATCCTAGCCCTTCCTTCCTGTTTCCTGATCTGGGAATATTGTTTTGGTACACATAAGTCTATCCTGCTTTTCCTTTGTAACAATGCCACACTGTGGTCGGAAAGAATGGCCATTTCACACTCATAGTTATTATTGTTCCAAGCACAACAGGAGACTGCTGATCGAGATCAGAATGTAAG
This sequence comes from Ylistrum balloti, assembly GCF_031769215.1. Classification (NCBI taxonomy): domain Eukaryota; kingdom Metazoa; phylum Mollusca; class Bivalvia; order Pectinida; family Pectinidae; genus Ylistrum; species Ylistrum balloti. The sequence continues at coordinate 245,773 of NW_026782081.1, forward strand.
AAATAATCATGTATATTGGTATACACATTGGTATGTAAAAGGTATTATTATTTGAATTAATTGTAATTTTGATGATCTCTACTGTCCAGAATTAAACAGCGTCTTTACCAGTACTTAGATTAGCTAGACAATAATGTGTATGACATTGAAGAAAAAATTGAAGGTGATTTAAACAGTTTGAAGTTGTAGAAACACTTAAATGTATTTTTGTCACAAGTCCAAATTATTCGGACATTTAATCAACTTTTTAGGTCACTGGGCCCATAGGGTCTTGATGACTTATTGCAGTCATGTTTTGTCTATTGCTGAGTGTAGTAAACTTTTGTCAAACACTTCACTTCTGAAACCTCTGTTTAAATTTTTAAAGAAAATTGGTCTGAAGCATCATTTGTAGAAGACAATAATTTCTTAAATAAATGAAATTGATGCAATGGTTGAGGAAGCCAAAAAAAGGAAACAGGAAAAATTCTTTAAAATCCACCTTCTTTTGTACATGTAGGAATATTGGGATTCTTTTCCAAAAATATGTGGATGCTGTTCGTTTTTTGTCTGAAGCATGCATAGGTGATCATGACAAGTAACCAATTTTATACAAATGTTAGAACTCTGCAATCTTAGATGGGTGTGGCGAGGCCCAATAGGGGAATTAGGGCAAATTCTTTAAAATCATTCTTATGTAGGAATTAATCAATTTCCTTAAAATCTATCCTGTTTGTAAGAAATAGCAGGATAAAGGCCAAGTTTAGTTGCCATTTCTATCAGAATTACACCATAATTTGGTGACAACCTTATCTAGTCATTGATACATGCCCCATGAATATCATTTTTATTATATTTATAGGTTTTACTACAAAATGACTGCTCTCAGAAATTTTTTTATCAAACTTTGTATGTGGGGCATCTGGCAGACATTATCACTGACCTACTTCGGGGTTGTGGGTTCAAAGCCTAAAGGGATAGTCTCCAGGTGGTTGTTCTCCAGAAACTCCAGTTTTTATCAACCATGCAAACCTGGCATGTCCTTAAATGACCCTGGCTGTTAATAAACCAAATCAACCCTAAGTTTGCAATGCACAATTCTCACAACAAAGTTAAAAATGGCTGCTATTTCCTGGCTAATACCTTTTCACCATAACTTTTGTACTATTCATTGCACTAAGATGAGTACTGGTGGAAGGCATAAGTGTACAACATGCTCTAAGATGGTGTGATTAAGAATGATGATGCTAACAAAATGGCTGCAAAAAGGAGTCTTCTGATTGGTCAAAGTTAAGATGGGTTTTTTTGTGAAAACTGGTCTAACATCAGGAGCACAATGGTAGAAGCCTATTATTAGTTGGAAAGTAGGTTTTCCTGGAGATTGGTTTATAGATATTGCATGACACTTTAGAAATGCTATAGCAAAGGCCATTTTCTTATTTAACAAAATTGGCCCTGAGGGGAGGCTTCTAATCAGTTGAATTTTGGATATTTTTCAGATTTTTACGTAAATTGGTAAAAGTTGCATATGTAATCTGACATGAAGAGAACAATAGTGAAAATATTTTTCTGCTTTGATAGAAAGACTGCCCTAGACAAGCAACTAATATGAGGGAAATTTCAATATTCTTGCATTTTGATCAATTATGTAGAAAAAAGAATATAATTATCAGGCTTCAATGTTCATATATTTCAGATTTCAAACAGTTACAAACAAGTACATGTGAGATGAAGTCAACCATCACAAGATGTTCCACTAACACATCAAGTGGTAGTCATGGCCCGAGCAGCAGTGGAGCCAGTGTTGTGACAGGAGGCAGCACAAGTGACCAAGGTAACATATCTTCTTTATCATTTTAACTGTGGAGCCTGGCAACTCATTTACAATCTGGAAGGTTTGTACCCACATGGACCCTCCACCAAGAAGGACCTCTTTTGTCAACAAGTTATTGGTGTCAAGGAAATTTAAAAAATGAATTAGAAATTTGATGCTTAAAGTGTGTATCTGAAAGATATGGAAAGAAAAGCCCTGTAAGACTGACTAAATTGTTTGTTTGTTTGTTTTTCTTGAATATTATTATGATGCCACCTTGCAGGTGCTGTTTATGTAGCAGGGTGAATACTTTCAGTGAAAATTTTAAAGAATATACATTTGCTCATCACATACCTTTGGTCATTTGACATCTGTGGTTTGTGTGCATGCATTACTGTATACTTCTTATGCAAGTAAATGAGATTTAAACATAGCAAAGAGAGGACCTTGTGTTGACCTTGTGGTGACCTTGAACATGGTTGATTGCTCAAAAGACTGATATGATTTACTCTTCATTCACTGTGCTTTTTCATCTAAATTCACTTTCATGCACTTTTAACCACAGAAACCAACAACATTACCATGGTGATATTAGAATGGATAGTTGTCCTATTCATTTCCCCAACAACCAGTGTTTTATTTCTTTGTTGCATGCTTCATGCTATCTAGTAACAATAATTCTGGATGAACAACACAATGTTGTTTAGCATTTTGTTGTGGCGTCCTACTGATTGTAGTGTTCTTCACTCTTATGTAATGATGACGAGGAATGCTGGTATACGAATGAGTGGGACAGAGAGTGTCTAATATATAAGTCAAGTAAATATTGCATTAATTGATACATTTTTATACTGGTATATTAAATAGTTGGAAACTAATTGTTTATCAATTACTTATATATTTCTTTTTTTCTTGATTTTTAAAAAGTTATAATTTGATAAACACAGAAATACCTGATAAAGAATGTTTTAATGGTAAAGCATTGTCATCATAATGTATGGCATATTCAACATTTGTGTTTTTGTCAAAACTTGATTATTTAATTGATGTTTGTAAGAGAGTGTTATGAGAGATGCCCTGTGGCAACAAATTTCAAGATTCCCTTTTATTTTTTCACACATTGTGTTGGAGTAAATTATCCGAATTTTCAACATAAAGAAGCAACAGTATGTAAATAGTTAATAAATGACATTTCCAAAAATTAATTTGTAAAAGGTTCAAGTAGTAGTTTTTGTGGGAATATGTATATGCATGGATTATATGATGATGTTATAGGTTACCATTTTGGGGGACTGTTTTATAAATATGACACATTTATCCTTAGCTCAGTGATTGTTATTTGTCATGATTGGTATATAATTTTCCAGCAGAACCGATAAGGAATAGTACTACATGTATTATGTTAAAGTTTGTATCATTGTAAGTTTTATTGGGCTTCAAATACTCATTCAAATTAATTTGTTGAATTTTTGGTTTGATTTCAGTAGCTTTTAATGGATATCCTTACACCCAAGGTAAATCCTCTTCATGAAATTCTGTTTTGTTTTATTTATTTATCATTTTGTATTTTTGTATGATATATGTTACTTCACTCATTTGTTAAATACTAGTATACAACATTAAATTCCTGTGTATCTAGGTAGGTTAAAAAAAAATAGAAAATCAAATGGCCTTTCTATGATGTAACAAATCATTCACGTCTGTAGATCGAGGTTTGCAGTGCTTCACAACACCATTAGCCATTGTTAATTATCATAATTGCCTAGCTAGCTGCAACTGGAATTTGAAACACTTTAAGAAAGAAAAGAATAATTACTGGGAAAGGTATGGCTTTTTGAAAATTTGTTAATACGAAGAGGGATATTGGTCTGCCCTTTAGGTCTACATTAGAATACTATTCTGGTCAGAAAAGGGTTCCAACGATTAAAGGAATGTATAGTTTCTGTTTGAGATGTTTTTGGAATTGGATCGTGGAATTTCAAAGTTACTTAGAGAAAGGATATTTGTTTAAAGATAATACCAAACCTTAAAAATGGCAAGTGTTGTAGAATTGTTTCAATAAAATGGTAGAAGTCAGTGGCTTAGTGGCTGTTGAGTACGTATGTACTAACTTAGCTTTGTGTCCCTTGTATTGAAGGTGGACCGGATTTGGTCTGTCTCACACAGGTAATGTATACTTCTCCTTCTTATAAATTTTAACTAAGCCTTTATACCCTACATGAGACGGCCCACCGGTATGTATGTACTATGTCTGTTTATTGATTATATTATATATTCATCATTACCTGCGTGCGTGCCTTTGGTTTGTAGAGAGCTCATGCCTTGGGGGAGTTGTCTCCCATGGTAAGGGGAGGTCTAACAGTTTTCTCCCTTGGTAAGGGGAGATCTTACAGTTGTCTCCCTTGGTAAGGGGAGGTCTGACAGTTGTCTCCCTTGGTAAGGGGAGTTGCCATAAATAGGTTATCTCCCCAATTAGTGGTTTGGTTTTCTTAATGCAGTACTAAAATTATACATTCATGAAAGAATTTTTTAAAAAATACAGTGAAAATTTTCAAAATGAAAGACAGCTTTTAAGTATCAAGAAACATCTTATGACATCAGTATCATGAAAGTTATCAAGTCATTGATAATCAATAAGAAGTAATGGATATTGTGTTCAGTTATTTTAAATCATTTTGATGTTTATCTAGAATGATAGTTTAGAAATACAAGGTAGGATTTAGTGTATGTCAAGGTTTTCTATACATTCAAATCACTTTCATAGATGCCAAGTCCTGATCCAGCCTCTATTTTTTGTTAGATCTGTAATTGATAGCATATCACCAAGACACCTTGTACACCAGGGGCAATACAGCTTTCATTTGTCTTGTTAACTTATTTAGAAATTCAGGAAATCTTTGACTTATCTCAGCATTTTATAATTTTCTTGATTTAAAGCATTTTCCTAATTAACAAAGCATACTTGTGTTGAAAGATTATTCAGCTTTTACAATTAAAATAGATTGGAAAATTAAATTTTTCAAAGTGATTATTGACTTACCTTGTTATGATGATAACTCTGCTGACAAAATTTTGGACAGGAAAATGGATATTTTTTATATTTTTTTTTGTAATGGAATAATATTTCTAAATGGTGGTCAGTGTTCTAAACTTGATGGAAATCATAAATGGATAGTGTTCTATGAAAGCAAAAATTAAATTTTATGTTAAAAATTGACATTGTATTGGAATGGAGGAACCCTGTCCATATTTTCTTTGCAGAATCTACAGTTGTTTAATTTCCGTTCATTTCTATGGCTAATGTGATAAAATACTATGGTTGAATAGGATAATAATTAACCTAGATAGACAATGCATGTAATGGATTGGGCTAGCCCCTGTTGGGGCCAAGTATGGCTAGCATGCAGCATTGTTTCTATGGTAATACAGCAACATGCACTGGATATTGAGCAATCAACCATCTGGTCAACACAAATTCACCGAGGTCCTCATGAGAGCCAATCTTCATTAAATTGTGTTTATTTCAGGCACAGAGATTTCTATGAAGATTCAAATATGTGTTCACATCTTCAAGATTTGAATTGTCAGTTTTTATAAAAGACTAGGTTCTGCAATACGGTGAACAAAGCAATTAAAAAAGTATCTGCCTTATATGTACTTCACTCCACAGTGTCATATGACTTGTTGCCATGGAAGATGTTTTCAGTTTCCCTGGACATGAATGTAGTCTGTATTCTACACATTTTACTCAAAGGTGACCAGACTTCTGTTTGAAGTGCAGTCATTATCAAACTGAGCTTTTGTGCTAAAGGCATTGTACCCTTTGATACTGTTAGATGATTCCCTCGTTGCTCCAAAGCTTATTCATTATATGTGTTACAACACATTTATCACATTCAAACATTTTGTAATTTTTTTTCTCTTCTATTCAGTGATAAAGGTTTAAAACCGTAGTGAGTATCACTGTCTGTCCTTTGGACAAAACTTGAGGGAACTAAATTTATTGAATATATCGTACATATAGATATTATGACTCATGAAGTGCTGTTACTCGAAAGTTTGTGAAAAAATTAAAAGTAGATTCTTCAGTAACAGTCATATTCTATGGTTTACGCAATTCTTTCCAGGACGCTTCACCATAACGAGATTTTCTATGTAAGTTTTAATACTTAAACCGTACAACCTGAATGAGAGTTTGTAAGAACGTGTACAGGTGCAACGATATATATGTTTAATGTAAACATTCTTTGATATTGGTCACTGTTAAAGGGGGGGGGGATATTTTATCAAAAGCTGTTGCAATTTACAAAATTGTAAATGGAATATATATGGTATACATGTTCTCTGTATGACTCAAAACTTTGAACACTTTAGAGGGAAAAAAAATACTTTTCCAAGGAATGTATTGTCATTTCTACTAGGTCATGAAAACCTGTCTAACACTGGGTTGATTGGAATATTGTCTTGGGTGTAATTTAACTTAACTTGAGTGTATGATCACATTGCTATTATAAAAGTCAATTTTTTAAATTCACAAAGTACTTTTTATCCCTAACAATGTGAAGAGAAAGCAGTTTTATCACAGTTTGGTGATGTTCTTGGGCCAGAGGTAATGGCAGACACACCATTCAAATTTGTGTTCATATATATATATCTATATTGTCCTAACCATGTAGGTAGTCTTCCTACTAGAAAAAATGTGAAAACCCGTCTTTCCTCAAATCTTTGTTTCTTTGTGTTATGAGCAAAACTATTAACAAAAAAGAACAATTATCTCTAGTCTTTGTACTTATATTTTAATGCTTATTGTCCAAGTCTAACATCACAAGTTCTACCTACTCTTCAGAGCAGTTACATGGTGCATGCTGAAAACCAAAGGGCCTGTATTTGCAATATATAAATATTGGGCCATTTAGACAATTGAGCTTTCTTCCACTTCATCAACACATTCCCACTGTAAAACTGCTTGATTTGTCTCCTCTGTCTTGGTCACATCATGATCACGTAATCTGGCCTACTACTGTCATGGTGGTGGTGTATGCAACAGCATGTTGTGTGTGTGGTCTTGTGTATGTCCCGTTGTCATTTATTAAAGATGTTTTGTATCTGGTTAGCAGTATCAACAACAATTCTCTCATTTTTGAGTTGAATATACTATGAACATAGAGCTTCACTTTGCACCTGTATATCCTGCTATCATAAAATTTTATATTCTGATATTAGAACATTGTTAGCATATGTTGCATTACATTTCTCATAAAAAATGACATTGCAATAATTTGAAATACATGACTTTAGGTTTGTATCAAACATTTTTTAAGCAATCTAGCAAACATATCAAACAAAGTTTTTTTTTTGTAAATAATAATAAATTAAGATGAATTGATTACAAAAATTATAAAAATGATTGATTTTAGCTTAACTGCCTTAGGGCAAATGAGCTTATGCTATGGTGCAGTGTCCATTTTCCGTCCTCTATCCATTCTAATGCATAATTTTTTTTCCTTAAAACATCTTGTGTACCAGAGAGGCCCAAGGTCATGCTATTTGCAAAGTAACATGCTGGAATGAAAACATTAAGTTTGGTAAGGCAGAGTCAAAGGACCTAGTTAAAATACTCTATACTGCTGTTTTTTCCTTCCATGACTGGTCTTTGATGCTCAGGGTTTTAAAGTGTTGAAACCAAGGAGCAACTGACAAAAATCAAAATAGATTTACAGAAATTCCAAAATCTAGATAGAGGTATACAAGCCCTACAATTCAATAAATAAATTCTATTAGAATTCCAGAAGAACATATGAGTACATGTGTCACTATCCAAATGGATTTAACATGACATACAAGTTATGGCAAATCTCAGGGTCTGAGTCCATCAGCAGTGTTTACCACCTGCAATCAGTTGTACAAAAGACACACAAATGAATAGCTTCTTTCAATACCAATTCAGAACCTTAACCTTTGAAGGTCACCTTGGCCAAATCTGTTCAAATCTTTTTTTGACTTTTGAATAACCAAGAGATCCTGGGTCATGATATTTGGCTAGATTAATGCATGCTTTAAAGAAATCAATGTGTCCTCTACCAGCAGAACAGGTGAGCGATACAGGCCTATTTTTGCCTCTGCAGCTGGTTGATGAAGATTTCATGTTGTTTTTCAAATTAATGTTAAACACTGTTTCTACCTTGCAACCCTATTTGGTTCAGTTAATGGGCATGGGAGGATGGTGTCATATTGGGTTGCATGACTGAGTTTGGAACACTTACTAATCCAGTGTTGTATCTAGCTTCTAGTTTCTTTAATAAAAATATATAGTAATTTTGTGTGCCAAAACTTTGTAGTGTTGTTTCTTCTTTTCTCTCTACATTTTCTTCTGTTCACAGTTATGACATTTTCTGTTGGTTTGTAGAAGATCTTCAATTTTGTATCATCCCTCAATTTAAAGTTTTAAAAAAAATGCACTAACAAGGATATTACAACATAACAGAGCTAACAACAAAAATAATTGATGTATACAAATGCATCTTTTTACATATTGGTTTATGTTTATTGTGCATATATTTAAAAGGTAACAATTTGGACATCCTTTATTATTTCATAGTATTTGCATTCTTCAGTATTGTTTGTGTTTCATTTTTGTAAATGTATAAACAATTATTTACCTATTAAATAAATGGAGTATACAGTTTTCATTGCTATTGATTAAATGCATTTTGTTGAATAATGAATAAGTGTGAAATAGTCATTTTAACAGATACGATGAGTATAAAACAATATTTTAATCAAATATTAAAATCACATTGAACATATAATATATATGATGATTCACCAAATATGTAAAGAATGTGACTCATTTTATCAACTTTTATCGTATTATCTTGAAAAAAATAAAAAAAAGTTTCAGCAGATATAAATTAATAGGAAGAAGTACTATCTAATGTTTTGTATGCTGATGACCTTTACATGGATTGCTACTTAGTCTTCTTTCTGTATGTAGCTTGGCCCTAGCAGAAGGGCAAGTGAGCTTATATCATGATAGCAGAGTTCATCTGTTGTTTGCCAACATAATGATGGTACCGCATTGAAGATTTTAATTAAATTTGGTCTTGAACACTGAATTGTTTAGAAAAAATGGAGATATATTTTTCATTCTTATTATACAATAAGGTTATATAAATAAAAAAGATGAGGTAAGAGGTATATCAGAATAGGGATACGTAGTTTGATGGAATTTCATTCCTACACTTCAGGTTCTTTTGCTACATTTATTGAACATGATATAGTTCGCAAGGGAAATATTGACAGAGTCGGTGGATAGTACTGGCTGGCTTATCCATATTTAGATAAGTGTATTACAGTGTTACTTTGTCTGGTCCAACATGTCTGTTCATTACACTTCTGTTAGACATTTATACATGTTTTTCAGTCATTTATGCTTTTAGAATTAAAACCTTTGCATTACGGTTCTTTTTATTTTTCAACATTGATCTTTAAAGCTTAGCTCCTTGCCTATCAAAGCAGGAGCAGGGTTAATCAACCTTTTCTTCAACACTATTTATGAAAAAATGATAGTCTCATTCTGCATGATAGTTTCATCTATTTCTGGGTTTCAAAATGAAATATTCATGTATGTACATAAACAGTATTGATAGGTCTTGATATACCCTGGGTGTATTTTGGGGATGATTCAATTGACCAAGTATGCCAATTATTTCCTGTCAGTTCAATGGCTACTGAATGTAATTAAGTGGTGTTACTTGAAATTGCATATTTAGTCTGCAGGGAGTTAGATTACATTACGATAAGAAGAATTGTCCTCTGTGTACGGGAAGCAATATAATTAGAAGCTTTCTGCTGTCTGTGTTCTCATCCTGACAAGTCTTTGAAGGAGGATGTTTATGTCAGTGTTATTGCCCTGACACATCACTGAACTAGGATTAATAGAATCTTTCATCCCTTTGGAGGGGAGATAAGTGGATCTCAACTTATAAACTTATAAAGTTCGCAGATATGAGGCTTGCAGTGCATTTACAACTTAAACATCTTTTTCCCTCAGGGAAACTCATCAATAAGTTTATTCTTACCCTGTTGGCTTTATTAGGTTTTTTGCTGTCTCAATACTTTGCATCATTGACTTGATTGATTTGTTCAAGTGACGTCAATGCATTGTTACTGTGACATCATATTATTGTCCTGACAAGGGAATCCCCTGTCTAAATCCCATGGTGAGACAAGGAAATCTCACTCTGGTAAAAAAAAGAGTGAAATTTCCTGCCTAGGGTAAGAGAAAAGATATCTTGTGTTCTCATCCTGACAGGCCTCTTAATGAGGATGTAGATGTCTGTGTTCTCGTCCTGACATGTCTCTGAATGAGGATATAGATATCTTGTGTTCTCGTCCTGACACGTCTCTGAATGAGGATATAGATGTCTGTGTTCTCGTCCTGACATGTCTTTGAATGAGGATATAGATATCTTGTGTTCTCGTCCTGACACGCCTCTTAATGAGAATGTAGATGTCTGTGTTCTCGTCCTGACATGTCTTTGAATGAGGATATAGATATCTTGTGTTCTCGTCCTGACACGTCTCTGAATGAGGATGTAGATGTCTGTGTTCTCGTCCTGACACGTCTCTAAATGAGGATGTAGATGTCTGTGTTCTCGTCCTGACACGTCTCTGAATGAGGCTGTAGAGGAAGCCATCTTACTTTTTGATATAAGAAATTACATAATTTGTAAAAGAACATCTAAATGTGATAAACTTCACTGTTCTTGACATTATTTATAGTAGGTAAAAGTGATTGTAAGGAAACGTCATATGTAATTCATTCTAATTTCAAGATCTCTTGTGTAATCATTTTGTGAAACTGCACAATTTTTTGTGTAGCAGGGGTATCATTGATCGTTTGTTAGATACAGTAGTATATATTTTGTAGGTCTAGCATACATTTTGTAAGTTCATTTTATTTCAGCATGAGGATGTTGACTAGCAAGGTATTAACATTTGACCAGACACATATTATGTACACTGTATTTATTCATTACAAGTTACATTCTTCCCAGCTTTCTTCTTCAAGCTTAGAATTCAGTGATTAACACAGATCATATCCCAATCAGTTACCATCCTTGTCATGTGAAACACTAAAATGATGGTCACTTTATGAAGCCTTATTTTAAATATCTCAATACAATTGATAAGAATCAATAAAAAATAAACAAGATCAGAATGACTTAATTCATTCCTGTTTTAAATTTTGTGCTTATAATTTATTTTCTGAAAATTCACATGACAAAGATGTTTGTAGATGAAGGATTTCTTTTCAATGCTGATTTTTGTTACTGTTGTTCAATTGATTGACTTTTATGATTTATATTTCATTGATTTGATGTGAAAAATGTGTATAAAGATATTATTGGATGTTGTTTGGATATGAAGTAATTATAGATTAGGCTTTCTATCTGAAAAAGGAGGTTTTCATTAGCAATAATATGTAAGCTTTTAATGCATTTGTTTGATTAGATGTGTCATATAATTTAGGAGTAAAAATGAATTTCAGTAAAATTGGAAGATAATGCTCTTTGTTTTTTTAAATCAATTTGTGTTGTGCTATGTTTCCACTGAATGGATTTGCAAGTTTCTTAATCACAAAAATCATAGATCTGGTCTGTTGTATTTTTAGCCTGTCTTACTACCAACCGTATTGCTAACAACTACTACTACTACATAAACACTGACTGTAAATTACTTCCAGATCTGGGCCAGTTTGGATCTGAGTATCCATTTCTATTGGGATCAAGGGCACCTCTTTACTCTATATATATGATAGTGGGTCTGCTTACTAACTTTTGGGTACATTATAGTTAAGAGCACTGTGCATTGGTTGTCATAACCAGCATGAAGTTTGAAAATTGCATGATAATGTCTACCTACATGTAGCATTGAACCTCCCATTTCATTAATGCGAAAAGTGCATGTAACAACCTGTAACACAATTAAAAGTAGTTAAAAGTGAAATGCTTAATAGTTTAAAAAATCTTCAATATGGTAGGCCAGTCAACTGGTGGACAACAGCCATGATTTGAAACTATCTGCCTTACAATTACTTTAAAGCCTCCGGCAACAGTTCAAGGACTATTCAAATGGTCCTGCATCCATCTTAACTCTAATACTTCTTGTTGATATTTGTTGAAAAGTACTAGATAGATATGTAAGTTCTCTTTGGTTAAAGGTAGTTTGACATCAGTTTTGAGACTGACCAGTGGAAAAAAATTAGCAAACACACAGTTTTATTATGGTGGATGCATACTTAGATGCTTCGGAGTTGCTAAAAGTACTTTATAGATCTGTCACAAATATTGTATTACCCATTGGGTTGACTTAAGCATGTAGCATTTTCCCCTTTATGTTTATTGTTGAGCGGATAGCATTTGCAATTATAGTTGTTTGCTTTTGCCTGATCATTACTGGTTTCATATGCATTTGTAAGGAATTGTTAAACATTTCAGGTTTAGTAACAAAATACCCTGTTTGCTCCCTTACAGCCTCCCTTGATAGCAACCCTCAGTGGTCATCACTGACTTCTACAACCTCCACGGTGGATCTTGTCAATACTTTTCTGACACCATAAAATTTCAGGTTCTTGTTGGTTTAGATGGATCTCACACAACCATTGATCACTAGTTGTGCCTGTTTGATAAAACAATTGCATTATGTTGATATATAGTTGGAACTCGTTATCTCGAAATTCAACAGACCTTGGAAAATATTTCTTCTCTTCCTAATTTTAACTCAAAGTGTTAAAATAAGGTGACAATATCAGTTTCCCGACATTGATTACGGTTGAACGGAGTAGGGCTACAATAGCATGTACAGTACAGCGTGGTACAAACAGAATAATTTAATCTATTATTTGAAATGGAATTAAATAAACAGAAAAAATACATTTCTAATATCTCCTTTCATTGTTTAGTCATCCAAGTAACAAAACATGTAATAAAAATACTAATCAACTACATTTGTACTCACTTCATTCTGTGTACACACTAAGTACCTGATCACAGTCCTTCAGTAAACAAGCACAGAAATATGCTTCTCTCAGAATTCTGGGGATTCAATTTTTTTCAAAAAGTTTGTACTGGTTTGACAGTTTTGTTTTTATAATTCCTAAAGATGCATGCAACCAAGCTAACAGTTTTCATGTCTTTTGTAAACATGCTCCTTGATTAATATTCAGGTAAGTCACTGCTATAGGATGGTGACACTAATTAAGAAGCCAACTTGGAATTAGATAGTTAAACTGGTCATTAATCAGCAGAGACTAAGTGTTTTGTGTATGATGGAGCAATATGCTGTAATTAGCTATTTGTTACACTCTGGCAACATTCTATATGTGCATGTATTGACCGATTTCTTCAGAAAACATGCCAATGGTTTGACAAAAGTTAATTTCGAGACAACAAATGACTTTTCCCTTACCTTGCAATGGAAGGGACTGAAACATTTGACTGCAATGAATTTTTGACATTATGATATTTGAGTTCTTCAAACTAAAAGTACAAAGAAGTAAAAAGGGAAAAAATCGGGAATTTGAAATTATATCAACTCAAAGGAATTTTGACTCGAACAATTTCGAGATGGTGAGTTACAACTATATATATTTTATGTCATTTTTTTTCTTTGTCAAGCTTTTAAGATACACAGATGTTTCGTAGGCAAAAAAGTTTTCTCATTTTGTTAGCCCAATTGTTTCTTCACAACAACAGAAATAGTACAATTTTCATTTTACAACTCAATTTCATTAAATAACACTAATATGAATTTACTTCTGTGGTAAACAGGAAACATTCAATAAACACTAGTACTACAAGCATGTACCAGTAATTTGTTGTTGTAAATTACTTCTTATAGTTCTCTGTTATGGTGGGTATTTAAATCTCCCTTTGTCTAAATATTCATCCTCCACCATTAAATAGTTCTTGTTTTTGTTTAGTATTCTTCTAACTGAATCTTTCTCTTGTGTCAAATTTAGCTTTCATGTGGCCAATATTCAGTGTAAATTTGGTACTGATTAAAAAACAAATAGCCAGCAGATGGCTAACTTGGCTTTCAGTCTGTTATTATTATTTCTTGTGTGGTACTCTAAGGATCTTTTTCAAACTTCATAGAAATATTTTACCTTGTTGGCTAATTGAGCCTGTACAGTTTGCTGGAAGTGTATTTTGACAATTCAAAATATGTGATTGCTACTTCTTGAAAAATTTACTGAAGATTTTTCTTAATTTTGTATAAAGGTTCATCTTATTGCCTATCTGCTTTTGTTTAATTTTGAGAGTAATTGATTGGGAAAGTGAAAATGTCTATCAGAAAGTTATCTTGGATTTTGGCATTTGAAGATTGCTATTGCTTTTGTCAGAGCACCGGATGTATTGAAATTTATGGGTAGTTTTTTGCCTTGTTGAGCAATTCACCTATCCATTTAAGGAACGGCAAAGATCAAGCTTACTAATACCAGTAATAAATACAGATGATATATATCTTAAACATTGCTTCTATCTGTTATGAATAATAAAATCCAATAAAAAAGGAAAGAAAATGTGGAGGAAAAGTTTCAATGCTGACTTACTGAAGAGGCTTAACAAAAATGCTATATGCCTTGTATATTGAAAATTGCCATCTTGTGGTGCATGACACACACATTTTCCATTTATGTGTATTTTGATATCCCCACAAACACAGCATTCCTACCTTTACCCTGCACCCTGATTATTGTCTGCAGTTTTGGTAGTGTCTGATTGTGATCTTGTGTACACTAACTTTAGGGACCGGAGTTATGTTTTTTCATATCCTTAAGATATAAAAAAGAAAGTCCAACTCATCTGGAGTAAATACTATAGACTGCAAGCCTTTGTGTATCATCATTTCTTTTTTTGTAGCATTTATGCAAAATATCATATGTTGTATACTGCATGTTATTACACTAAAACAAATATTTTGTGTATAATACATGTCTGTTTAAGGGTAGACATTTCTCTAGAGATATTTCATAACAGCATTTATAGAACTTATATGTTGGGTATCAAGCCCCTGTTCATGTTCAGAAACATTATGAATCAAAACAAAATCTTTCAAGTTAATTGATATTATTTTCTTGATGAAAGTTGAATTAAAATATGGTTGTATGTACCATATAGGCTTGTGTGATTTCTTCACATCATGTCATGTTGAATGCTTTTGTAATTATATATAAGTATAGCCGGATTAATAACATGTTCTTGGTAAATGAATTTTATCTTTTTTTTTCTTCTTTTTTTTTTTTCAATTTTTCAATTGTTTTAGCTGATACATAGAATTCCTCCTTTATTGAAAACACTCAAGTGTATCTCATTCTACATGCATCACCAAAAGAAACTGATGATAATAAAGAGGTAATTCTGACATCTAAGATATGTAATCCTTACAGTAGAGGAGGGCGGATGCTAGTAACTCAAAATTTGGAGAAATGCTTTGTAATAAGTTGTTTTTGTTTGCTTCTTCATATACAAGTTGCTATTGGACAAGTTTTGCACACATGAAGTGTTTTCCTGGCAGGAGAATTCTATGTATCACTTGTCACTGTGTGTAACCCATTATTATGACCATGTTTGTTGCACGCCCTACTTTTCCTATCACCTAGATAGTTTTTCTCCCACAGAACTAAGTGGATTTTAACTGAAAACAAGTCTTGATGTCCTATCTCCATAACATCAAAGGACAACACAATTCTCGGTCTTTCTTGAAGGGGTATAAAATTCTACCATTTTTCAATAATGGCAGATATGTAACTACCCTGTGTTGCTAAGGTTTAAACATTTTGGGTAGAGGGAGCTGTCCACAAAGGGAAAAATGTGTAACAATGGTTGGTTGGGGAGGTTTCCACAGAGATAAGAAATGTGTAGATGACTTTTAACTGTGATTGGTTGGGGAGAGAGGGGATGCTCACAATGGGAAGAAATGTGTAGATGACCTTTAACTGTGATTGGTTGGGGAGAGGAGGGATGCTCACAATGGGAAGAAATGTGTAGATGACCTTTAACAGTGATTGGTTGGGGAGAGGAGGGAGTGTCCACAATGGGAAGAAATGTTCAGATGACCTTTACAGTGATTGGTTGGGGAGAGGAGGGAGTGTCCACAATGGGAAGAAATGTGTAGATGACCTTTAACAGTGCTTGGTTGAGGAGAGGAGGGAGTGTCCACAATGGGAAGAAATGTGTAGATGATCTTTAACAGTGATTAGTTGGGGAGAGGAGGGAGTGTCCACAATGGGAAGAAATGTGTAGATGACCTTTAACAGTGATTGGTTGGGGAGAGTAGGGAGTGTCCACAATGGGAAGAAATGTGTAGATGACCTTTACAGTGATTGGTTGGGGAGAGGAGGGAGTGTCCACAATGGGAAGAAATGTGTAGATTACCTTTAACAGTGATTGATTGGGGAGAGGAGGGAGTGTCCACAATGGGAAGAAATGTGTAGATGACCTTTACAGTGATTGGTTGGGGAGAGGAGGGAGTGTCCACAATGGGAAGAAATGTGTAGATTACCTTTAACAGTGATTGGTTGGGGAGAGGAGGGAGTGTCCACAATGGGAAGAAATGTGTAGATTACCTTTAACAGTGATTGGTTGGGGAGAGGAGGGAGTGTCCACAATGGGAAGAAATGTGTAGATTACCTTTAACAGTGATTGGTTGGGGAGAGGAGGGAGTGTCCACAATGGGAAGAAATGTGTAGATGACCTTTACAGTGATTGGTTGGGGAGAGGAGGGAGTGTCCACAATGGGAAGAAATGTGTAGATTACCTTTAACAGTGATTGGTTGGGGAGAGGAGGGAGTGTCCACAATGGGAAGAAATGTGTAGATTACCTTTAACAGTGATTGGTTGGGGAGAGGAGGGAGTGTCCACAATGGGAAGAAATGTGTAGATTACCTTTACAGTGATTGGTTGCCCATAAAAGGAAAAAATGTGTAGTAGATAACTTAACAGTGATTGGTAGGGGGATGCCCATAAAATGAAGAAGTGTGGACGACTTTTAACTTGGATGACGGAGGGGGAAAAACCTGGGCAAGGTGATAAGCCAGTCTCTATCTTGAGAGCTAGTTGTGTCCTGTAATGTGTGTTCTGTATATGAGATAGTAACAATGTTCTGGTGTGAACTCAGATAACACTGATGGATGTTCTTTATTAGTGCTCTTATGATTTGGATTGTTTCTATATTTGTAGCTTCATTTTGTTCTTCCACAGGTGATTGTAACTTGTAACTGTAATGCTAGCTCATTTATGGCTTTTGTAACTTTGTAGTTCTGCTGTTTTCTACCCTCTTTCTTTTTATACAGCCAAATCAGTATGACATACATATACCTGGTACATACCTAACAGGGAATACAAGTGTGGCAGTGCTGTAGGTGCTCCCTGTATTGTAACTGACATTTCTGACAAATCAGAGAATCTTTATAGTACATGCCCATCTGGACAAAGTTACAATGCTTGGAGCTTCCTTAACAGCTATGTGTAGGTGATCTGGAACATTACCATGATTAACTTCATATAATCAGTTATTTACTTGACATGATAATATTGCATGCAGGTTTTAATCTGAAATTTATATTCCTGTAGATATAAGGAGCCCGTGAAATTTAAAGTTAGTGGTTCAAGATAGGAAAATTTCTGGTACTTAATGTAAGAGTGATCTTGTTATCATGATAATGATCCATCACATCCTGGACTGCACAACTTGTCACCTTACATATATACAGAATATCACCTAGTGTAGGACACCTTATCTAGAGACCTGCATCTGTATGTTAGTTTGACCTGACTGACTACTGCTGTATCATAGACATTAACCTGTGCTGCTTGTATCTCCCTAACACAACAGGGACAAACATAGCTTCCAGAATCAGAAGTATTACTCTCATGACAAACAAAACAAAAACAAAAAAGTATTATAATGTGTCTGCATTCAGGTATAAAATTTGGAATTTCTATATTAAGTAATAACCAGAACAATGTATCTGTGGTGATTTTCTTTAATATCATGGTCTTAACCAAGACTGCTGTTTTATTTTTGAAGCTTTGAGAGGGTTTCTTCTGTGTTTGAAACTATGGGTGGCCCCCCCTTGGCTAGCACAGTTTGGCCACTTGGTGTTTGTTGTTGTACCATCAATGATAACATTAGTATTGGAACGTAGGTATACCATGCTTGGGAAGGGTTTGATTTTTCACATTTTACAAATTATTTTAGATCACAACAAATTTCATTTTAAAAAAAAAGTTGTTTTTTATACTTCAATGTTTATTTTGTTAATTTATTTGATTGTACATTTTGCTCCAGTTTGGTCTGTCATAGAGACAGCCTGATCAAATTCATTGAAATAAGAGTCATTTGTGTGTATATATATAAACCTCGCATGCCTAAATACAGATGACATGAATGTGTGAGGTTAGGAGTTTGACTTAACACATGTGTAATTTTAATCTTATATTTACAGCTAAAGAGGGCAGAACTAACTCTGACGGAGCAAACAGTTACAAGTCCAACCATGAGGTAAGGCAGCAGGAGTTGGAGTTTTATTCAAATGGAGCAACAGTTTGTCTGTCTGACAAGCAAGTCAGCTTGAGACATCTGTCACATGCTCTATAGAGGGATGTACTGTGAAAGAAGATTAGATTACTATTGTTAACCTCTATATCATTACTGCCAGTAAATAGTCACTATATACATGGCAGGATCTAGAGGTTCCACTTGTCATACATAGTTCTGCAAGATCACTTTTGCTTGCAGAGATAGAGAACATGATATGATCTTAACCATAATCAAGGTTTGAGAAAGTGAGTTGTTCAAATGACTAATTCCTGTTGACCAGTATGCCTAAAACATGGACATTTTGGCAGCAGCAGTGACCTCTATTGAAGGTCATGTGATTTCTTTCAACATTAATAAGGCTGGTTCTGCCAAGAATTCCAATAAGCTTTCTGAAATTGCTTTATGATGGACAAATTCTCTCAGCACTTTCAATCTTGGAAGTCTTATCTTAGAATGCAAAATGCAAGTATTTTTTGACAATTGACATGATTGTTCAGGGTGATGCGAATGTGTAATAGGAGTTTTGTGTTAGTTTCTATTGTCAAGAGTATAACTAATGCTAGACACATACTGGGGGCCCTATCTGATAAGTAGATGCTCCGGTAATGTACAAATCTGTTACCTGTAGACAAGGTGTGGTTATTATGTACCTTCTATTATCTGGATGCTGTTGCATCATGGAAGCTGAACCACTGTTACTGTATATTGTGTTTCTTATCATCACTGCAAATTTATCATGACCACCATTGTCATCTAGTACCTTATATTCTCATGCCACACTGTTAAATTTGAAAACAGGAGACCAAAAGGAAAATTAAGGTGAGCCTTAATCGCCTAGATGTGAACAAGTTGGACAGCCCTGGTGATGGAAAGAGCCATGGCAAGTCGGACCCAGGCAATCACAAAGCTAGTCATGGGGATCACAAGCATGCCACTGGGAAGATAAGCAGGACCTTGGAGAAGACAACAGCAAATCAGGTACTGTGCATTTAGTTACTAGTCCAACACTTCCAGCAGCTCACTTAATCCAGTTATCAACACGCAGTCCCTGTAACTATATTGCATATTAATGCCAGTGCTGCTGGAGACGAGTGAAGTAATTATTTAATATTGCAAATCACTTATCCTATTTTCCATGTTATATTTTTTCTTCGTGAGTCAGACATGAGACTTATATTCGGTGGCGGCTTATATGTGGATGAACAAAAATTGACTAAATGAAAAGAAAAAAAAAGGGAACATACCTGTTATAGACGGGACTGATTTTTTTTACATGCTCCTACCCGCCATGTGTTTGTACTGACACAGATTGTGAAGAGCCGACATTTGTAATCGTATATGGAATGATTGGAAGATCACAATAATATGTTCTTGACTTTTGTGGTTACTTCACTGCAATTGAATGCATGATGGAAGTTTACAATAGCGTATTGCATTCTGGGATCAATAGGTCACCGTATGATAGGTCAAATCCTAGAACAACCGCCATGCTTGTTTATGATATGAATAGCTTTGTGTAACTTACAAGAAGAAATAATATTGAACTATGAATTTTGTCAGTATGCAATGGCCTTCGTTAATATTGAACAGTACAGACACTGAAACACTGGAAATATTGTTTAGTAAACCGTACACAACATCAGGCCCTACATCTGTGCATAGACAATTGAAGGCCCAAAGCCAATTGAGTTTGATGTTTGATATTTGCTATTTGATGTTTTTGGCATGATCAAAGTAATTTTAAAATACATCAATGAAATAAAGGATTATTTGTGTATAATTAATTTACAAACTTTATTAAATGTTTGACAAGAGTCAGTTGTGAATACAAATCCCAGTACTATTATTTTTGATTCCTCTGGATGGCATCCATGTTGATTTGATAACTGATATCAGAGTTTTGAAGAGTCTTTGCTTTTAAAAATTTGTCATTCATGAATTGAAAGTAATTTCCAGATCATGTATTCACAAATATGTCTGAAGAGGCGAATAAGATATTTGCTGAATCTAAGTGATTTACGGTAATAGATCCAAAATGTATGATATAACTTATATAATATTGTCAATCACAGTGATTACTAAAATACTTTAGTGAGTAGTAAAGGCCTCTTGGTCTTCAGTAATGTACATGTTATCTCAGGGACAGATGTGGTTGATACTTAAGATTGACTCTCTGTTCGAATCAGTTTAGAACAATCATTCTCTGTTTTAGGCGAAGGAAGATGTTTCTTCCATTAAATTGCCTGAGGATTCACTGGCCTCCATCCAGACTCCAGATGAATGCCTTGCTTCAATCAAGATTCCTGAAGATTCACCGGCCTCCATTAAAGTGCCAGATGATTCACTAGCCTCAATCAAGATGCCGGATGAATATCTTGCTTCTATTAAGATGCCAGACGAATGTGTTACTTCCATCAAGATACCAAATACATCCCCTACTTCAAACCATGATCAGAGGTACACACAACATCTTTCCTAGTTCGCTTGAAAATAAGGTTAATATCATAATTTAGAATACTGAAAAGGAGATTGTTGTCTATCATGTTTCATTGAACAACTTTGTCTCAATGATGAAGAGGCCAAGGGTCATGATAGTTTTTCGTTAGCATGCTGCAATGAAGGACAATCAAGTTTGTTAGGTCATCTGACCTGAAGGTCAGGATGAACTATCGTTGTCATGTTTCATCCGTTGTCCATGCGCGTAACAGCGTCCTCTGTCTGCCATGTGTAAACTTTCTATTCAGATTCCTGCTTGTCTCTAACCAACAGGCACTGGGTGCTGGTATAAGGCCTGTAGCATGTTGTGATAAAGCATTGATAATTTTGTTCAAATTAATGACCTTGATGCATTTCCAAGGTCATAGGGGTAAAATCTGTTTAAAGTTTTAAACAAAACAAATGATCCAGTGATAGTCCTGCCCAAATGTTATTATTTGTCTGGTCCAGTATCCAATATAGCCACCATTTTGAAAACTTCCCATTTCCACTGATGGCATTGGGCTGAAATTTTGTGGGAATGTGGGCCTCTTGTCTTAGAACTGACCTGAGGTTTGCCATATACAAATTGATAATTTGTTGGTTTCCCATATGGGAAGAGGAACCAGTTGAGATTAACATCATGTGTTGACTAACCATTAAAAAGTAGAAATTATAGGTAAAATAAATTGCAGCTATTTACTAAATAAGATTTTATTATATTTTAAATGTGTTTGTTTCATTTTTCTATTACAGAGAAGCTGATTTGTTTAGTAAAGATGACCAGAACAAGGCTGGAGGTGTGGTGAGTTTTTCCTTCAAGAAGACTGGTGCCAAGATATCATCTGCTGCAGTGTTTAAACATGAAGACGAGGAAGAAAAATCCAAATTGATTGAGGCAGATGGCCAACTCCTTCCAGTGTCCCATTGTGATGCTGCAGCATCAAAGATGGAACATCCTTCTGTTAATGATGAGGAGCACCTGCAGGCAAAGTCGCTGGGATCATTCATCAAGGTCATGAACAAAGAGGAAACCATGGAACTGGACTGGCCAGTTGCTATGGTTCAGTATACAAAAACAGAGCCAGTCATTGGCTTCAGCTGTGATCCTCTAACCTTCGACTTCAATCAGTTATTGGTCAAACCTAAACTTGATGTCATACACTCTTCCAAAGAGATAGAAACACCAGCCGAAACAAAAGAGGTTGACAGTTGTGTAGTCGTGTCCACAGTGGAAGTGTCCACCACAGAGGTACAATCAAATGAGACAGCATTGGAGGATACATCAGTTAAAGAAGAAAAAGTGGTGAAGAAGAAAAAGAAGAAAAGCAAAAAGCATAAGAAATCAGCCAAGAGCAACAGTACAACGCATGGAGCAACAGAAGCCGAAGGTAAAAAGTCTTCCGAGAGAAGAAAGAAGAAAAAGAAAAGAAAGAGCAAACATCATGAACCAACAGAGGAAGGAAAAACTGATAAAAATGCAGACGAGAAAAAGGATGAGATTGAAGACCAGAAAAAGTCTCATAGCAAGCACAAGAAAGAAAAGAAAGATGCAGAATCAGAAGGTAACTCTCAGGGAGGGAGTGATGAGTCTGGGGATGAAAGCCACAAAAAGCCAGCCAAACACAAGAAACATAGACATAGCAAAAAGTCAAAAAAGAAGAAAAAGAAACAGCATAGTAGTGACAAGAAAGAGGAAGCACTTCTAAAAGATTCAGTAAATCAAGAAAGTAAGGAAAATCCTAAAGATAGTGAAAAGGATTCTACAAAGGAGTCTGCAAAGGAGCAACAGAAGACAAAATCTTCTTCTGAACGTAAGGTAGATTCCAAACAAAGCCACAAAAAATCAGAGATTACTCACAGTAAGACTGTTAGAGAACTAAGAGAGAAAAAGGAAATGTCTGATTCCTCTGAAGATGAGGAGGAATTTGTTAAAGAAAGAAAGAGGAAGAAAAGGAAGAAGAAAGGAGATGGAAAGAAACTTGATAAAGTTAACAATGTCAAGTCATCTGATGGAAAAAAACCAGTTGAAAGGGTGGCTGTAAAACGTAGCTATACCAGTGAGGAATCTGAGTGTGAGGTAGAGGTTAGTAAAAAAACTGGGAAAAATCCTGCTTCAGACAGGAGTAAGAGTTCACCAGTTTTGACAACTTCAGCTATCAGCAAGAAAATAAAAAAGGAACCTGGCAGTGGTTCTGAGAGACAGAGTGTAACTTCATCATCTCGTAAACGACAAACCAGTGAGTCTAGTGTGAATGAGAACACTCCTGTGTCATCAAAGAGACAGAAAGTTACACCCTTACAGCAAGTAAAGGTAGAGACACCAGTTGAAAATTCATGGAACCAAATGGAAAATATGATCGAAATGAAAGCAACAGATGATAATACAAAATCAAAATGGGATACAAGTGACAGTGAAACAGATATAGCAGTGAATACTTCTTTGGCTAAGGAACCAAAAGTTCTTGGTAAAACAACACCTACAGTCAGCACAAAGCTGACTTCACTTGAGATAAAAAAGACTGTTTACAATCAAGCTGTGCTTCAACATGTTGCAAGCAAACCAATGAACCTAACTATATCTGTTTTACAAAACCCAAGTGGTCAACAGAAGATCAAGCCAGAAACAAAAACTGCACAGCACAAGTTAAAAGATGTACGCAAAGACTCAAGTAGATCTCACTCAAGGGGTCGCAATCATCATCGTAGATCTTATTCTAGGAGCTACAGCCGCTCAGGAAGTTCTTCATACTCGTCAGACTCTAGTCATTCAAGATCACGGTCATATAGTAGATCTTACTCCCGTAGTTCACGATCTAGATCCCGGTCTCACAGACGATCACGAAGGTCACATTCTAGATCATACACTAGTTATACAGATGATAGCTACAGTTCTAGGTCACGCTCCAGATCGTCAAGGAGTCGCAGATATTCCAGGTCTAGTTCATATTCACGCTCAAGGTCAAGATCAAGAGGTCACCACTACAGGTCTTATTCAAGGGGAAGCAGTAGGTCAACTAGTTATTCTAGGTCAAGAAGCAGATCTCAATCATATAGACACTCTAGATCTCATAGAAGGACTAGGTCCTCTGACTACAGTCGGTCATCAAGACATTCTAGTGTGTTGGGTGATCGACCTCTTAAAAAGGTAGAAAAAACAGTGAAAGAAGAAAAGACTGACAAAGATTCAAAGTCTGATCCTCTAGACATTCCTCTGCCAGACTTTGGCAAAGAGGATGACACAAAATCTGCAGAAAATATTGTCCAAAAAATCAAAGAGAAGAAACAACAACACTCAGACTTAGTTAAAAAAGGCATAGCAGCTAGTGAAGAAGCAGAAAAGGAGAAAGATACATCAAACACAAAGGATTTCTTTGACATTCCTTTACCTACAATTGAGGATAAGCCAGGAGCACAGGACAAACCAGATAGTGCATCAGGAAGCTATCAAGGATCTCTACTGCCTCCCCCACCACCTCCACCTTCAGGAATGGAACCAAACCCATCAAATATGCAGCCACACTATCATGGTCCAATGGGACCTCATGGAGGCCCTCCTGGTCCACATGGGCATCCTGGTGGTCGTCATGGCCCTTATGGACCTCATGATGGAGCACATGATTACCATCCGATGTATGATGGGCCAGGAGGATATGATGGTCCCCATGGACCTGGTGGTCCACATCATATGGGCGGGCCTCATGGCCCACATGGACCCGGTGGGCCAATGCCACAGAATATACGAGGGCCGCCACCTCATCACATGGGTGGGCCCCCGCATATTGGCCCACATCATAATATGCACCGTGGACCACACATGGGCCCTTTGCCCCGAAACATGGGTCCACCACCAGGTAACATGGGCATGAGAGGCATGCCACCTCACCGCATGCCTCCCCCAGGACAGAGAATGTACCCACCTCCTAACAGAATGGGACCACCACCTGGTCACAGTATGGGACGTCCACCACATATGCAGAATATGCCCCCTTCACATATGGGTCCTGCATCACACATGGGAGGACCAAATGATCCTTACAACATAGGGCCACGCTATCCCTATCATAACTCAGACAGAGACCCAACAAAGGACAAAACACCCCCTCCTCTTCCTCCATCCCGTTCTCCTTCACCACAGCCTCCTCCACCAACAAAGGAGGAGGAAAAGAAAGTTGAAGAGATTGTCACTAACCCATCCATTGTAATTCCTCCTGAACAAATAGAGCAATATAAGCGTCTTCAGGAGCAGGCCCAGAAACATGCAGTGAAACAATTGCGACGACAGGCTAAACAGGAGAAAGGTGAAACCATCAGTGAATCATCTTCCTCAGAGGAAGAGCAGGAAGAGGAGGAAAATGTGGAAGAGCAGTCAGTGGTGTCCTTGGAGGAGGATCAAATCTCAATAGAAGAACTACAGCAACAACAGCAACAACCCACACTGATCGCCATACAGTCCCCGGTACCACAACAGACAATCATGTTAGCACAGCCATCACAGCAATCTGTCTTGTCCCAGCTTCAGATGGCTGGTGTGGCAGCAATGGGACACTCTCCACAAATCAGTGGTCAACACATTCTCCTTCCTCATTCAGCGGCTGGAGGGTTGGTACCAATTCAAGCTGGGGCACCTATGATTGCAGTTCCTCATCATGCGGGACTACAACCTGTGAATGCCTTGGCTGCTGCAGCTGCTGGTGCACAGCCTGCTCACATCCCTGGACTTGTGCAAGCATCACCTCAGATTCACTTGACACCTTCAGGACATGGGATTCCCATAGCAGCCCAGCCTACTCTCATATCACATCAACAACAACAGATTCTCGCTGCACATCAGCAGATGGCTGCCGCATCAGCAGCAGCTGCAGCAGCCAGTGCTGGGCCTACTGTCCATCTCCCTCAGCACTATCTGGCAGCACATAGTGGTCAACCAGTAATTGTTGGCAACCATTTGCTAATCCCACGCATTGTACGTCCTCACCTATAAAATGAGCCTAGTACTAATCTCAGCATTTTAGATTGCAAAATGCTGCATGTCCAGATGAATTCTTTTTATCCAATTTCATGAGTCAGTGCTATAAGGCTGTGCCAAATGAGTAGGATTACACCGAGGATAGTATATTTGGTGATTGAATACTCTTGAATTCACTTTTGTCTTCTTCAGCATGTAAAGCATATACATCTAATTGATCCTCAATGTTATGGAAGTGTTAGTTGTGTACTTTAATTCTGCAAACTGACAAATGGCAATTTCACTACTGAAAAAGGAAATGGTTTATTTTTTGATGGGTGAATGGAGGGGGCTGTAAGTTAATCATGTTTGAACGATGAGATATAGACATTACATGAGTGGTTGTTGTGCATCGTATTTCTTTCTCTTCTGTTATTTTTTCAAAATTTTTTGTGAGTTTTGATAAATTGTTAATGAGAGTGAAAGAAATACATTATACAACAGCCACAAGTTTGTGTAACCGGTTTCTACCACAGTTAAAACATTATTCTGAGGACGAATTGATCTTGTTTGGTACCCTTATGCGTTTTGTTTATAACATCATTTGGGACTTACCAGGTAATGATATGTGAAATGCTTTAAATTGATATGCAAAACTGACAATTTCAGATATTTCTTTATCTTCAAAACAGTAATCCATCAATAGAAATCCATGTAAAAATCAAATAGTTAGAAAAACAATTGTGAACTACTTATTGGGCATATATGTATTGATTTTCACAAGATCACTATGTCAGCAAATCAAAGCAGCTTAAATATTGGACCACATACGGTATAAATATATATTTATACAACTATTGTAATGATTAATTGATGGTTTTGAAGTAGAATAACATCCAACTGTTGTGGTAGAAATATTGTGATCTCATCATAGCCTCAGTTACTAGGTACACATTAGATCTTTTCACAATATTTTGTTGTTAAAGACATAATGAAATATGGGAGTTCAAATCAAATGTGTTTGACAGGGAGATAAATGTTTCTTCTTGTAATGCTGGAAATTAATAATTAATTTTTTTCATGTTATGTTGAATTTTACAAGTGGAAAATATCACTTTTTTGATTGGTCAGATTTTAACAATGCTATACTTTTTCGTATCTTTAAGCTCACTTTGTCAGATACTGTAAATATGTTTAATAGTTTGATGAAATCAAATTTGATCAAGTTATCACTTTTTGGCAAGTTAGCTTGATGACGATGAATCTTTCTGTATATTGAAGGAAGCAACATTTATTGAAGCTTTTGATTAAAAACTGACTTAAAATATAATCAGACGGTTTTGAAAGGATTGACCACCATGGAACTGAAGGCCAAGGTGGTAAGAAGTGCATACATGTTTGCTACTTGTAACATTATTGGTAGATGATATGATCTGGAAGTCCATGTGATCTGGAAGTTCATGTGATAAAGTTTAGTTAAGGTGATTTAGGAACATGAAGTAATATTACAGGAACTATTACTTCAATTCCTGTATGGCCAAAATTCTAACTTTTAAGTTGTTGTTAATATATTTTAATTTGCCCAAAGCCATTCAATTACCACTTCACAGTTTAATATATATTTAAATTTTCCCAACACAATTCAGTGACTACTAGACAGTTTAATATATTTGAATTTGCCCAACACCATTCAGTTGCTACCATACAGTTTAATATATATTTCAATTTGCCCAACACAATTCAATGACTACTAGACAGTTATATATATTTAAATTCGCCCAACACCATTCAATTACTACTAGACAGTGTAATATATTTAAATTTGCCCAACACAAATCAGTGACTACTACAGTTTAAATCATTTCGATTTGGCCAACACCATTCAATAACTACTGGACAGTTTAATACATATCAATTTGCCCAACACCATTCAGTGACTACTAGACAGTTTAAAACATTACAATTTGGCCAACACCATTCAATAACTACTAGACAGTTGATATAATGATGAGATAATAAATTGCAACTAGACTTGCTGTATTGTGATGTCATAATGCTCTTGCCAGCCATTTCCTGTTTCAGTTGTTCCCATCACTAAATTCACTCCATCGTATAAGCATTTTCACTAAATATAACCAGATTCCTAACATGTATTGTCCAAAATGTTGTAGGTTATGTAAATATAAGTAATAATTATTTTTTGTGTGTAATTATAGCTGATAATTGAAAGCGATTTCATGGGTTTGCCAAAAGATCACTTACAATTATATCAACTATCATTCCAGCCACTTTGTTATTTTTTTGATGCACATTTGCTTCATATATCACTGGTTACATTTAGATACTGATTTTATGGCTGAAAGCAGAAAATGGTACAATAGTGATGTTTTATTGTAAAGCATAACAAAGATTATGTCACAGATTCCTGTACTTTTTGATTTGTAAGCATTTTTATTTTAAAAATGCAATGAAAAAGTCCTTAAATGGTATCTTGGTAAGTGCTTTATGTATTTCAATGGTGTGACAGAATATGCTACAAATGCAATTTTTTTTCGCTTCGCATAGATATGAAATAATGATATTTTGTCACTTTCATGAAACATGAATAAAGGGGAAATCATTTAATGTTCTCTTGATTTTTGGATCATTTACAAAAGCAATGATGCTTGTACTGATAGATGTAACACTAATGGTGAATTTGAAATGCTTGGAATTAAAATGACTAATGGTGAATTTGAAATGCTTGGAAAGTAATATGAAAGGTTATTTTATTTTATTTATTCTCCATAGTTTTAATGATGACAAAGATAAGATAATAAGTTATATATATCGTTGTGAGATGCGTCAATATTCTTACTATATAATATATTGTTTTATAAAACAATTGTCGTCAAGCTTAGATGAAATTTTGTGATTGTTGTTCATGTGATGTACTACATCACATACTGGCATATCGAGCTTGAGATTTGTTTTACAGTGACTACTGGTGGACAATATTGTTACCTTATTAATAGAAAGATATTGCTCAAATGTATTCAGCAAGATCCTGGATAGGGAAATGCTGCCTGCCAAGTGATGATTAAAGGGAGATAATTTGTGTGCTTGTTGACCGTTGCATGTTTTTTCCCTGTGAATTATTCAAGCATGTGGTGTGAGTGGTAATGACAGAATATGTTAGCCATTTGTTATGTAATGTCATTAACTAGATAAAATATTGGTTTAAAACAGAACAAGTGTTTCTTATTTTTTATTATTTTAAATATATCCAAAATTCGCCAGTCACACTGCTGCATAAGTGCAGGTCACATAATCAGTAAGAACAAGGCTTATTGTAACACCATTCCCACCATTAGAGTTTTGGGTCCTCTGTTTCAAGGGGCACTGAAACATGTCTTCCATATGTGAATTTTCCATTTTGGACTTTATATACAAGTAGTTTATAACCCCCAAATTTTTATGAAACATCCTTTGAGGAAGAGAATACAAAAATTTTAAAAATTCAAATACATACTGAAAACCAACTTGTGTACAATTTGATTTTGCAATTAAAGCGAGAACCTTAAGGAGTCTATATTACTCATCTGTATATATATTTGAAATGATCAATATAGTTAGCAACATGATAGATATAATCATAATAACGTTTGTCAATCTCTACATCTATCGGGGACATATTTCCAAAAAGTAGGAAAATATAGGAAATATAGGTCTTTCAAAATATAGGTTTGTGAACCAAAATATAGGAAATTATAGGAATCGGTTGACAGCCTGTATGTACTACATATGATTATAACACATTATTATATGAAGCTTCAGTTTCACATATCATTTAAGGATCGTTAACACAATTGTATGGTACCAAATTGACAACTTGGCACACCTAGGTATGTTTTATATTGATAACATAAGTAATTGTGAAGCGTCTTTAGACTTATACACTTAAAGAAGTAAGCGACATCAAAAGATGTATTGTTGGTATGATTATAATACACCCTTGTATCAAGTTTCTTGTTGATATTTGTAAAACTGTAGGAGTATGGCTACATAAAATTTCTCTGATCACTGACAGTATGCTTGTGTATCACACTTGAGAACAGCATCATCTTGTTATAGGTTAATTGTGTTTCTTTTAATTTCTTATTAGCCCACCATCTAATAGATTCTATCAGAGACATATATAACGCATATATACATCTCTGGTTTACATTCCTTATCACAACATATGCATTTGTCCCTTATTTAATTCAAAGAGTACCTCAAGAACAATTGTTCAGTAAGAATTAAAATATCTACACCTTATAGGTATTGGAAGACAAGCTTAACCCAGTCGCACTCGGAGAGAAAGATCCAATATATATATCCGATCTGTAAGATATGCAGAACACGACTCTAAATTCCTGTTAAACACTCCCTGATTGTTTTTCCAGTCACAGGTACAGTATGTCATGGATGCAAACACAAATCTGAGGGTGCATTAAAAAAGCACAAATCTTCAATGACGAGTATTGAAAAAGTTTAATCTGTTATATATTCATTTCTGATGTTAAATTTCATGTATCTCTGCTATTGCATGAACAACTTATTTGGTGTGAAAAATATTATCTATAGCATATATAATATTGTGTTTGTGATGCAATAACTGAAACATTATTCAGGCTAGGAAATAATCTAGATTGGAGCCTTCTTATCAGCCAATCAAAGGACAGGTAACAGTGTTTGAAATTGATACTGCTATGAGTTGTCACTGGCAAAATGAAATTGCTTTTTGGTCAGACACTTTTGAATGATTAAGGATTCAAAACTGATAATTTTCATAGCTCACCTGTCCATCTAATATGCACGCAATGTCTATGTACCCCTGACATTGGGTTTTGGTGCTTGAATAATATTTCGGTAATAGCAGCACACAGGTATCTGACATTTGGGGATGTCAGATTCCTTTGGTAATGGGGCATGTTATGCAACTTAGGTCTCTTCAAAGAACACACATGCTTTGCACAAGTTATAAAAGTATACACACAGCATTGTCTTGAAGAAATCCCTGGTAAAAGTGAGATATTCAGTTTGTAGGATGAAAATCTTTGTCACTACAAAAACTAGAAAACTACATTGCAGTCATAAAATGTTATATGCACCTCATGTACATCTTATGTAACATACAATCACAATGTTAGACAAGGAACATTGTTTTGGGACTTGAAATAGTTTTAGTGAGTACTACATTTTACACAAATTTGGCTGTAGATAGTCTTGTTCTGCATGCCACTAGTGATATCTCCCATCTAAAGTTACAAATATATATATATATATATATATACATATCTTATCCACATGTTAAGCCTTTCAGTAATTTCATTTCTTAAATGCCCCGCCCATCTATACAAAACTGATTCCCCTTCACCTTAGGATGCTTCAGATTTAAATGGGCACAAAAATCAATAATCCTACAGAAGAAGAAGGAATTTAAAGACTTCTAATTTTCCTCTTTCAGGGGCTTGAGATCCACCATTTATACAAAACTTGTCCCTCTTCACCTCTGGATGCTTCGGACCAAATATGCACAAAATTCAATCATTCCTAAAGAAGAACATGGATCTGAAGACTACTAATTTTCCCCATTTGGGGGTTTGAGACACACCATTTATACAAAATTTTTTCCTCTTCCCCATGAATGCTTCAGAATAAATTTGGTCGAAATCTGCTCATAATTTATAACTAGTAGTGATTTGTAAGAAAAATAGGCTAAGGTATGCCAGAAGCTCACTTTTCTCAGGAGATCAAAAAATCTCTCAAAAGTTGCTGAAGAGAAGTGGTATGTTTTGCACTTACTAACCATTTAGCCCCACCCTTCATAACCTAAAAAGACTCACACATCACACGAACGGAAGGATCATTAACAAAGGGAGGATGACGGATTTTTCTGGTTGGTTAAAACACTTCAGGTTAGTAAAGCTATGTAACAGAAATAAAAAATATAACAATCTATAAATATGTTTGTTGGTAACAACATTTCAGGTTAGTAGTGCTATGTAACAGAAATAACAAGATCCCAGAGGGTCTTGGCATCCACAATTGTTTGATCTTTTTCCCTTCTTTTCTCTTCTCTTTTCTATTTTTACTCTAAATGATTAGAAATTTTAACATTCCTTTACAGAAATCTGTAACTTCAAAATCCAAGATGGTCACCTGGAAAACATCATGTTTTTTTCTGATCAGTCCAAAAATCAAACAGGCACAACTAGTGACCATGAGGAAGACAAACATGAAATTTGAGAAGGTTCTATTCTGTAGCTCACAAGCTGTAGCTTCAAAATCAAAATCCAAGATGGCCACTAGTCAGCCATTTTGATTTTCTGATCAGACCCAAAATCAAATGGGAATAACCTTGGACCAAGGGGTATCCATCCAATTCTTCTCAAGTAATGGTGATAACAAAAATTGTTGACAGATCACAGACGCAGGACGATTTGAACAGCCTACCATCTGATGATGGTTGGCTAACAATGTAACAATCTACTATCACATAAGATAAGATAGATTTATTTTTTTGGCTGATAACAACATTTTAGGTTATTAAAGCTACTTAACAAAAATAAAAATGTAACAATCTATAATTATGCACCACTATAACAAAAGAAGGAAGGTATAATCTATAAGTGTTCTGGGTGATTTCGTAAACAGCACACAAACTGGCTAGGGTCCATCAGTCTCTCACAGATCTTATGTATGGACATGAACAATGGAAATCTGAGGAGAGAAAAAAGCATAATTTAGTATTAAGGTGTCTCTCACAAAATCAATCTTACTTGAAAAAATACTTGGACAATTACAACAATTTTTTTTCAATTCTGTTAGAAATATTTGACATGGACTTAAACCAAAAACAAGAGACCCATTGATTTCAGAAACCTTCCACCCAAATAACATGATTCTGGTTATTTAGAAGAAGTTATTTGGATATCTTAAATTTGACCCCTGTGACTTTGAATATTGTTCAAGGTCATTTCATTCTGCAAACTGTCAGGCTTCACTCTACGGACCTTCCAGTCAAATATAATTAATATTAAGACCATTTTGATTTTAAAGTTTTTATCAAAAATTGGCCCTTAGATATGGGTCAAGGTCATTTCTATTTGTAATTTTTTATTGGCTTCCATCCCAACAACCTATCAGTCATATGTTATGGTTCAAGACTTTTTGGTTATTCAGAAAAAAATTGTAAAAAAGAAAAGTTAATGCTACACAAACAGACAATTGATGCTTCAGCACAGCCTAAGCACACTTGACTCTGTTGAACAGGTATTGATAACCATGAGACCCTTCAATCTGTGACATATAAACTTAATACATTTGTATTCGCCTATCAAAATCCAAATGGCTGCCTGTCTGCCATATTTGATTATCTAATCAGTCCCATGACTGATTTACAAGGAATCTTGCAAACTTTCATATGACAGTTTATTGCAATTCAGCCAATATACTTCAATAAGGGAAAACTCATCACAAAATTAACAGTGGCAACAGACCACATGGGAATGCTTGTTTGGACATGTGATGAAGTCCACCATCAGAAGGGTATTCTATTACGGGTAAATTGGTATTAGTAGAGGCTACTTACTGATCAAGCATGTGTTTTGTCTCTAAAATGTGATAAATCTCTCGGGCTACCAGGGGGCCTTGGAAACTCTGACCATGCAACAGTTCTTTTTCGAGTTCCTTCACAGTCTAAAAGATATACACACACAAATTGACAATCTATTATTTGTTTGTTATAAATTTCAATAACCTAGATGGGCACTCTTCGCTTTATATAGTACATGTTGTGGTAAAGCAGTATTAGAATCTTACTTGCAATAATATTTGACTCAATAACGGGTCTTACTCTAAATATGAGCTTAAATGGAAGATTATAAGGATAAAGAATAAACCAGATAAAACATCTATTCTCTATAATTGATCTTTCATGGCAACGCTGACATGTTTTATGGTATAAACAATGTTTGAAATGAAATGTTACTTTGACCTTGACCTTTAGCCTCTAACATAAAAAGCAATTGAGAGCTAGCTCTTCCTGTGAAGAACAAACAGTTGTGTGGGATTTACATAATATTTTACCTTGGAAGACTTGACAACACTCTCTCCGAGCAAACGATTCCTGCCACCATGACAGGTTGCCACTAAATCTGCTATACCACAGCTTTCAAAAAATGTTGAGGTTTTGGAGTCTGAAGTAAAAACATATATCTGATTGGTGTTTTTGTTTGGTTAGGTGACATTAAATCAGGTCAATTCATATGACACTTTAGATCAGGCACTCAGTAAGTCTGACTCTAAACCTGAGTACTGACATGTCAGAAAGGGACCCACTATGAATCGGACTTTAAACTTGAATACTGACATGTCAGAAACAGACCATCTATGAATCGGACTTTAAACTTGAATACTGACATGTCAGAAAGGGACCCACTATGAATCGGACTTTAAATCTGAATACTGACATGTCAGAAACAGACCCACTATGAATCGGACTCTTAACCTGACTACTGACATGTCAGAAAGGGACCCACAATAAATGTGACTCTAAACCTGAATACTGACATGTCAGAAATGGTATTTCAATGTGCCCAACTCACTAGATCACTGAGAAGGATTATCTAAAATAATTACAATGACATTGAAGTCACTGTCACTATCAGACTAACAGTCAGAACTATATAGCCTTCACTGTCACTATCAGACTAACAGTCAGAGCTATACAGCCCTCGCTGTCACTATCAGACTAACTGTCAGAACTATATAGCCCTCGCTGTCACTATCAGACTTACAGTCAGAACTATACAGCCCTCAATGTCACTATCAGACTTACAGTCAGAACTATATAGCCCTCAATGTCACTATCAGACTAACAGTCAGAATTATATAGCCCTCACTGTCACTATCAGACTAACAGTCAGAACTATATAGCCCTCGCTGTCACTATCAGACTAACAGTCAGAACTATAGAGCCCTCACTGTCACTATCAGACTAACAGTCAGAACTACATAGCCCTCACTGTCACTATCAGACTAACAGTCAGAACTACATAGCCCTCACTGTCACTATCAGACTAACAGTCAGAACTATATAGCCCTCACTGTCACTATCAGACTTACAGTCAGAACTATACAGCCCTCACTGTCACTATCAGACTAACTGTCAGAACTATATAGCCCTCACTGTCACAATCAGACTTACAGTCAGAACTATATAGCCCTCACTGTCACTATCAGACTAACAGTCAGAACTACATAGCCCTCACTGTCACTATCAGACTAACTGTCAGAACTATATAGCCCTCGCTGTCACTATCAGACTAACAGTCAGAACTATATAGCCCTCACTGTCACTATCAGACTTACAGTCAGAACTATAGAGCCTGTAACCTTTAACATGAATAAAGGATATATCTGTACACATATCTTGTAGCCTCCATTGCTGGCATATGCTCTTGGCTAATACCATCACTTTGATAAGTGAAAATTGTATTGAGTATTTCACATAGATTTGCTCAATTATAATAATTTATGTATGGAAAGTTTTAATACCAGGTGAGAAAAATTCTGCAAATTTGATCATCTCCATAAGTCCTAGGCGTATAACAGCTGCTTTAGTGTTGTCACCATAACCCATACCATCCACGATGCCTGCTCCAATAGCCACCACATTCTGGAATACAATATTGTTATCGTCAACACCAACAATACCTCCTAAAATTCATGATGTCATTCTTGTATATGCTGATGACTGTTTAACCAAAATGTTTCGTCTCAATTGATCCTATAAACATTAATTTTAAAACTCAGTAGTTCTTGATATTCTTTATACCTTCAAGGCTCCACAGATCTCAACGGTACATGTATCATTCACAATCATACAGTGAAAATAAGGAGTCTCAAAAAGCCTCTTCAATAGCTTTCCATTCTCTTCGTTAGTGCTTCCTACAATATAACAATGTCATAATTATTGAAGATATGGCCACTAAAACTGGAAAACTTCCATATCAATCAGATTGTTATCTTTATTATATCTAATATTCTTGGTGAGTATAACCCCTCTCCCCTCTTCATTCAACGTTACATTGGCACAAAACAATGAGCTCATCTCTAATTAGTTAGAACATCTATACATTTACAGTTTTTATCCCTATGACTACAGAAGGATTTTAAGGATTTTAAAGAATTTGCTAAATTTCGCTCATTGGACCCAACCCCTCCAGACCCAAGTGGCTGAGACCCATTAATAATAAAAACAATAGCTCCCATTCCCTCAAAGATGCTTTTAACTAAATTTAGTCAAAATCTGCTTTATGGTACATGACTAGTGATAATTTATAGAAAAAGTTGAAAAATGGAAAGACAACATGCCACATGCTCACTTGGTCATCCAGAGCTAGAAAGTAAAGGGAAAAAAACTATACCATCATAATGCTTTAATGATATCGGATTGATTTACCTATCGTCGATTCACAGAATTGTTCTTCAGCCACTTCTCCTGCCAAGTTTGCACCCATCATCGCTGAACAGTGGATACCAAGTTCATCTGAGATCACATCTGATATTAGTTTTATGCCATTCTCTGTTATAGATACACCCTGTAATTAGTTATCACTATATCAGATGCTGTTATAGATACACCCTGTAATTAGTTATCACTATATCAGATACTGTTATAGATACACCCTGTAATTAGTTATCACTATATCAGATGCTGTTATAGATACTGTAATTAGTTATCACTCCATCAGATACTGTTATAGATACACCCTGTAATTAGTTATCACTATATCAGATACTGTTATAGATACACCCTGTAATTAGTTATCACTATATCAGATGCTGTTATAGATACTGTAATTAGTTATCACTCCATCAGATACTGTTATAGATACACCCTGTAATTAGTTATCACTATATCAGATACTATTATAGATACACCCTGTAATTAGTTATCACTATATTAGATACTGTTATAGATACTGTAATTAGTTATCACTATATCAGATACAGTTATAGATACACCCTGTAATTAGTTATCACTATATCAGATACTGTTATAGATACACCCTGTAATTAGTTATCACTATATCAGATGCTGTTATAGATACTGTAATTAGTTATCACTCCATCAGATACTGTTATAGATACACCCTGTAATTAGTTATCACTATATCAGATGCTGTTATAGATACTGTAATTAGTTATCACTCCATCAGATACTATTATAGATACACCCTGTAATTAGTTATCACTATATTAGATACTGTTATAGATACACCC
Source organism: Ylistrum balloti (assembly GCF_031769215.1). Lineage (NCBI taxonomy): Eukaryota > Metazoa > Mollusca > Bivalvia > Pectinida > Pectinidae > Ylistrum > Ylistrum balloti. Next base: position 282,915 of record NW_026782081.1, read on the forward strand.
TGTAATTAGTTATCACTATATCAGATACTTTTATAGATACACCCTGTAATTAGTTATCACTATATTAGATACTGTTATAGATACTGTAATTAGTTATCACTATATCAGATACAGTTATAGATACACCCTGTAATTAGTTATCACTATATTAGATACTGTTATAGATACACCCTGTTATTAGTTATCACTCCATCAGATACTGTTATAGATACACCCTGTAATTAGTTATCACTCCATCAGATACTGTTATAGATACACCCTGTAATTAGTTATCACTATATCAGACACTGTTATAGATACACCCTGTAATTAGTTTTCACTCCATCAGATACTGTTATAGATACACCCTGTAATTAGTTATCACTCCATCAGATACCGTTATAGATACACCCAGTAATTAGTTATCACTCCATCAGATACTGTTATAGATACACCCTGTAATTAGTTATCACTCCATCAGATACTGTTATAGATACACCCTGTAATTAGTTTTCACTCTATCAGATACTGTTATAGATACACCCTGTAATTAGTTATCACTATATTAGATACTGTTATAGATACACCCTGTAATTAGTTATCACTATATCAGATACTGTTATAGATACACCCTGTAATTAGTTATCACTCCATCAGATACTGTTATAGATACACCCTGTAATTAGTTATCACTCCATCAGATACTGTTATAGATACACCCTGTAATTAGTTATCACTCCATCAGATACTGTTATAGATTTGCACTGTTTTTAGTTATCATTATATCAGTTATTTTCAATATCTTTCAAAATCCTACAAAATTCAAAGTTCAAAGAAAACCAATATATACAAGGCTAGCCTTCTACTGCTATATACCACAACTTATTGTCCTTTATTCTCAATACATAGCTAACATACAACCAAAATACATGGTTATAGAATAACTAGAAATATATTACCTTGATGAGAGACACAGCAATAGAATCCTTCTTTATGTTGCCTTTCATTGTTGAACAAATATTTGCCACAAACTGATGAGGTAGCACAAATATGTAGATGTCTCCATTTTCACTTGCCTCTAACAGGTTCGGTACAGCAACCTTTAGAAAACAGGACAAAGAAGAAATCAGACTGATTACCTCTGTTGGTATAAGTAACAAGTAGCCCAGCTTTTAATGCTCACCTAAATATTCAAGAAATTATGACAACGAAAATGTAGTATCACAAGTACATCCTCAATCTGTATATATGTCTCCATATCAAAGGATGGAGTTGATATTTGAGGCAATGATGATAGGCACCAATAATAGACCTCGTTAGACTGACAGGCACTTTTACCAACAAACGTTTCAATTTTCTATGATAAAATTTTTGTATAAATTTGGCTACTTTATGTGTGACCTTAAACCAGCCCACATTGACCAATGGTCAAAAAATCTTATACTCCAAGGTATATCATAGCTCTATTGTACATAATCTAATTAAGTATTGTCAATATGTTTAAGTCTGACATTTGACTCTTTACCCTGGACCAATGAAAACCAAAATCTATATAAAGGTAGAACTTGTGTGCCAATACCATGGTGTGAATTATTAACAAAATCTATATAAAGATAGAACTTGTGTGCCAATACCATGGTGTGAATTATTAACAAATCTATATAAAGGTAGAACTTGTGTGCCAATACCATGGTGTGAATTATTAACAAAACTATATAAAGGTAGAACTTGTGTGCCAATACCATGTTGTGAATTATTAACAAAATCTATATAAAGGTAGAACTTGATGTGACAATACCATGGTGTGAATTATTAACAAATCTATATAAAGGTAGAACTTGTGTGCCAATACCATGTTGTGAATTATTAACGAAATCTATACATGGCTAGAACTTGTGTGCCAATACCATGGTGTGAATTATTAACAAAATCTATACATGGCTAGAACTTGTGTGCCAATACCATGGTGTTAATTATTAACAAAATCTATACATGGGTAGAACTTGATGTGTCAATACCATGGTGTTAATTATCAACAAAATCTATACATGGGTAGAACTTGATGTTTCACATTGACTTCACATGGCCTGACAAATTGCCTGACATGTGCACAAAGCAATAGTTGTTAATGAGATCAGGAATTGTTTTGAAATGAAGACCATTTCAGATTTAGACCTGTCATTCGGGGGCAACGCTGTCAACATTTAACATGGAGGCAAACATACTGATGATAAAAGTCAAATGACATGAAAATCTAGCATCAAAAAATGATGATCAAATGATTAAAGAATGTGTATGGCTTTTTTATTTTATTTTTAGTGACGAATGATATACTCCCATGATGGAAAATCTTTATACAGGTATTACACATTGTAACGAAAGATTTCAATGCAGGAGAATTTTCTTTCATCTCTACCAGTAAATATTTCTGCAGGAGAATTTTTCCTTTATCTCTACCAGGTGATATTTAAGCAAGAGAAAACTTCCTTCATCTCAAGGTGATACTTCATCAGAAGAAAACTTCCTTCATCTCAAGGTGATACTTCATCAGAAGAAAACTTCCTTCATCTCAAGGTGATACTTCATCAGAAGAAAACTTCCTTCATCTCAAGGTGATACTTCATCAGAAGAAAACTTCCTTCATCTCAAGGTGATACTTCATCAGAAGAAAACTTCCTTCATCTCAAGGTGATACTTCATCAGAAGAAAACTTCCTTCATCTCAAGGTGATACTTCATCAGAAGAAAACTTCCTTCATCTCAAGGTGATACTTCATCAGAAGAAAATTTCCTTCATCTCAAGGTGATACTTCATCAGAAGAAAACTTCCTTCATCTCAAGGTGATACTTCATCAGAAGAAAACTTCCTTCATCTCAAGGTGATACTTCATCAGAAGAAAACTTCCTTCATCTCAAGGTGATACTTCATCAGACGAAAACTTCCTTCATCTCAAGGTGATACTTCATCAGAAGAAAACTTCCTTCATCTCAAGGTGATACTTCATCAGAAGAAAACTTCCTTCATCTCAAGGTGATACTTCATCAGAAGAAAATTTCCTTCGTCACTAGCAGGATATATTGCAGCAGAGCTTGTCCAATCTACCAAGAAATATTGAAGCTGAAGAAGTCTTCCTTCATCAAGTACTGGCCATTTTAACATTGTCTGTACAGGACTTTGTTGTAAAAGAGACATAACACTCTGTAAAATGGTGTGTTTAAGAACCTTTATAACGTAAACAGCAATGGCACAGCCTGTGTACAGTTGTTCGCATACCTGTAATGGGTGGTTGGGTAGCAGAGTGGTAAAACACTTGCCTTTCACCTCGACTTCCAGGGTTTGATTTCCGGTACAGACATTGAGAGGTATGGGTCACCTGCCTGACCACATGGGTTACCCCTGGGTAATCCTGTTTCCTCTTACAATAAGATCCCTCACAAGTTTCCATCCGGGCCAACAAGAGTGATTAATATAAGCTTAAAGCTTGTTTCCTTATTGTTTACAATAAATAAAGTTTATATTAGGCTGTAATATATAGACAACAACACACTTACCACATTATCAGGCAGCTGTACACCTGGTAAGTACTTCACATTTTCATGTCTTGTGTTTATGACCTCAGTTAACTTTTCTCCATCAACAATTTCTTCGTACACATACATCCGCACCAATGGATTAAATAAATCACTCCTTTCTCGCACATTTTTGCCAACAATTTTTGCTATAGCGGATCCCCTGTGAAGAAAATGCAATATTTAATGAAGATAGTAATGTAATACAACAGGCTCTTTTTATAGAATAAGTCTTTCAAAAGTAAAAACAAAATTAACCTGAACAGATGTTAGTCTGACATCACAATTGGTGACTACTATGCATAGGCTCAATGAATCCACTTTGAACATGTGACCTTACAGACAAGACGATTATCTAACTCACTGTTGGCAACAGAAACCAAGAGCACCTGACATCATTCATTTAGCTATTACAGCAACCAGTGTTAAATATTATTTCTAGTATTTTTACAATGATTTATTTTCTGCCTCCTGGAAACATAGAAGAAAGGGGTTCCAAAGATGATTCACAGTCAATACATGGTAAATCTGGATAAAAAGCACTCAGCTTTAATACTGATACTCTGCTTCTAATGAGATTTTACTTCTCCATTTTATACGGAGCCCATTCTACTATCTACATGTCTTTGTCAGCACTGATGGAGAACTTCAGAGAGGAGGAGAGACCCTTTGTCATTTACAGAATTCCTTTATCTTTATGTTAAAAAGATTTTATTGTTATGGGCCCTACTAATCACTACAAAAGGGTGGCAGGTGGCATGGGGAAGTTCATTTCAAATTCATTTCTCCATTTGGCCCCATCCCTATATTCCCAAGGGTGTCAAAGACCCACCATTTATACAAAATTGTTTTCCATTAACTCAAGCATGTTTCAGACAAAAAAGGACAACACCTAAGCATTTCTACAGAAGAAAAAGGATTGTATAAAATATTTGCTCTGTTTCACATATTAGGCCCTTCCCCATGGGGCTGAGACCAAATTTTTACACAAAATTAATTCACTAAGCCAAGGATACTTCAGAACAAATTACGCAAAGTCTAATCACTCTTAGAGAAGAAGGAATCTTAAAGAATTTGTTCTATATCCCCTATTAGGCCCTGTCCTTCCTTCCCAGGGGGCAGAAACCCACCGTTTATACAAGAACAAAATTAAAAATTCCCTTTCATGCAAAAATCCTTCACACTAAATTTGGGCAAAATCCAATAAGAGTTACAAAATGTGTTTTTCAAGAGTGCCACGCTGACCACACTGGATTTTGAACTAACCCAAAAAATAACAATACTTGGTTAGGACCATATATACCACATGGCTATAGGTCCGCTGACCGAAAAAGAAGCCCATTGGCCTTATCGGTCATCTGACTATAAAGACCTATATATGATAGAGGCCCATTTGGCCAGGATTGCTCATCTGTTCTGCAGATTACAAAGATGACCTTGGTAGTTCATAAAGTATATTTCTGCTAACTTGAAATCCTATTCCTCATATATGCACCCTTTTGGTTATTGAGAAGAAATGTTTAGAGATTTTAACACATTTGACCCCTGTGACTTTGAAAGTGGGTTAAGGTCATTTGATCAAACTTGGTAGCCCTTCATCCAAGCATTCTACAGGCCCAATAGAAGTACCCAGGCCTTTTGGTTATTGAAAAGAAGCTGTTTGAATGAAAAGTTTATACATGTGGACGACACATAGCATATTGAGCCTGCCGAAACATGATGGCTATGGACTTCAGGTCAGATGACCTAAAAATATGTCTTGTTCAGGGAAAACAGAATTGCTCAATCATGATAAAAATGCAGCCATGTTTACCATGTTGAACATAGCCAAAAAAAAAATAACAAAGAAGCTTAATGGACCTATATCGCTCAACTGTTAATCAATGTTTATCACCAGTACAATCAATGTTTTTCACAAGTACAATCAATGTTTACCACAAGTACAATCAATGTTTATCACAAGTACAATCAATGTTTATCACAAGGACAATCAATGTTTATCACAAGTACAATCAATGTTTATCACAAGGACAATCAATGCTTATCACATCACAAGTGCATCCAGAACAAAGTTGAGCTTCTGGCAATAAACTCTAAACAGTGACAGCTATGACCTAGATTACGGGTAAATGTTTTTTTTTCATTTTTTTTAATTGCTGGGCTTTGACCAGGAACACATTTCCAACAAATATCCTAATTCTTGGAATTCAATTTACAAGAAGAAGTCTTTCCAACATTTTCACAAATTTAACCCTGGTAGCTGTACATAGTCATAGTCATTGCTTTTTGCAAACTTTACTCAGCTTCATCTGAGAGACCTACCTGCAAAATATCAAGCTTCCAGGCCTTTCATTTAATCATAAAAAGTTGTTCGAAGACCTTGACAAATCTTACCCTTGTGACCTTAAATATCAGTCAAGGTCATTTCTTTTTGCATAGTTTGTTGGGCTGTGATCATTCTTCTAGGTCAATCAGAAAAAATTGTTTAAATGTTTTAACAAACTTGACCCTTGTGACCTTAAATATGGGTTAAGGTCATTTCTTTTCATAATCTTTGTCAGGCTTTGACCCAGTGACTCAACATGGCATTCAGCCTGTTCGTTATAATTTAATATGAAAAGTTGATGTCATAAGGAACTTTAAAGTGTGCCCTTTCAGTAATAAGAATACAGAAAATAGTTGGTAAAAGTTACACATAGTACCTATTTATTCTGTGTAAATAAAGCTATATCAGTTATAAAATGTATTTACCCTTACAATTTTATTACAATGCATTCACATATCTGGCCTCCAATACAATTCTGTCAATTTTGGAGCAATTAGCAATCCCATTTGGGCTTTTTAAATTGCTATGATTTGGTGATTTTTGCCACGAACATGGTCATTTGTGTTGAAAATATCCTGGCTTTTGTCAGTGTAATGCTAAATAAAGTTCAGAGCCTGCCTAAGATATGAAAATCAAACGTCCTTTAAAACCTATTAAGTATGACCTGACTATTCTTCCTGTATCCGGATTACGAAACCACTTCCCGGATCCGCCAACTACAATCAACGTAGGTCAACAGCCGTATATGTCAGCCCAAGGACGGAGTCTGAAATGAATACTGTGTAGCAAATGCTGTCATTTTGAAAAATAGTTTCTTGGCTAATTTCCTCTATATTATGAAACAGATACACAAAGGATAGTACTGAACCTATAATACAGTAAGTAGAAAACTGTAAAAACGTAAATAAAGACAAACCAGTTTCCTGAGCCAATGATGCAGACGTTTTTTCCCATTCCGTGTAGTTTATTTACGGATATTGTACTACAACCAAGAATCTTCAGTAAACACCATGCCGAATCTGATTTTACCGACATACAATTTGGGTCCGTGGATGAAAAAGTCCATATATAAACACATTCCTTATCTAAAAGCGTGATCACTGTATAGAGCTAATTGGTCAGTCAAGCTTTACAGTTAATTACGTCCCTGAGCTAATCAACAATATTCTAGTCGCTGATCATAAGGGTTTTCCGTCTCCGTCACTCTTCCTAACAGTCAAGTGTTTTCGACGAACGCCCATGTTTTAGCGAAGTGTCGGTCAAAGCTATATGTTTGTATCACGAACAGACTGAACCCTATTGTTCTTTGACCACATAACGTTACTTTGGAACTGGATTCAGAAAGTAAGACAAAGAGGTAACGAATGCCTATTATAGATACAGAAATGAAGTTATAGCCTATCCTACGTAATCTATTCACTAATATAACATGACCCTTTCGATATTGAACGTTCACCGCTAAATTTGCCGTATCAGTGGAGGAAAAGATCTATTTTTTTCTATATTCTACCTTTTTGAATGAATTCATTACGTTGTCTAGATTTTCTTCAAATTGGCGATTTACATTTTCAAAGGGCGAAAACTTTAACGCCTCGCTCAACCGTGAAATTTTCCGATAGTTTACGTATTATAGCAATAACAATTCAATTTCATAACCCTTTCTCTGTATCTGTTTATTTACAATGCGAGATCCTTACGACCATGTAATGCCTCGGGGTTGGGATGCGTGTTGGAGGCCACTGACCAGTCTTGGAAGGTCTCGGTTGTGGCACTGTTGGCGGTTTCTCGTTTTTTGTTTTTTTGTTTTTTTTTTTTAAATATTAGGCAGTAAGTATGCCTATCTTATACCAAGACGTAAGTTTCCACAGATAACAGGTAACTGTAGCTCAGTAGAATTATCCTTACTAGTGACAACACATATACAATAATAAAAACATAAAAATATCACGATGAAATCACGTATCACAGAAAGCTGATTAAACAATAAAATGGCACATTTTTAAAGGTCATGCAAACGTAATGCTGATTTAATAGACACGTGTCTAATGTTCCTATATGCCAATATGGCAAAAGCTAAAAAACCGACTAAAATTATATGTGGAATTGCCACCAGCCATCCTTATGATAGGAATTAGAATGTTTCCGGCGCGGGGATTTACGACGATGACACATTTCTATATGAAAGACTATTTATTTCCATTAAACAAGGGCGTGTGGTATAAAGGGGTAAGGAACTAGACCCAGTGTATTCTCGGTCCTGAGGCTGTCGAGCTTATTGCTAAACATGTACTGTATTGACAGAATGGGCAGTAACTTGGGTCCAGTGATGACTTCTCTGGTGCTAGGTTTTGTGTTTGTTGATGACCTTGCCGTTCTGTTCTGATTTTATCTACATTCACTTCTATGTTGTAGTTGTGTGTACTTAGCACTGTTCGGCCTTACCAGAGCAATTTTGTCGGCAAGTGGGAGGCGAATCTCGTAACAAAAATTATACTGATAACACGGACTTAGATATCTCTATATCCGACTCTATGATAGAGTAAAAGCAGGGAAGTTTAATCACCATTGAGAATTTACAATTAATAACTATGATTATTCGTATCTATAACTTTATTCCAATATTTCTATTCAAGATATATTTCGTTGCATTGCTATCTACTTAGCGATAATTTCTGGTACAGGATTTTTAGTCCTCTACACCAGACTCCTTATTTGTTTGATTTGGCTGTGTTTCTCTCACAGCCAGATCTCAATCATGAGCATTTTCCACGCCTCCAAAAACCGGGACTGGATAGGGCATACACAATTTTAACCCCAACAAATTAGGAGCAGTAAGTGCAAGCCGTGTTAATTCGTCTTGGATATTTCAATTTATGTCCGTTCTCGGCCCTCATCGTCAAGCTTATCGCTATAATGAAAACGAAGGGCGGTAACTCTGGGCCGAGACGTATTCATCACATGTGATCGTCTCTGCTCTGGGAGATCAGAATGTCTATGTCATGACAACCCTATTTCCATAGGTATATACAACATAAAAACATATTTTGATATCCTTATATTTCCGGAGACATTATACTAAAAGTGTGTATTGTATCTCTGTATTCATAGAGTAAAATAATGTTATTTTGGAATCGTTTACGACTGATTCACTAACTCGTGCTTGGTAATATCTCTACTTGATCGCTTTCGCATAATCCGGTTGAAACGGTTCAGGTGGTACTTTGAAATTATTGCACGAGACACGAACGCAAATGGGACAGGTATACGCAAAGCTCAAAATACACAGTTTCAAAATTCCCTGTCAAGCGTAAAACAATGAGGGATTATTAAGATACATCGACTCAACTCAAACATTTAGCATTATATGTCCGGAAATATGTATGTGCACTGACCCTACTCTAGACTGCAATTCTGAAAACTAATGATATTCAGCAAGGTAGTAACGGATGTGTAGAGTAGATTGCGAATGATCCGCAGATCAGCCTCAGTCTCGATCTTTATCTGTCGTTTGGTATGATCCAACCGTTTCAACCGCTTACATGAAAGCGACCTATGACTGTATAATACGTCATTCACAAGAATAAACACAACCAATATATTTGTAGTTGGGTTATCAAAAGTACACGAAGCATAAACTTGCCAGTTTTGGTATTTCCGTGGAGATACCGAAAGTGTCGTTGTTATCTCTAGAAGGTAAGTTTTTTTGTAAGACGTCATTAACACACATGAGAAAACTGTCTGTACATGTCCAATCGACTGTCAAATGTAATTGCGTTTTCGAAGGAGACCTATTTAAGAGGAAGTTGTTGACTGCGCTGGTACATTTTCTCCAAACCCGTGACCACACTCGAACTGCGGTACTTTAACTAATATTAAGATTAATTTTACTTATTCTGTCTCATTCTTTGATATGCTTTTTATTAAATTTTGATTCTTATAGATGAAATAAATGGAAGAAATGTAATACGTACATATAAAAATGGACGAGTGGATGGACAGTCATATCTATTTTTGTCTGTTTATTGGAACTGCTTAATATCATTGATAAAATAGGACATATTGGTGAAGTAGATTATTCTTTACCTTTGGTCGAAAGTATACAAAATGGAAAAGTGTCAATCATGCCCTTAAAAGTTCTTCAATGGTGATTTTTTTGTGAAAGAACAGTGGAAATACTCATTCCTGTTGAATATCCCGACCAGGAATCAAATCTGGGTCTCTGGCCTGATACTTTACCGGCTCTACCAACTGCGCCAAAGAAGCATGCTCTGTCAGCAGAGTGACAGAGACCATATCTAATATATATACAAGCCACACCAACCCGCTCCTATTACACTACTACCCAGTTTTTCTTGAGATATCCTAAATTTCAACCTGTGACTCTAAATACCACTACTTGACTTGTGGGATTTCATTTGGCACCATTGTGAAAGAACAGGAAAAAAGTTCACATTCCTGTTAAGTGCCCCGACCAGGAATCAAACCCGGGTTTCTGGCGTGATAGTTCGCCCACTCTACCTACTGAGTCAAAAAGGCATGCTCTGTCAACTGATTGGCAGAGACCGTATTTAATACTATATACAAGCCACACCAACGGGCTCCTATTCTGCTTTGACAAAAAGTTAATGCATGATGTTTCTGTATGTTTTTCCTAAAAGTATCTTTGACCAAAATGGCTGTAGCAGTGAAAATTCATACTATTTTATTTCAATCATGAGGTTATCGTTTATATTACAGTGATATAATTCACATAAATACACCTATAGGATTGATAGTTATCACATTTAATGTGCATATTATGTTGTTGTTTTTTTTTTAACAGTATGGAATCTGAAGTAAAGAATTTCAATGATCAAATGGACAGTAAAGGAGAGGAAATGAAACAATCTCACACCGAGTTTGCGATGGTTGTCTTTCACAACATTCCAGAAACCTATCCAGCAGATGCTCACATACAGTGTGCATACACCATCAGCTCAGATCTGGTACCTTCAAGTTATGACTGGGTTGGTCTGTACAAAGTTGGCTGGATGAGTACCAAAGACTATCACTACTATGAGTGGGCAGTTTTACCAAAGGAATATGAGATTGGCAGAGAAGCTGACAGCGCAGTACTATTTCCAGGTACATTTTAAATAATTAAGAAATAAAAAGTCAATTAGAAATAGGTATCTGGCTTTATGTAAAAGTTGATACTGCTCTACAGCAACAACTTACAGTCGTACTACCTAACATCCCAGTTACTAGCTCACCTGGCCATGATCAACAGGACTGGTGAGCTTATGCCATGGCGAGGCATCTGTTGCCTGTTTGTCCATCAACTTTTCCTTTAAAAAATACTGCTTATCATGACTAGCTGAGTGCATTTCTACCAAATATAGTCAAAAGCATCCTTGGAGGAATGGAAACAAATTTTGTTTAAATGTTGGGTCGTGGGGTCCCCAGGGCCTGAGGGATGGTACCCAATATAGGAAACACAGCAATTCTTTAAAATCCTTCCTCTACAGTGAAACCTTGCTATTAAGACCACTTTGGGAACTGGACAAAAGTGGTCTTAATAGCGAGGTGGTCTTAATAGTAAGGTGGATCAGATTGACCACCAAGAACCGTAACTCTGTTTGAAATAAAGACTTTGTGTATAATTGAATAATGTACATGTATATTGTTCAACAATAATAACTTAAAGTTTGTTAAACTGTACATAAAATTTTGAATTTTATAAAATGCATGTAAAACCGATAAAATTGTATGTATATATTCTTTTGTCAATTGTATATATGCCTTAGATTATATCATAATATACATGTATATTTACTATTGTAAACATTGAATAAAAGAAAACAAGCAATCAATTTTAAGATCAATAGGAATTTAACGTTAATTTTTCAAATTTTTCTCATAAATTTACAAACATATTAACTAAAGTCAATGTATTATACAGTAAAACACATTTGTAACAACATGAATGAAGTTACTATAAAGTCCTTGAACGATTAATTTTTCACATAAATTCACATAAAAAGACTTTAACTATGCTAGTTTATCATTTAGTACAACACATTTGTCTTTTTACTTAAAAAATAAGTCCAATGTACCGTCGCGAAGAGCTATGGATCTGGACAGCCTCCTCTTCCATGGTGTCGACTTTGTGTGATTGAGTTCTTCAGAGTTTTGTGACAGTGAAAATATGTCATAAAAATTAGGAATAGATACAAGTTTGTTTGATTGTAAAAACAATGTTGTGAGTGTAATATTGCTACAAAAACCAGCAACAACGTGTGCATGATCAAGCAAAGAAATATCAGCCGAAAAGATTACATAATTCACCTTTGGGTATACAGGGCTTCTAAGGTGTTTAACAGCATACCTCCCAATCTATCAGTACATAATTAACAAATAAAAGATTGCTATTAAAACGTGTCTGGCACACAGTTTCACACCGGAAGGCCAAGTTAATCTGATTATGATGTTTACTTCGCGTAACGCCACCTAATGGCAGGGCCAGTAATCTGTGATGTAAACAATGGTTGTGATTGACACATGCTCGTGGTTCACCGACACCAGGTACACTTGTATCACTTTTCAGAGCTTGATTGTAATTGTGAGGTCAATTACCATTGATTAGTGGTAGTTGGGACTGTGAGAAGTGGTCGTAATACAGAATAGTGGGTTTGTCGTAATACTGAAGTGACCAGAGGTGTGTTATTGATATCATAGCAAATTTATAGACATAAAAGCACATGATTATAACAATCTTGAGTAAACCCAAGCTTACATATTTTATATCCAAGTTACGTCCGCTCAGTATATCTGACACCTTCCATTCATTTTGGAACAGGCATGATGTTTTTCGCTGTACAAAACTTCCTCTTTTAACAATTTTTGAACAATTTTGATTTTAAAGTTGTCTTTTTTTTTTTTTTTCGTTATAGCCCATAAAATGCCTGAAGATGACGGAGAATTTTACCAGTTTTGTTATGTGACCAGCTCTGGCCAGATCAGGGGAGCAAGTACACCGTTCCAGTTTAAAAAACCATGTGCAGATGACTACATAGAGGTGGAAGATAACGACATGCTGATTATCAGGTCCAAAACTGTTGTCCTGGAGGAACGACTCAAACTGATGGAAGAGGAAAAGTCTCGACTTGAACAGGTATATATAGGTTAATGGTGGCAATATTCTGATCAGACAGTGTCATGTTGAGGTTTTAGAATTCTCAGATACAGGTTAATTGTGACAATATTCTGGTCAACATATTATTAATATGCTGCAATTTCCTTTTTAAGGCTGTCTTAGATTGGTTATTCAGTTTCAGATCAAGTCATTGTCGTGATATGTATTTGATATAAACGTATCTCCCACACAGGGGGAAATACATATTTTGTAGAATCACATGACAATCAAATATAGGTTAATTAGAAGTAATTTCTTAATGAAATCATTACAAGTACCAACATTATATTAAATTAAAGCACATTAGTGCTACATGTTGAATTTGCCCTTACCCTGTTGGCATTCATAGCCTGTGAATGCCAACAGAAAGCAGTTGAATGCTTATATTTTTCATTTTCAATTTTCAACTTATTATAAAAGAAGGGAACCTCAATTTATTTCCATTTGTTTACATGCAATATTTCTACACCATTCACAGTTCACGAACTGGTAATACACCACTGACTTGGTAATGTTACATCATAGGAATACCATACAATGGTAACATGATAACATAAACTTGCATGATCACTAACTTGAATTGTCACACAGCAACAAGAAGAAATGACAAAAGAAAGTGATGGACTGGTTCAGAAGTTATCAAACCTAGATGGTCAGCTGTTGGAGGCGCAGAAGCAATGTCTTGATCTGGAGGAGAAAGTGCAGGTTGGGGAGACCTACATCAGTCAACTCAACCAGGTACACATCACCTCATATTGTGTATTTATCAGATATTCATGATGGCTGCAAGCTAGTATTTTAAGGAGAAACTTCAGAAGTTTGTTTCCACCTGATTTACACAACACATTTGGTATATGCTAAGTATATGCTAGTAATTATGGTTAACCACAAAATGTGGCTGTGAAAGGACGAAATCAAAACAGTTTAAAATATAATATTAAGAACACGGCAAACATGTTGCATCCACTGTAAACATTACTACAGACAAGAGGGAAAAGATCTCACAATGGTAAGCCGTGACTTTTTCACCGTGAGTAGGGGTGCAACTTTATGCCAATCGGTTTATATATACATGGATGAAACCAAAAAGAAATTCAGAAAAATTGGGGAAAATATGAAGTACCAGTACAAGACGTCATAAACTGGTTTTTACGAGTACCAAGTGTTTGTGACAGAAACAAATCATAAAGAACCAATTGGAATTGTATACTAAATGATTTGAAGATTGCAATCAAATAATATTTCCGTGGATTCAAGTATTCATATATGTTGATATGAAACAGTACAGTGAAACCTCGCTGTTATGACCACTTTCGGGACTGGACAAAAGTGGTCTTAATAGCAAGGTGGTCTTAATAGTGAGGTGGATCAGATTTACTGCCAAGAACCGTAACTCTGTTTAAAAAATGTACATGTATATTATTCAACAATAATAACTTGTAAACATTGAATAAAAGAAAATAAACAATTTGTTTTAAATTTAATAGGAATTTCACATTAATTTTTCAAACTTTTTTTATTTATCTAGTTACAAACACATTAACTCAGTCAATGTATTACACAGTAAAACACATTTGTAACATCATGAATGAAGTTTCTATTAAGTCTTTCAACACTTCATATTTCGCATAAATTCACAAACACATTAACTTTGTTAGTGTATCACTCAGTACAACACATTTGTCTTTTTAATGAAAAAATGAGCCCAGTGTACATTGTCAGGAAGAGCTACAGATCTAGACAGCCACCACTTCTATACAGTCCTTTTGTAGCGATGACTCATGTAGTTATTAATAGATATAAAATTATTTATTACACATAAAGGGAAAAAATCTTGATATGGAAGGGCACAGTTTACCTTTGAATTCAATATGTAATATTACAATTTTAAACAGGAAGCCCATGACATGAACATTGTTCGTGAGGAGCTACAAACTCGTCTTGACACTCGGGCACATGAAGTTAAAGAAAAAGAGGGACTTATATGTAGACTTAACGAGGAGATTACGGAACTCAAGACTGAGATACGAAAACTTCAGAATGAAAAAGACAAGTACGAGGGTGAAATGAGAGTGCTGACAGGGCAAATGGAACTGTACAAGGTACATAGACAGAAGTCTTATCTTTCTTTGAAATTGTATACATAAGACTGGAACTTACTTCAAATAGTTTTGATGTTATTAAACAAGTACCAAAGTCGTCAGGAGAAGTTTATAGAATATGCATTATATTTTGTATTTGAAGGATATAAGCACTAATTTTATATCAATGCAACCTTCTAGTTAAGCTGATATTTGGAGTCAGAACTCATTACAGCTGTCTTTTCTTTAGTCTGTTGATGTGAGGCCTTCTTGGATTACAGATACAAAGTTTTTCTGTCCTTTTTCTTGAAAAGGAATGGGCAGATTTCTCTCTAATTTTGTAAACAGGTTTTCCTGACATCTTGGTTGTGCAGCATAAATCTTGTTTGCGGATAGGATGAAGAGAGTCTAGTAGATGGCTATGTTTTATTTGATGGTCAGTGTGTGTTATTGCAGTTCCTCAACTTTTGTACACAGTATGTAGATGTGTAGATCACATTGACTGTCAGACTCTGCCATCTTCAATTTCATAGTTTCTTTTAACTTTCTTCATGAATTGAACTTTTACCAGAGACACAACATTAATCTGAAAAAAATGAAATTATTTCTTCCAGAATCACTTTGCCAAGTCAGAGATGTCGGTCAAAGAACATAATGAAAAGCTTGAGAACTTGACTAAAGAGATTACTGAGAAAGAAACTGTCATCGCCATGTTGAGGAGTCAGGTTGATGCACTGCATAGGGTAGTACAGGACAAAGCTAGGGATGTCGAGAAACAAATCACAACTTCAAAAGAGGATGAGGTATGGTTCTATTTAATTAGTGCATTAATTTGTTATTGTTAGCTGGTCAGACAAAATGTTGAGGGGATGGTATTGTTGGGCATTGACTTATACATCAGTCATACTTACATGGATGATATTATTTCAAGAGGCTGAACACTTTCTATGCTCTAAAGATCTGATCTTTATTTTATGCCCAATACTTTGATCTTGACTTCATTTTATGGTGACTTATTGTGATCCCCTTTTGTCCAGCATCGTCTGTAGTAACATTTAACACTTTCCACTTCTGAAAAACCCCTGAACATATTTCAGCAGTCCTCTGAATGCTTAAATAAATTTCACAAAATTTGGTTTGAAATATCACTGGGTATGACAATAATTTCTTAAATAGATGAAGTTGGCCTGACCCCAGAGGATAGGGAAAGGGGGGGTCAAAAGAGACTTTATATGATTTTAACATCATAGGTAGTGAAACATTACTTGGGGAGGGTACTCCTGTCTAAAATGAATAACATTGATCCTAACGGACAGGAAATAAGGGAAGTAGGTGATATTTGTTTAAAACTCTTCTCCTAAAGTGGATTTCTACCAAATATGGTCTGAAACATTAGAAAATGATCGCTATTTCTTGAATTAGTTGGTTTGATCCCTGGAGAGAGAAGGTTGGGGTCCATAAGGGCAAATTAAATAAAATTTTACTTTTTAAGTGCTATTCCTTAATACCTGACTTTAAGTAAACCAGATTTGGTCTAAAGTATCATTGAGGTAAGACAATTATTTCTTGAATAAATTATATTAATTTGATTCCTGAAGACAAACACTAGTAGAGAGGAGGGAGATCTCTAATAGGAGAACTTTGGTTGTTTTAAATCCTACTCCTCCTCCTTCGTGCTTGCAGTCTAACCATAAAAAGATTGTGCTTGGACAATATTTTATATAACTGGTGCTGTTCTGACCCTTGGGGCCAGGGGCGTAGGGCCTGATATGTCTAATTAGAGAGTTCCTTTAAAGTCTTATTCTTCCTGAAGGTTTTTAATTATCTAAAGCATTACTTTAGCTAGAGTTGAGACAATTTGCTGTAAATCTGTACTACATAAGAAGCAAACTGATACATGACTGTTATGGTATGACTACTGTCCCAATATTATCACAAGTGTTGTCTTGGAAAACATTTTTATGTAGGATTTTGCCAAAAGTGGTGTGAATGTCAGTGATGATTGCTCTCCCTACTGTAAGTTCTGTACTAGGCTGATGGGTCCCTTGTCAGTTGACCTGAAGTATTGCTATGTGGAGATGATGAAATGTCACATTGAAAGTGGAATTTGTTTGTAGCATCATATAGACTGCCTGACTGAACGTCTGAAAAATACAGAAGATAAACTGGAGGCAGCAGAGAACACAAAGAAACTCATGGCAGAGGAGATTCGGTCATATGAAGAGGCAAAGGAGAAGATGTCATCTGACCTAGAAGTGAGATTTTTATACTAAATGAAACCAGCATTTAAATGAAATGGACATGGAAAAGCAAAACTATATATAAGGCCTACTTACATATTCCTGAGGCCATTGTTTAAGAAATATTGTAATATTTGAATATTTGTTGACGTCCCTAGTATACACACATAGTTATGTGATGAGAAATGGAACTGACTTCAATAATTGTAGTTAAACTTCAATATCATTATGACTAGTTTGATTACATATAGTAAAAATCTAGGATTAAATAATCAACAAAAAGATACCGGTATACATGCATGAGTGACAAGTGATTATTTAATAACCAGGTTTAGTAAAAATAATAAACTATGAGATGTTTTACCATAAAGGATTGTTGACATCTTCTTTTGGTATAGAATACTTCAGATTTGTTTCCATTTTTGTAGAAATCAGAGAGTACTTGCTACGTTCTGAAGCAGGAACAAGACAGATTGATTTGGGAGTCAAATCGTGTAGCCAGTGATGTGGAAGCCCTCAACTGTGAGCTGGAGTCAGTGAAAAAGGTAAGAATCAATTAAGGTAAGGGGGAAACCTCTCTGGTAATCTAATGGTTGATTAGGGTACAGAGGTAAAACAGATTTGAAATTATGTGAAAAGGTCATTATGTAAATGACCCTTATTTGACCCGTTCATCCTTGTTTTAGCTTGTCCTGGCCAAATATTTCACTCTGAGAGGTTAGCAGTACTGCAAATTGTGAGAAATTGGATTTCTTTGCTATAAGTAATGTTAAGAGAGGAATATTTTGATCTTGTAGGAAAAGGCCAAAATAGAAATGGAAAATGCAGCTTTGAAAGATCAGCTTGGAAAAAGTAATGATACAACAGAGAGCTCTCTCAGCTCCCTGCACTGTTTACAAATGGCTCAAAAAACTTTAAAGGAGAGATACTCCAGGATAGAGCAAAGTCATGAGCAGCTACACTCACAAATAGCTAAAAAAGCTGTAAGTATAACCTTACCCATTCTACATCAAGCAGTAAGGTTGAAATGTCCTTTAAAGAGACTGATGTTTTCTATGACCTGCCTGTTTTGTGTTATTCAAGAGTAATTTGACATTTGAAGACATGTACTTATAAGGTTGAAGATAAAGATATTTTTTCTGACAACTCAAGGTGTGTTTTTATCATCAGATGGTGGACTGCAGGTCCCTCTTTGTCTGTCATCCATTCTTAAACAATTTTCGTTATCACCATTTTTGGAGAATCAGTGGTTAGATCATTTTATAAATTTAGTATATAGGTATGTCATGGTCCCTAGTTGTATTTAGTATATAGGTATGTCATGGTCCCTAGTTGTATTTAGTTTATAGGTATGTCATGGTCCCTAGTTGTATTTAGTATATAGGTATGTCATGGTCCCTAGTTGTATTTAGTATATAGGTATGTCATGGTCCCTAGTTGTATTTAGTTTATAGGTATGTCATGGTCCCTAGTTGTATTTAGTATATAGGTATGTCATGTCCCTAGTTGTATTTAGTATATAGGTATGTCATGGTCCCTAGTTGTATTTAGTATATAGGTATGTCATGGTCCCTAGTTGTACATTGTCCATTTAGAGTTGGATCATTCTCAACTTCATATGTAGGTTTCCCTTGGTCCCAAGTTTTGCCTTTTTTTTTTTTTTTTTTGAGACTGATCAGAAAAACGAAATGACTGACAGGCATCTTGGATTTGTGAGTGAAAGATTTCTATTTCTAGAGAGGAATATAAATAAGATTAAAATGAAAGGAAAGAAGAGAAAATGCTTTTACTGATCAAAAAATGGTGAACACCCAGATCCCCATAAGATACTGTGACTGTTATACTATGATGTCAATAAGACAGAGATTGTTACAGACAACTGCTTCAAAACTGATGATTTGGACTTACGTTTGAATGGTTTGAGACAAAGTCTCATGATGATCTTTTACGATCCCCTTTTGTTTGGTGTCATTCAGAAAACAGAAAATAGAGCAAATCATTAAAAAGTGGGAATTAATTTTGTGTAAACAGTGGGTCTTGGCCCCCTACGACCTTATAGGGGAAATACAGGAAATCAAATGAAATGTTTGACTTTTCTGATGGTTCGACTTAATCATGTTTTTATGAATGGAGACACCATACATGGAAGAATGACCCTATTTCATCACTTTTTTATCGGTTTCTTGTTTCATAGCATTGTGTTGCGTAACAGTAATAAATAAATCAATCAATAGTACAATAACGATATCTTTTATTGAAATAAACCATTATAAGTATGAATATAGAATGAAAAATGTAATGTGAAACACTTGTCATCGCATTGTAACATAGTGAAATCAATATCTAAAGCAATATAAATATTCTACTCACATGAATATCTTTAAAAGGTGAAGGCTGCAGAAATTACTGATTATTTTTTCCTTCTAGTTTCCGGCAGCAATGCGCAGAACACAGTAGATTCACAATTTTTGGACTAATGTGTTGTCTAAATCTTTATAAATTCAATCTTTCACCTGTACCCCTGTATAAACCCAGATACCAGAAACCTATAATAGAGCCCATTAACACAGACATGGCTGACCGGTCACACTCAGTCATTTGGACCAAAGCAAGGAATTTTTTACTTGAGACAAGGTGACACCTGAGTGTTCAAGACAAAAAAAAAAAATTTTGGTAGAAATTTGAAGGGACGGACCACAAAATATGTTTGACAAAAACACAGTATTTGACTCAACAGTGTTCTGGTCATTCATATTTTTTGTTAATAAGATAAAGAAGAGAAAAATTCGGGATTGAACGAAACATTTGACTCATTCCAATGTATTTGGCTCAAGCATGTTCGGCACAAGAAAACTTCACCAAAGAACAAATCTTCTAAATT
The DNA here is from genome assembly GCF_031769215.1 of Ylistrum balloti. Taxonomy (NCBI): domain Eukaryota; kingdom Metazoa; phylum Mollusca; class Bivalvia; order Pectinida; family Pectinidae; genus Ylistrum; species Ylistrum balloti. Next base: position 303,165 of record NW_026782081.1, read on the forward strand.
CCTTCTGTAGGGATGTTGGAGTAAGGGGCCAATTTTGTACAAGCATCCTTCCGTAAAAGGGAAATCAATTTTGTATGATCGGTGGGTGTTGACTCCCTAGGGACAGGGCTTAATAAGATATTTAGATATTGTCTGATTTTCACTTAATTTTGTTGATAGAGTTAATGGGGAATGTAGAAATAAATGTTCAACTGTTTTGACTCTTTCAAAGAGTTTTGATGAAATTGATTAATTGAGGTTTTGGCTTATGTGATGGGTATTTATTTAAGTGATCTTTAGAAAGACAGTTCTGTTTTTTTTATTTCTCCCTTCATATAGTCACCAATTTGACCTTTATCATTGATTGTTGTTTTGTATTGTTATTTAGAAAGAGTACAAGCTCAATATCAAGGAACTTGTACGTGAAAATGAAGATCTAAAAGAGAGGCTGAATATGAGTTCAACTGAGTACAAGACTTTGTACATCGAAAACAAGAAACTTCAGAAGAAAATGGGGAAAATAACCGATAAAAGTAAGTCAATGGTTCTTTATTGGTAGTCCAGAATCATCAGATGGTCAGCTGTTCAAATCATCCTGACTACATCATCTCTATTTAAACAATTTCTGTTAGTGTTGTTTCTGGAGATGTACAGGATTGATCTTTCTCAAATTTCATACGAAGTTTCCCCTTTGTCCTAAGTTGTGTCCCTTTAACTTTTGGACTAGTTAGAAACACAAAATGACGTCCACATGGTTATCTTGGATTTTGATTTGGAAAAATTGAGATTTTTGTTTCTTGAGAAGTACTTAAAGGATTTTTCTCAGATTTCAAGTGTAGGTTACTCTTCATCCCTAGTTGAGCTCGTTAGATTTTTGAACTGATCAGAAAATTGAAATGGTTACCAGGTGACCATCTTGAAATTTACAAAGATTGCTATCACTAATTCTTGAGAATTACTTGCAGTTTCTTCCAATTTTACCTCTTGTCCATTGTTGTGGCCCTTCGATTTAGGGACTGGTCAGAAAAGCAAAATGGCAGACAGATGGCCATCGTGAATTTTGTAGTTTGTTATCACTATTTCTAAAATGTAGATTCTTTGGTCCCTAGTTGTGTCTTTATGATTTTGTGATTGGTCAGGTAGGAAATTGGCTAACTGGTGGCCAGTTTGAATTTTAGAAATTATATACTTTCTTTTTCTTGAGGACAGGATAGATCTTTTTCAAATCACATAATAAGATTCTTCTTGGCCCAATGATTTTTATTTGACTTTTTTAGGCGAGTCCAGAATGACAAGTTCCAAATTTTGATGAGTCCCAATACTGAAAGATATAGTAGTGTTGCAAAATTTGAGTGAGCCCCATAGGAAAGTATGAGTCAAGGACTCAAGTATTTGAGTCATTTTGTGTAAACTTTCCATTCAAATGATTTCTTCTCATTAATCAGAAGGCCGAGGGTACTGATATTAGGCCTTTAGTTGGCTGGGATGAAGGGCTATTAAGTTTGTTTAAATGAGTTACCTTGACCCACTTTTAAGGTCACAAGGGTCATTTTTTTTTAATCTTCAAGTGACTTCTGCTCAGTAATTCAAAGGCCCAGAGAGTGACTCATATTCAAGGTCATAGGTTTAAGACATCTAATGAAAGCATGTCAGCTGTTAATGTCATGTTACAGTTATTATCACAATTTCTTCTGACATATATGATATTAAACAGTTTCCACTGTACAAGTACTTCCATTAAATTTAGTCTTTAGTTATACAGTTGGATTGGGTTAAAACCATACATAGCTAGTACCCAAATTTTAAATGATATTGAAATTTAAATGTTCAGTTTTGGTTTCAGAAAAGACCAGAAAGTTGGATAGAAGCATATCAGAAAATTCTGTTTCCAAGCAAACCCTTGTGGTGGAAACCCTGGTAACGTCAGCCTCGTTGGATGGTAAGTAGAAATTGCTATACCTTCAGCCTTTGTACTTTGTCTGTCATTGTTCGCCTTGTGTAAACATTTGACAGTTGAAGTTCCATCAGTGGGATTGAGCTCTATCTTGTCTGAAATGATTCTGAAATGGTCCTGACCAAGTGTTGTTATTTTTCATGTCAGTCTGAAATCCAAGATGGCCACCATGGCTGTCATCTTGAAAAACATTTTAAACTTCTTCTCCTGTTAGACTATTGCCATAGAGCTAAACATTGGTGGTAATGTTAAGGAAAGGTAGCTGACAAAGTGTTGTTATTTTTGACCTTGTCAAAACTTTGAAATGGCTGCCATGGAGGTGATTTTGTAACATGATTGCGCAATCATGGTTTTCCTGTGCAACACCTATTTCAAACTTTTTCAAGTTTCACCAGTGGGATTGAGCTCCAACTCCAAGTGTTGTTATTTTTCAGCCTGATCAAAAGTTCAATGTGGTCAGCCATTTTGCAGCATGATTGTGCAACTGTTTTCATGGGCAGAACCTAACATTTATGGATTTCTGATTTTTCAAGGAATGTTCAAAATTTTAATCCTTCAGATTTTTCTAACTACCATTAGCAAATTCTTTGGTTTGTAAATCCATTTGTCTATTGTCATATGACTGTTAGGGGCCCTCTTGTTAACATATTTAAGGCATGGGTGATAATATGCTCTGTTCCTCACAAGAGAGTAAACTTTCAGTCAGTTTAAACTGGAAGACTACTGTAATGAGTGATATTTAGGACATGTGATACGAAGGGTCTGGTTGACCTATAGCCATCCTGTTTCCTCCTTGGTCGAGGGTCTTTCCATTGTGCATAAACTTTATATTCAAACGATTTCTTCTCAATAACCAAAAGGCCAATGGGTGCCGATTTTGGACTCATAGCTTGCTTGGATAAAGGGCTACCAAGTTTGTTCAAGTAAATTACATTGACCCACTTTCAAGATCATGAAGTCTAAAATTTTATAACCTTCAAGCAACTTCTTCCTAATAATCATAAATTTTCTGTTACATAATTGGATGAATGCTTACCAATTTATTCAAATGATTGACATTGACCCTCTGTAACTAGGTCAAATGGGTTGATAATTTAAGATTCATTCTTCCAAGAATCAATAGGTCCTGAATCACTGGCTTTTGTGTAGTAGCAAGCTTGAGGAATAGGATTTCATATTTACACATATTAACTTTGTGAACTGACAAACTCATCTGTGAGCTGTTGAACATGTGAAGAATTCCTCCCTATTAAGCCTTTATCATATATAAATCTTGAAAGTCAGATCGTTGTTATGGTCAATGATGTGCTTATACCATACCATGGCATCTGCTATCAGTCCATCATCAAACCATCTTCTGTCTGTTGTCATTCTATTGTCTGACAACAATTTCTTTAAAACACTACTTGTCATAAATAATAGAGCAGATTTTGGTCAAACTTGGTCAGTTGCATCCTTGGTGGAAGCAGACTCAATTTTGTATATACAGAGGGTCAACCCTCTGGTGCTTGAGGGGCAGGTCCAAATAGAGGAAATTGAAGCAAATATTTTAAGAACCTCCTTCATCATCAGTAGGAACAATTGTATATTGTCCAAGTTTGGTATGAAGCATTTTAAGGTGAAGAAGACTCATTTTTGTGTAGACAATGGGTCTCAGTCCTTGAGGCATGAAGGGCATGGGCTCAAGAGTAGAAATAGAGCAAATTCTTTAAAATCCTTCATCTGAGGAATGGCATGATTCTATCCCAAATTGGTTTGGAACATTCTAGGGCGAAGGGAAATTTTATTCATAAGTTTCCCTAACTCCCTGATTGTACCATTTGGATTTTTGGGACAGATAAGAAAAGCACAATGGCTGACAGGAGATCATCTTGGACTTCTTCCTCTTGAGAGATATTTTCAGAATGATATCATTAAGAAGAAATAACAGAGGAAGGAATGTTTTGAATTTGCCCATGGATCTTGCAGGGCCCATTAAGGGATATAGTGCAAATGCTCTAAGATCCGGCTCCTCCTGTAGGAATGATTGGGTTTTGCCCAAATTGGTCAGAAGTATCCTGTTGGCATTCATATGCCTGTGAATGCCAACTAAAAGCTGCTGTATGCTACTCTTGAACAAAAACTTTTTACCTCAGCATGAATATTAATTTTAATATTTGTATTTTTATAAGAATCCAGACACGACACAGAGCACCAGCCTCCCAGTCAACTGGAAATGGAGCTTGAGACCATGGGGGATGAGCTGAAGAAGCGTCAGGAGAAGAAATTGAAGTAAGACATTCCCAGTGCTTTTTAAATGTCTAGGAAATTAATGATGTCCTTATATCAACTTGTGAGTCACTATGGTATCTGGTTAAGTATATAGTTGTTCCTGCACATGCGTAGTGATTCCTGGATACAGAGCACACATGCAAACAGAGGAAAACACAAATGGAAAACTATCTTAAACACAAATGGACATAAATGAAAACAGAAAACAATACCGAAGGTGAACAGAAAACTACTCAGCAAGATTCAGAACATGAATGATTTCAAATGCATAAAAAGCAAACAAAATAGTTCTTTTTCATTCTAAATGGTTCAGGGTTTTCTATTATGGAAGATTCAATTATTGCACCCACTTCAAAGATGATAGGGGTTAGATGTATTATATAACTGATCAAACAGACCTGATTGACAGACCTAGGGTTAATACACATATAATACCTGTAAGGTACTGAATAGAAATATGATGTATGATATTTATACCAATGTAAATTGATGGAAAAATTAATGAAAGACATTTATGTGTGTATAGGTATAAGAAACTGTACATGGAGGAGAAGGGCAAAACTGAAAGTCTGCGTAAACATTTCCATGAGGAAATGCAAAAGAAGGAGGAAGATACTAATCGCCTTCGCATATGTATTGAAGAGGCTACAGCAGCAAATGAAATTCGTGTGCGATCTCTGGAAGTAAGATATCTTAAAGCAGATCATGTTAAGTACCTTTCTACTGAAGTCATATGCTTTCAACAGGTTTATACTTTACATTGAAAGGGTAACTGATTTCCAACATAATTCTAAAAACAGGCCAGTGTGTTTTTTTCTTTTATCATGTTATACAGTCAAACCTCGTTAACTCGAAGTCGATGGGACCACGAAAATACTTCCGAGTTATCCGAGTCTTCAAGATAGCCGAGTTCATGAGTTTTGGTGCAAAGATTTTTAATGTTCCTGACGTTCCTTGTACTTTTCGTCACTTTTTGTACTTTGTCTCGACTGTCTTCGTCTCTATCTTCCTCTTCACGCCGGTCTTTGCCCTATCAATCGATCCAAGTATCCCCCCGGATAAACCGAGTCCTTCGTTGGATTGCTCAATTGACTTCGACATTTCGAAACGGGTATGATTTCGGTGAGAAACACCCCTGCTTTTATCCCTATGTGACACTCATGACATCTCCTCACTAATTCTGCCCTAAGTACTTGGACGCTAATTAAATAATTGTTTCACTCATTTGTCGGTTTAATTGAGCACAGGTGACCGTTTCATGTGTACTCCTGTAAAAACATTAAGCCTAGTACCGGGCCAGTGTTGTGATTGTTTTCTATAGCTTAGTTCCGCTTCACTGAGTGTATACACAGGTCGGTGTTTGTTATGGCTGACAGACACGGAAATTACGCAATGTGAGTAGAACTTCACTATTTATCGCCGATATCTATCAATTATAAGATCTAATGGTTACCTTTTATCATTCAATTAAATAACAATAAACACTTTTCTAAAACATGAATATTGTTAATTACAGTATTGTTCATTAATATTCACTTGTAAAGCCTATTGTCGGTAAAATTGCAAAACGGCGTAGCGCATCAGCAATGTAATTGACCGGCACAAAATTTATACTTCGAGTTTTCCGATCATATTCAGTATATGTTTTGTTGTTGGGACCAAATTTTTACTTCGAATTAACAGAGTTTTTCGAGTTTTCCGAATTCGAGTTTTCCGAGTTTTGATTACTAGAATAAAGAGAAGATTTTGCCGGGACCGACAAAGTGCTTCGAGTTAAACGGGGTCTTCGAGTTTTCCGAGTTCGAGTTAACGAAGTTCGACTGTATCTGTCTTGTAAAATAATTTCACATGTGTACAACACGAGCAAGGATTTATCAACTCATTTTCTGTTGAAATGAAACCTATTGTGCAGTCATTGTTGATATATCTGGAAAATAAAGGTGTGATTGGTTTATATTTTGACTCAGAAATGAACATGTTTAGATCTTCCTTGATTTTGATGCAATAATTAATACATACAGATGTAATTGGATGGGTGAAAAACACAGTTCCTAGCTGTTGGGGTTAGAATTAGGCCTATAGCATCATCAGGATGTCTGTCTGACAACTTCAGATTCACTACTTATACCTGTCACCTGACATTGACATCATCAGGATGTCTGCCTTACAACTTCAGATTCACTACTTATACCTGTCACCTGACATTGACATCATCAGGATGTCTGTCTAACAACTTCAGATTCACTACTTATACCTGTCACCTGACATTGACATCATCAGGATGTCTGTCTTACAACTTCAGATTCACTAGTTATACATGTCACCTGACATTGACATCATCAGGATGTCTGTCTTACAACTTCAGATTCACTACTTACACCTGTCACCTGACATTGACATCATCAGGATGTCTGTCTTACTTCATTAGATTCACTACTTATACCCGTCACCTGACATTGTTATCATCAGGATGTCTGTCTTATATCATTAGATTCACTAGTTATACCCGTCACCTGACATTGACATCATCAGGATGTCTGTCTGACAACTTCAGATTCACTACTTTTACCTGTCACCTGACATTGACATCATCAGGATGTCTGTCTTATATCATTAGATTCACTAGTTATACCTGTCACCTGACATTGACATCATCAGGATGTGTGTCTGACAACTTCAGATTCACTACTTTTACCTGTCACCTGACAATGACATCATCAGGATGTCTGTCTTATATCATTAGATTCACTACTTTTACCTGTCACCTGACATTGACATCATCAGGATGTCTGTCTTATATCATTAGATTCACTAGTTATACCTGTCACCTGACATTGACATCATCAGGATGTCTGTCTCATATCATTAGAATGGTTTATGCATCTGTCAATAAAACACATAATTGTGCTGTCAGGGTATAGGAAAATGAACAGTACAAATGTTAGCACAATAAAGAACATACAATGGTTGCTGCCAAGATCCCTGTGGGAGTACTAAGGGACATTGTTCTTAGGTCCAGTTGGGTTTTATTGTCAAAGATTCTCTATTGCTATGTTACCCAGGAATCTCCTGTAGGAGAATTTGCTGGCACTGTTAGTGTAGAAGGTCGGCTTTTCTCAAAATAAACATGTGTTGTTTGCTTTCAGAAATTTGTGTCAGAAAAAGACAAGAAAATTGCTGAGTTGGAAGGAAAACTGCGAGAAACCAGCATTCATTATGATGTAAGTTTAAACCATTAATTAGGAACGTGATATCTCCATAAATATTGAATATATATATGAAATATCTTATCACAACCTAGTGCTTACAGCAAATCAGATTATCAGTTTGGCAGATAACATAGATCTGAACTCATCAGTTCAACAGTTTGGTATATAACATAGATCTGAACTCATCAGCTGAACAGTTTGGTAGATAATATTGATCTGAACTCATCAGCTCAACAGTTTGGTAGATAATATTGATCTGAACTCAGATCTGAACTCATCAGCTCAACAGTTTGGTAGATAACATTGATCTGAACTCATCAGCTCAACAGGTTGGTAGATAACATAGACTTAACTCATCAGTTCAACAGTTTGGTATATAACATAGGCTTAACTCATCAGCTCAACAGTTTGGTAGATAACATAGATCTGAACTCATCAGTTCAACAGTTTGGTATATAACATAGATCTGAACTCATCAGCTCAACAGTTTGGTAGATAATATTGATCTGAACTCATCAGCTCAACAGTTTGGTAGATAATATTGATCTGAACTCATCAGCTCAACAGTTTGGTAAATAACATAGACTTTGCTCATTGACCTCCCTGTGTTGTCTTTAGGTCTTTACTCAGTTAAGTTAATAAGTTGTATATTGTTACAACTAAAATTTCAACCTGCGGCCTGGAAGCCATCTTGAAAATCATTTTAAAGCTACTTTTTCTGCATAGGAAGTTAATTAAGACAGAATTCTCACTGATGAGTAGTGTATAATGATGGTCCATGATATAGTCCTAACTGAAATTTGAATGCTTCTTCATACATGGCGACAATCTTGAAAGTCATAGTATAGCTACTCTCCTATTCAGAAAGTTTTCTCCATGCAAGACTTAACTTATCATTACTTAGACTGGTCTCAAGATCAAACAAAAATCATAGCCATGATAAGAATGGCAGTAGAGCTGATGACGTATTGACTGTTTCATTGACGTTTTAACATACCTTGAAGATGTGAATGACTGGATTTTAAGAAAAATGTGTTTGCATTTTTCAGGGACCTGTCTGTTCCTCTGAAGGAGATGCACTCAAAGCATGTCCCATGCCTACCCAAGGATCTCTGTCAAGACTACCACCTAGCATGATGTACCCTACAGGGACCATGCCAATGTATGTCCCTCTGGTGTACCCTCACCCAAATCGTCAATATGTCCCTGGGGTTGCTCCACCTCAGCTTTCTTGCAAGGAGCATAGACCTTTACAACGTCTAAGATATCCACAGCCAACCATCAGTCCCCTGCAGCCCAAAGATGTTGAAAATCAGTCTGACCCACCGAAACATCTGCCAGCACCCTTGGTCCCTGAGCGCCTTCACACAGCCAAGGTGGCAGCTGTCCTGCCTACCCATAGTAAGTGTGTTGTCACAGATTGACTATGTCTTTGTCAAACCATAGTAAGTGTGTTGTCACTGATCGACTGTGACTTTGTCTAACCATAGTAAGTGTGTTGTCACTGATCGCCTGTGACTTTGTCTAACAAGTAAGTGTGTTGTCACTGATCAAATGGGTTTTTTCGATGTATCAAATTTTTTGTCCGGTCCTGAATTTTCCTATGTATTACTACAAACTTACCCCCTTATTAATCGAAGTTTTATAAATAAAACTTTTCGATATATCAAAGTTTTAGTCACGGACCATAAGCTATGATGATATAGTGATTGACACCTCATGATTCGAATAACACATTTACCTGCACTGTACAGGTATTTTGGCCCAATGACAAAATTTCACACATTTCAAGAAAGAGTGCTAATTGACAATGGTATTAAGATAGGCCACTATCATTAGCTCTGTGTTACGAGGTTAATTAATGGCTGGACACTGAATAAGATTTAATTGCTTAATTACAAGCCATGATATTTAATCAAAGAGAATGGGATGTTGTGTGCTATTCATCACCACCATTGTGGTAATGGCATTTAACTAGGTCTAATTTACGGAATTTTGAAAACAATTGGAGGAAATCCTATCACTTGTTTGCTGATTTTACTCATTCCCAAAACGTCACCTTTTAGATTTAAGAATAAAAACATGAGAAACAGTGATTTATCAGTCAATTTTACATTCTCTGATCGATTCAGGCTAGTTGTTGTTAGAACATCGACAAACACTCTTGTAATTTCTATGACCGAAGATGTGTGATGTTAGTGCTGTTCTTTCTGGACAGAATACATTATGATATTAATTTGCTTGCATTTAAATTCATTAGTGTCTATAATGTTTATGTATCAGTCTTAAAATAATAACTGTAACATGTGATGACCACTTTGATGCTGCGTATTTTATTCAAAATTGACCCGTAAAATGCATTTACAGTTTCACATGAAGGATCAATTTCTATATATTTTTCTATGTATGCATCTTTTCATTTAATCTTGTGTTTTGGTATTTGTTGTGTTTGTTCGGGTAGAAATATTGTGTCATCATTTACATGTATAAAGTATATATAAATATATAGCCATGAACTTGAAAAATTCCATATAACCCAACATGCATGATTCCGAGTCTCCATGTATCAAAGTTTTTTTGGTAGTTCCTTGAACTTCAAAACATCCAAGTCTGACTATATTTTCATTATTTTTTCTTAAATGTTTCAGACAATGAAATTTTTTTTAACACTTATCAAATGCATTCTGAAAATATAATGTCTTTATTATGGTTTAAATGTAGGTGAAAATTCTGTCAGTTGTTAGCCATCAATGTCTAGTTATCTTCTAAGTTGACTTTCATGTCTGTTTTGAACTAAAACTGCATCATTTCCTACCAAACTCACCTGTACACATAAATGAGATGCATTTATTTTCATAGACCTGCTTTTGTAATTTTAGTTACCATTGTGAAACAAATAGTAATTAACTGCTATGTTAATAAAAACTCAAATGTTCTTGATATGTTTTCAGGTGAGCTGATGGCTGATATTGAAACAGACACTGTCATTCCTTCAGCACCACCTACATGTGGTCAACTGGAAGACAAGTAAGCTGAACTCCAGATGTATCTGTAGGATTACCGAGAGTGTGTGAAGTAGACCTGGTGTGTGTGTGTAGGATATCTAGCGTGCATGTAGAAAACCTAGTTTGTGTGTAGGATATCTGACGTATGTGTAGGGTCCCTGGTGCGTGTGTAGGATACCTATTGTGAGTGTAGATACCTGGTGTGTGGGGAGGATACTTGATGTGAGTGCAGGGGATACTTGGTGTGTGTGGAGGATACTTGATGTGAGTGCAGGGGATACTTGGTGTGTGTGGAGGATACTTGATGTGAGTGCAGGGGATACTTGGTGTGTCCATCATTCTGTTCTTCCTTTCTTGTCCACAGTATAACTTTGCCTTCAGTAAAGACAATATGCAGTGTATCAGTGTTAGAGCCTGCAACCCCTTAAATTATTGTCCTTTTTTCAACTTTTGTGTCATGAGTATAGCCTTGTTTGCATTAAAAATAGGCTCATGAAATTTTGTGTTTACATTGGTCTTACTAAGATTATGTGCAGTATATGAAATTCAAGGCCTGCAGTCCCTTAATTACAGAGTTATTGCCCTTTGTTAAAATTCTGTGTCCAATTAAGTCGTTTTTGGAGAGCATTCATCAGTTTGACTGATACTCTGGTTTCTATAATCCGTTTACCATATTGCTACACTATTTTCAACTTTAGTGTTTGTGGATTGATTCCTTAGTATCTCGTACACTACGTACATCAGTGCTAGTATGCTTCATACTGGTCATTTGTCTGATGAAGTTGACCATGTAATGTCACACTTAAATCTTCTACTGGTAAGAACTTCAATTCTATTGACATTACAACCTGGCTCCAGTTTCAGAAATAATCCTTATCTCAAGGAAATCTTAACTACCATATAAAAGCATTACATAAGTTGAGGAAAAACTTAAATTGAGGGAAATTTATTTAACTGAGAAAATGCTTTCTATGGGCAGTTTAAAAATAAGGAAAATTCCTGAATATAAGGAAGATTAATAAAACCGGGGATACAAAAAATTATGTTCTGACCGTTTTAAACTTCTCAAGTTTCACTGGTGCCATTGAGATGAAAATTAGTGGCAATGTTAAGGAAGGGAACTCATCAAAGTGTTGGAATTTTTTAGCCTTGTCAAAAGTTCCAAAATGTAAGTCAGAGTGGCCATTTTGTAACATGATTGCGCAATCATGGTTTTCCTGAACAAAACCTATTTTTAATTTCTTCTGTAATTCCACTAATGACATTGAGCTGAAACGATCCTGAGATGGTGCAGACCAAGTGTTGTTATTTTTCTGATCAGTCCGAAATCCAATATGACCAGCATGCCACCATCATGAAAAGTTTATATAAATCTTCTCAAGTTCCACCGGTGCCATTGACCTGAAAATTGGTGGCGATAAGATGGAAGGGAAGCGGATAAAAACCTGAAATGGCCACCATCTTGAAAACACATTTATACCATTTTGTAACATGATTGCACAGTCATGGTTTCTCTTAAACTGAAGTGAAGAGTGTTTTTTGTCCTTACTTCTTAAATATTCTGAACTGTTCTAATCAATTAATTGTTCCTACTACTACTTTTATTACCATTGTATCATATATCTGTCTTTATAGCAAGACGACCATTAAGGCCAATGGGTCTCATGTACATCAGAATTTGTTTACTTTCTATTGAAAGTCACTAAAACTTGGTTCAAAACATTAGTATAAGATGACTGTTTGATGTTATGCACATATTTACCCTGGCTGACCCCTAAGGGGTTGATAGGTGGGGCCAAAATCATAAAGATTGACTCTAATGTAAAATATCTGCTGAAGATCCAGATAAAGTAGGCATAAAATCAAATAATATTCATGGATGGAAAGGTCCTAAGTGTGTGTCCCATAGGATGTCACTTATTATTATGCACATATTACATTAGCATTGCATATACAGTGTAGATCAAATCATCTTTTTTTTGTTGATATGAGAATATATTCTTTGAAATATGTTACAAAAATAATAACAGTATCTGTAACACACAACATCTTCTGATAATAATTTATTTTTACGACTAGATTTGAGGATGCCATTGGAGAAGGCATGAAGATTTGCCCCGTCTGCAGTGAATCATTCTCAGCAGATATTGATGCACAGAATTTTGACGTTCATGTTTTGGGACATGTTGGCAAAATCTGTCCAATCTGCCAGAAGCTGGTGGAGAATGCTAGTGACAGTGATTTTCAGTACCATGTCAACAAGCATCTGGAGGAGCAAGATCAGGAGACAAATTAATCACGGATCTACATTGATGTCATCAGTTATCAAACAGTAAAAAGGAAATGAACCTTTATTTTACATTGTTTACAGTGTACAGATTTGCTTAATTTTCAAAAACATTTTTCATAGTGAAATTAATTTGTCTGTTGAATATTTCTGTATCTTTACAAGAATATACAATTATCTGGGGTTCTCTGCCAAAGTTCTATATCAACGATATGTTATATTACCATATGATTGGACTCGTTATTTTGTTTACATTTTTCGTTGGGACGTATATGCTGGAGTAATGAGACATATATGCTTTAGTGTTGGGACATATATGCTGCTTATAATCATAAGGTGTGGCACACCATCCCAATCTCTTTGACCTTTTACTGTGAAAAAAGCTATTTAAGTTCTGATGAGTCAGTTTATCTAACTGATGTTTCATTGGATAAGTTGTACATAATTGTACATAACTCAATGCATGGTTCAATGCACAATACACAAAGTAGTTTGTGCTCTTCAGGAAGCTGAGAAATAGATAGGTTTCTGCTGACATGGTTGTATCCTTGAGCAAGACACTTTACTTTGGATGGCATGTGACAGGCCTCCTTCAGCTACTTTAAGAAGACCCTGCCTCAAAATGTCACTTGCTGTTCAAAGGGCAATAAACCAAGCAAATAAACAAGTAAGAAATAAACAGTTTGTAACATACCACATGAACCCAAGGACATATTTTGTTCTTATTCACATTATTGCATCAAGGTCTACCAAGGCTTAGATTTTGTGATCATCTGTCAAGGTTAAAGGTCAAAGGTCACCCATGACCTCTTATGAAATAAAAAAGCATGTGTACAAAATATTTTATTGACCCATCACCATCAGTAGATTAAACCTCTTTAGATTGAGATCAGAAGAAAAAGGATTTTGGGCGGGGGGATGTTATATCTTTTCTATGTGAGCCCATATTCCCTTTGTTTATGTTGGATAAATCAACTGTATATAAGTCTTTGCTTAAGTCAGTTTTGTGATATCGCCTCACCAGATCAAGGAATATTTAGTTTGAGGCTTGTATATAGATTGTGATTTTGGTGGTTTTTATCATTGTGGGAGTGAACAGATAACAGGTAATTCCTCCCTTTTCTGTGTATTGTTATGAACTGTTATTGTTTGTTTTTTCTCACTTGATCCAAAGGACCAGTGAGATTATGTTATGGTGTGGTGTCTGTCGTCCATTTGCCTGAGGAGCAGGGCCCAAATGGGAATATTTGGTAAATTTTTGAAAATTCTTTTTCTTTCTTAGAAATACAGGATTCGGTCAAAATTTGGCATTTTCGGGTAAGGGGAATTTTTTTTTTATGAATACTGGATCTGAGCCCCATGGCCTAGGGCAGGAGAGATAGATCCAATAAGGGAAATAGAGAAAATTCTTTAAAATCATGTTCCTGTAGATTTTCAGCATTTTCGGAAGAAGGGAAATCAGTTTTAGGTAAACGATGGGTCTAGGACACTTGGGGCAGGAGAGGTTTGGCCCAATAGGGGATATTCTTTAAAATCCTCCATCTTTGTAAGAGTGGTTGTATTTTGCCCAGATTTGATCTGAAGCATCCTTGGCAAAATGAAAATCAATTATTTATAAAATTTGGTTTTGACCACCTTCGGGCAGGAGGGGTGTGGTCCATTAGGGGAAGTAGGGCAAATTCTTTAAATCATTCTTCTTCTTTTGGAATGCTTGATTCTGTACCAATTTGTTCAGAGACATGCTTTTGTGAATGGGATCAATTTTGTATTTACATTGGGTTTGCACCCACTTGGGATGGGTGGGGCAGGGCTTAATGGGGATATAGAGAAAATTCTTTGAAATCCCACTTCTGTTGGAATGTCCAATGTTGTTTAGATTTGATCTGAAGCATCCTTGGTGAAGAGAACTTCTGTATAAACATGGCATCTAAATCTCTTGGGGCAGAGATGAGGGGTCTGATAGGGAAAAGAGATACAGGATAGGTAATTAAAATATTTTTCCTTTAGTTTAAATGAATCAATTTCAACAAAGTAAACCAGGTGAGCAATACAGGCCCTAGGGGCCTCCTGGTTTTTTTTTAAGATATAGTTATCAGACTTGTCAGCATGAAAACATGTCTCTTATTTAACCTTATATGACTCATGCATTTAGTTTAACAGTTTAGTACAGTTGATCATGAACCAATGGTTCACATATTTATTTCATATATTATAATTTTAAATTGCTGAATATTGCAAACAAATATTCTATTGCATGCTAGCTCTGTAAGTTATGTATGCAATACAAATGTATATACATACTCTCCTGTTTACTGCAAAAGCTGGCATTGCTCCAAATTTAATTACTTTGAGCTAACACTAGTCTGGACAGCTGTGAAATTAAACAACTATATATAGATTAATTCAGGGTTTTTATTTTTTAATGAGATTGAATAAGAAATATCTACAGTAGATAGAACAGGAATTTTGAAGTTATGTAAGTCGCTACAATGATGGCATCATAAGGGACATATTTACTGTATTCTTGTTCATTTATTTCCATGTAAATATACGAATACATGATTAACAGAAAAGAAATACTGTATTGATTGGAATGGAGGACCAATTCATCTTGTCTTTTGGAGACCTTAGATCCCCCTGAACTGGGCAATTGGTATGTTGGATTTTAATTACCTGGTACCATGCTTGCTCTAAATTAAACACTTTCAAAGTCAGTTTTCAAATTGCTTCTAAGAAGCTACTCACTATTTAGTCTGTGTTTACTTAAAGGGTAATTACATGGAAATTTGTTCAATGTGTGTTGCTCCACCATCAAATTTGGAGCTACGTCCCTTTAGACATCCAGCTGTATGTAGTCATTGCTTTTGTCCTTTTTTGTGTGTATTTTCTCTCTTTTTTTTTAAAGGGGGAGAGGGGAGGGCTATTATTAATTCAACTGGTCCAAAGGACTGATGAGCTCATGCCATGGTGCTCCGATCATAGTCTGTCGTCTGTGTGTAAACATTTTTAGTTCACATGATCTGAAGGACTTGCGTCATAACACAGGCATCTGTCTTCTATTCATCTGTCAACTTTTCTACAAATCTCTGCTGGTCATTAGGGACTGAGTGAATTTTGATCAAATTCAGTCTTAAGCATCATTGTGGGAAGCAGAATGATTCTTTAATAAATAGATAGGTCTATGCTTGGGTGAAGGGGAACCAAACCAGGTGAGCGATATGAGCCCATAAGGCCTCTTGTTATATTTTTATTCAGCGACACAGACCCTATAGGCTTCTTGTTCTTGTTAATGTACCTGGACACAATCACATAGATCGTTTGGTTACTGTAAGTGAACACTGTCACATAGATGGTTTGATACTATTATTGGACACTGTTAAGTAAACACAGACAGTTTGATACCATGAGTGGACGCTGTCACATCAATGATTTGTTACCGTTATTGGACACTGTTAAGTGGACAGTCCAGACACTTTGATACCATGTGTGGACACTGTCACACAGTTGCTTGTCGCCGTAAGTGGACACTGTCACACAGATGCTTGTCATTGTAAGTGGAAACTGTCACACAGAATGTTTGTTACAGTAAGTGAACACAGTCACACAGATGCTTGTCGCCGTAAGTGGAAACTGTCACACAGAATGTTTGTTACAATAAGTGGACACTGTCGCACAGAATGTTTGTTACAGTAAGTGGACACGGTCACACAGATGCTTGTCGCCGTAATGGAAACTGTCACAGAATGTTTGTTACAGTAAGTGGACACTGTCGCACAGAATGTTTGTTACAGTAATTGAACACTGTCACACAGATGCTTGCCGCCATAAGTGGAAACTGTCACAGAATGTTTGTTACAGTAAGTGGACACAGTCACACAGATGCTTGTCGCCGTAAGTGGAAACTGTCACACAGAGTGTTTGTTACAATAAGTGGACACTGTCGCACAGAATGTTTGTTACAGTAAGTGGACACAGTCACACAGATGCTTGTCGCCGTAAGTGGAAACTGTCACACACACTGTCGCACAGAATGTTTGTTACAGTAATTGAACACTGTCACACAGATGCATGTCATTGTAAGTGGAAACTGTCACACAGAATGTTTGTTCCAGTAAGTGAACACTGTCACACAAAATGTTTGTTACAGTAAGTGGACACAGTCACACAGATGCTTGTCGCCGTAAGTGGACACTGTCGCACAGAATGTTTGTTACAGTAAGTGGACACGGTCACACAGATGCTTGCCGCCATAAGTGGAAACTGTCACAGAATGTTTGTTACAGTAAGTGGACACAGTCACACAGATGCTTGTCGCCGTAAGTGGAAACTGTCACACAGAATGTTTGTTACAATAAGTGGACACTGTCGCACAGAATGTTTGTTACAGTAAGTGGACACGGTCACACACTTGTCGCCGTAATGGAAACTGTCACAGAATGTTTGTTACAGTAAGTGGACACTGTCGCACAGAATGTTTGTTACAGTAATTGAACACTGTCACACAGATGCATGTCATTGTAAGTGGAAACTGTCACACAGAATGTTTGTTACAGTAAGTGAACACTGTCTCACAGATGCTTGTCATCGTAAGTGGAAACTGTCACACAGAATGTTTGTTCCAGTAAGTGAACACTGTCACACAAAATGTTTGTTACAGTAAGTGGACACAGTCACACAGATGCTTGTCGCCGTAAGTGGAAACTGTCACAGAATGTTTGTTACAGTAAGTGGTCACACTGTCATTGTAAGTGGAAACTGTCACACAGTAAGTGAACACTGTCACACAAAATGTTTGTTACAGTAAGTGGACACAGTCACACAGATGCTTGTCGCCGTAAGTGGAAACTGTCACAGAATGTTTGTTACAGTAAGTGGACACAGTCACACAGATGCTTGTCGCCGTAAGTGGAAACTGTCACAGAATGTTTGTTACAATAAGTGGACACTGTCGCACAGAATGTTTGTTACAGTAAGTGGACACGGTCACACAGATGCTTGTCGCCGTAAGTGGAAACTGTCACAGAATGTTTGTTACAGTAAGTGGACACGGTCACACAGATGCTTGTCGCCGTAAGTGGAAACTGTCACAGAATGTTTGTTACAGTAAGTGGACACAGTCACACAGATGCTTGTCGCCGTAAGTGGAAACTGTCACAGAATGTTTGTTACAGTAAGTGGACACAGTCACACAGATGCTTGTCGCCATAAGTGGAAACTGTCACAGAATGTTTGTTACAGTAAGTGGACACAGTCACACAGATGCTTGTCGCCGTAAGTGGAAACTGTCACAGAATGTTTGTTACAATAAGTGGACACAGTCACACAGAATGTTTGTTACAGTAAGTGGACACAGTCACACAGATGCTTGTCGCCGTAATGGAAACTGTCACAGAATGTTTGTTACAGTAAGTGGACACTGTCGCACAGAATGTTTGTTACAGTAATTGAACACTGTCACACAGATGCATGTCGCTGTAAGTGGAAACTGTCACACAGAATGTTTGTTACTGTAATTGGACACAGACGGATGTTTTGTCACAGAAAGTTGACACTGACACACATGTTCAGATGGTTTGTCACATCGAGATAACACTGATAAACAGTTTGACACCATTATTGGACACTGTCACACCTGTAGACAGTTTGTCACCGTTATTGGACACTTTTATACACATGGTTTTGTCACCATAAGTGGACACTGTCACACATGTAGACCACTTGTCACCATAAGTGGACACTATCACACATGTAGACAACTTGTCACCATAAGTGGACACTGTTACACATGTAGACAACTTGTCACCATAAGTGGACACTGTCACACATGTAGACAACTTGTCACCATAAGTGGATACTGTCACACATGTAGACAACTTGTCACCATAAGTGGAAACTGCCACACATGTAGACAACTTGTCACCATAAGTGGACACTGTCACACATGTAGACAACTTGTCACCATAAGTGGACTCTGTCACACATGTAGACAACTTGTCACCATAAGTGGACTTGTTAAAGTTTGATATAAAGGCGATTGAATTTTATGACATTTTGTATATTCAAAACCTGAAAAGTGTTTGCAGGAAGTTTGAAATTGTTCTTGATATTGTGGTGTGCTTTATGTCTATTCATTGTGTAAAAACTGACTGTGATAATTGGTGTGAGGTACTTGTATCATACAATAAAATATTATAGAATCTTTCTTTATTTGCCCTTGTTTTTTTTCAAGTTTTTCACCTCCTTAGGTCTGAAATGAAACTTTAAATGCTACCACAGAGTACACTGAGTATACAATGTGTTTGTGAGCTGTCTAGTGCTACAGGGTACCAATATGTTCCCTGTCACTGTGGTAGGTGTCCGATTTAGAGTCCTTGCCCAACAACCACAACTATGGTTATAGAGTATATATCTAAACTTTTCTAATCCATATGATAGGTTATTTCTCACCAGTGTTTGATATTTGCTATTTTCACCACAAGGTTGCATGTTGAATATTGAACCGACAAAGCATTGTATACTTTAAATTTCCTTCTCTACAATGGTAAAAAGTTAATAAACAAGATGTGTTCCAGTTTTGGCATGGTATGGTGAAATTAACCATTATAGGGTATACATATTTTGACCAGGATAACATTTTCAACTACACCTGAAAAACCACTGCACACACTTCAGTAATTTCCTTTTGATTTAGGGATTTCTGAAGTTGGTTTCATGATTAGTTTCAACATTTGGAAAATTTGTTAGCATACCTATTTCCTGTCAACGGTAAATGCCTGTTTAGTCCGTGAAAATTTCTTCATTCAGGATTGTAATTTTATACCCGAAATAGGGATTTGGCTTATATCTGAATCTTGAATCGTGGAACCTCCTAGGTGATGGGGGAAACAAGCAAAAGATCCCAGAATGGTTTTTTTGCTCACCTGGTTTTCTGATCAAACTAGTTTGAAGGACAGATGACAGATCATGGAAGTCTCCATTATCTGGTTTCTCTCCATTATCTGGTTTCTGTGCACAAATCAAAGATGCATTCTCAACATGGATAAGTTAAAAATATCAGGATGCAGCAAATTTCATGTTGAAGAAAATCACAAACAATACATAAATTTTCAGAGGATCCATTAGTTTTATTGGGTATCTTTTATATAGTGATAACAATGTTTAATAAAACTTTTTAAAATACATTAAAACTACAACTGCAAGAAATGATTCTTCCTCTGATGTCACATTACATGATTATCTCAGCTGAGGTACAAATTAATATAAATTTACAAAAAGAATAAGAGGTAAATCAAAAACTTCAAAAATTACTTATTATTAAAACTAATTTATAGATAGGCAACTTGCTTGTATGATTCAAATAAAACCTCATTTACATAAGTTATATCATAAACAACAACCATTCATCATTCTTTTTCATATCCAGCCATGCTACTGAGCGGAATCTCATGTGAGAGTGGCTCAGCTTCTAGCAGCTCCCAAACAGCCCGTGAGTATTCAAAGGGAGATTCTTCGGATTTGAGCTTGAAACCTAGACTGTGATTCATACTTTCACCTTTAGATTTCTCAAACAAAGCAAAGCTATGTTTAAAGGCGGGAACTTTATTTTTCTCATTAACAGCACGACTATGTACCATGGAGTGACCAGAGGTCACAACTTTGACCCCTACTGAATGTTTATGAACGGATATGTCTGTTTTTTCATCTATTCCCTTGCTATAATCCCTGATTTCTGAGGTTGTGACCTCTTCCATACATTTACTGTATTCCTTAGGTTGTACCTCCGTCTCGTTACGCATACCAGATGTATATTCATGTACATCACTTTGCCCCTTTTCATGCATACCACCCATGTACTTAAACACAGATGTCTGCTTTTTATTGTTAAATCCTCCTTGGTACCTGCTTGTCTCACTGAAGCCTCGATCATCCATGCTGTGACTGTAATCCCTTGTCTCTGTCATACTCACTTCATGCATTCCATTTTCATACATCTTTTTTTGGACATCTGTCTCCTTGTACATTGTTTCACTGTATTCAAAATTTTCAACATCTGCATCATGGTATAGTTCATTGCTGTACTCAAAAGGCTCCACCTTTGTCACTAGATCCATACCACGAGAATGTTCAGTCACATTGGACTCCGATTTATGATGCATTGGTTTTGTATACTCAAAATTGACAGTTTCTTCATACTCCTCAATAGCTCGTTCATATTGGTATGGATCATGAAAAGTCACCTCATGCATTGCCCCAGTAAATGGCACTGGTTCCACATCGGTCTCCTCACGAATAGCCTTACTGTAGTCATGAACAGGAATCTTTGTTTCTTCAACTACACCCATTGTATCATAATCGAATGGTATAATTTCTTCAACATTATTTATATGCCCACTGTACTCCTCATGTTCTATGGTCTCCTCCAAGTAAATAGCACGGCTATATTCCAGCTCATCTTCTATGGTAACATCATCTGGGGCTACATACAATTGACTATCGGAGTCCATTGCTTTTAATTCTACATCCATGATGAAGGTCAAAGGTTGAAACTTTGTATTTGAAAAGCCAAACGCATTTACTTGTACATAAAGCGAATCAGTTCTTAATTTCAAAAAATTAATATTCAAATTGTTTTATGACACTATGACAAGATATCTTTTTACAAACATCATCAATTAATTCAAAACGATTCTTGAATCACAGACTTGGATATAACTATCTGTCTGTGTTGATTGGATTACTGAAGATGACTATGAATCTGGATATCAGGTCAGGAATCTGGATAACTTGTCAGACTTTCTGAAATATATACAATGATACTGTTGTAATGACAGTGCAAAACACAATTCAAAATTTCTTATTATAAACACAATGACATGGTTTCAATGACAAACTCAATTTATTTTATGGTGACAGAGCTGACAGTGGTACATTGTTTAAACAGATACTTTTGGTTTTTACAAACAAGAGGCCCATGGGGCCTGTATGGTTCACCTTGTTTGGTTTGGTCAAAACTGCTTATCTAAACAGAACAAGAGGGATTTAAACATTTTTGCCAGGGGAGTCAGACCTTTTATTTATACAAAATTAAATCTGTTCATTCCAATGATGCTTCAAACCAAATTAGCTTTAACTTATAACCTTTATCACAACAAAAACAGAGACTTCCTAGCTGTTCTTCTATTATACCTACTTGACCTTGCCCATCTTCAGAACAAATCTGGACAAAATCCTTTGATTTCTAAAGGAGGATTTAAAAGAACTTGCTGTGTTTCCCCTATTGGCCCCTTTCTTCTGCCTCAGGGCACCAACCCCTAACATTTATACAAAACTGATTTCCCAAATAGTGAAATAATCCTGGCATTCCTATAGAAGAGTGATTTTTCAAAAATTGCTCCTATATTGGGCTATGCCCCTTCATTCCCAGGGACCCAGCTCTAGATGCACTGTTTATACAAAATTGATTTTCCATCAACTAAGGATGATACAACCCAAATTGGGACAGAATTCTAGCATTCCTACAGAAAAGAAGAATTTTGAAGAATTGGCTCTGTTTCCCTCATTAAGTCCCACCCCTCATGCCCAACGGAGCTGAGACCAATAACTTAAACAAAACTTATTTCCATTCACAAACAGATGCTTCAAACCAAATTGAGGCAGAATCTTATCAATTTGCTTTATTCCCCATTTAGGTTGATATGTCCCATCCCTCTGGCCCAAGGGGGCCGAGACCGTTTAATACACAATTGTTTCCCCTTCACCCAAGAATGCTTCAGATCAAATTTGGGCAAAGTCTAATGGTTCCTACAGAAGGAGTAGGATTTTAAAGAATTTGTTCTATTTCCCCTATTAGGCCCCACCCTTCAAGCCCTTTAGGGTCAAGACCCACCATTTATATAAAATTTGCTTTACTTCCCACAAGGATGCTTTTGACCAAATTTCGTCAAAACCCTCTTCATCATTCATGACTTGTAGCAATTTGTAAATAAAGTTGATGGATGGATACCAGAAATCCACAGTATGACATAAGATCACCTGGACTGAAAGACAGCTGAGCTTATGTTATATCAAGGATGTCCACACTGGTGAGCAAAAAATGTTCTAGTTTGTTGTTTTATTTGATACATGCCTGTTGTATTAATGTAAATGATAACTGAAGTAACACTTAAAGTGACATCTGTAAATGAATAAATAGCTCTAGTCATAGTCTGAATGAGAAATGTTTCTATCATGTACTTTAATGTACTTTTCTATTTTTAAATATGCTTTCTTGACAGCAATGTTGTATTCACCATCCTCCACTCCTGAAATCCAAGCTACAACAAGAAACAGGTTGATACTGCTGTTCAGGATTTTTCTTTAGAATATATTAGATACTGTTGAACCATAAAAAAATCCTACTGAGTAGCTACATATGCTGGCCAAAAACAGTATCAGTGGGAATCTTCACAAGTGCCTCTCCATCGCCTCCTAATGAGACAATTGATGCAAGCTATATGGTAGTAATATATCTTGGAACTTTTTCCATCAAATAACAACACAAGATAAGTAAAAACGTTCAGATAATAAACATTGTAAGTGTTAGACTGATGACAGGGAGCCTTTCTTTGAGCATGATTAACAATGAGAATACTCAAACATCGAACTCCTTGAAGTCTACAATTAACATTCACTTGAAAAATTTGGATATATAGTTCCTGACTAATTGCTTCTCAGCTGAAAAAGATATGGACAAAGAAATCAACCAGATGGATCATAGAGGCTCTCAGGTCTCACAGAAGAGCTTGATGACAAGTCACAAGTACAACTATCAAAAACCATTTTGGCAACTCTATGCATCTGTAGATTCTGAAAAAACCACAAGGAACATATGCAGTCATTTTCAATACCTTTCTATATACTGATGAATATTTGCGTACTCTACAGATAAATGGAGGGCATCGGCAGCAGCATAAGGAGAAAAGCCATGAAACTAATAACAAATGATATAGGTTCGTTATTTCACTACCAAATAAATGCCTTACCTTCACGTTAACTACGCAACACACAACATAAAGTTTGGAATTTAAGACTTGGTTGACCGGAAATCAGCAAGATATTACTGAAATATCTGGGTCGTATCTACATGAATCTCCAGCAGTATTAAATTTCAAAAGTAGGCGTGTCCATGTGTTGCAAAATCGAGACATTTTTTCAACAATTGCGAAACATGAGTATTCTATTGAATAAAACTTCATTTAACTAAATGACATTGAAATACTTACCAGTCAATTTAAAATCATATAATAGATGCGAATCGAAATATCTGGTCAGTTACGTTTCGAACAGATCAATGAACCCATGTAAACATTCCGCCATTTTCTAACTTATATAAACAGAAACGGAACAGGGCAGTATTTCCGGAACAGTTAGTAGAGCTGTATAACCCGGAACAAGGACGTTAAGCTCCAAAGAAGCTGTAACTAACCGATTGTAGTTTATATAGGCCGACACCCCTTCCCCATGGACGGCTTCATAATCAACAAATCGTATTATTTTTATTGAACTAGTGATGTTTTTATTTTTACTGTTAATGGTGACAACATCTCATAATCTAAACGGTTAAAAATGTATTATATTCATAAGCTATTTAACTTAACTTTGGGAATCTGACTGACTGATGACCTTTCATCTACATATAGGTTCTCTCTCCACTCTCTGTAGCATACCGAAATTTAAAACATATGCTTGGAAAGACTGATTTCTGTGCTAAATATTTGAAAAAAATATTCCATTTTGGGTAACGTTCCATTTTTGGTTAGCGTTCTATTTTGGGTAGCGTTACGTGCGTCTTTTTATGTTTCAACCTAAATATGAATTAAGAAAAAATAAAAACCATACTTACTAAGCTCTTTAGTCCAAAATTGGATGCAACAAAACCAAGTCGGCTTAAGAGAAGGGCACAGTTAGCTCCCTAGACATGCCAATAGTATGTTGGAAGACATTACCATCAAACTCGGCAAGGATGTTGTCGATCAGAAACTCGATCATCTTATAATTTCGTCCTCCGTATATTTTTTCTTTAATCTTGACGAATTTTTCACGAAATACACTTCAGTATATTTCACAACCATATAATGTGCTGCCGTTCTCCTTTCTTGAAAAAGAAAGCTCTCATAACCGGAGAATGAAGGCGTGCTTTCAGTTTAGAATGTGTTATGATACTTGATGGCGTACAGAGTTGGAAAATTAATTGTTCTTTTAGAAGAAAGTTTTTTTAGAAGAGGTTGTTGTAAAATGGTCAAAAGCTTTTTAGATTTCTTTAAGATCCACATACTATTATTCCACTTAAAAACGTAACACATATTTGATAATACCAAGAATGGTATTATGTAGTTTGGACAAAGGTTATACGAGCCAGCAATATAAACATTGTTTATAGATTCTTGTGACGTTTAATAATCCAGTATAATTAATGGGCAAACTAAATACTTGTCATTCTGAAGCATGATATTCCATAATGTAAAGCTATTGGACGCCTGTCATCAGGATCGAGAAACACTGATCTATGTTAGTGATTTCTATACATATTTTAAACTGCTAATCGCTTTAAGAATGGTAGACCGAATGGATTTAACCCACTCTGAAAGTGACTCCAACGCAGTATGCTCTCGTTTCAACCATTCTCGGGCATAGTTTTCAACTGAATCCATTAGTACAAGTGTATTTTGAAATTCATATTTCAATTAATGGACGTGGTTTCACGGTATTTAGGACCTTCCATGAAAAGCTCTTGTAGCTTAACATTTTGAATAATGCTTAAATCGCCAGTTACTACGTGCCTAGTTGGACCATACTTATAAGTAGAGATAAAACAAGCTGACGGACGAATATGTCTTAGGTCATCTACATTCAGTTGACGCAGTGTAGCAAAGTACCTTGTAACTTGAGTAACCTTCAGTACCTCCATTTCAGCTTATCAAATGCCAGTCAGTTGGTCTGTTAATGTTAAATCAGGACAATATCTGTCAATTCACGTTCAATCTATCAACGATTGTGACAACTTCTCAATATCGTTCACCACGAGTGACAGCTGCCTTCAGCGCCGGCGCCACAAATTATTGTATCCCGAATTTCAGGCCGACATGTGACTGTGTTGTGCAAGTTAAATTTCCCTTATATTTGTCGGATTGTGATGGAAATTGTATTGGCGAAATCATATTAGATAATCTTGAAATTTTACATATTCCCACTTTGACCGTCTTTCGGAAAGATCGTTAACAGAAGTGCAAATGTATTGTTTACACGTCAAGTACCTTAAAAACAGAGGACAAAATCAACAGAAAAGAGTTTAACTGTGATTGGTGGGGTCGCTGGGTATGATGTAAAAATGCTCTACAAAATAAAGAGTTTCACCATTGATAAGACAGAAAATTGTAAGTGTTACAACTATGTTGCTGAATATTTGGAAAATGCATCAAATATTCTTAAGCCGTTGACGCTTGCTTAAACTATTGCATTGTGTGTGATATTGTCGATAAAGATTGAACCAGTTGTTTTGATTCCAGTAAAATGAGTGGAACTCTTATTTAATGTGTCGTCAGCAATCTATGAATGACTACGTGGAAAATGTGTTCCTGTATCGAGTCTTGGCTAGACTGGGCCATTGATACTATGATGTTGGTAACAAGTGTTCCAATGTTGGCCCCCTTAATGATAGGAATGACAGGCCTAACCTCCAAAACTGAAATTTGTACAAATTTAAGGGTGAAAAAAAAATCACAAATTCTTTTGTTGTAAATAAATGTATCTAAACAAGCATCTGTGATTTGATAACCAAAAGCTGTCTTGAACTATATGTAAGATTATTAAACTTAAAATTTACGGTATTTAGTAGTTCGTCTCAAAATAAAAACCGGATTTGATTATTTAATATTAATTCATGGTTAGTGTGTGAGTTTCTTTTGTTAGTTTATTGTTTGTTTTGTTTCATTTTATTTATGTTTTGTTTATTTGTTTTTCGCTTTCTGTTTCATGTTCAGGTTTACTGACAGGTGTAGGAGTGGAAACAGGCGGAAGAAGTTTTGGTTACATCACCCCTGCAAGTTGGAGGGTCGGGAGAAGATAAAAATCCACATTTAATTGTACATTTAGGCAATAAGAAAAATACTCCACGGTCTTCTAGGCGTACTGTCTTTACATGTCACCAGGGAAACGGAGGAGCTTGTCCTATATCAATTCAATTTAAGTTATACCACTTACTGAGTAAATTACACAAAGACACTAACACTCTTACCATCATACACACTATGTCATTATGTTTAAACATATTTTATTGACAATGACATTGACAATAGGATTAGTCAGTAAGTTTTACCAACTTATGAATGACTTCTCCTACAACATACACATAAACATTTACATAAATATGATCACGTGGTGACATGAAACTATTATAATAGTCATTTTTATGTAAAATGTATAAGTGGACAAAGAATAAAGAAAGAGACAGAGAAATAAGAACAGGGTATGGCATAGGGAAAGAGAAATAGAAAGAGGGATGTAGAATGGGAGAGAAAAAAAAAAAAAAAGGGGGAGAGAGAGAGAGAGAGAGAATTTAAGTGAATCTTCCTGACCTTCCTAGGAATGTTTGGACCGATTTGGCCATTCTAAGGTTATCATCCACAGAGATATTAGAGTCACCATTGCAAAGAATATTTACATTAACAATACCGTCATACCATATTAATTCTTGGTATAGTGCTCTACGTTGATCAGCATATAAAGGACAATTAAAAAAAAGATGATAAGAATCTTCACACGGGTGCCCACATTGACACTCTGGTGAATTTACAAGATTAGCCCTAAAAAGATCATAATTGAGTGGACTTGCACGGTTTCGGAGACGACAGTGGATGATATTTAATTTTCTGGAGCCATAACTAATAAATTGCTTGTGGAGAGTACTATTCACAGACATAGATTTTTGAAGATTTAGCTTGAAAGAATTTAAAGTGGGTGAATTTCTAATATCGTTGTTCAGGTTGTTCCAAAGATTAGTTGCAGAAGGAAAAAAAGAATTATGAGATATTTGTAAACGGAATTGTTGATCTCTCATTAAATGGGCTCGTCTTAAATTATAGGGGACTAAGTTACCAACAATATCAGGTAATAAATCAATAAGGAAATCAGGTGCCAAGTTGTTAACTATCGAGTAAAAGAGGGAGAGCTTCCTGGCTTCTCTTCTTTTTGAAAGAGGTAACCATCCTGTTTCTCTATATAGAAAATCTATTTTTGTGTAAATAGGTAAACCTGTGACTATTCTGGCAGCTTCTAATTGGATTTTTTCTAATGACAGGGAATTTGTTTCACTACAGTTGCCCCATACCTCACATGCATATTCAAGAAGTGGTCGGATATAAGTTAAGAATAATTTCTCTAAATTATGTCTATTCAATATGAGTTTTAATTTACGTAGGGTTGCAATATATTTTGAGATTTTACTAACAATATAATCTACATGTAGGTTCCATTTACCGTCGTTAGAAATAATAACACCTAAGTGTTTATGCTGATTGGTGATTTTGATAGGTATGTTGTCGAAAATGAAAGAGGGGACAAAAGGAAGTTGAAGATTTGAAATGATAAGGGCTTCGGTTTTTATGGGATTGAAGGACATCAGCCAATCTTTAGACCAAGTTTCAAGTTTTCGGAGATCAGATCTTGCTGCGGATTCAATTTGATTTAAATTACTAGAGGAATAAGAGAGGGATGTATCATCAGCGAAAAGTCTAGACAGGGAGATAAGTTCGCAAGAAATATCATTTATGTACATTAAGAAGAAGAGTGGCCCAAGGACTGAACCTTGGGGTACACCGGCATTTATAGGTTTGTATGAAGAAAGTGCATCTTTTATAAAAACTGCCTGTTTTCTTTCATAGAGATAGTTACGTATCCAGAGAAGAAGTTTTCCACAAATGCCATATTTCTCTAGTTTGTGTAGAAGACCTTTATGCCACACTCGGTCAAAGGCCTTCGAGAAATCACAAAAAATCAAAACAGTATGCTCATATTTTTCCAGAGAAGTAATTATTGAGTGATATAATTCAATGAGTTGATGGGTTGTAGAATGGTTGGGTAAGAAACCTGATTGGTACTTATAGATAAGATCATTTTGTACTAAATGATTGTATATGTGTTTATAAACAACACGCTCAAATAGCTTACCCAAACAACTTAACAATGAAATAGGCCTATAGTTTGAAACAATACTTGGATCATTAGCTTTAAATACGGGCATAACATGGGCAATTTTCCAGCCATTTGGATATATACCAGATGATAAGGAATAATTGAAAATGATAGATAATGGTACAGAAATTTCAGTAGATAGTAACTTTAGCATTTTGTGACTAATACCGTCGGGTCCTGATGCTTTGTTTGTATCAAGTATATTGACGATGTCTTCAATTTCTTTAGGTAGTAATATTATTTCATTTAAGACTGAATCAGTTCGCCTCTCAAAAAAGGGTAAAGCTTTATCAAGGTCAGTTTCTAATAATGTACAAACAGAACTGAAATAATTATTCAATAATTCACATTTACTGTTGTTATCATATATAATTTCATTAGTATTATTGTCTAAAAGTGGGGATATGTCAGTATGTTTACTAACTTTTAAAATATTGCGAAGAAGTTTCCAATATGCCTTAGGGTTGTTTTTGCTTTTATCAATAGTTGAATCTATATTTTCATAAAAAAATTTCTTTAGCTCGTTTAACCATGTTGTTTATTTTATTTCTAATATGTTTGTATTTATTTCTATTTGTTTCAGTATTGTTATTAAACATTATCTTTTTTAATCTTTCCCTTTTCCTTATATTGTTTCTGATGATCCCATTCATCCATGGTTTGTCCCCTTCCCGTACTAATATTTCTTTAGATGGTATACACTTTATTATAACCTATGTCATTATTCATAATGCTGGTATGATATTTTTGGAGGAGACCACGAAAATTAAATTATGACAATAAATATTTTCTACTTGCTGATGTTAGATACTTTACTAACTTATTAAGTCCTTTCATATTTTCGACTTTGAGTAACTGAATGAATTTAAACATACTAAGCTTATTTAAATAATATGGCTTCATAGATATGGTAGAACATCTGTATAACACTTACGTTTAATAATAAAACGATATTCGTCTTCTATATCGTTCTCATTACATAAAATACATTTTTTTTCTTCCTTTGTACGTCCCTGTATCGCCCGCGTCCGATTGCTAAATCATGTATACATTACGACATCCACCGGGCAATATACGATAACAAATACGTCTTTGACCACACCCATTGATTTTCTTTCTGTTCTTATAACTTACAATATATACAGTACGGATTTGACGACAAGTAAACTGTGAATATGACATGGTCGTTCACGATGGTGTATGATAAGCAGGTAAGATATTAAAAAAAAGTTAAGGAAAACCATTGCGCATATGGGAAAAACAAAGCATATTATAAATTTCTTAAAATAAATTCTGTAAGAAACAACAGAGTTTGGTGCACCAGAAAATTAATTTTCGGGTTTAGACGTCCGGCAACATAAACATTTTTTGCTACAAAACCTAAATTATCATTTCTCTTAGTCATGCAAATTTTACCTGCCCCTGTCTAACACTTTCGCTGCCATGTCAAATTTCAAAGGTCCCAACGTCACCGTGATTGTGACGTCGTCAGTTGACGTCAAACAAAGATAGTCTCTACGCTGATGAATTTTGACGTAGGCAAATAAAAACGCAAAATCGATGCGTACATTCGATATAACTCTGTGAATCTATTTGTACATCAATTATTGTCTAAATTTTTCAGTATCTTCAGTATTACTGCGTACACCTACTTTAATTGTTGTTTATGATCTACATTTCTTTAGGAATTACATCTAAAATTATTAGACACAATATGTAGAATCGGCACAATATAAAAAAAACTCATCACATGATCATAAACAAGAGAAGTGAACAAGAGGCCCAGAGGGCCTGTATCGCTCACCTGGATCTTTATGGCCAACAGTACTATATCTGTGCATATGTTCTACAGTAGATGCTTAAAGCAATATTACAGATTACGCCATATGGGTTCTGTCCCTCAGTAGTCAGCCCCTCATCTATGCAGTGTTGAATTGAGACTTTCTTATGGTATTTCCAGTTAAATATAATTGATAGCTTTCTTTTAAATCAAGGAAAGAAGATGGTCAAACAATATAGCAGAAAAACCCTTAGTTATAGCTGGACGGATGATCCAGGAGACAGAAGCTTACTTACCCTTTAGATCATAGTTTACAAACACAGATACAACATATTTGAGGCTTGCACAGGTCAACAATATATAGCAACAATTAAATATAAAGATAGGAAAAATTAAGGTACATGCAATTATAAACCATAATCCTAACTCAAAACCAATAATAAAACATTACTGGAGATATACTGATAACAGTTTACTGTAGGCCTATAAACACTGCTTAGCAAATGGGATCAACTTAGAATTTCGTATTTATTTATTCTATAATTATGAAGAATCTTAAATCAAAATGAAGCTCTTGCATTTCTCTTTCCGATCATGTTTTCTGTATTTAAATGCTGTGTATAGAACATGAGTAATTGGCCAACATGTAGTTTTTTCACATTACTTAGCTCAAGCCTCTCAGACCTCCAGGGGCTTGGCCTTATATATTTTTAGGAACAGTGTGACATCACTGTGAAAGGTCTTTATAATTTATTCCAAATTATGCCAAGAAAATTCCCAGCCAGTTCTTTTCTCAAATATTATCAGGCATCATTGAGAACATAATTTGGCATAATATCACTATTACTATCCTAGATATTTGGTTAGTCAGAAAAAGTCGTTTAA
This sequence comes from Ylistrum balloti, assembly GCF_031769215.1. Lineage (NCBI taxonomy): Eukaryota > Metazoa > Mollusca > Bivalvia > Pectinida > Pectinidae > Ylistrum > Ylistrum balloti. The sequence continues at coordinate 334,762 of NW_026782081.1, forward strand.
AGGTTTTAACACATTTGACATCTGTGACCTTGAATATGAGTCAAGGTGATTTCTTTTTGCAAACTTTCTTGGGCTTGATAAAAGTAACGTACTGGCCAAATATAATGATTCTAGGCTTTTCGGTATTTCATAAGAAGTTGTTTAAAGGTTTAAACACATTTGACCCCTGTGACCTTGAAGACTGGTCAAGATCATTTCTTTTAGCAAACATTGTAGAACACCATAAGAGCAACATAGTAGCCTAATATAATGATTCTAGGCCTTCCGGTATTTTGGAAGAAGTCGTTTAAAGGTTTTAACACATTTGACCTCTGTGACCTCCAATATGGCTCAAGGTAATTTCTTTTTACAAACTTGTTTAAATGAAAAGTTGACGGACGCAAGATGGACGGACGACAGACGACGGACAGACGGCTGACAGACGCTGCGCTATGGCATAAGCTCACTTGGCTCTTTGGGCCAGAGGAGCTAATAATGCGACCATCTCTTCCATAAACCTGTTTCACAATCCAACAATTAGGCAACTCGGTATATTTAAGTGCAAAATTTGTACAAAGTCGGTGTTATGGAACACATGGAAGGTAGACAGCAGAAGAAAGAAAAGAAAAAAAATAAGTTAGGTGTTCCTTCTGTAGTTCTGGTGGGAAAACACGGAACCACAGCACCGCCATATATCAAAAAAATGTATTCCCTCTATGATGACTTTTAATACAACATAATGACGTAATTTTTCGGGTTATGGCGTCAAAAAATGTTTCCAAATGGCTACGAGATGTGACTTTTCCAAGTGTAATAAACACAGAAATAAAAAAGATCATTTTTGACAAACCTGCATCGGTTGCTGGAACTATACGTAGTATTAAAATTGGCCATGTGGCACATAACTCGTTAAAACAATCCTGTAGAAAGCATGTGATAGATTCTTACAGCAGCCACTTAACCCACATAGGTTGTCACCATTGTGTAGTGACTCAGGTGTCGACTTGAAGTGGTGTATATCATCGTGGATGACGTCATCAGTATTGAAGGTTACTGTAGCCAGATGGCTTATAGGGAAATGGTGTTCCATCAAATTATAAAAAAAATATAGCAGAAACAAAATCAATTATTGGTTTCATTAAAAGTTATACATGTAACGTTGATCTAACATTTATTATCAGACCTAATATGTATCGTTAGTTAATAAGATTTACACTGATGTGGCAAGACATTGAAGACTATAAGTTGGTGAAGTAGGATTACTTTACAAACAGGAAGATTTCATCACATTAAATTACGCAGTATACAATTGTATGTGTATCTATTTCTATATTAGTATTATCAATGTACATATTCCTTTATAAAGTTAGTATGTATGATTTACGGATTGTATTGGTCAGCAATAATTTAGCTAACATCAGCGTAAATTCAGGATTCAAGATACATGGGTTAAGCGGGGTTTGATCAACGGTCATCTTTGGCAGTGGAGTTAAATAGATGACAGATATTGAGGTTTGTCAGAGAAGGCCGGGGAGCGTTGGAGAAAGGAACACCATCTCTCACAAACTAAGACTCTGCTTGTACATAACTAAACTACATGAAAGAAGACATAACGTCTTTGTGCTTATACTCAATCAGGCCACATTACCCTTTCTGTGTATGACGTCATTAAAATGAGTGTAAAGAACCAGTACGGAATTATCTCTCCATCAATTCTCTACAATTTTTTTTCATGGACTTCAGTGGCATCTAGACTCTAGAACACAGGCACTCAGAAGCTCACTTATATCCGTTTTTCAAAATCATAAATGGGCTTATCTCAACCCTATACAACCATAGTATGTGTCCAACACAACCCATACAAACAGCCACTCTTCTTCCTAAAGAAGCCAAACCATTTATACAGAAATCTGCACCATGCATGATTCAGACCAAACTGGAACAGAATCCTGCCATTCCTATTTGACCTGGCCTTGTCTGTCGCATAATGTGTCGTGTGAGAGGTGAGTGATGTGTAATGGAAACTTAGTGCATATCAGAAAGTTTCATTTGACATCAGTTACTTTTGAGAGTTTAGCTTAACAATTCTAATGCTAGAAATGCAAAACCAATAGCATTCTTTTGTTTCCATCTCATAGGAAAAAATTAAACTGGCCTTCATCTTTGACATTCAATAATGACCTTTGTAACATACTTTTCAGATGCCATTAATGTTGAAATTCACCAAATGAAAAAGTTCCACATCGTCAGTGTTTGAGTATATCCAGCATGTCCAAATACACCAAAATGAATTGTTGTTATTTGTTGTTTGTGTTATCAGTACTCCCAGTACTTTAAATCTTCTATAAAACAGTACAACAAACACTGAAATTATCAATTACTATTTTAATGATGCATCTATATAGTGTATATCTAGTAGCTGTAACAAATTTTCACATTCTATGGCAGAGGTTTAGATTTCATAACGGTTTCAAATTGCATTAAAAGTAAAGTCAAATAAGGAAAAATGACAATTCCATAAATATATATATAGGTTATACAAAATGATAGTAGTACCTATTGCAGCAAGAGGACTAGATTAAACCTGATGATGTGCAGATGTAAAGCTGAATTTTGAAATCATGAAGTCATTTGACCGACATGGGTAGTGTGCATCTGTGACATCACAAGTTCAATGCTGTTAAAACAGCCCTATAGATATATACTGGGAAACGTCTATATTGCATTTGATATATGAACTTTTTAGCGACCTTTGTGATATATTTCATTGACATTTACTTAAAAGTTAAATTTAAAGTGACACATATACACAGACATGACTTTTTACATGTTAAATTATGAAATGAGCTCCTACTGAGCAGACAAGCAATATACTTGAAGCACTTGTCCCACACAGATGCTATCTAAATCAGTCTGTGTAAGGATTGCACAATGTCAATTTGTTATTATGATATGAATATAATACATCATACAATTTATCATTAACGAAAAAAAACCCAGCAATACTGAAGTTATTTTGTAAATATTTCACCGACTGTATATAACTTTTAAATATAAAAAATCTGGCACCAAATATTGCTGTTAAACAACATGAAGTGGAATAACAGTTCTCACTGTAGAATAAATAAAATGATTACAAACTAACTTCTCATATGAAGTAAAGAAACTCATCTTTGATCAACAACATTGAGAGTTCTTCTGTTTTATTTTTCTGAAAACATTTTTTATTTGACAAACTTCTCATCATTGCTGAGAAAGTGTATTGAATGCCTCCAGACCTCAACCAACCTCAAAATCTGAAAATTCTGGCAAATTTCATGCTTGGATATATCTGTATATACCATCTACACAACGTTATTGTCAGCAATATCATTCTTCCTCAAAACTGAAAAATTCATTTTCAATCTGACGTTGGATGCCATGACTGCTCCAGATCATGTTTATTCTTTCAACGGTGACTGCTTTAGTCATTGAACTTGTGACATCACAGCTGATAGAGTCCCATTCAGCACGAGTAATGTTTATGCTGTTAAGTAGTAGAAGGACAGGCAAAACTTTTACTTTCATACATGAATAATTTTGATGCAGTTTTCAACCCTTGTTTTCAGATCATATAGAATAATAATACATTTACATTAATTATATTTTCATTCTGGACACATTTTAAAGTAAGAAGAGACTCAGATGCCTTAATAGTCATCTGACAGCTGACATCTGTAACAGCAGTAATGGTAGTGGGAACAATTATTAAATGTTTCTGAATATTATCACTCTAATTCATACTAGTTTCTTAACTCTCCCTCATAGTTTCAGCTCAATAGCATGTGATACTAGAGGGGAAGTTGTAAAAAGTTTGCAGATGGCAGTCATGGCTGGACCATATGTGGATCATTTCAGGCAAGTTTCAGCCAAACCCCATGGGTGGAACTTTAGAAGAAGTTCAAAATAGGTACAGTATTGTTAAGGAAAAGTATGATTTTCAAATATATTTTCATGATGGCCACATTGAACTTTTGAAGGGACTTAAAAATAACGCCTGGCCAGCATCCTTACCATCCTCACCAATTTTCAGCTCAATGGCACGAAGGGAAATAAAGAAATTAAAATATGGATCCCAGATTGACACTAAAAATATCAACATAATTGCAACAAGCTTTAATAACAATATTCCAAGCTTTACTACACTAAATGAGGTCACTCGTATCTCCAGGATTTGGTATATAACAGCCACAAGACAGGAAGCTCTGTGTACATTTAAGCAATAAATTAATAGATCATCATGAAAAATGCATGCAAGAGATTTAGCTGTAAAATAAACCACTATAACATATAATACATTCTCCCTGCCAATCAAATGGAAAACATTATGTGTGCTAATTCATCAAGGTATAAACGTGATAACTTAAAAACAGTCATATTTTGTATTGCACATTTTACCATGTGAACACTGACATTTTTGGTTACATTTCATTTCACTAATACATGTATCATCATGCTGAGAGATGATTTTTATTTTTTTACTGGGCAAATCATATAGAGAACCATGAGTTCACAAATCACAAAAAAAAACAAGCATTTGGATAATTTGCAAAAACCAAAACTGCTTTAACTACAACCAGAAAGCAAAAAATAAGACTTGTCTGATACTAAGATGTTTTCAGACAACAACATGCATTGTTTTAAAAACAAACTGTTTCCACAACACGAGGTATAATATTAAAGGTGGTGTGTAATACATTTCATCAATCTAAGATCAGGAAATGTCACCGTTTATGCTGAAATTCATTGCGTAATTGACATCCATCTGTTTAGAACTATTACTGAGCTCTGGAGTTCCTTTTGAACATTGTGTAGTCTGCTCATTTACCATTTCATCCTCACTTTCGCTCTCCAGAGCTTTACTTAACACTTCTATATCAGAATCAGATTGCATGTCTTCTTGTTCCCTGTTCTCATTACATTTAGTCTCACTGTTATGTTTTAAATACTGTGTAGTAACTGTTTCGCCTACGGCTGCACTGGTGTCAATATTGTTTTGGTCGTCTTTCCACTGTCCTGTTGAGTTTTCAGCATCCACCACCACTGACAGTGGAGGGAATGAACTGAACTCCTCCTGATCTGTCAATGATGAGCTGTTGCTATCTGTGAATAAGTCGACACTGCTGTCACTTGTAACACTATTTTGATCCTCAGTTGATTCATCCTGTGTTCTCAGGTCCGACTTCGTGTCCAACACTGCATTCTTGTTAAAATCTCTGTCATACAAATAGATGCTATTATCAATCATATCGTAGTTTTGTCAGTGCAAAAGAAACACTAGATGTAACACTAACTTTGTCAGTGTAGACACCAGGTGTAACACTAACTTTGTCAGTGTAAACACCAGGTGTAACACTAACTTTGTCAGTGTAAACACCAGGTGTAACACAAACAATATACTCAATCATTTACTACCTTTTTTCCATGGAAAATTCAACACCAGGTGTAACACACAGACACCATAACCAATCAATTACCACTTTTGTCAGTGTAAAAGTTCAGACCAGGTGTAACACTAGCATTGTCAGCATAAAAGTCAATATCTGGTGTAACACAGATACATTATAACCAATCATTTACCAGCTTTGTCAGTGTAACAGTCAACACTAGTGTAACACACAGACATTGAAACCAATCATTTACCAGCTTTGTCAGTGTAACAGTCAACACTAGGTGTAACACACAGACATTGAAACCAATCATTTACCAGCTTTGTCAGTTTAAAAGTCAACACTAGGTGTAACACACAGACATTGAAACCAATCATTTACCAGCTTTGTCAGTGTAACAGTCAACACTAGGTGTAACACACAGACACCATAACCAATCATTTACCAGCTTTGTCAGTGTAACAGTCAACACTAGGTGTAACACACAGACACCATAACCAATCATTTACCAGCTTTGTCAGTGTAACAGTCAACACTAGGTGTAACACACAGACATTGAAACCAATCATTTACCAGCTTTGTCAGTGTAACAGTCAACACTAGGTGTAACACACAGACATTATAACCAATCATTTCCCAGCTTTGTCAGTGTAACAGTCAACACCAGGTGTAACACACAGACACCATTACCAATCACTTACCAGCTTTGTCAGTGTAACAGTCAACACTAGATGTAAACACACATGCATTGAAAAGCAATCATTTACCAATTTGTCAGTGTAACAGTAAATTAACACACATCACACAATCATTTACCAGTGTAAAGTCAACACAGGTGTAACACACAGACATTGAAACCAATCATTTACCAGCTTTGCCATAAATGCACTATGTAACACACAGGGGCCATTTTGCCATCCATGACATCATCGATAACACACAGACATTGAAACCAATCATTTACCAGCTTTGTATGTAACAGGTGCAATAGGTGTAACACACAGACATGAAACAGTTTTACAGCTGTCAGTGTAATCTAGATCAAATCAAGGTAACACACAGAACAAACACAGATTTACTTTGTCAGTGTAACAGATCAACATCAGGTGTAACACACAGACATTATAACAAACACAGCTTTGTCAGAGTAATCTAGATCAAATCAGGTGTAACACACAGTTTAACAAACACCAGAATTGTCAGTGCTAAAGTAATCTAGATCAAACAAATAAATTGTAAAACAAACAAATTTTCTTGTGGAGTAAATTAAACATCACACAATCATTAGGAAGTACATGTAATACCTGCAGTTTTCCTTGATTCCTCCACTTTGCCATAAATGCTCTATGACATCAGGGGCCATTTTGCCATCCATGACATCATCGATATCCTTACAGGTGAGGTCTGACTGTATGAACAGGTGCAATAGGGCATCGGACATGAACAGTTTTACCTCCAGTAATCTAGATCAAATCAAGGTAAATTAGTTTAACAAACACAGATTTACTTCGAGTAATCTAGATCAAATCAAGGTAAATTAGTTTAACAAACACAGAATTACTTCGAGTAATCTAGATCAAATCAAGGTAAATAAGTTTAACAAACATAGAATTTCTTCGAGTAATCTAGATCAAATCAAGGTAAATTAGTTTAACAAACACAGATTTACTTCGAGTAATCTAGATCAAATCAAGGTAAATAAGTTTAACAAACATAGAATTTCTTCTAGTAATCTAGATCAAACAACAACATCAGTGGGACTGATTTTATTGGACACAAATTTTAGCTACAATTCTGTAGTTCACGGGTTCTGGGCCCTTGATTTGGTTCACTGCACATCCTCTTAGTATGATCAATGCTTACACAAAGTTTCATTATACTAACTTAAATGAAAGCAAGGTTAAGTAACAAAGGTCAATAACTCATAAACAGGTTACAGGCCCTGAAGTTGGTATAATGCACAGTGTCTTAGTATGACCAATGCTGACACCAAGTTTCATTATACTTACTGAAATTAAAGCAAGGTTAAGCTATGGATATAAGTTTTAACAAAGGCCAATAACTGATAAAGGGGTTACAGGCCCTGAAGTTATATACTGACCAATGCTATAATCAAGTCTTATTATCCTAGTTTATATGCAAGCCATGTTATGTTCTGGACATGAATTTTAAAACAAAAATGGCAATGACTAAGGGGTTGTTGGCCCTGAAATTGGTACACTGCACATTTTCTTAGTATGACCAATGTTTACAAAAAGTTTCGTTAGTTTTATTGAAGCAATTTATAGCTATGTTTGGTACACAAAATCTCAACAAAGTGCAATAACTCTGTAATGATCTTCCTAAACTTTAGTAATCTGAACAACCATAGAAAAGTATTACATAATCTAATGAAAAACTTACATTTAAAGAAATTTCCTTCAATTATCTAATGATTTGCCTGAGATCAATTTTTAGTTAAGCGAAAATTCCAAACAGCAGGCAAAGAAAGTGCTAAAGCCATATTTTCGATCACAATCACCTTTAAGGGTTATTAGATTGATGCAGAAAAGGTATCCAGATGAGGAGAGATTGAGTAAACAGTAGATCCTGAGAGTTGTGAAAAGTTTGAGATAATGGAACCGTTTGAAACAATGGACACAAATGATATTGATGGCAGACCAAGGACAGTAAGAAAGGAAGTAATAATACAGCAGGTGTGGAAGATCGTTAAAGAGATACCACATAAATCACGTGTAATGTTACACACACTGCTAGCTGCACAAGTGTACACAGAATTTTAGGATTTGATCTCTATTTAGGTCCATATAAAATTTACGTAATGCAGCATCTTATGCAAAGTGACATTGACAGCAGGACTATGTCTGCAAGATGGATTCAAGACAACATCGTCATTGTTGATGATATTTGGTTTTCCTATCCGATTTTATGTAAAAGTTATTGCAACAATTAAAATAATGCTGGATGTTGTTGGAAATTTGAACTGGAAAAATGCCCTGCATCAATACACTAGTTACCTTTATATAGTGACATTGAAACAGTGAATAGTAAATGGTACCGAAACATTTTTAACAATTCCAGACACACTTGCTCAGAAGACACATTCATGGAGGGGACACTTGGCTTGAGCAGAACAGAGTGACACCCCACACAGCCAGAGTTGTTCTCAGTTGGTTGGATAAAAGATTTGGTTAGAAGCTGATTTCCTTTAAAACAGCTAACATATGGCCTCATAACTCCTCAGACTTCAGCCCTATTAATTTTTTATGGGATTTTTAAAAGATGCTGTATACAATACACATCCAAATTCTTTATCTGAATTTAAGTTGGCAATTAATTGTAAGATTTCTGTTGAGCTATGCTGCTGTAGTTTACTTGCTTTTTTTCATGAAACTGTCTGGAAATTTGTCTTATAAAACTTTAATATATATGGTAATATATCAAATTCTCACAATGCTATCAATGTTTTCCTATCCGATTTTATGTAAAAGTTATTGTAACAAATAAAATAATGCTGGATGTTGTTGGATATTATGAGATGCCCTGCATCAATACACTAGTTATTTATATCTAGCTTTAATGTAACCATAAAGGGATCCCAAACAAGTATAAATTTTATCTAGTTTTAACATATATTTGTGAAAAGTTACTGGTTTGTAATAATCAACATTTGGAGTAATGAATATTTATCCCAATAATTTGAATGGTTTCATATCAATATCAATGTTCACTGATGATGTCTATAGGCAGAGGGAAGTACTTATTTTACTTGAATGAGGAAACTGAAGATGTGACCAGTCACATGATAAACTTATCTCTTATTACAAATATATCTTAAATGTAAGCAATAGTGTAGCAGGCAGACATCTCACAAATGATCTTGTTTCTCTGAATTACCCTTAACTACCAGCAAAATTTTCTACTTAAACTAAACATGAACCTATAAAATAAAATTGAAGGATCAAATTAAGTTAAAAGGCAGTAATTGATAAGACATGGTCATACATCTTGAATATATATTCATGGTTAGAATGGCTGTTCCTGGTAGGAAATACATTTAGCAGTGATATAATTGAGTTGTATATGTATATATAAGATTATAATAATCTAGTCTTTTTCTGAGGTACAGGAATGTCAGTTTCAGAGTTATAGGGTTGTCTGTTTCAGAGATACAGGATTATCAGTTTCTGAGGTACAGGATTATCAGTTTCAGACGTACAGGATTATCAGTTTCAGAGGTACAGGATTATCAGTTTCAGAGGTACAGGATTATCAGTTTTGAGGTACAGGATTATCAGTGTCTGAGGTACAGGATTGTCAGTTTCAGAGGTACAGGATTATCAGTTTCAGAGGTACAGGATTATCAGTTTCTGAGGTACAGGATTATCAGTGTCAAAGGTACAGGATTATCAGTTCCAGACGTACAGGATTATCAGTTTCTGTGGTACAGGATTGTCAGATTCAGAGGTACAGGATTATCAGTTTCAGAGGTACAGGATTATCAGTTTCAGAGGTACAGGATTATCAGTTTCAGAGGTAAAGGATTATCAGTGTCAAAGGTACAGGATTATCAGTTTCTGAGGTACAGGATTGTCAGTTTCTGAGGTACAGGATTATCAGTTCCAGACGTACAGGATTATCAGTTTCTGAGGTACAGGATTATCAGTTTCTGAGGTACAGGATTATCAGTTTCAGACGTACAGGATTATCAGTTTCTGAGGTACAGGATTATCAGTTTCAGAGGTACAGGATTATCAGTTTCAGATGTACAGGATTATCAGTTTCTGAGGTACAGGATTATCAGTTTCTGAGGTACAGGATTGTCAGTTTCAGAGGTACAGGATTGTCAGTGTCAAAGGTACAGGATTAGTAGATGTACCAGTGGAAATATTAGTTAACAAGAAAATACTCTAGATCATTCATTGTTATAAACTTGTGACTTTCTTATAAATCTATGACTTAGTTGACAAGGAAATTCTCCAGAACTTTCATTGTTACTAACCTGTGACTGACTTATTAACTTGTGACTTACTTGACAAGGAAGTTCTCCAGACCCTTCATTCTAAATGCTACAAATTCTGCATCAAACCGATCCCCGAAGATTTTCTTAGGTGGAAGTGGTGGTGGTTTTCTATAATGCAAATATATGTTGTGTTATTTTTATACCTACACAATGTAATTAAATGTTTAGGTAATTGCAACAACAACAAGTTTTAACAAAAGGCAATAACTCTGTAATTAAGGACTTATGGTGTCCAATATTGGTACACAGAAAATAGTCTTAGTTGACTAAATGGTATACCAAGTTTCATTATTCTTGTTCAAGTGTAAACAAAGTTATGCTCGGGACATAAAATCTTACTGAAGGGCAATAACCCTTACATCAAAGAGTCATTGGCCCTGAATTTGAACATTGCACATCACCTTAATATATCCAATGTATACAGCAAGTTTCATGCAACTTGCTTCACTGTGAGCAAAATTATGCTCTAAACACAAAATGATGGATCGACAGAAAAGCTGATTCTGGTTTCCCCCCACCCCCACCCTCATTTTCATTGCAGGGATATGATATGAAACATTCATAATAAGACAGTAAATTTTCTAAACATGCCATATCGCTGCATGACGTCACCAATACTTTCCCAATGCTAACTAATGCAATACATTGATAATTAATATTTCCCATGACAAGGGGGATTCCATAAAAAGCAGCTTTAGCTAACAGATGAATGTAATATTTCGTATTGTGCATTTAAAATACTTAAAGTTGTACATATTTCATGGTCCGAAAATTGCTTGTATAATTTTGACAAGATTCAACAAGAGGCATGTCTGACTTTTAAACATGGGAAATCTATGTACTCACAGCAATGGATGGTGCCGGCGCAGTCTCTTTCTTAGCCATTCAAATTCTGAATATCGTCTGCGAGTCAGAGATTGTGACAAACTGAAGGCACAATTGGATGTCTGAAAATAGAACATCAACAAGACACCTGTATTATTCACCTCTATGTATGGCATGACAGAAGAATAGAAATATCTTTGATTTTTGCTTCCTAAATGAACATCAACACAGCTTAAACAGCTTAGTTTGGAGATTTTCACTTTTTGAATGCATCCTCAAATTCATGCTCACATCCCAGAAGTACTACAGGCAAAAGTAAATGTTTTATTTAATACTGGGATTTTGAGACATGTTCTGTAAGAAAAAATATTATAGACAGATACAAAAAAATGGTCAAATGGGAAAACAGATATGTATGTAGATATTTAAAATTCTTTTCCCTTTAGTTTTGATGAAGCAATTTCAACCATGTACAGTCAAGTGAGCCATATAGACTCAATGATGCTTCAGACACAATGTGGGTGAAATCAAAATTTATATCTTACATAAAACATCCACATAAAACAACATTTTAATGTATACTTACTTTGATGGCAATCTCATAAGTAATATAGCGTCCATTGTCCCAGGTGTTATGTGTTACAGGATTCCTCACACAAACATCCAAAGAGGACTGTAAATATCAAATTACTATGTATTAATTCAAATACCATAATTTCTTACTGTCTGTGGGTATTTCATTTCTTCACTTTGGGAGGTGCTTTTACAATTTTCTGTGATGTAATTTATGTACTGTCCATGAGGTGTACATTTTAAAATGAGATTAATCATATGTCTTTCTCATGGTTTTTTTTTAACATTAGTAGCCAGTGAGGATAATACTTTATATTACCCATGGGTTGTTAATGCATTTTCAATATAGGGTATATCATCTTTTAAAAGGTCTCATGAAAAATTAATTGTCCATCTCTTGAAACCCAAGGTGGGTAAAATTGAGTGGCTAAGTGGAAAGGCACTCCCTTTCGACAAGGCATCAATAGTCGATTCCTGGAATGGAAGTAATAAAGGTATGGGGTCATCTGTCCACCACCTAAGTTTTCCATGTGTAATCCAGTTTCCACCTAACAAGAGTGATTAATATAAGTTGGAACAATTTGTATGAGCTATGTCTTATAAGGATTCTGCACAAGTCATACCTGGTGCTAACACTGTGCGATACATGTCTTGTAATGATACTGTGTGAGATAAACCTGGTGATGATACTGTGTGAGATGTGCCTGGTAATGATATTGTGTGAGATGTGCCTGGTGATGATATTGTGTGAGATGTGCCTGGTGATATTGTGAGATGTGCCTGGTGATGATACTGTATGAGATGTGTCCGGTGATGGTACTGTGTGAGATATGCTTGGTGATGATACTGTGTGAGATGTGCCTGGTGATGATACTGTGTGAGACGTGCCTGGTGATGATACTGTGTGAGATGTGTCTGGTGATGATATTGTATGAGATGTGCCTGGTGATGATACTGTAGGAGATGTGCCTGGTGATGATACTGTGTGAGATATGCCTGGTGACGATATTGTGTGAGATGTGCCTGGTGATGATATTGTGTGAGATATGCCTGGTGATGATACTGTGTGAGAGGTGCCTGGTGATGATACTGTGTGAGATGTGCCTGGTGATATTGTGAGATGTGCCTGGTGATGATACTGTGTGAGAGGTGCCTGGTGATGATACTGTGTGAGAGGTGCCTGGTGATGATACTGTGTGAGACTTGCATGGTTATGATATTGTGTTAGATGTGCCTGGTGATGATACTGTGTGAGACTTGCCAGGTGATGATACTGTGTGAGATGTGCCTGGTGATATTGTGAGATGTGCCTGGTTATGATATTGTGTGAGATGTGCCTGGTGATGATACTGTGTGAGACTTGCCAGGTGATGATACTGTGTGAGATGTGCCTGGTGATATTGTGAGATTTGCCTGGTGATGATATTGTGTGAGAGGTGCCTGGTGATGATACTGTGTGAGATGTGCCTGGTGATATTGTGAGATGTGCCTGGTGATGATACTGTGTGAGATGTGCCTGGTGATGATACTGTGTGAGAGGTGCCTGGTCATGATACTGTGTGAGACTTGCCTGGTGATGATACTGTATGAGATGTGCCTGGTGATGATACTGTGTGAGATGTACCTGGTGATATTGTGAGATGTGCCTGGTGATGATACTGTGTGAGATGTGCCTGGTGATGATACTTTATGAGATGTGCCTGGTGATGATACTGTGTGAGATGTGCCTGGTGATGATACTGTGTGAGATGTGCCTGGTGATGATAGTGTGTGAGATGTGCTTGGTGATATTGTGAGATGTGCCTGGTGATGATACTGTGTGAGATGTGCCTGGTGATGATACTGTGTGAGAGGTGCCTGGTGATGGTACTGTGTGAGATGTGCCTGATGATGATACTGTGTGACATTTGCCTGGTGATGATACTGTGTGAGATGTGCCTGGTGATGATACTATGTGAGATGTACCTGGTGATGATATTGTGTGAGATGTGCCTGGTGATGATACTGTGTGAGATGTGCCTGGTGATATTGTGAGATGTGCCTGGTTATGATATTGTGTGAGATGTGCCTGGTGATGATACTGTGTGAGACTTGCCAGGTGATGATATTGTGTGAGACGTGCCTGGTGATGATACTGTGTGAGATGTGCCTGGTCATGATACTGTACGAGACTTGCCTGGTGATGATATTGTGTGAGATATGCCTGGTGATGATACTGTGTGTGATGTACCTGGTGATGATACTCTATGAGATGTGCCTGGTGATGATACTGTGTGAGATGTGCCTGGTCATGATACTGTACGAGACTTGCCTGGTGATGATATTGTGTGAGATATGCCTGGTGATGATACTGTGTGAGATGTGCCTGGTGATGATACTCTATGAGATGTGCCTGGTGATGATACTGTACGAGCCTTGCCTGGTGATGATACTTTATGAGATGTGCCTGGTGATGAAATTGTGTGAGATGTGCCTGGTGATGATATTGTGTGAGATGTGCCTGGTCATGATACTGTGTGAGAAGTGCCTGGTGATGATACTGTGTGAGATTTGCCTGGTGATGCTACTGTGTGAGATGTACCTGGTGATGATACTGTGTGAGATGTGCCTGGTGATGATACTGTGTGAGATTTGCCTGGTGATGCTTCTGTGTGAGATGTACTTGGTGATGATACTGTGTGAGATCCTGGTGATGCTACTGTGTGAGATGTACCTGGTGATGATACTGTGTGAGATGTGCCTGGTGATGATACTGTGTGAGATGTGCCTGGTGATGATACTGTGTGAGATCCTGGTGATGCTACTGTGCGAGATGTACCTGGTGATGATACTGTGTGAGATGTGCCTGGTGATGATACTGTGTGAGATGTGCCTGGTGATAATACTGTGTGAGATGTTGTTTAACAGCTTAATTTTCAAAACTTGGGATTGATTCCTGTAGCATAAGTTTGATCACCTCCATAAGAAATTATATATAGTCATAAAGCGGGAATTTCATCATATTCTTTTTATATTCTGAGTCAAACAAGGTTCTCAAAGGAGTGAAGCTAGATATTGGGGATGATTTTGCGTCTTCATAACAAGAGAAATTTTATACATTAACAACATTTAGGTCTTGTCAGACACAGATCATAGGAAACATGGTATGATTAATGATAACATCATGAAACTAAAGCCAAATAACAGGACTGATTTTGACAGGTATAATTGGGATTCATCATGTTGACAGTAGTTCAAAATGCTGAGGTTACAAATATCAATTCCATTTCCAAGCCATCTCCCAAGGACGGATAGCCAACCAATGCTGATTGGCCCAAAGTCAAACCTGGTAGTATTGTATACCTCAGCTCCCTCTTAGATCTTCTGTGTTATTTTGTAAACCCATCATGGCCTAGCTGTGCAGAACTTTGTTATTTCCAATAAATTTGATATCAATGAGGAATTAGGATCAGAGCGATTTTTTTTACACAAGTTAAAGCTCTTAAATCAACATTTTGCCAGTTCAACATTCCAACCTAACATCCCCAAACCAATCCAACATGTTCCCTCTATTTTGACTGTCAGGTGGTATGGGCACCCAAAGAATTTTCTAACTACAATAGAATTTGATAGTAAAACACAAAGAGGCACAGGAGTCCAACGTCCTGTGGGTGGTACCGGTTAGTATATATATCTGTAGAGGAATCCTAGGTGGATACTGGAGTATTCTAGTACAGCTCCATAGACAATAGGTAATAACAAGCAGATAAAGGATGGAGCACCAACACCAGGGATTCTGTAACATAAATTTTTGGAATCCCTGGTAATGATGCTCCATCGTATAGCCAACAAAATTTCTTTGATATCCATTTCTCCTTACAATAAATGGTTATTTGTTTTTATTTTTTGTCAAATGGTGAAGTAAGTACTTTTGCTTTAGGTTTCATATATCATTTTTATGATCAATTTGAAAAGAAATAATAATTTGGAAACAAGAGGCCCCCGGGTCATCTGATTATAAAAACATATGTATGATATATGCTTAATGGACCTGCATCCCCCTGATTGCTCACCTGTTCTGTAGCTCACAAAGACGATCTTTTCAGTTCATTTAGTCAATTTCTGCAAACTTGAAATCTTATTCCTCATATACATGCTGCTAAAAATACCAACAAAATACCATAACCCACTACCTATTGCTTGTTGATAAAAGAAATGTTCAGTTCTGAACACATTCTGAACACATTCGACCCAGTGACATTGAAAGTGGGTAAAGGTAAATCATTTGAATAAATTGTTACAATAGAATTTACCTTTTGGTTATTAAGAATAAGTTTCTTTAAAGTCTTCAAAATATATTTCACAAATTAAACAGCATCTGAATCATAAGCTTTCAGTTTAATTGTGAATGAATGATTCACCCTAAAGTGACTTTTTCAAAGAATGAAGAAAATGAAAGTTTGATGACCCTTTTTCATGTAGTGTCATATTACACACTTGAATGCACTAATTGATTTCCTGTAATACATATATTTATAGAAAAGAAACAAAAACAAATTGAAATTCCAGAATGCACTTTTACTTTCTGTTTTCTTTCGTTTTTGCTCTTACTGATATGAAATATGAACATTCCTTGAAAATTCCAATAGTGATAATAATCTTTAGCTGCCAAACCAAAGATGGTTGTCTAGCAGCTATTTTGTTTTTCTGATCAGTCCCAAAATAAAACAGGCACACCTAGGAACCAAGGAGAGCCTACATATGAGATTTGAGAGAGATCAAGAAATAGCTATCACAAAAATTGGTTACAGACAGATGGATGGATGGATGGACCACAGACGCTGGGCAGGTTTGAGAAGCCCAACATCTGATTGGCTATAAACTTGAATTTTACTTAAATAACAATCTTTAACACCATCAGCTTTGTATTAAGCCTCATGAATCAGTAACACTCTAAATTAAAAAAATACTGACAATTATGTCATATTATTTCTATTTTAAATTATATAGTTTAAACAATTCCAAGCTCTGTTTATCAATTACCAATAACTGTAGCACCCAATGAACTGCTTATTTCTGAATATGCTTATATTAATCAATACCAAACTTATTGTAAAAAATAAAGACAAACACAATACTGTAAACATTCCTTATCAAAATAGGTTTTACTTTCATTAATAATATCTAGTAGATCAGAGTTGCCAAACTAAGTTAACATTATAGGACTGTTTTAACAGCAAGACATGTCCACATCAGATGACATATCATCTGACAATCCGACACATTCATTATGTCAAATTCACAGTCGACATACTGTAGCCACTTAACTAGAAATCTGTGATCGTAAACAAATTACAGTTTCAATATCAATTTAATTTAACTTTTGACATACTTACCATTATTTTCGCCTTTTGTGTTTCTAATCAACTGGAGCTTCCTGAAGCATTGAAAAACCCATACTCCAGCCTGATCACATGACTAAGGATGTAAATAATTCAGGGTCGCTACATTGCTTGTTTTAGTGCCAGCAGTCAAACATTCTAATGACTCGCAATGCTTCATCGCATATCCAACGCTTGAAAACATAAAATCATACGAAAAAAAATCATACACAAAATAATAACAAAATAAAAGAAGAAACAGAATGGATAAAAGTACCATCACTCTTTACATGGTTATTTCAATAACAATAAATACCGATTGGAACAGTTCATGTGATCTGGAATTATTTTAGTACAACCGGAAGTACTTGTACCTGATATTAGACCTGAAATGCACAGTTATGGAATTTCCTGTCAAGCATAAATCAATTAACTTAAATTTCCATCAATTTCACTCATACTTTACAGCATAATGCTCCCGGAAATATGTGAGTGCATCGACCCCACTTTTTATAATGAAATTCTGAAATCTAATGATATTCAGCAAGTTAGTTTCGGACAGGTAAGGATGGACCTCACAAACTGCACGTACGAAATATTCCGCTGTCCAGTCTCGGTCCTGATCTGTATATTGTAGGTTAAACCGGTCCAACCGTATCAACTGCCTACGCGAAAGCGCCCTAACTTTCAGACTGAGGACTTCAGTTGGGCACAACTATCGTTTACGGGCACTTTTGCGTAAGCAGTAGAAATGGTTGGACCGGATTTAAAAATCTGACACATGTCTTACTGAACACAATTTTGAATAATTTAATTAACTCACATATTAACTTTAAATTGTTCATTCGTCCCTTTGTAATAGTTAAACTCACATATCAACTTTTAATAGTTTAGCATCAATCAAGTTGGGTTTTTTTTTTCTGTCGTAACAACAGACCGATCAGTGACTGTGGGTCATTAGTGACGTGGTTGTGCTGTACCGTTATTCACGTATGCGCCTTTTGGCAATCCATGAAGATCTCTGAATCCCTTTTGTGGAAATCACGTGTTTGAAAATTTCAAATTGTTAAAAAAAACTTTTAGAAATAGAAATGTTGACCTTCACCTTGGAACGGAGACAATGGCGTAGCTGGCCTGTAACATAGGGACATGCGAATTTTGTTTCTTTGGGCTATGTGATGCTGGGAGTGCTTGGTGCTCGTTAGTTTGCCTGTTGGTTCCGTTGTTGTATACCTTGCTCTTATTTGAGAACGCGACATTACTTACACGAACTGAACAAGATTTACATGTCGAACACATGTCGTCGATGAAGCATCAGACGCTTACTCTTCTAGAGCACATGGTCTTATTCTCCTTGTACTTTTTCAGGAGTTCCTGTGTAAATCTTTGCTTTATCGTTATTTTTGTTTTATTGCAGTTCTTTGTTGTTTATGTTTCTATCCTGGTTGTAAGTTTATTACAGAATGAAACAGTCACGCTGTGCTTTCTTTTTCGTTTTAGAAGAATGTAAAATTGTATCACCATTTTTTCATTTGTATTATTAATCACGGACTTATAAATATTCGAAGCCCTAAGATTAATAGCGTATACCGTTTATTTACCGATACCTCAGTTATCACAACCTGTTGTCACGTGTACAGGATGATTGTGTAATTTTGAAGTTTAATATCAGAAAAAAATCCTATAAAGGAAATAGCTCTTGTGATCTAATGGAAGCTACTTCGATAATGTATTTGAGGCTGGAAACAACACACATTCTTTAAGATGCTCAAAATCAAACACAATTTCAATGTTTATTAATTGTTGTTATGCCTAAGGTACACCCATTTTTTATGTAAAAAATGATACTAAGATATACAATGTATCATAAAAACGGACATTAATGAATCTTTGTAAAGAAGGGAACGTACATAAAGTAACAAGTCTAAGATAAAAGTGACCGCTACCAATAGCCTTTGTTAGACAATATCAATGTACGGTTCTTGGCTTCTCTACATTGCTGAACTACAGCTAGGGCAAGAACCGATATTGATCTGGTTACATCAGTCAATAATCTGGCTTCTAGTCCCCGAGTTTCTTACACTATTTAATGTCCTCCTAGTTTGATCCGAAACGCCAAAATTATAACGGTAATTATTTATAACTTGATATTCTAAAACAGTCTGAGTCCATGTCTAGCATACAGAGACATGGACCAGTAAGACTGTGAACTAGACCAGCTAACAACTAAGTTAGGGTTTGGGTGATAACTAGGTGTTTACAAATCAAAGAATCGTTATGAATATTTCCGTGATACCCCCTCCCCCCTTCCAACAATTTTATTGTATAATATAAACCGTGTATAACATACAAATATTTCTTTGACCAACAGGCACGCTGAAGATCATCCTCGATACTCCAGAGAGGCTAAACGTGTACACTGATATTTACACTGATGTACACATCTAATTGTATTTAAAATATTAAATATGATGAAAATGGGTATTCACACTATGTTAAAGCCGCTAGATACCGGTTTTCTGTCTGATTCGGTTTAGAGCGGTTTTCACGGTTAAATTGTTATGCGATCACGAGTGACGTCTTCTGTGGGTGTGTCCTCTCAACCAATCGGAATACATCCGAGTTGTGTGAAGGTCGTACTGTCACGAACGAAGCATGTGTATTGAAATTAGTAACATGATGTACTTTATAAATAAATTATTTCGAAATAATTAAAAAGAACAACAAAATTGATTACGAACATTTAACAGTGATTATACAAGAAAACATTGATTAATGCCTAAAATTATCCTGAAACACACAATTTATTGCATGATCCAGAGACGTAGATCCAATATGAATGAACACGTGTGTCAAACGTGGGCGATAATACCCTGTCATGCGATAAATGGGTTGGTAGCGACCAGATTTGTCATAACACGTGGCGAACATAATGGGTAGAGGAAGCAACATCCCCGAAATGAACACGGAAAATGTCGATAAAATTGACAGAAACTCTACAAACAGCATATGGATTCGAGATACTGAGTATTCTAATGTAAGTACTAAGTTAATTTGAAATGTATACTTTGAAAATTAATAGCCTTATTTAATTGTGGGATTTATGTCCCATTATGTATTTGGCTTTACAATGTCCTCGTGCCTTCAAAACAGGATCAGGGCGCTACCTGTATGATACGGGCCGTTACTGCTGACAGTTGTGGGGCATCCAACTTGTGCGAGGGGCAGGTTCTCTCAGATAAGGGGCCGAATGAGCATGACCCCCTCACGCCAGACTCGAATGATGATCATGACGGTCCCATCATTGGTGGGTAACGCGTGCTTCACACCTCACTTAAAAGTGGTGGCGAACTCATATCAAAGGGATTAGACGATCAGCTGGGACAGAAAATCAAATTTAATAATGTAATTTTCTTCTCTTTTTTTTTGCGTTGATCGAACGCTAATTAGAAAATATTCCTTTCTGTGTTCTTATTGAAACAAATTTAATGGTAAGAAATGCAAAAATATCATCCGCCCGGCATTTTGAGTGTCCGATCCCTTTGTTCGCAAGTTCACGACATATAGGCCTAATTATAAATGTACTAGTTGCAGAGTATAATCAGGCCAGGGGGTCCAACCAGATACATCAGTCGTTCACGTTTCACGCAGCATATTGAGGCTTATTGAACAGTACAGAGAAGATAATGCTAGTAAAAAGACCTCGTAATATTGTAATACTAGATTATTCTGGTTGGACTAACAAGTAGCCCATTACAAGTTACTGGCATGGACGTGGATATAGATGAATAGATCCAAGTCCGTGGTACTGTAACCAAACTTATCAAAATCTGCAATGTAAGAATTTGTGATTAACCACAGTTTGTTACATTTTATTTTTTACCCATTTTGTTTCTTCTTTTATCTTTTCATTAATTATACACCCATGGTACTGAATGTCACAAAAGAAACCCACATTTGTAACCAAGTCTCATAAGGGTTTCTTATTGGTATGGGGTGGAGTGATACAAGGACGGGGGGAAGTTGGGAATTGGACTTCAGGACAAGGGGCAGGGCTGAATGTCAAATATGAATGTGGATAGGCCTATATATACCCCATCCACACTGACAGGCCATTTAAGAAAATTTGTTATCTTCATCAAATTACAAATTGTGGGTACTTTTGTGGCAGAAGGCTTATGATTCAACAATGTATTTTTTTTATTCTACATTTTGATATTTACTTGTAGAATCTTGCATGACATCAATTAATACTTCACAAGAGATATAAAATTGGAATTTCAACAACTTTTCCATTTAGCAAACATTTTGAAAATTTTATGAATATCTAATTAGAAATTGTATGAAGTTTTTATCACATGATCAATTATTTTTGCAATTAAAGATATTGCAAATTGTACTTTTTCCATGCCATTCATAAAAGATTGAATATTAATCCATTCTGACATTCCCTGGTACACACAGCTGTATGACACCATTTCATCATGATTACAGGGTACCCAAATATGGTTGTTGGACATTATTGTAACTTTCTAACAAGGCAATCATGTGATGAAAATTGATTACATGCAGCACACTCTGATTACACATTGTAGTAATAGGCTAGGTATTACACTTGTGGATATCAAATTTCACATTTATGCAGTTTAGCCCAACCAAAGACTTCACAGAATCTCGAGCCACAATTCAAAATTTAGATGTCTGATTTTAATCTATATTGATTTCTAAGTATATGGCTGTGTAGTACATCATTTACAAAATTGGTTTTTGTTGACTGTTGGAAAATTATCCCCCTTCGTAGGCAAGGGAGACAATTTCAACAAAATGTTTTCATAATCATACATGAGAGTGTTTATTCATGATTGCTTATCCAGGTGATTGATGCAGGTCTTACATAATACAATATGTATTACCTGTAATTTAAATAATGTCTTTAGCAAGCCTGTTTGACTTTGTTGACCTGTAAGGGATTTTTAATTACAGACCTGGGTACAAGTGGAAAGGTGAAGCATGTAGTCCTGGTGATCTTCAAAGGAATCACCCTCCTCATCCTTCTTTATCTCTTTATCTGTTCACTGGGCTTCCTCAGCTCAGCATTCAGGCTTCTCGGAGGCAAGACTGCCGGTATGTATGCTAGTAACATTTCATATACATGTGGAATACAAATGTCCAATACTTGTGTAACATTTGCTTAAAAAGCTTTCTTATTATGAAAACTTGAAATGTAAAGATGATGTCATAAGTCTCCGATATTTTATTTATTGTTGATAAAACCATAAAAGTGTAGCAATTAACTTAATTGAATTTAATTGCCAAAAACAATTGGCAATTGTGGTTCCACAATAGAAAATTTTAAGTATTTCCAGAAATTCTGTGAGTCCCATGAAAATTTTATGAGAACAGGATTTGGGGACTTGCACATAGATTGATCACTGATATAGATGTAAACTAAGTCAAAGAGAAAATATACATGTAATATACAGCTTGTGCTTAATAATACTGATGACTTTCTCTCTATTTCAGGTACTGTATTTAAGGAATCGGAGTTGCTGCAAAACCCTGTGACTGGTTTGATGATTGGCATATTGGCCACAGTTCTAGTACAGAGTTCAAGCACATCTAGCTCCATTGTTGTTACCATGGTAGCTTCCGGAAGTAAGTCTGGCACTTGCTTAACTTACATATGTTGCTATGAAAAAATCACTGAATGAGATTTGGTCAACTTAAATTGAAATGTTTTTTTTACCAAATTTACACTCAAAGCAGCAGTTCTGTGACATGTTATATTTAAAGTGAATGTTCAGTTAATATTGCAAATTCATGAAATTGTTTACAAAATCTTTTACATTTATACTGTGACATGAAAGAAGAACAAAAAAATTTGCGATTTTTTTCACCCTTAGATTTGTACAAATTTCAGTTTTGGAGGTTAGGCCTGCCATTCCTATCATTATGGGGGCCAACATTGGAACAAGTGTTACCAACACCATAGTATCAATGGCCCAGTCTGGCGATCGAGAGACATTCAAACGTGCGTTTGCCGGGGCAACTGTACACGACATGTTCAACTGGCTCAGTGTTGTAGTATTGCTGCCACTGGAAGTATTGACTGGTAGGTCACTTTAAGGGACTGCAAAAATATTTCTGAATTTTAGAAGCTTATTGTATCATATTGTATGTACGGTATATATTAATTCAATAACTGTTTGAGAAACAAAACTATAATAAATGTCCTCTGCAGTGGTGCATGGAAAGGTGTATGATTAAATGTTTGAGTTTGACCTTTATGTATTTGAAATTACAGGTTACCTGGAAAAATTAACATTTCTGATAGTAAGTCAGTGTGAACTGTCCTCAAGCAGTATAGGAAACCAGCAGCTTCTCAAGGTCATCACCAAACCCTTCACCTCTAAGGTCATACAGGTACATTAAATTTCACATGTTCCAGTCTTATACCCAGATTCAGTATAGCTATTAGTCATTATAAAATTCAATATTGATGACAAAATATGTTTTTCTATTCAATGTGACAAAAATATGTATCTGATAAATACATATAAATAAATTACATAAAATGTTACAAAATATGTATTTCTATACAATGTAACAAAAATATGTATTTAAATAAAATGTTACAAAAAATGTATTTCTATACAATGTACCAAGTCAAAATGGCAAACTACATGTGTACCTGGTAGGTAGGTACAATACGTTTACACCATCGACCACAGAGATTTTCCTTGGATCATAAGAACATGATGGGGTTTCTTGGCCATGTTATTGGTTTCCAAGACATATGTATATACAGCACAGAAATTTAATGTATACACAAATATTGTATTAATCAGTGTTCTATTAGTAACACACATTATAGTATTGTCATTCTTTTACACTTTACAGATCAACAAAAAATTGATTGCTAAAATTGCAGCTGGAGAGAAGGGACATGAAAATGAAAGTCTTCTCAAGGTAAAAAAACAGCTTTTCAAAATAGTAACTACATGTACCTTTAAAAGTTGTGATTTAAAAAAAACAATAAAATGGATTTTATTGCGATTTGCTGAAAAGAAATTTGTCTTGTTGTAGGTGTACTGCCACTACAATGAAACTGTCGTCACTACCAATGGTTCTGATGGGAATTTAACCCAGACTATTCTAAGAATACCAACGGAGAAATGTAAGTACCTGCATTGATTTTATAGGAATGTCAAATACACTAGCAAAAGAAATGTTTGAAATGGAAAAAAAATGTTTGGAAATATTATGGACATATGAGAAGATCACAATGCTGAATTCTTAATGTATTTTATGTAAATCACAAAGAAAAAAAACAGATGGTTTCCATGTAGTAAGTTTGATGTGCACTTGTTTCATGCTACTATCAAAACTGATCAGGAATATATCAGATTAATGTAAATATAAATGAAAGTAAATTAGGTAGAAAACAAAGTCCTGAAGGCAAACCTGATCATAAGATCTGATGTTCGAGGAAGTCAGTGTATGTGTGTAAGATAATTTCAGCATCAATGAATAATAAAATAAATAGAAAATTAAGTAATATACGTAATTTACCAAGTTAAGCATCTGAGAATAGGAAACTACAAAAGGTAAACTACATTTTAGTAATTAAAAAGAATAGCATATTGAATTCAAACAATTCATCTTTTCAATCATAGTCATTCAAAATTATTTATGATGGGTAAATAACTAGGGTTTTTTCAAAATAAAACCTTTTTTATTCCTCCAGGTGAGTCACTGTTCAGCATACTTGACCTTGGTGACACAGCAACTGGATTAATAATGTTGATAGCATCCATAGTTATGCTGTGTGCTTGTCTAATCTTCACCGTCAAACTTCTCAACTCCATGATGCATGGCTCAATTGCCAAGGCCATCAAGAAGACTGTAAATTCCGAGTTTCCAGGTCCTTGTCGTCATCTGACTGGCTTTGTGGCGATAATTGTTGGAGCTGTCATGACAGTTCTAGTTCAGAGCTCATCCATCTTCACATCAACCCTCACTCCTCTTGTTGGAATGGGACTCATAGAAATAGAAAGAATGTACCCGTTGACTTTGGGATCAAATATTGGAACAACTATGACTGGTTTATTGGCAGCATTTGCAGCATCAGGCGGTAAGGCAGAAGTTGCATTTCAAATTGCTTTCTGTCACCTGTTCTTTAATATCAGTGGTATTATCTTGTTTTACCCAATCCCTGCATTGCGAAAACTGCCAATCAAGGGGGCTAAATTCTTAGGTGCTACTACAGCGAAATACCGCTGGTTTGCTGTTCTCTACCTTATTCTGATGTTTTTAATGTTGCCAATGTCAGTCTTTCTGCTAAGCTTGGCTGGTAAGATCACTTATATCTGTGTCTCCAGCTTTGTTGGTATTATCATATTTTTAATAGTGACTTTGAATATTATACAAAAAAAGTGGCCACATATTTTACCAAAATGTTTCCAAACTTGGGAATTCCTGCCAGAATTCATGAGGTCTCTGGCACCACTTGATAGTATAATCACCAAAGTACTGTATGCATTTAGTGGGAAATGCTCTTGTACATGTAGTTGTGACTTGTTCAAACCTAAAACATTTGTGGACAGTAGCTCACTAAGTTCCACTGCCAGTTCTACAGCAGAACTGCTTCATACTACTAAAGATCAACTCAAAGAGCCATCTCAGACATTCTCTTCAGATCAATGTGTTGTTGACATGTTCCGCAATGTTCCAGGAGAGTCTTCGCAAAGTCTTCTTCCTAGTATAATCCAAAGGGAAACTATTATATGATAGCTTTTAATTAGTTTGATCCAAGTATTGCTGGTAAGATTAATCTAGTCATCCAATAGCCTACAGGTAGAAGGTCTGGTACACTTCAGTAAAGGCTGGTACACCTCAGTAAAGGCCTGAAGGTCTGGTACACTTCAGTAAAGGCCTGAATGTCGGGTACACTTCATTAAAGACCTGAAGGTCTGGTACACTTCAGTAAAGGCTTGAAGGTCTGGTACACCTCAGTAAAGGCCTGGAGGTCTGGTACACATCAGTAAAGGCTGGTATACCTCAGTAAAGGCCTGAGGTCTGGTACACTTCAGTAAAGGCTTGAAGGTCTGGTACACCTCAGTAAAGGCCTGGAGGTCTGGTACACCTCAGTAAAGGCCTGGAGGTCTGGTACACTTCAGTAAAGGCTTGAAGGTCTGGTACACTTCAGTAAAGGCCTGGAGGTCTGGTACACTTCAGTAAAGGCTTGAAGGTCTGGTACACTTCAGTAAAGGCCTGCTGTATCTAGCTTATCATAGCTTATCATAGTATACAATCATCTTTGAGGTTGCCAAGTTTTCACATTGGTAATAACCTAGCTTCTGGGCTGTTAGCCAAGTTGTCATCCCTTGTAAACCTTCAGAAGCCCAAACCAATAAGATACACAATATTGTAAATACATAAATATTTATTGATTTGATATTTGTTGTCCTTATTTATAAGGCAATTTATTTTACAGGTAACATTCCTATGTACAATGCATTTTTGTAAAGGCAACTCTGATTTTTTCCCATCTTAGTTTAAGAATCTGATTTTTTCCCCTCTTAGTTTAAGAATCTCAAAAGTTTTTGTCTTCCAAGTTGAAATTCAGGTAGATTGAGACTTTCAATAAATAATGTTGTTTTACATATAACAGATTATTTGCTGATTTTATGAGATTTTGTATATCTGCATTTTTATGCTGTTTTATAGTCTCATTTTTAGCTTGTGAATACAGGGACAATGATGTTTTGTGAAATTTTTGTAACAGTATATAACATTATCAATGCTGTTTTGTACTTAGCAATATTTTGCTTCACTTTATTATTTAATAAAAACAATAAAATTTACAACCTGAGTTTGTAATGTTTGATCTGAAAGTTCACATTAGAATGGTAAATTTTCCTGGACCAGATTTGAACATGATTTTGGGTGTGAAACTATTTTAACAGAAGACTGATTCCAGGAGTCTAGTGTCTTTAGATTGGTGTATGGGAAGTGAAGTGAATTCTTAATTATCTTCATAAGTATGACATACATATTACTTGTCTTTGTAAATTATATTAAGTTATTGTGTAAAAGCGCCTCCTAATCTATATTGTTACACTTATGAGACCTTTTATATTTTTGAAATTTGCCTTCTTGAGACACTTCAGGCCCTTAACATCACTGATGAGCCCAAGAAAGAGGAAATGGCTACTCCAGTAAAATTGATCGAATTTTGCCCAAATTCGTCTGAAGCATTCTTGGATGAAAGGTAATACATTTTATGTAAATGTGGAGTCTCAACTCCCAGGGGCAGGCTTGATAGGTGAAACGGGGGAAATTCTTTAAAATCCACCTTCTTTGAAGGAATGCTAGGATTCTGTACCCATTTAGCCTGGAGTATCTTTGGTGGACAGGGATTAAATATGTGTCTTAACTTAACTTCCTGTGGCGGAATGGGAGGGGCTAAAAAGGAAATGAAGAAAATTGTTTATAATCCTTCTTCTATGGTAATGCATTTATTTTGTCCATATTTGGTCTAAAACAAAGATGGTTGAAAGGAACCCAAATTTGTGTAAACCAGGAGTCTTAATGCCTCCTCGGGGGCCAGTGGTGTTCATTATTCTGAAGCATTCTTGGGTAAATGAAACTCCAGTTTTTTCATAAGCAGTGGATCTGACCTTCAAGTGACAAAATGGTTGACTGAATAACTGAATCACCCAGGTGAGTGATGCAGACCCCTTGGGCCTCTTGTTATTTCTTTCAGTGGTTCATATTTTTTTGCAGCCGCAGCAAAAGCCTGAAGCAATAAAGATGTCCTTTTCACAAGTAGTCCTGAAACAAACAATTTCATTTTTAAGGTACATATATTTGATTTTGCAAACTAATTCTTTCCTTGAAAATATCAACCTTTACAGTTCTGCCTTGTGGGACAGCTTTTAACAACACATGGCTTGATACATGGGGCCTTACCAAGGGCTTCAGTGTAGGCTGTAATAGGCACCAGCTTGGGACAAAAATATCTTTTAATTTTTTTTTGTTTTTGTTGGTAGATCTATCAATTACAATTGTCAGTCAGTCAACTTTTCATCACACAAAGACAAGACATTGTAACCTGTATTACCAAGGGAGTTAACCTCCACAATTCATACAAAAATTGGAAACTTATATCTCACAAAGCATTATGGAAAGTTTTCAATAAATTAATAAATATTGATCAAACAGGTTTCATGTATGTTACTCTCAAATGATTATGAAAAAGCATTTCATCAACATCCAACATGGATGTCGTAAAGTCAACCCGATTGCTTCATATATTTTAATTCTCTACTTTGAAGTACTTCTTGCAAAACTGATGAGAAATGAAAATATTAATGGGATCCAAGTGGAAAATGTAGCTATTTTGAATTTACAGTATGCTGTTGATACTATTTTAGAGCTAGATGGTTCTCAAATAACTTGGGAGTCTTTTATTGAATTAAATAATTTTTCAAAGATCTTGACTTAACACCAATACTGACAAGACAAATGCTGTATGGTTTGGTAGTAAAAGGTATAGCAAAGAACCTTTTTTATCAGAATTAAACTTACAGTGGGGAAAAAAAGGTTTACTTTTTTAGGAGTTGACTTTTCTGTTGACTGAAATCCCTCATTTGAATTATGATAAAAAAAACTCAATTTTTTAATTAATGCATAGAAAAAGTGGAATTTGACTCCTATTGGCAAAATAAATGTAATAAAATCTTTGTTGATATCACAGCTCAACTATTTGTTTATTACTTTACCAAACCCTTCAGAGAGATATAAATAAATTGAATTATCTTATCAGATGGCAAATGGATTGTGCTCCTAGATACCATGATAGACCAGAAGAAGTTGCAAAACTGTGGTAATGCTTTTTTTGTCATTTACGTGGCTCCTACTTTTCAAATAAATTCTGGAGAGATGTGTTTCATAGTTAGGGAATAAATGTACAAATCATCACTTTTTATGAGGCATTTAATCAATCATGATTCTATTTTGAAAACTTGTACAAAAATGATATACAAGTTGATAATAAATCATTTTTTTACCAACACTGGATTAATGAAAGTATATTTACACTGAATGACATGGTTAAAGATACTGTAAATCTCACTTTTTATTTACTACAAGAATTTCTTGATCTATATAGATTTAATACAAACTTCAATACCAAGAAATTGAAAAAAAGAGGGTCGTGGTTCTCAAAAGTTCTGGACAAGCAAACCACAGAATTGGGTGGTCTAACAAATATGATAATTCCAAATTTTAAACATTCCTAGAAAGTATCAGAAACTCATAAATGGTGGTTTTGTTCATGAAAAACAGTCATGCAATCACATTACAAAATGCCTACTGTGATTTAAAGTAAGTTTACGACAGCACATGGTGCACGACAATAGACATAAAGTAATAAGTTAAAAGCCTGCTTTTTGAAGCTATGACAACTGTAAAAAGATAATAACCACATGCATAATGCAAGGACAAAATGATGACAAGTGAAGTGTCACTAGCCAACAAGGAAAGGTCTGGAAAGATTTTTAATATTTTTCAATGAATGGACATAACTCAATAAGTAAGGGTCAGAATCAAAAATGATACTCGGATGCACAACCCCATGGGATAATGTGTAAGATTTCCTACTTATGCCAAATAGGAGTTGTTCAGTGAAAGATTTATAGTATTTTTGAACGAAGGAGAATCATCCACATGCATAGGCTGGCATGAACAAATTGATGACAAGTTATATGTGTAAAAGGAAGGAGTTCTAAAGACAAGTTCTAGTGGACTTTCTGTTGTTATTTCTCAAGAGGAACTAGTTGAATGGATCTTCTGAGACTCTCCTTGGATCATAGTTGCATGTACAATGAGTCTCAAGACTGACTGAATAAAAGTATAAACAGTATAATGGGGCAGTGCAGTCTCTACTGTATCTGAAAAATATTACAGAAAGGTAAATAAATCAAATTAAAGTAAATAAATTGTTACGAATACTCTATATGTTCTAGTTTGACATACATATGCCATGGAGAGTAACATAACAAAAGAAAATATGACAAGTTGTTGGTATACAGAAAACAATGTTAGATGGGAAACTGAATTGACAGATACCCATAAAAAGACAAAACAAAATATCCCAAAACTTTATCAATTTAATAAATAAGAACTCATCAGTACACAAATTTCAACATTTGCTAGTACAATATCTACTGATCACAGGAACCAGGCTAAATAAAATGTACTCACAACTAGAATTTCAGTGAGTATAACCAAGAAAGTGCTGTGAGGCTTTAGTCTGGTATAAAAACATACTGTCCATTACATCACATGAATGGTTAAAAGGAGTCCACACACTCTAAAGTGTCACCTTTGAATTCTTAATCACTTCTTCTTATGTTAACATTTTGGCAGATTCAGTCCGACTAGATTGGCACTTTCTTCCGTACTTCTGTCTCCTTTACCACCATATAACTTGATCAATTCCTTTGAAATAGAAACAATCAAAAGCAATAATCTCACATAATGTGTGTCATGTTTTAATTAAATGTTTAATTACATTCAAAACTATATATTTAGATTTGTATGCTGCTTCCTAAAACAACAGTACTAGACAGTCAATGTAATAATGTGACTAGAATTATATAAACTGGTCGCACTGTATTGTGACATCACAATCCCCCTGCTGACCGTTACATGTTATCAGTACTGGATGAATTCACGTCATCATATAGAATGAAATTTTTTAGCTCAATACAACCAGATGCATCAAATGGTTATCATTGGTATTTCAAAGACATTAGGTATCTGTCCATGTACCAGATTTCTGAATTATGTGTTAATGTAGACACAAATAAGTGCTAATTTGAAACAGCTTATACTAGACCAGAACAGAAAAATCATCTATTGTTTGTGGGTATTGTTTTATAGCAAACAGGACTTTTAAGCTTGTCACCACCATCTTGATATGGCATTGGTAACACACAAATGTCCTTGCTTCCAACTGATGAGAAATATGGAACTCCTGTGTTACTGACTTGGACTAGGTGTATGAGTCCTAATACAGTCAGGACATATTTTTGATACAATTAAACACTTAGCTCAGTAAGTGTCAAATTTGCAGTTTTTCATTACCTCATGTTTTCTTGTACTCTGCAACATACATCTGTAAGCATCTGCTACATACTGGACTTCATTTTCAGCTCTACACAAAAGTTTTCCTGTTGCCCTGAACTTCTTAAATTCTCTTGTCATGTAATTAAAGGCAGGTACATCATCAAGTTTTACCTGAAACAAAATCCATGTGCTACAAGAACTATGTGTAATTACATCTCTGGCTTGTCCTGCATTTTTTTCAGCTTTCTTCAGAAGAACACTAAAATCTGTTCTTTTTCCTCCAAAATATATTTTCTAAGTAAATTTCAATCAATAGCATGTAAGTATCATATATATTTGTTGTCATGTCATAAAGTTAAAATTGTAGAACATAAAACGAAATTCTAAAAATACTTTCAAACTTGTGTGATATTTTACAGTTATATGACTATGAAACAAATATGAAGCCAATGGATCAAGCTATAAAGATTTGTGCTCTTTTCTTAAAAGTTTTTGGCTCCAAAATACACACAAAAATAAGTAAATAAATAAATAATTTAAATTGATGTAATGCATCTGTTGGGTTTAGAAGTTTGTACTTCAATGTTTTATGTTGCACTGGAAGAGCTCATGTACTTGAATGGTTTTCCTTTTTGTTAAATTCTGTTAAAATTTAAAATTAAAATCCAAATAACACTACCACTGGTATGACACAGCTCAAATATGTCCCAATACCTATTTAGCAGGCAGTTGCAATTACTTGTTACACATGAGTGCGAAATTTAATGAAGTGACCAGTCACATGGTAACACTTTGATGTAAACATGCACTAAGATGTAAACAGATACCAAGGTACTTTTCATATGATCCCATTTTTGGTGATACCTTTCTAAAGTATTCTTCTTTAACTTAACACAATGTAACATTCCTTACAAACTTAAGCAAACTTGTTTAAATAAAAGAGGCTTATAGGGCCTGTAACAATCACCTAGCTTTACTAGGCTGAAACTCAGTTTCATATGTATGTGTGTTAAACATAAACAAGAGAATTATTCAAATATGTAGGACTAATTGATAAAAAATATTCATCCAAAGGACAATTGAACGGTAATAGCATATAAACTCAATGACCTGAAGGATTTTGAGAGCTGAATTTCCTGTACTTTTTCAAACCAAATGTCTATTACATGTTCTGATAGGCAATATGGGAAAAGTGATGACAGTATTATAGCATACACATTAAATGTTCTAGGAGTGCAAAGTGCAAAAGTGATCACAACCATGTATTTCTTGGTATACAAGTTATGGATCTTCTCAAATAGAGTCTTTCATATAACTGCATATAGATGTGTCACATTCTGACTCCCTTTCAAAATAAAGAAAATATGAAAAGAAAAGAAAATTTTTACTGTCATACATCTTTATGTAATCTATATACCATTTACAACAGTTGGTTTCATTCTAAAACAATTCAAATCTATATGAATGAATGTATGTGTGAAATATGTAGGCACGTCTTATTAGCTAAAAATAAACTTACTGTCATCAAATTAACATTTTGATGTCATGTGACCTAATTCCACTTTTGAAATATGCATATCCACTAGCTAAGCTAAGGGAGGTGACCCAAGATTTAGTGGTTGCCGCTATCAGTGATACTAATAACAGCTTGGCACCACTCAGTACAGTCCAGTACCATCCTAAACAGCACAGTTCTCTTCAGTCAGGTAATAATGGGCAGTACCAGGCTGATATTAGTATCATTAGTATACCAGCTCGATCGGTTGAGCGTCAGATTAGAACGCTAGAGGTCCCGAGTTTGAATCCAAGCGGATGCATTCAGATAAATAATGATTTCTGTTACATTTGTAACCGTGGTAAAATACTATCCGCAATATACCACTCGGTTATAGAGAACTTCTCTTTAGCTCGATTGGTTGAGCGTCAGACTGGTAAGCCATGGGTCCCAAGTTCGATTCTTAGCGGAGGCATTGAAATAAATACTGACCTCTGTCACACATTTAAATACGGTTACAATACACATGTCCATACCTTTGGGTGTATAAGCCGAAATTCCCTTGAAAGCTCACGGAATATTCGCCTCGAGGACAAGGAGAGCGCCATGTTTATTTTTCGTCAGCGTCAACATAACGCTTAGGCGTATGCAAACACATGTACCGTTACAGCAAACGTTCTATATACGTCAACAACACATATCTGCTATCAACATGGCTCAAGCAGAACCAGGACAAGCCGAAAGGCTCCCGGACTTATTTGAAAATGTTTGGAAAGCCTGGGAATTTTTAGAGAGCACACAGGAAGACACAAATTCATATTCTGTACAGGTAAATCTGTTCTGAAATTTTGTATCAAGAATCCAATATACGCCCCTGTTCCTTAAAATATCACACTACCATTGAGTAAGTTTACTGTATCAGTGTAAGCAGTCAGGACATAATCGGTTTTGGTCAATTTTGTTGTGTTGTATATCTTATGATACAGTAATTGTAGACTAAACATAAGTACAGCCTTCTTTCAAAACTGTTTTACATGGCGCTAATGATACAAAAAAAAGACGAAGACGGAATTCACAAACTTTCCCCCTTATGATTGTGAAGAATTTGGAGCTGTGCCATTCATTCCGTACAACAGTTAGATACATGTTGTTCCGTAACAAAAACGAAAGTCAATATATGCCATTATTTCAGATGTTACGTATGATGAAATAGATCAATTGGTACCACATGATATATATATATGTAAATTATATATTTGGACATTAACTGAATAAAACTGGCGTATTTTCCAGAATGTATGTTAAGTTTATTTTTATGTACATGTACTCTACTGAATACAGATATTTTATGGAATTAATCATAACTACTGACTTCTAATTTTTATTCTTGTACGTGATGTATAATTTAAGTCCCTTTGATGGAAAAAAATTGATTGAAGTGTTGTGTGTTCCTGACATTTTCATAAAAATTCTTTAATGTTAATATGTTATACAAACGCTGACTAACACTTTACAACCAGATTGAAGGGCAGAGGCAACTGCAACAAAGCTGCTTCTGTCAACCAAAACATTACGCTAAGAGCAAACTAAGTTGTATAGAACAATTTCAGACAATTAGTTTAATTGAAATCAAACAGACAACTCAAAGGATATCAAAAATTGTTGCACTGAATATAGTTTCTGAGCATTAATGAGAAAATGTTCTCTCACCCATGATGATAGAATTTCATATTTTGGTTCTTTTTATTGCAGAAAGAAGCCATTAAAGGTTTGACAGATGGAGAAAAGGCAATAAAGATGGTTAATGATCTAGCTTTGTTTAGCAGTAACGAGTCGATAGAGGAGGTGACAACAAATGAGCTAAGGTGACACAGGAGAATTTATAATTACTGTTTAGATGGTGTATTTGTTGTACCTTAATTTTGTTTAGTATCACAATATCTTTTACATGGTACATGTCATATGTCAGTTTTCAGAGACAAACATGACTGGAAGTTAAACTTCCTTAATTTGTAAATGTCTTTATTGTGTCTTTAAATATCACCTTTAAGTGATAAATCAAGTACGATCTACTGACCAAACTAACACAGTTGAGCCTACTTATTTTTAACTCAGAGATATTGAAATACTGCTTAGTTTGAAATCAAATAATCTCCATGTCCACATGCCTTTTTTTATCTTTGTATTTACCTGGTGGTATATCATCTAATTTGCTTAATTTGAATGCCACTGTTTTTATGCAGTTTTATTCTCAATCTCATTAAATCTGAAAGATTTGAAACTATAGATAAACAGCTATTATAGATACAGTGGGTCTCAGAACCTTGGGGTGGAAGAGGTGGTGCCCAATAAGGGAAATATTGGGTAGAGAAAATTCTTTATGGTATGATTGGATTTTGCCCAAATTTGGTCAGAAGCATCCTTTGTGTAAATGATGGGTTTTGACCTCTATGGACAGGTATTGCGAGGCTCAATAGGGGAAATAGAGCAAATTCTATCAAATCTTACTCCTGTAGGAATGATTGGATTGTGCCCAAATCTGGTCTGAAACATTTTTGAATGAAGGGGAAACAGTTTTGTGTAAATGGTGGGTGTCTACCCTCTTGGTCAGGAGATGCAGGAATGGTTTGACTAACCCATTAGGACAGAGGGTAGGGGCCCAATTGGAAAATAGATATGTTGTTTTGTTTGCTTGGATATCTAGAAATATTTTTCCTTTAGTTTTGATGAAGCAATTTCAGCCAAACAAAGCCAGTCGAGTGATACAAGCCTATAGAGCCTTTGCTTTAATGTACATATGTCTTCTGACTTTGTGCTAGAAGGAAAGAACAGCTTGATCAGTAGTGCCTGGATACTATTAGGTTCTAGCCATTTGTTCATTTTTTAGTGGATGCATGCTGCTCACATTTCTTGTCACAAATTCATTAGTGCAAAGAATGGGTGAAATAACAAGTATGGTATCTCAGACTGTGAGCAGTGTCATAGGTTCAAGTGCTTTCTGCTATAAACTAGACTTGATTTTGTTTACCGGTACATCTCCTACAGTTCAGTGCAATCATCTTTTAAATGAAGTTGTCCCTGTGGTAAAGAAAATGTTCTAGATCTAGAAATAACTCAATCTAAATACCGGAGTAGCAGATAAAGAAAGAGATAAGTGGTTAATTAGTCTGGTTCCCATCAATCTTGATTTATCAAGAATGGTTAAATTAATATGTTTTTATATTTCTTTCAGGTATATGCTTCTTCCTGCCTTTATGGGATATTTTATACAGAAAAGGGTTACTAAGGATAGACTACAGCTTGTTAGGACTGGCAAGGTCAGTATAGCTGTTTCTGGGCAGGATAATGTACAAATTATTAGAATGGACAAGGTCAGTATAGCTGTTTCTGGGCAGGATAATGTACAAATTATTAGAATGGACAAGGTCAGTATAGTTGTCCATCTGCAGGACAGACAACAGCTTGTTAGGATTGGCAAGGTCAGTATAGCTGTCAATGTCGAGGACAGAGTAAAGCTGTCCATGGCCAGGACAGACTAGTATAGCTGTCTATGGCCAGGACAGACTAGTGTATCTGTCTATGACCAGGACAGACTACAGCTTGTTATGACAGACAAGGTCAGTATAGCTGTCCATGTTGAGGACAGAGTAAAGCTGTCCATGGTCAGGATAGACTAGTATAGCTGTCTATGGCCAGGACAGACTACAGCTTGTTATGACAGACAAGGTCAGTATAGCTGTCCATGTTGAGGACAGAGTAAAGCTGTCCATGGCCAGGATAGACTAGTATAGCTGTCTATGGCCAGGACAGACTACAGCTTGTTATGACAGACAAGGTCAGTATAGCTGTCCATGTTGAGGACAGAGTAAAGCTGTCCATGGCCAGGATAGACTAGTATAGCTGTCTATGGCCAGGACAGACTACAGCTTGTTAGGACAGACAAGGTCAGTATAGCTGTTAATAGCCAGGACAGACTATAGCTTGTTAAGTCAGAAATTCTGTAAGTTTGTTATTTCAATTTCCAACTTCTGTCAATATAGTGAAAAAGTAATCAATATCTGCTCATTTTGTTGTTTTAATTTTAGGCATATTTTGAGGACTTCCTTCGTCAATGCAAAACTTACAGGGTGGTGAAAGTGAATGCTCACCTGGATGATGATGAGAAAGAAGAAGTGTCAGAAAATGGAGTAGTACCTGTTGCACGAGGGTAGGTACATAACAGCTAGTTAAAACTATGGCATTGATATGTTGGAATATATCTATAATATCTCGTTGTAGCTTGTCCTCAAAGATGAAGGGAAAATACAGCGATAGTACCTCCAGTGATGAGTAAGACATGGTCTTGGTTTCTGCCCTTGTGACATTTAAAACAGCCACGAAGATAACCATCTTGAAAATCTTGGACTCCTACTGAACAAAAAGCTGTATCAATTCAGGATGTCCTATTATGCTTTGTCTGCAGTCTTTAAACTCATATCATCTCAACTTCACCTGAAAGAAAGTCACATCAAGACAGGACATCGGTCAACAAGTTGTTGATAGTTCAAAATTAAATTCTGACTTATGCTGCAGCTAAGCTGTTGGCCACTATCTTTCAAATGTTATCACTACTTTTCCTGAATGGATAGAAGGATTAAAATAGGAATTTCAATAATGATTCACACCTTGCATTCAAATATGGCCATATGAGATAATGCTTAAAATGCTAAAACAGAATTGAGTCAAAATTTCATTTTGTATGTGTATTTCCTGAAGTCTGGTAATTGGAATAAAACGTGAATTTTTGACTTTTGTAGTCCTCCAGGTATGATGAAGATGATCAGTGATAGGGAAAGTAAGATAAAGGCATTTAAGGAACAGAAAGAACTGGAGGTTAGACTTGCAGAACTAAAACAGTACGTTGATAAAGAGCATGTGGATGATGAGGTGAAGGTGAGTATTTGGTGATAAGTAAGAAATAGTAGTGTTCCAGGTCAACTAGGTAGTTACAGCAGTGTTCCATATCAACTAGGTAGTTACAGCAGTGTTCCATATCAACTAGGTAGTTACAGCAGTGTTCCAGGTCAACTAGGTAGTTACAGCAGTGTTCCATATCAACTAGGTAGTTACAGCAGTGTTCCATATCAACTAGGTAGTTACAGCAGTGTTCCAGGTCAACTAGGTAGTTACAGCAGTGTTCCTTATCAACTAGGTAGTTACAGCAGTGTTCCATATCAAGTAGGTAGTTACAATAGTGTTCCATATTAACTAGGTAGTTACAGCAGTGTTCCATATCAACTAGGTAGTTACAGCAGTATTCCAGTTAACTAGGTAGTTACAGCAGTGTTCCATATTAACTAGGTAGTTACAGCAGTATTCCAGGTTAACTAGGTAGTAACAGCAGTGTTCCATATCAACTAGGTAGTGACAGCAGTGTTCCATATCAACTAGGTAGTTAAAGCAGTATTCCAGGTTAACTAGGTAGTTACAGCAGTGTTCCATATCAGCTTGGTAGTTACAGCAGTATTCCATATCAACTAGGTTGCCTGGACATCTCCTCCTAAACATGTGAGCTGATTTCAGTGAAACTTCACAGAAATGTTCGGATTCCTATATAGTTGTGCATACAGATATTTGGGATTTGGGTTACCATAGTAACCAGGTCTCTATACAAAGGTTTTTATGTAATGACTGTAACTTATCAATCCTTTGATCAATTTTTTCAATGCCTGCAATTTTGACATATCAGGTGTTTCCAGAACCAGTACTATGTAAATATGATGAAGGCTTCTGATTGGTCAAACTTGAGATATTGTCCAATTGTGCTGAAAATTGATATATATATATATTATGGTTTTGAGGAATGGCAATTACAATGGTGCCATTTTCAAAAATGTCCAATGTCATTTGGTTGATATGGCAACCATATAAGACGCAAGATGAAACTGATCTTTTCCAGACTTCTCCAAATGGTGTGGACAGATTTCAGTGAAACTACACATATATGTTGTGGATGTGTATATGTGCAGATGTACAGATGTGAATACAAGTTTTTGATCCCTCGCAAAACTATTTAGTTGGTCGTCCTGGCGACAGTTCCAGTTACAGAAATGTAATGTGAATGTGATTCTGTACAGTATGCACTGTTAACAAACACAACAATTACTCAACATGGAAGATATGAACACCAAAATTACCAACTTATTTTGGATGAAAAGAATGTCCATAGGTGTGATAGACACTTGTGATGGCCTCAGAAATTAATGATATTGCAATGGTACATAAAATTACAGAAAAGTTGTCTAAAACACAATCTAATTATCAGATTTTTGTTCCAAAATTTCAGGTGATGAGAGTTGATTTTTATTCAGAAATACTATTTTAACTACAGCATGAACTACTTGGTTGATCTTTCTAAAATTTCAGAAAAATGAAATGGCTTACAGGTATCCATTTTGGATTTTGACAATGAAAGTTTTTCATGGTTATTTTTTTTTGTAAGTGTGATGTATCTTTCTCAAATTCAATTTATAAGTTCTTCTCGGTCCATAGGTGTGTCTGAAACATCCTTTCGTAAAAGAGACTCAATTTTGTTTAAATGATGGATCTTGGTCCTATGGGGTGGATGGGTAGGGCCCAGTATGAGAAATAACACAAATTCTTTAACATCCCTTTTCTTCTGTAGAAATGTATGGGGTATTGTCCAAATTTGGTCTGAAACATCCTGTGATGAAGGGGACTAAATGTTTTACATTTATGAAAGGTGGTTATCCCCAGGGAAAAGAGGGGAAGGCCCTGAATGGCGAAATTAAAAACCTTTCTTTTTCTGAAGGAATGCCAGGATTCTGTCCCAATTATAGTCTGAAGCATACATTGTTGAGGGAGAATGAATTTGGTATGGATGGTGGGCATCAGCCTCCAGGGCAAGAGGGATGTGGGGGCTATAGCATAAATAGAGTAAGTTCTTTAAAATCCTTCTTTTTCTGTAGAAATGGCAAGATTCTGTCTCAGTTTGTGAATTTGGTCGGAAGCATGCTTGGTTGAATCAGCCATTTGTATAAATGCTTTAGTTGAGCCCCTGGGTCAGAGGAATGGAGCACAATGGGAAATAGATATAAACAGTTCAGTCTAACAACCCATGCTGCTTGGGTCTCTTGTAACTTAAGTACTATTTTTCCAATTCCAGAGAGATTATTATACTACGTTACTAAAGAAGTGGGTGAACATTGCATCTGAGGATCTATCAGGGATTAACTGTAAGTACTTGTGGGAATCTAACTGTATGGGTATTGACTTCATTTTTACCCACCACTACAGATGGTGGGCTATTCAATTCACTCGACATTTCTGTTCTCTCAGTCCATCCCTTTGTCCCCAGGCAAAATGGAGAACAATGGACCATCTTTGATTTACAAGTTTCATATGATTAAGATCAAGAACAGAGGAAAGCAGAAAAAATATTGGAAAAGATTAAAGTTTTAAGGAATAAATTAAGATCACCCTTTGGAAGAGTTTCGATATAACTAATTTCCTGAAGTACCTTCATGGAGTCTTGCTTTTATAATAAAACAAAGGGGGACAACAACTCATCAGTGGTAGGTATTATGTAGTTAAATGTCCTATTGAGAAAAGTTTGCTTTAATTATAGTCATTAAATATGTATAAGCATTACCATGCCCAATATCTAAATGTTACCATAATCATTAAAGATATTTTGACTGACCTTGTTTTCATTCATAGCATATACATCCTCGATACTCCAGTGGTTACAATCACTTTTGCTCTCTGCACACCTGGAACATATCATGGCAAAATTTAAGGCGCAAGCAAAGTAATTGGATTTGTTCTAGGACAAAATAACTGGCCAATCACACACTGATACGCTCTGTTTGAAGGTTACAAAGCAGCAACACCCAACTTCAAAGCCATTACAATATATCATTTTGCACCCCAAGATTCGTTTGATGTACATCAAATGATCAAACTAGTTTTTTTGTCTTGCCCACAAGGTGTCCCACATGGAACTTTAATTTTGCCATGACATGTTCCAGGGGTGCAGAAAGTAAAAGTTATTGTTACTCCTGGAGTATGGAGGATGTAACACATACACCTAACCGCTGTATGTTGTCTTTTCATAAAGTCAGAGTTGGAAGAGTGAGGTACATATCTTTGAACGAAATGATCTTAAATTTGTATAAATAGTGGGACAACTGAGTGCCCTTATGCCACAGGGGCAGCGCCTACATATCGGAAAGAGAGTATATTACTTAAAATTTTTCGTTTTTCCATAGGGATGTGTGAATTCTGTTCTAATTTGGTCTGAAGCATCCTAGGGTAACAGAATCAATTTTGTATACCAACTGTGGGTCTAGCCCCACTCCCCCTTGGATGAGAGTGATGATAAAAGATAGGTCACAGCACCCTATGTGGAGAGGGGAAGGGTTCAAAAGGGGAAATAAAAGCAAATTCTTCAAATTCCTTCTTCTTTAGGAAGGTCAGGGTTTTGTTCCAATTTGGTTTGAAGTATCCTAGATCCTTGATTTTAGACTAGGCCTCCTAGGGCAAGACACAATAGGAAAAATACAGCAATTTCATTAAAAAATGCTCTTGTTCTTTTAGAATGATCAAATTTTGTTCTGATTTGGTCTGAAGCATCCATGGGTAAAAGGAACTAAAATCTGAATAAATGATCCATCTATACCCATTGGGAATATTGGCAGACTTTATTGGGGAAATATAAATAGAATTTTTAGATTCCTTTACTTTAGGTGAAGCAATCTCATCAAACTAAGCCAGGTGAGCAATACAGGTCCTATGGGCATTTTGTTCCACAAAGCAAATGATATGTTGTTGGTGTTTCAGGCCAATTTTTCTTAAAAAATCACAAGGTCTTAAATCCAGTATTCCAGCAATTACCATTTTACAGATAATGATGGGCATTGATAATTGCACTTGTAATTGTTTGTCACAAATCAAAAGATTGATGGATGGAGCCTAGGGTAATAAACTATAATGTTCTTGTCTTTCAGTTGAAATTCAGATGTTAGAACTTCGAGAGGATACTCAGAGTGATGCTGAGGCCCGTAAGGAAGACTACAAGAAAAAGAAACTACCAGTATGTTTTTGTCTATAACATTATATATATACGGAAAATTGTGAATTTTTTTGTTCTTATTAATGTTTGTCAATCATAGAGGAATTCACAATAAATGCTGCACCCTCAGCACCGGTCTTCAAGACAAAACATTTGTGACAAGTATCAGACACGTTACTTACTGTGTGTGACCAGTATTATATAGGTTACTTACTGTGTGTGACCCAGTATTATACAGGTTACTTACTGTGTGTGACCCAGTATTATACAGGTTACTTACTGTGTGTGACCCAGTATTATACAGGTTACTTACTGTGTGTGACCTAGTATTATAATGGTTACTTACTGTGTGTTAACCAAGTATTATATAGGTTACTTACTGTGTGTGACCCAGTATTATACAGGTTACTTACTGTGTGTGACCCAGTATTATATAGGTTACTTACTGTGTGTGACCAGTATTATACAGGTTGCTTTCTGTGTGTGACTAGTATTATATAGGTTACTTACTGTGTGTGACCAAGTATTATACAGGTTACTTACTGTGTGTGACCAGTATTATACAGGTTACTTACTGTGTGTGACCTAGTATTATACAGGTAACTTACTGTGTGTGACCCAGTATTATACAGGTTACTTACTGTGTGTGACCCAGTATTATACAGGTTACTTACTGTGTGTG
The DNA here is from genome assembly GCF_031769215.1 of Ylistrum balloti. NCBI lineage: Eukaryota > Metazoa > Mollusca > Bivalvia > Pectinida > Pectinidae > Ylistrum > Ylistrum balloti. Next base: position 377,337 of record NW_026782081.1, read on the forward strand.
ACCAGTATTATATAGGTTACTTATTGTGTGTGACCCAGTATTATACAGGTTACTTACTGTGTGTGACCAGTATTATACAGGTTACTTACTCTGTGTGACCAGTATTATACAGGTTACTTACTCTGTGTGACCAGTATTATATAGGTTACTTACTCTGTGTGACCAGTATTATACAGGTTACTTACTGTGTGCGACCAAGTATTATACAGGTTGCTTACTGTGTGTGACCTAGTATTATACTGGTTACTTACTGTGTGTGACCAGTATTATACAGGTTACTTACTGTGTGTGGCCTAGTATTATACAGGTTGCTTACTGTGTGTGACCAGTATTATACTAGTTACTTACTGTGTTTAACTCAACATTATGAGGTCAACTAAAACAAAGTTTCTTGGGGACCTGTGGTCGCCTTTTGTTCCTCTTGGAAAACTCCTGTGAAATTTTCCAGAATTTTTCCATGGCCAAAATGTGAACCAAAATTGTGAACTATATAGTCTGTACTCATCAAGGGTGTAAGTGTTTGGGCCAAAAGGTTAGAATTGACTAAAATTTTAAATATTGTATTCTCAACACCCAAATCAGAAAGAATCAAATGTTCTTCATAAAATGGAAGGGTCTTAAGGTGCTTAACCAAAGTTGTGAATTTCATTACCCCAGAGTCTCACATTTACCTCTGGGGAGGTAATAAATTTTACTGTCGTTTGTATGGGAAAATTACATTTTGAGTATAATTTGTTTAGTTTCCATTGAAAATAACATGCTAGAATTATTGGTATAGAATAAAGAATTAATGGTAGGCACATATTGACCCTGCTTGATACTCAGAGACTGATGGATAATTGACTTAAGTTTAAAAAATCTTCTTCTCAGCACCAATAGATGGTAGAATGAAATGTATATCATGGACAGAAGGATCTAAAGATGCTTTACCAAATAACAAATTTCATGACCTAAGGATTGCACATATATATGGGAGCAAGTTTTCTATTTAGGAAAATTAAATTTTTGAGCATGATTTGTTTATTTTTCATTTGAATTACAGTGATTCAAACTTGGTTGGCATTATGAGTATTTGATGACAGTTTGATGATGTAGCCATATTGATGCTTACATATATAAACAAACATATATATTTACCTAGTCTGTCAAAGATTTCACTTATAGGTTTAAGATTCTTGATCTTCTTCACAGCAGTCAATTTTAAAATCATGTGTAAGGTCTGTGATATTGAGCATATCTTGTAAGTCTTTGAAAATGTCTGACTTACATCTAATAGAATTTGTTATTTCTGTAGGAAGACTGACATTTTTTAACCAAATCTCATGAGAGGTAAAGCTGAAAAATCAACCTAGAACACAAGTGGGAAATGGCTATTTCTCTTTCATCATTTTGTCAAAATTGATAAAACATACATGACTGGTTTCCTGTTCTGATTGTTCAATTTGACTAGATTACCTCCTTTTTGGTTTATTCGTCAGAAAGACAATTTAAGGTCACATTCATTTATGACGTCACTTGAAAATGTACAGAACAGACGAGACAGAAAAATATGGCACTGAGTAGTACATAAGAATTCCCTACCTTATTTCTGGACATTCTTTTTTCAAGCCTATGCGTCCTTTCATCATCACAAAAGACATGATACAGAAGCAGGTGTTTGGACTGGGATATCCGAGCATTCCAACTCTCACCATTGAGGAGTTCTATGAACAGAAACTTAAAGATGGTACATTTCAGCCACCTATGGCAGGGTATGTGTAAATCTGATGTTTGAATTATCAATATAGAACAGTTTTAAAAGGTGAAGTGTTGAGCGCCAGTAACAATTCCGTTTACAAGGTATGATAAGCAATACTACTCCCCAATAATAGATATGCCAATTCAATTGAAGTAAGTAAAACCATTTATTTCAATTAATTAATGATGATGTATCATCCAATATACTTATGATCAATTTTTCATTGTTTTCTACACAAAATGCAGCTTTTTGATTCATCATTTTTTTTCTTTTCTTTTACCATTGTAAAAAATAAACCAGTCTAGCTTTGCCCACTTTATGATTGGAGGAGTCAATGGCAACATGCTTCCTTATAGTGTTTCTGTTGAAACTTCTTTTTTGTACAAATGGAATGTTTTTTCACATTCACCTGTTCTGTGGATCGCTGTCTTTCAATACTGTAAACAAAAAACTAACTACAATATCATAAGACATCCAAATATCTTATAACGAACATGTACACAAACAATAAACAATAAATAAATATGGATTAATCAGGGGTAAATATGTTACTTTGTACTTGTACATAGTTCTGTTTGGAATGTGACAGGCCAACTCACAAATGAATTTTGGAAATTAGTTGTCAGTGATGTCACATCATGTCACGCCAGCTGTTATGTGTAGTAATTTGTTATAAAATTATCTTTAATTAAATTATCAAATTTATACAATAATATTAATACAAGATCAATGCAAGATTCTGTCACTATCTTGTAATAGTCGTAACTGTGGAACCTTTCATTATAACTTGAAACTAAAAATTACCTTCAACTCCTGCTGGTTATTATTTGCACAGCATTGACATCAGGCTACAAGGACCTTTACCTCAAGTCATAAATTACCAGTTATTTGTGAGATAAAATTCCTGTTAATTATAGCATGATTTTTAACTTTCAGGCACAGTATGCAGGACTGGGCAGAAAACCCTGAACTAGACAAAGAGGACCGGGAAAGAGAGGACGAGGAGAAAGAGAAAAAGATAGAGGCAGATGATCCCGAAGATTTACAGAAGGCACGCAACTGGGATGAATGGAAGGATGGTAGGTAGTGATACAGAAAGACAGAGAAGGATGGTAGGTAGTGATACAGAAAGACAGAGAAGGATGGTAGGTAGTGATACAGAAAGACAGAGAAGGATGGTAGGTAGTGATACAGAAAGACAGAGAAGGATAGTAGGTAGTGATAGTGATGCAGAAAGGATGGTAGATAGTGATACAGAAAGACAGAAGGAAAGACTGAAAGAGATTTAAAGAAGGATGGTAGATAGTGATACAGAAAGACAGAGAAGGATGGTAGGTAGTGATACAGAAAGACAGAGAAGGATGGTAGGAAGTGATACAGAAAGACAGAGAAGGATGGTAGATAGTGATACAGAAAGACAGAGAAGGATGGTAGGTAGTGATACAGAAAGACAGAGAAGGATGGTAGGTAGTGATACAGAAAGACAGAGAAGGATGGTAGGTAGTGATACAGAAAGACAGAGAAGGATGGTAGGTAGTGATACAGAAAGAGATTTAAAGATGGATGGAAGGTAGTGATACAGAAAGACAGAGAATGTTGGTAGGTAGTGATACAGAAAGACAGAGAAGGATGGTAGGTAATGATACAGAAAGACAGAGCAGGATGGTAGGTAGTGATACAGAAAGACAGAGCAGGTTGGTAGGTAGTGATATAGAAAGACAGAGAAGGATGGTTGGTAGTGAGATAGAAAGACACAGAAAGACAGAGAAGGATGGTAGGTAGTGATACAGAAAGACAGAGAAGGATGGTAGGTAGTGAGACAGAAAGACAGAGAAGGATGGTAGGTAGTGAGACAGAAAGACAGAGAAGGATGGTAGGTAGTGATACAGAAAGACAGAATGATGGTAGGTAGTGAGACAGAGATACAGAAAGACAGAGAAGGATGGTAAGTAGTGAGACAGAAAGAGGTACTTAGATGTACCCTCTAGAGTAAAGGATGCCTTGTACTAGATCATGCTTGGATTACATAGTGATAACATCATTTTAATTGTTGGCCGTATCCTTACATTTCAAGTTGGTTGGTATGCATGATAATTTCACATTACTTGTCAGCTGTTTGTTTAAGACCAATGGATATTCTTTTCTTCCTCAGAACATCGAAGAGGATGGGGCAACAGGAAGAACATGGGATGAAACGATGTCTGATGATTGACAAAAACACTTCACTATATCATGTCTTTAATCATCAATGTCAGGACATCCATTAGACCTAGGACCAGGACACCATTCAAGATTCAAGACAACAGTACATCTGCTGTTAGTTCATAGCAACAGGACATCTGTGTTTGGATTTAGCACTTGGACACTATCGGTTGTCCATGACAACAGGACAACTGTGTTTGGATCTAGGACTGTGACACTATCGGTTGTTCATGACAATAGGATATCTTTATTTGGATCTAGAACTAGGACACTATTTGTTGTCCATGACAACAGGACATTGGTGTTTGGATCTAGGACTGGGATATTATATCCAGCCAGATATCTTTGACCTGACATAGCTACAATTATAGATTTAAACCAGAGGTTTGTTATTCAGTGGTATATATTTTAATAATATTGATAGACCTACAGTCCTCATTATTCAGGATATAAATGTAGGAGGGTACCTATGGAATTCAATCCATAGAGAAATTGATTCATGCTGTGTAATTGAATAGATTGATACACCATTGAGATGGAACGATGAAATCCTGAACTAAAACATGTCTGTTATTATTCATGGTCTGTTCACATTAATTTTTTTTACCTCTCTTATGAAGCCTTCAACCAGACTTTAATGAAACTTTGGTGGTTTAGAAAAACTGGTCTTCCAGAGGGCTTTCAGACATGGCAATAGAGGAGTGACGTGTGTAACAACTTGTAGGACACTTTTAATATACCTGAATTGTGACCTAGTCTAATTGCCATTTGTCTGTCATTGAGCATCATCCAATAGTAAAAAAAAATATGTTTTTGACTTCAGAAACCCCAGAACCACTTTCAATAATTTTGCATGAACCTTCCTTGGTCAAAGATACACCAAAATGAGTAATTATGGATTCTAAGGGGCTGGGCCAAAAGGGGTCAAAATGGTTAGGATTTCCATTTTGTTCTCCACACCTGGATAAGATTGGAACCAATACTCTTCATGTATAGAGGGATCTTATGTACTTTACTAACATTCATGACCCCCAGGCTCCATGTTTGCCAAGAGGGTGGAAACTGACAGCTTTAATCATTTGTTAAATTTCTTTGAAATAATTCAAACTTAGAATGATTAACATAGGATGCTGGTTGATGAGATGCATATTTCAAATTTTCATTACATGAACAAAGTAGTTTTAAGTTACTTTAATTTAACAAAATAATTTCTATGACATGTTACAGGAATAATAACAGCATTTTGTCGGAGGTGACCTATGGGCAACTTGTTACATCTTAAAATCAATAAACTTTATTGAAGAATGAAGATATGTTCATTTTGTAGTCTGTGGGGCATTAAGTATCAAGTGCTGATGTAAAGAGTGCACACCCCGGAGCCCAAAGCTCAATATCAGTAAAATGGAAGAGATATAAAAAATGAAAATATTATCAAGTCAAATAATTTATCGAGGTTTAATCATTACGCCCACCTCCCCAACTTTCACAGGTTGTCCTTCTGTCCATCCATCCATCTGTCCATCTGTATGTCCGTCCACCCATCTGTAGACACAAGGATGTACTGTCTACTTCTTTTAATCTACTGAATTGATGTCAATGCTGCTTGCTTGATCTAATTCTTATATACTGGAGAAGTGCATAATCTAGATCAGGTTGAGTTACCTCCCCTTTTTGGAAAATTATGCCCCTTTAGGAACGCAATAATGTACCCGCTACTCCCACTTTTTTGGATTTCAATGAAACTTGCTGGCAATAATCTTTATACGTTGTAAATGTGCAGCATGTATATCAAGTTATCTCCCCTTTGCAGAAACTTAAGCTGCTTTCTGGATTTCAATGAAAATTTGATGACAAGAATCCTTATAAATTGTAGATGAAGGTGATCTATATCAGGTTTAGTTATTTCCCCTTTCCAAAATAAGTCACAGATGTATCCTCAATATCACTGATATCCCTTTATTATACTGGTAATAATAAGTCACAGAAGTATCGTCAATGTCACAGATATCCCTCTATTATACTGGTAATAATAAGTCACAGAAGTATCGTCAATGTCACAGAAACCCCTCTGTTATACTGGTAATAAGTCACAGACGTATCCTCAATGTCACTGATATCCCTCTGTTATACTGGTAATAAGTCACAGACGTATCCTCAATGTCACTGATATCCCTCTGTTATACTGGTAATAAGTCACAGACGTATCCTCAATGTCACAGATACCCCTCTGTTATACTGGTAATATGTCACAGACGTATCCTCAATGTCACTGATATCCCTCTATTATACTGGTAATAAGTCACAGAAGTATCGTCAATGTCACAGATATCCCTCTGTTATACTGGTAATAAGTCACAGACGTATCCTCAATGTCACTGATATCCCTCTGTTATACTGGTAATAAGTCACAGAAGTATCGTCAATGTCACAGATATCCCTCTGTTATACTGGTAATAAGTCACAGACGTATCCTCAATGTCACGGATATCCCTCTGTTATACTGGTAATAAGTCACAGACGTATCCTCAATGTCACTGATATCCCTCTGTTATACTGGTAATAAGTCACAGACGTATCCTCAATGTCACTGATATCCCTCTGTTATACTGGTAATAAGTCACAGACGTATCCTCAATGTCACAGATACCCCTCTATAATACTGGTAATAAGTCACAGACGTATCCTCAATGTCACAGATATCCCTCTGTTATACTGGTAATAAGTCACAGACGTATCCTCAATGTCACAGATACCCCTCTATAATACTGGTAATAAGTCACAGACGTATCCTCAATGTCACAGATATCCCTCTGTTATATTGGTAATAAGTCACAGACGTATCCTCAATGTCACAGATACCCCTCTATAATACTGGTAATAAGTCACAGACGTATCCTCAATGTCACAGATATCCCTCTGTTATACTGATAATGTCACAGACGTATCCTCAATGTCACAGATACCCACTGTTATACTGGTAATAAGTCACGGACGTATCCTCAATGTCACTGATATCCCTCTCTTATACTGATAATGTCACAGACGTATCCTCAATATCACAGATATCCCTCTCTTATACTGATAATGTCACAGACGTATCCTCAATGTCACTGATATCCCTCTCTTATACTGATAATGTCACAGACGTATCCTCAATGTCACAGATATCCCTCTGTTATACTGGTAATAAGTCACAGACGTATCCTCAATGTCACAGATATCCCTCTGTTATACTGGTAATAAGTCACAGACGTATCCTCAATGTCCAAAAAAACGAAATAATATTTCGAAAAAACGAATTAATATTTCGAAAATACAAAATAATTTTTCGTTTAAACGAATTATTATTTCGAAAAAACGAAATAAAATAAATATGGAGCATGTCAGTTAACGGGCTCCGTATAATCCCGATTTTTAAAAGTGGAAAAAAGAATTATAGACCGATATCGCTTCCGGTTTTACATAAAGATTGTACAAAAGACACAGAAGTGAAAAGCATCCTTTGATAATTCAGAGTTATATACAGTAAAGCAAAATAATGGGTTAAACTGTACCATACAGCTGTATCGTCCCTCTAGGACTCGTCAGTGATGCTAACTTGGAACAGAATAGTAAATTGTATACTGCATTTCTCGATACGTGTAAGGCATTTGATACAGTGACAACACAATGGAATGCTCCAGAAATGATATAATCTTAAAGCAACTGCTGAATTATTACTATATAATTAGTACCAAGAAATCAGTAGTGCCGTACTTACCAATTGTGTTAGATCAAGGTAATGTGGAGTTATCTCCACTTGTATGTATCTTATCCCTATCCCCCTTTTTTTTAACCGTAGTGGTACAATGGTATATAACTCTGGAAGATATGATACGGAAAATTCTTCATTGGTGATTAAAAACTCCATACCATGCAAACAGATTCGTTACCCTGGAGTTGTCTGTTTGGTTTCATTTAAACTCACTTGTCAATAATGCTTCATGTACTTGCGTTTATCATTGTGTAAACGTCATTCACTACTTGTGATAATGTCATCTTTATACCTTGAAGGAATATTTTGATCTACAATTTTACTGCTTTGAATGTTGCGTTCAGTGTGGATACAATTTTGTTAGAAATCCTCGTCTCACGGTACACCTTAGTTGAAATATATTAAGACAAGTGCAGTCCTTAATTAAATCTAGTAACATATTTCAATTTTGAATAGTAACTGTTATTGTAGACATATACTTTTCCCGTGGTAGTTATTGGCAGAGTGCTTAAAGTTGTAATAACGTGTGCATCCTCCCTAGTTCTAAGGTTGAGAAGATATGTATAAATTGGACACCGTTTGAAACTTCTGGCAAAGTTCGTGTGACTGTTTACGTCTACATAACGTTATCATTGAACTTGTGAGTTACAGCCAATAGGGTCCCGTTCAGAGCGAGTCACTCTTATGTCATTCTCGCCGGGGCCCCTATTTACTCATTTATTTATTTATTTACCGGGTTTTGCACCCACTCTTATGACCTTTCGGCCTTTTTAGCGGACGAAACTTTGCCCTCGTGATGATGATGATGCTGAGGGTTTCGCGTCTCCATGACTCTTCCCGTTGCCGGGCGTTGTCCAATAGACTGGATTCGATTCTCTGATGACTTGAAGGGGTGCTCCTCTCATGTGATGGAGTCGTCTGTGGATGGAATAGTCTATATGTTTGAGACGTCTCCCTGGCCTAATGACACCTGACTTCCATATCTGGACTTCCGATGTTGAAGTGGGGGGCGGGGTATCCTATCTTCAGTGTCCTGCCCATTCTTCAGACTGTCCCTCTATCTGTACTAACTTTTAGATCAAGGGAAATTTAGAAGTCCTTGTCTAATAGTTTATAATAATCATAATGTGGCCGTTAAAAATTTGTCTTAAATATGGAATATGTCTATATTAGTAACGGCATCGTTTTTAAGAAAACGGAATCAAACATGGTAGTGAGATCACCCTTTATATAGCCGTTATTTCGAGGGAAAATTTCCAGGCTTATTTGGGCTCCTGTAAATTTGATAAGGCGTTAAGCGCCTACTCTTATTATCGGTAACCACAGGAGGTATAAAATATATGACAGCCGAATAAAATGTTGATTTTATCATGTCATGTATTAAACGAAAAGTCACATTCATCTTTCATTTGTCTGGATATTAATGTGATAGGATATAAATAAAATTGATGTTCATCAAATTCAAATACAAACATTGATCTTTTCCTTCATTTTACTTTGCCTGCTTTACCCCATTTCCTTTTTCTATCTATCTCTCTGCCTTTCTATCTATCTCTCTGCCTTTCTATCTATTTCTACTCTTTAACAAACAAAAACACACACACTCTTGCTCCAAAATAAATAGAGATTCACATAGCTGTCTCTCATGAAATTTTAGTGTTTAAACTGAAGATCAGACTGCATAATGTTAATGTATGTTGCAGTGATATCTGATGTCTATGGTATTGATGAGTGTGAAAAGATGAAATGTTCAATTGATTGATAACGATTGTGTGATAATGAAATTAATACAAGGCTAACATATTGAATCATTGATGATATCTAAATATACATTCTATCTGGATGATTAGCATGTTGATGTTGGAAAATATGGTAACATTGTGTGATTGTTGGCTGATTGGAAATCAATGTTTATAAGCAGATGATACTGAAAATAATTATGATATAAGATAGGTTGTTGATGATAATTTCGATGAGGGTGGTCATGGCAATGATAGGGAATTTGATGATTTGAAGTGTGTATGATGATGATGATGATGATGATGATGATGATGATGATTGAGCGATTGAACGAGCCTATAAGTGAATCCATATTATGTATTGTTATGTTTTGTCATGTGTGGTTTGAAAAAAAATCATACAAAAAAATCTATCATTGTTTAATGCATATTTGGATATATCTATCTCTATATATCTCTGTTTATCAATATCTGGATATACCTATCTCTATATATCTCTGTTTATCAATATCTGGATATATCTATCTCTATATATCTCTGTTTATCAATATATGGATATATCTGTCTCTATATATCTCTGTTTATCAATATCTGGATATATCTATCTCTATATATCTCTGTTTATCAATATCTGGATATATCTGTCTCTATATATTTCTGTTTATCAATATCTGGATAAAACCTATCTCTATATATCTCTGTTTATCAATATCTGGATATATCGGTCTCTATATATCTCTGTTTATCAATATCTGGATATATCTATCTCTATATATCTCTGTTTATCAATATCTGGATATATCTGTCTCTATATATCTCTGTTTATCAATATCTGGATATATCTATCTCTGTATATCTCTGTTTATCAATATCTGGATATATCTAACAATCTCTGTTTATCAATATCTGGATATATCTCTATATATCTCTGTTTATCAATATATGGATATACCTATCTCTACATATCTCTGTTTATCAATATATGGATATACCTATCTCTATATATCTCTGTTTATCGATATCTGGATATATCTGTCTCTGTATTTCTGGAGCGGCTTATCTCTGTTTATCAGTTTATTCCTATGTATGTATATATATCTATGTATATCTATATCTGTAAAACTGTTTATGTCTCTGTGTATCTATTTCTGTATATTTCTTCATGTCTATGTATGAATATCTATCTCTGTATATCTTGAGTATATATCTCTGTATATCTGTTTATTTATAAGTATGTATATCTTTCTCTGTATGTCTCTGTGTATATCTCTCTGTATATCATTTTTAGGTCTATATGTATCTATATATATATATATGTCCGTATGCCAAATATTTTTTTCTAAATAAAATGTGAGGTATATGACACGTTACATTTCGATAAAAAACGGGACGGTGAAATATCATTCTCGGTCCCATCGGCTGTCAAGCTTATTGCTATATCCTTCTGTCATAGTGAAACTAAGGCCAGTAATTCTGGGAGATAAAAATGAGGAAATATAAGCGAGACTATTAATGTCTTATATAATGGTAAGCTACTTGTGTATAAAATTCCTTGTCTATTTGATTGATTAAAACTTCACAATCTCGTGAATGTTAATTCCATATCTCCGTAAACAAACAAATTTGATAGATATTAATTAACTCTTCATACATGTTAATTCAAATGAATCTTTGTAGTAAATTAAACCACAACTTGAAAACAGATGAACTTGAAGAAATTGACAGAGATGCTCTTTTCATCGTGTAATGACTTTTGTGATGATACAGGCCATACAGAATTTGTTTTATCAGTGCATCAGTTTACACAATCGAGATTTGCAGAGGTTACATAGGTTACTTATACCAAGCTGAGAAAACGGAACTTACGATAACGGACTTGTCTATTTTCCAACATGGATATTAAGAAGTATTTTATGGTTAGAAGAGTATTATATACATATATATCTAGATAATAATGATTCTTCATTTCGAATCACTACTTTCCTGTATAGAAACAGGACAGTACACGAAACTATCCCGTTTGATTTAACATCGTTATATCAGGATAACCACATTTGCAACTAACCAGTAAAAAGGCTTAAGATTTAAGGTCGATCACTATTTTAGACTCGTTCGTTTTAATTTTAAATGTAACTGCTGCGTAATTTCTAACACAACTTGTTAATAATTTCAGAATCAGTCGGAGTGAGCTAATAACACACGAACGCACATACACCACACACACATACCACAACCACCACCATCACAAACGCACCACCAACACCTCACACCCACACTAGCACCCACACACACTCACCCACACTAGCAACCACACACTCACCAACATCACCACCTCACACCCACACTACCACCCACACACACTCACCACACCACCACACACCCACACTAGCACTCACACACACATCAGCACCACCATCACACACCCACATTAGCACTCACACACCACCACCACCACCATCACACACACACCCACCCACTTACCACCACACAACCTCATCCTCCTCCCCACACACACCACCACCACACAACCTCATCCTCCTCCCCACACACATCACCACACACGTCATCCTCCTCCCCACACACACCACCACACACGTCATCCTCCTCCCCACACAACCTCATCCTCCTCCCCACACACACCACCACAACCCTCATCCTCCTCCCCACACACCCGCACTAGCACCCACACACACTCACCACCACCATCAACACCTCACACACGCACACCACTGCACGCACGCACCCTCACCCACATACAAAACTCAGAGATCAGAAAAAATGTTGTGGATTCACGGGAGCACGTCTGGGCACGCCACTGTTTTAAAAATGAAAACCAAGGACTTAAATCATATGCCAAAGAAACATTTCCAGTCGGTATTAATAAAATATTGATATAAAAACAATTTCGTCGACGACACCGCTACGAATAAATACCAAGTAAGCGATACGAAGTTCTCGAATGAAAACAAGGTTAGGAACAACGGAACTGTCAGGTATATTAACGAACAACACGTCCCGAATTCATATCTGACAGGAAACAGGAAAAAAATCTCACGGGATCATTATGACTACCATAAAACTGACCCACGCGTTAGCTATTGATCATGAAAAAATGTGAATCGAACAAGACAATATAACATCATAAAACAGAGATTTTATTTTCTTTATTTTACAAATGGTATATGTAATGAAGGAGAATTTGTAGTTTTGCTGTTAGAAGATGTGTCAGGATATCATTTAATAACTCCTGGCGTCATATATGTTTCAAGTTGTCTGTTTTTTAAGAGAAATATGTTACCAGTTAAGAGTGTAGCATCGCATGTATTTCATTATGTCTACTGCGAAGACAGGCTCTGCATAACTTATATTTTAAATAATTAATGCATGAACATTATAGCGGGCCAGTGGGAAGCGGACACGTCGCTCGGTTTTTCCTGATAGATCTAGAGTTATTTCCCTTCCTATGACTCTTTTTCCAAGATGTCGGCGCCCTATGTTGCACAACATTATTAATCACTTTCACGTACTTACTCGGCAATTACTGCGACACCAAGAAATACCACGTCATAGCGATATTTAATTAAGAAAAGGTAAGAATAAAGGTACGTGCGCTTTCAGTAGTCTTCAATATCCTGGATGGACGTGTATAGTTAAAGTATGTCTTGTTCCAGTCGTTCGGTGAGTGATGACAGCCGGTGTCAGTCGTATAAAACTTATCTGCAGTAATATTTGAAATTTAGTCATCGTTTTCTTGTAATCTATATACTTCCCTTTGTACCCCCACCAAAGTTTTGTCAAGGATGAGATATCTATGTGTTGGGGTTTCCAAACGAAACCTTTTCTCTACGGTCTCCATTATTATTAAGACAAGTCATATTTGACTCATCTGTAAACTGCGTATGTAACATCATTTCGTTATTTAGACACATGGCGTCACAGTAGGTACACATAATGGCCATATAACATTGGTTCATACAAAAAAATATTACATGGGCATATTCACTTAATAGCACGACAATCATTTGGTGAGAAATGTGTGTACTAATTTATCAATTAAAATAAATTCAATCGTAGATGGTAGACATATGATATGATTATCGTAAGCAATAGAGATTAAAAAATGTGATATAAGTTAATTGGCATTTAGTTATGCGTTGACATTCTTTGCAGGGTTAATCTCACAATAATGGCTGAGACCGTGTTGGACATTAATGAAATAATTACAAATCTGTATCTTGGGAGTTGGAGTGCAGCAAAAGATATAATTCGGTTAAAAGCGAAAGGAATCACACACATATTGACGGTGAACAACTCGCCTCTTCCTAAATCAGTCAGTGAGCAGTTCAAGTACAAGTTCATTCATGGGTTTGACCTGGAGTTCACAGACCTACTGAACTACTTTGAAGAATGTATTAAGTTTATAGATGAAGGGATCAGATATGGGTCTGTTTTGGTTCACTGGTGTGTATGTTTTGATATTTTATTTCATCCCAGACAAAAACAAATCAAATACTTTATGCTTGAAATTATACAAGTACATGTATATTTCTGATCTTTGAAATTACAATAATGAAAATTCAGCTGATAATCCTTCTAATACAGGCTATTTCTGAATGACAACAATATCACATTTTGGATTTTAATTTATTTCAGTATATCATTCCTTCATCTTTCTCTTGATTTAACATTATTGTCTTTCTGTCATTTATCACCTTTGGATTTCCTATTTTAGCTTGGCAGGCTGTTCTAGAAGTGCTACTGTTGTTATTGCATACCTAATGAAAAAGAAAGAGATGTGTTTTGCTGAAGCTTTGGGATTTGTCCGGAAAAGCAGATCAATAGTTCAGTATGTAAACCAAGTTAAAATATTGACTTATACTTTGTACATCTGAGGAAAGTTGACAGAGATTAATACATCCATTGTTGATGTAGAATTGATAATATACAAAAAGGATATAGTTCTTCTTGAGATGAAAATGTGAGACTGACTCAATTAACTTAACATTATGAATATGGTTTTTAAATTTTAAGTGCTCTGCTCGGTAAACAAGTATTACCACACATGTTTCATTATATTTTGCAATGTTCACTTCCCACAGTCCAAATGAAGGTTTTAAAGATCAACTTCTCCTATATGAAGAAATGGAGAATAAGATTGACACAACCAATGAAAGATTTAGACGATATCGACTGAAAAAACTGGCATTGAAAATTCACAGCTATGATTGTAAGTTTCTCTTTTGTAACCCTTTCTGTTATAATATAACATTTTGAATTAAATGTGACTGGTATTATTGATATCAGATTTGAAAATTGTGTTAAGAGAATGTTGAATGCAACCATATATTGAAATTTGACATAGAAAGATGATTGATTAATATTTTTGGATTGTTAATACATTCCTGCAATATATTTTTACAGTAGATGAAACCTTTAGTCCAGAGGAGCTGACAGCCAATCCATCAGACACAGATAGTAAGATGGATACAGTTTACAAATGCAGGAAATGCCGGTAAATGTCTCTTCTAAAATTTTATAACCACAAACATGTATTTTCCTCATAGAAAGCGCTGTACATGATGTAGTCCTGACCAGTAAACTTTTAACTTTGATTTCATTAGCCTGCCATTAGTAAGAGATATTAGAGAAGTCTGAAATGTATGAAAATATATGGTAATTCTGTCATAGGAATTGGAGTAATAGAATCTTATACAAGTGTAGGTCTGTTCTGTTTACAGGGATATCTCAACCAAATTATAAGAGTTTGGCTGGCCAGCAAAAGACTGATAATTTTTCTCACAAATAAAATTGTAACATATTAGATGTTGTATACAGTGTACAATATCAGTTATCCATGGAATGTAACTTACTTTTGCCAATTATGGCTTGGTTACACTACATAAAATGATGACACAAACCTATTGCGAGTAGCGTCGTGGCACATACCAGTTGTCTTTATCTACCCTGTGTAAGATAGAGTTATCTTATCCCTAGCAAAACTAGGATCATGGATATGGAGTATGTGAGAAATAGAATATCTGTCAACATACCAGTAAAATTGTGTTTTGATTGACATTTACAGGCAGGCTCTGTTTAAACAGTCAGGATTAATTACACATTGTGTTGGTGAGGGAGAAGCTGCCTTTGATTGGAGAAGTAGAATCCCAGCTAGTCAAAAAGAGAATGTTGACCGAGGGGAAAGCTTGACTACCTGTAGACAGTCTCTATTTATCGAACCAGTTCGATGGATGGCAAACTTCATATCTGAACCTCTGGGCAAGGTACAAGTTCATTTTAATAAATGTCAAATACTTAAATAAAAAAATATGTACGTCTTGAAATTTAACTACTCTTCCGACTAATTGAAAAGTAATGTAACCGAACCTTTCAATTTTCAAACTTTCCTAACTATTACATTTCACAACAACAACACTTCAAACTCTCTTAAAGAATTTTATTGTAAGAGTTGTAAACACAAAACTGCAAACAAGTTTTTAGGAAATGATAGACTTATTAAGAAATTCTCATAGGTGTTGAATTTTATCATCAAAATCAGTTAGAACAATGGATTTGAGAAATCCCTGTAATAGTAATACTTGGTAATTTGTCATCATTTGTGAAATGTTGGAAGTAAAAATGGTTTCAATAGAACAAGGCATCATGAAATAATTATGATGTTGTTATTGGTAAAATAGCTTAGTAAAATGAAATGTTCATAAACTTTATTTCCGGTTATCATAAAGTCCATCAAATCCAAATGATCCCAATCTATGATAGAGAAAGAGAGAGAGAAAAAATGAATAATAATGATTTACACTTTGCATTTTTTTCCAGTTATCTTGTCCAAAATGTAACTCTAAGATTGGATCTTTTGTATGGCATGGTAAGTACTATCATTTCAACTTGCTATCATCAAATGGTGGAATTTAATAATGTTTTTTTTTTTGTGTCCATGAGTTCATCCTGTATATATATGGTTATCACTATTTTCCAGAACTTGACACTGTAAGGATGTACAGAAAAGTTAATGAACATGTTAAATTAAGGGCTATAGTTGGACACATTTTTACTTTAATGAGAAATTCTTGATAGCTGCCTGTGGCCTTTTTTGGATTTATTTCATTTGAATGAACCCTGGTGAAATAGTAACAGCAATACAACACATGACTAGAGAGAACGTCCCTTAAACTCGCTTGGTTTAGCATTAGACTAGTAAGTCAGAGGTCCTAGCAGAGAAAATAAAATAAAGAATGACATCTGTCACACAAAGATTGTGTCTAATTTTTCTCCAGAATTCATCGAGATCTTCTTCTTGAAACTTCATGTGTTCATTATGGATTTTTGCTGTGCTTGCTTTTTTTTATTTGAATTAGATTTTGAACATGATGGCAAAGGGAGAGAAGAGTATGTCCATTATTGAGGCATACTCTGAACATGTATTTTTTAATGTCACTCAAAGTAGGGAGGGAAATGTAGGTGGAAAGATGATAATGTTAAATAGTTATGTTTTAGTACTTCTCGAAAGATAGATAAAAGGCAACTGGAATCACAAAGTGAAGTCTTAACAGGCGTGCAACTTATTTTAGAGGGTGTATAACAGTATAATATGATATTGTTGATATCATGTTGTTCATTTATTAGGGCGTGCTGTTATCTGAACCTACAGATTTGTAAACAGAAATTAAATAAATGTTAATTCTGAAGGAAACATCTTAATATCACACGTCTTAATACCCTGACCTTATTGCTTTTATTATAAGTGATATATGGTTTTACATGTTATTTATTTGTTTACAGGAGAGAAGTGCCCCTGTGGAGCATGGGTGGCCCCAGCCTTTCATATTCGTACTAACAAAGTAGACGAAAGTAAACCACTTGTTTTGCTGGCAAAGTGAGACTATTACAAAAATGATGTGTTTTTCTGGACATTGTAGAAAAAATCCTCAATTGACAAGGGCAAGCCTTTTGATGCATTAACCAAATTCACTCAGCAAAATGTGAAACAAAAACAGTAAAGATACATTGTAAAATGCATGACTTGAATATGCCAACCTTTGATGGACATGATGATTCAAAATTCAGTCCTTTAAAGAGGTTTGAGAGGACCAACAATCAGTGGTACTAGACTGTTAAAATTTTGAAATGGACACTGCAGGTATTTCCAAATCCAGTGTCTGTATACCTGTATTTAAGTATGCTTGGTACTTAAAAGAATTCATTCATCACATGATTGTTTTATTCAGTGAGTCTACCATTACCTCATTTACAATGTAATAACCCCATTGTGACATTCGTCAAGGTTTAGATATTGAAATAATGTCATACATTTGCAGAGTACATTGTGGTGTCACCACGGAGACCATAGATATACAGTCAAGAGGACTTAATGTATGATGTACAAAAATCTGTTTTCTTCAATAATTGCCAAAATTATTGATCGTGTGATAAATAGGATCTTTGTATGTTTCCGATGTGATTGATGAAAATTGTCTCATAAGTTTTCTTTTTAGCTCACCTTATATAATATTTATTTATATACAGGCTATAGGATTGGGACTTTGTTCAACATCTGCATGTTCTTATGCAATATAATCTTACCTTTCTTCAATGTTATTTAAGGAACTGTTTTCTTAGTCTGTATGTAAGTGTAGTAATTCATCAGAGTAAGTTATACCCTGTTTGTTACAAGTTCAGTAGTAGGTGAGAAACCATACAGCTTTGGTGTGTATACATAATGTATAAATTAGTGCAATGTCTACTCACACTTTATGTCATTAATAAACAGTCTCCCAAAGTGATCAACTCATATTGAACAATGTTGTTAAATAAACTGCCATTTTTCTTGAATCTGTCATCTTTCATATTTTTTCTGTTTTAATCACACCCCCTTCCTTTTTCTTTTGATTCTGTGTTTGTGGTAGTCAGCGCTGCCAACCTGTAATGATCAAATATCTGGTCATGGTATCAGTGAATTGTACTTTAAATCCATTTCATTGTAAAGTAGTCTGATATTCTGTTGACTTTTTTTCATATTGGTTGTGGAGTTGATTAAGATCAGAACTCCAGTTCTGTAATGTTAATTGTGCAAAGACATCCTGTGAACACTAAATCTTTTACTACAATGTAATTAATTAATATTCAGTTATTGAACTACTTATTTATTGTAAAATGTATTTGAGTACAGCTAAACTTGATTTTGTGGATAAATATAGCTCAATACATTTACTTACACTAATTTTAAGAGGTCATAAATGTATGAACTTGTGGATTAAGATTATCCATGAAATCTACAAAAAAACCCCAAAACTGACAGAAGTAAGTGATCGATCAGTACATAAGCTATATGTATACATACTGCAGTAACTTACATACATCATGTGACAACGGACATGTGACCTACATAGGGTACATTTGATGTTTTATAGGTCAGCATTGGTAGTACTACTACAAGGTACCATAAACCAGTGATTAATTTACACATATCTGTTAATAGGATCACTCAAATCTCTGCAATTTCAGCAGAAATACAAGCAGATCAAATTATCCTGTTTTCCCAGACTTTGGATTAGATATGTTTGCCAGTGTTTATCACAAATGCTGTCTCATTAAAACTAGACGGTAAGTGTCTACGCCTGTATGTTTTGGCCTGTTACCAGAGCCAGTATCAGTTTCATTAAAACTGGACGGTTAGAGTCTACACCTGTATGTGTTAGCCAGTTACTAGAGCCAGCATCAGTCTCATTAAAACTTAGACTTTTTATTTTATCAAACTGCTACCAGAGCCAAGATCAGTCTCATGAAAACAACTGAGGTAGACCGGCAATGTCTACTTCTTTATATACTGCTCGTTACAGGCCGGATAGCTGTGATATGATTATGGTTCACAGCTGAGAGACGTTCATGGTTTTCAGCGCTGTGAGATGATCACTGTTCACAGAGCTGTGACAGGATCATAGTATATTGACAAGCAAACAATAAATTTTCAATAATTATAAATATTTTAATAGACAAATCAGTTCAATACACTAAAAATCTATTCAGCATAAAACAGGCAGAAACAAGTATCTGTCACATCTATAAGCAATGACTTAAATATGTCTACCAGGTTTAATCTGTGCCATAAGGTAGTATTATCATTAGGTTTGGCTAAATCAAAAATTGGTGGTATTAGGAGTACAACAGGTAATTGATCACACCTTAGTACATGTACCTACGTCACAATATTTATACACTCAGAGAGTGTAACATATGTTACAACATAAACATATAGCTTTGTCATAAAGGATAATTACCTTATTATGCTGACCGACAATAATAACTACAGTAGGACAATACCTACTGATGGTACTGTTTATTACATAACTATTCTATAATCAGATGTGCAATCATCTTAGCATTTATTACTTATCAATCACTTGTACAGACTTGGTGAGTCAATACTGTAATTTCTACTATATTGTTTATCAATCTCCAGGCTTTTATCCTGTCCATAACTGTCTTTTCTTCATTTCCTTGTCTTATTACAGGGTTGAGAGGGGGTATTCTCAGTATTAACAATACAATGACGTCACTTAAGTAATGAGAACAAAATAACATACAAAAGAAGATCAGAAAAAAGGTAAAATAAAATTAGTATTCACTCCTTTGTAGGTAAGACAACGGGTTCTCAAATGAATTCTCAAGGAAAGATTATCAAATTGCCAAACACTCACCAAGCTTCATCTTTACAAACTTAAAAATCCCCTGTATTATATTAGTCTTTACGTTTTAGGATTTCTCATGCAAACAAAATCATTTGTGGATTTACAACTACATCTCTCATCTTACATTCATCCAGCAATATGTCCATGCCTGATTCTAAGCATATCCACATCTATTTGAATTTCCGAATACATTGTAAATGAAAACAAATGCTACATCACTACCAATTAATAATCCCATCTCTTTACTTTGAGTCAAAGACATTGATTTAGCTTCTGTGGCTTACTGCAGGAAAGATACGATAATCTCAAAAATATGTCTGATTCAAAAATATATCAATCTTGATATTGTATGTCTTGTATTTTGTTTTCGTAGAGGAATGGCATTCCCAATTTCAATCAAAGCATTTGTAAGTGGCAAACCATCACATGTTAACTACTCTGCATCATGTTCTCTTCAAGGTGTCTATGTATATATTACCAGCAGCACATCACATGATAACCATGTGATAGGAGAAAAGTCCACCATTTCAAAGCCTTAGGTATATTCAAGCTGCATTATTAATTTTCTCTCAATTCCAGATAGGTTTTCTTGCTCTATGCTGAAAATTTCTTACACAAAGAAAAACAGTGACTGTGTTGACCTGAAATGTACTTATTACACAATATTTCAAACCAGATGGAAGTAGTGTTGATTGTTCACAAGCTTGTAGGGTAACTTTAGTCTGGATTATCTCCCCTAGATTTCACAGACCACATCTCAATAGCATATCACGAAAACCTCTACAGGTTTAAGTTGTATTTAGAGAGACAATAATGCACCGATATAGTGAAGGGAAATGTTCCATATCATACAGACCTTGACTAAGGTCAGATGTTATAAGGAAGATTGCTGTTAAACAAGTTTTGGAAAGAGAGACACTGTCTCTACATGTATACAACTATCAAATTTGGATAATTCTGCATATAATAGTTAAGTACTGAGGAACAGATATTAGCAGTGAGCAGACTTTGTAAACTAATGAAGCAAGAAAGAAAGACTTTAAAGAGGTAAAGATGATTTTTTTTCTGATAGAAATATTGAATACTTATAACGACAATGTGAATACAAATTGTACATGTGCTTGACCTTGGGCATAATGCCTCGAAATCCAACTTTTAACAAGCTTCAAAGTGTAGCATGTCAAATTAATGTGAGCATGTTACATTACTGTGAACCATATTTCATTGATGTGAACCATCTCAAATACCTAATAAAAGCTCCTGTCAATATATCGTGTAATCAGAGCTTAATTTATCTCCATTAATACCGGAAACTGAAAATAGGTCCTATATAACACAAGTACCTGTTCTGGCAAATGTAAAGTAAAACAGCCCACATCCTTTGACATAATTTTTGAC
This sequence comes from Ylistrum balloti, assembly GCF_031769215.1. Taxonomy (NCBI): domain Eukaryota; kingdom Metazoa; phylum Mollusca; class Bivalvia; order Pectinida; family Pectinidae; genus Ylistrum; species Ylistrum balloti. The sequence goes on from NW_026782081.1 coordinate 398,871, forward strand.
TTTCTTTTTGCACATTTTTACTAAAATCATTTAGAAGGAAATTATTGTGAATTTGACAAAAGGTATTTTATTTTTGCCTTTTTTCAACATCAAGGAATTTTCATGGTTTTTGATTTTTAAAACAGAATGCAAACAAACTTGTCAATAAAGGTCACTAAAGGTAGCAATAAAAATGTCCTTTATGTAGCAGTTATTTTACGTATTGTACAGTGGATTCTAGACAAGTTTTTGTTACTGACAGATTTTTTTAGCAGATTTTACAGCTGTTCAGCTTTATCACTATTTCCTATTTTACAGATTTTTGCCACAGCCAAATTTCTTTTCTATACAGTCTCATTAAAAAATATCTATGAATATGTTAAACTGAAAATATCACAGATCTGCTTCTTTTAGTTTAGACAAAATCTTCACAGTATGATGAAATAAATACTTATTGTCAAGGTTACTGGTGGCCAAATTGTAATGACTAATGTTTAAAATCAGATGTTAATTAAGTCAGGATTCAATGAGTTTCTCTCAAGATTCTGAATAAAGCTATAACCTACATTCCCTTATAAGATGTTGGCATTGGTCGAGAGTAGTTCCTATATATCTGACCTTGTACTTGTCTTATAGCTTGGAAGAAGAACTCATAAAGTTTCTTTACCATTGAAAATAAATCTATTCCTAGTATTGCTGTAAGTAGAAATATCAGTTCAATGTCTTGAAATAAATCCAACCATATGGCTATAAATAAGCCATCTCCCTTATTTGATTTAGATGTTATGTCTTTGCCACTGGGCTTATTGTAGGATAAATATGGTATAAAGTTTAATGAAACAGATATTTATACCTAACAGAGATCTGAACCTGACTTATCTGATAGATACCTTTTCTTGGTAAAATCATCCAACCTTTTCTTGGAAGGAGCAGGAAAAAGGCCAATAATTAACTTAGCCATGAAAGATGTTATCCAAAAAAGTATATAAAGAAAGGTATATAGACAGAAAGATAACTTATTTTGTAAGGTAATATTGTTGTCATGAAAATTCTGTGCAATTTGGTATTTGGCATTGACATATGGATTTAGAAAATGATTAGGTGTAGCACTTCAAGAGAGGCACACTTTTTCAGTTCCAGATTTCTTAATCTTGGTGTGAACTCAATGACGAGGACACAATGACAAACATGAGTACAACCTTCACACCACTAAGGTTCTAACAAGAGATCCCAGAGGGATCTTGGAGTCTACCATTTCTCTTACTTCTGATCTATTTTCAACTTTCGAGGTATTGACACCAATATCAATTAATGTTCTGATTATATTTATCATAGGGTATGGTTACCCCTTTAAACAAACATTCATTTTGCGAAAGACATCTCCAGCACTTTCTGACAAGTAGCAATAATGATTGGGATCTTGGATAGCCACTTGTCCTGTCAGAATGAGCATGAAAAAAAACCCAAAACTTTCACCTTTGAAACAGTCTTCCAGCGCATCCTTAGAAAAGTTCTTCATTTTACATATATTAAAGACAGATCCATCCCCCTCTGTTCTCTGATAGTTTCATAACTGATATTACACAAATTTTACAAAGATCAATTCAACACTTTCAGAGAAATACAATGAATAGGGATTGTTTAAGGACAGCCAGATCACAGACTACGGATGAAAGGTAATTTAAACAGCCCATCATCTAAAAGTGATGAGCAAAAATATCCCAGTTATTTACATATATTGTATATATGTAGAGGTAGCAGCTCCCTAAAACACTGTTAAGCCATTGCCATTTCTGGTTGTCTCACTGCCTTGCCTTCCTTGATCTGGTCCATCTGTAAATCAATGAAATGCAAATGAATAATTTGGAAAAAGAATAAATCTGGACTTATCTCTAATAGTTGTTCTTTGGCAGCTGAGCTAAAAATTCTATTAATCTCTCACTTTTGATAGTGTATACCAGTCATGAGGTTTTAATGATTAAGAATATCTCTAACATTTGACAGTTTATCCTGTCCATAGGATTTAAAAACTAAGAATGTCTATAAGTTTTGATAATGTGGTGTTACAAACTGAAATGTAAAACTTTTGTTTGACATTGTATAATTGCCATCAAGTGTTAAAAACTTAAGAATAGCTCTAATTTTTGATAATGCAGACTTGTCATGAAGTGATAAATTAAGAATATCTCTAATGTTTGATAGTGTATACTGACATGAGGTGATAAATTAAGATTATCTCTAATGTTTGATAGTGTATACTGACATGAGGTGATAAATTAAGATTATCTCTAATGTTTGATAGTGTATACTGACATGAGGTGATAAATGTTTAACTGACATGAGGTGATAAATTATCTCTAATGTTTGATAGTGTATACTGACATGAGGTGATAAATTTAATGTTTGATAGTGTATCTCTAATGTTTGATAGTGTATACTGACATGAGGTGATAAATTAAGATTATCTCTAATGTTTGATAGTGTATACTGACATGAGGTGATAAATTAAGGATATCTCTAATGTTTGATAGTGTATACTGACATGAGGTGATAAATTAAGGATATCTCTTATGTTTGATAGTGTATACTGACATGAGGTGATAAATTAAGGATATCTCTAATGTTTGATAGTGTATACTGACATGAGGTGATAAATTAAGGATCTTATCTCTTATGTTTGATAGTGTATACTGACATGAGGTGATAAATTAAGGATATCTCTAATGTTTGATAGTGTATACTGACATGAGGTGATAAATTAAGGATATCTCTAATGTTTGATAGTGTATACTGACATGAGGTGATAAATTAAGGATATCTCTAATGTTTGATAGTGTATACTGACATGAGGTGATAAATTAAGGATATCTCTTATGTTTGATAGTGTATACTGACATGAGGTGATAAATTAAGATTATCTCTAATGTTTGATAGTGTATACTGACATGAGGTGATAAATTAAGGATATCTCTTATGTTTGATAGTGTATACTGACATGAGGTGATAAATTAAGATTATCTCTAATGTTTGATAGTGTATACTGACATGAGGTGATAAATTAAGGATATCTCTAATGTTTGATAGTGTATACTGACATGAGGTGATAAATTAAGGATATCTCTTATGTTTGATAGTGTATACTGACATGAGGTGATAAATTAAGGATATCTCTTATGTTTGATAGTGTATACTGACATGAGGTGATAAATTAAGGATATCTCTTATGTTTGATAGTGTATACTGACATGAGGTGATAAATTAAGATTATCTCTAATGATTATCTCTAATGTTTGATAGTGTATACTGACATGATGTTTGATGTTTGATAGTGTATACTAAGGATATCTCATGTTTGATAGTGTATACTGACATGAGGTGATAAATTAAGGATATCTCTAATGTTTGATAGTGTATACTGACATGAGGTGATAAATTAAGGATATCTCTAATGTTTGATAGTGTATACTGACATGAGGTGATAAATTAAGGATATCTCTTATGTTTGATAGTGTATACTGACATGAGGTGATAAATTAAGGATATCTCTAATGTTTGATAGTGTATACTGACATGAGGTGATAAATTAAGGATATCTCTAATGTTTGATAGTGTATACTGACATGAGGTGATAAATTAAGGATATAAGGATATCTCTAATGTTTGATAGTGTATACTGACATGAGGTGATAAATTAAGGATATCTCTAATGTTTGATAGTGTATACTGACATGAGGTGATAAATTAAGGATATCTCTAATGTTTGATAGTGTATACTGACATGAGGTGATAAATTAAGGATATCTCTTATGTTTGATAGTGTAAGGATATCTCTAATGTTTGAGTGTATACTAATAATGTGTATACTGACATGAGGTAAGGATATCTCTAATGTTTGAAATTGACATGAGGTGATAAATTAAGGATATCTCTAATGTTTGATAGTGTATACTGACATGAGGTGATAAATTAAGGATATCTCTTATGTTTGATAGTGTATACTGACATGAGGTGATAAATTAAGGATATCTCTAATGTTTGATAGTGTATACTGACATGAGGTGATAAATTAAGGATATCTCATGAGGTGATAAATTAAGGATATCTCTTATGTTTGATAGTGTATACTGACATGAGGTGATAAATTAAGGATATCTCTAATGTTTGATAGTGTATATTGACATGAGGTGATAAATTAAGGATATCTCTAATGTTTGATAGTGTATACTGACATGAGGTGATAAATTAAGGATATCTCTAATGTTTGATAGTGTATACTGACATGAGGTGATAAATTAAGGATATCTCTAATGTTTGATAGTGTATACTGACATGAGGTGATAAATTAAGTATATCTCTAATGTTTGATAGTGTATACTGACATGAGGTGATAAATTAAGGATATCTCTAATGTTTGATAGTGTATACTGACATGAGGTGATAAATTAAGGATATCTCTAATGTTTGATAGTGTATACTGACATGAGGTGATAAATTAAGGATATCTCTAATGTTTGATAGTGTATACTGACATGAGGTGATAAATTAAGGATATCTCTAATGTTTGATAGTGTATACTGACATGAGGTGATAAATTAATGTTTGGAGTGTATACTGACATGAGGTGATAAATTAAGGATATCTCTAATGTTTGATAGTGTATACTGACATGAGGTGATAAATTAAGGATATCTCTAATGTTTGATAGTGTATACTGACATGAGGTGATAAATTAAGGATATCTCTAATGTTTGATAGTGTATACTGACATGAGGTGATAAATTAAGATTATCTCTAATGTATACTGACATGAGGTGATAAATTAAGGATATCTCTAATGTTTGATAGTGTATACTGACATGAGATATCTCTAATGTTTGATAGTGTGATAAATTGAGGTGATATCTCTAATGTTTGATAGTGTATACTGACATGAGGTGATAGGTGATAAATTAAGGATATCTCTAATGTTTGATAGTGTATACTGACATGAGGTGATAAATTAAGGATGTTTGATATGACATGAGGTGATAAATTAAGGATTATCTCTAATGTTTGATAGTGTATACTGACATGAGGTGATAAATTAAGGATATCTCTAATGTTTGATATGTTTGATAGTGTATACTGACATGAGGTGATAAATTAAGATGTTTGATATCTCTAATGTTTGATAGTGTATACTGACATGAGGTGATAAATTAAGGATATCTCTTATGATTGATATTTTATACTGACATGAGGTGATAAATTAAGGATATCTCTAATGTTTGATAGTGTATACTGACATGAGGTGATAAATTAAGGATATCTCTAATGTTTGATAGTGTATACTGACATGAGGTGATAAATTAAGGATCTCTAATGTTTGATAGTGTATATCTCTAATGTTTGATAGTGATATACTGACATGAGGTGATAAATTAAGGATATCTAATGTTTGATAGTGTATACTAATGATTTGATATGTTTGATGTGTATACTGACATGAGGTGATAAATTAAGGATACTAATGTTTGATAGTGTATACTGACATGAGGTGATAAATTAAGGATTATCTCTAATGTTTGATAGTGTATACTGACATGAGGTGATAAATTAAGATTATCTCTAATGTATACTGACATGAGGTGATAAATTAAGGATATCTCTTATGTTTGATAGTGTATACTGACATGAGGTGATAAATTAAGAATATCTCTAATGTTTGATAGTGTATACTGACCATGGGATATTACAAGTTTAGAATATCTCTGACTTTTGAAAATGTATACTGATCACAGGTGTTGACTAAAAAGGAATGTCAAACTTTTGAGTGTGTATACTGGCCATGGGGTGTTACAAATAAAAAATGTCTTTTGACTTTTAACAGTTTTATTTTAGGGTAAACTAACAAAGAACATGGCTGAAAGTTATCATTACACAACTGGGTATAAATTAATTAAGTTTATCTCAGAAGAGTTATCATTTATCTCACAATGCAACAAGGTTAGAACTAGGGCTAGAGAGCTTTTGAATCCCATACAACATTATCAGAACACATCTTACCCGGTCTACTCGATGTTTGTAAATTTTTCCCTCTTTGTTTACATGGAACACTGACACACCACAATAATACCTGAAAATAAAATTATAATAATTGTCACATATTACCATAGATTTCACATACCAGTTGTACAAGTGTGAAAAAAAAAGTCTTCTTGAAGTTTAAGAATATGTATCATAAAAACACAAGAGGTACAATGGGCCTGCATCACTCAATTGATATGCTGTTTGCCAAAAAAAAAAAAATTACAATCATGACCTACAAAGTACATTATTGGCACCCTTGGGTCAAGGTTACATTTTTTATTTTTCAAAATATTGTTGGACTTCTTTCAAGGGAAGCAGGAAACATTTCTAACCATTTTTGTTTTCTAAAAGTTGTTTGATCATTTTACCTTGAAAGTCAATATCATTCATCTGAGGAATTTTGGTAGCCCTTCATCCAAGCATGACACTGGCCCAATATCAGTACCTTGAGGGAGTCTTTTGATAATTTAGATGTCTTTCACAGATCTTAACAAATATTACACATATGACCTTGAAAGTCTTGATATATAGTCCTTTGTCACAGTATCCTATGTGCAAAATTTCTGGACCCTGTGCCTCAAAGAATGTTATTGAAAAGGTCTTGTAAAATGCTTATATGCATTCTGGTTTCTTATTCATTGGTCAGAGATACAAAACGATACTGCAGACTGCATCAGATTGCTTTCTAATATAATTCTGTTCTGAAAATGCTGGTCAACTATCCTTCATCTTCACAAGAAATCACATAATGATCAGTATTCTTGTCAAGATATAGCAGTTATAGAAATGGTTTCAGGACAAAATTAACTTTTGAACTAATATAAGTTTGAACAACCAACCATCTGGTGATACTGAAACAAAGCATGGGATTCCAGAGTTGTTCTTTTTTTTTCTCTCTCATTCCTACCAGTCCACAAATCAAAAGGGCATAAGAAGGGCCATCAGAAAATTACAAATGATAATTGAGAAAGATCCTCTCTAGGGCCATGTAATTCACAATTTTGGTTAACCATCTTAAGACACTACCATTCATGAAGAGCATTTGAGACTACCATATCTGGATGTTGAGAAGATTTTTGAAATCTGAGTAAATCTGACTCCTTTTGGGCCTACCCAACAGCCCCTCGGGTTCAATTGAGGTCAATTTGTGCATCTCATAAAACAGTCATCTTAACCTAATAATTCTGATCAGGTTTAAACTATTTCCAATAAAAAATAAACAAATATGTTCAAATATATGATTTTCCTAAATAAACTATAGCAAAATTTACCCCCTCCCCATGGAGAAATGTGAGACTCTTGGGCCATGTAATTCACAATTTTGATAAATCATCTTAAGACACTTCCATTCATGAAGAGCATTTGATATTACTATATCTGGATGTTGAGAAGTAGATTTTTGAAATCAAACTAAATTTAACCCCCTTTGGCCCCACCCATCAGCCTCTTTGGGTCAACCAGGATCAGTATGGGTGTACCATCAAGCTGTCATCCTTCAATCACTGTTCTAACTGAGTTTGAAATATTTCCAATGGAAATTAAACAAATTATGCTCAAAAATCTATTTTTCCTATATAAACTATAGTAAACTTTACCCCCTCCCCTGGGATGGTAAACCATCTGAAGGCCTTTACATCCATGAAGAGCACTTGATTCTACCATTTTTGAAATTTTGGTCTGGTCCTTCAGGACCTTGGGGGTTGGGGACCCTATAATTTACAATTTTGTTTTACCTTTAGCCATGGAAGGGTTTTGTAAAATTTAATTGATTTCAGGATTTTTCAAAAAGTCGAAAATGTTAAAAGTTAACGACACACAATGTATGATGCACAACGCCAGACAAAAAGGGTTTGCAATAGGGACAAAGTTTCTGGGCGACCTTGAAATTAAATGGCTTCCTCTGTTTGATTTTATCTTCCACATTTTTCCTTAAAAATCTGTTAAAATATAATCTATCAGTGAAGAGTATCATAAACTTTTGTCATATGAGACTTCACAAAACTTGTCTTACTCAAAGTAAGAACCTTTACGATAAAGCATTGTGAAAAACGTAATACATCATCTCCATTGTTGTTTATTTACTAATTGTAAGTTAATATTACAACAATAAAAAATACTTACTCTGCGTTATCTATTGCAGCCTGGTAATTCCGTACGATAGAAAACAACTTCCTTAGGAAGGTGAATTGGTTCAAACCAATTAACTGCCAATACACTTTCACTGTTCCTTCTTCTACGTTGTATGATGCACTTGTCACAGACATTTTAATATATACAAACCTCATATGACACCGTATCCTGAGGCCAGCTAGAAATACAGGATAGTGTGCTCCACTGGAAGTTTATATGTACAAATAAATTAGAAAATAATTCAGTTTTCATCAATGGCTCAAGGTAATTTAAGGAATTGTCAATTTTTTAAACAACTCAGCAATAATCTCAGTGATCCTAACACAGCAATAATCTCAATAATCTCACTAATCCTAACACAACAATAATCTCACTAATCCTAACACAGCAATAATCTCACTAATCCTAACACAGCAATAATCTCACTAATCCTAACACAGCAATAATCTCACTAATCCTAACACAGCAATAATCTCAATAATCCTAACACAACAATAATCTCAATAATCCTAACACAGCAATAATCTCACTAATCCTAACACAGCAATAATCTCATAATCTCACTAATCCTAACACAGCAATAATCTCACTAATCCTAACACAACAATAATCTCACTAATCCTAACACAACAATAATCTCACTAATCCTAACACAACAATAATCTCACTAATCCAATAATCTCACTAATCCTAACACAACACACAATCCTAACACAACAATAATCTCACTAATCCTAACACAACAATAATCTCACTAATCCTAACACAACAATAATCTCACTAATCCTAACACAACAATAATCTCACTAATCCTAACACAGCAATAATCTCACTAATCCTAACACAACAATAATCTCACTAATCCTAACACAACAATAATCTCAATAATCTCACTAATCCTAACACAGCAATAATCTCAATAATCTCACTAATCCTAACACAGCAATAATCTCACTAATCCTAACACAGCAATAATCTCACTAATCCTAACACAGCAATAATCTCAATAATCTCACTAATCCTAACACAGCAATAATCTCACTAATCCTAACACAGCAATAATCTCACTAATCCTAACACAGCAATAATCTCACTAATCCTAACACAGCAATAATCTCACTAATCCTAACACAACAATAATCTCACTAATCCTAATATACAACAATAATCTCACTAATCCTAACACACAATAATCTCACTAATCCTAACACAACAATAATCTCACTAATCCTAACACAACAATAATCTCACTAATCCTAATATACAACAATAATCTCACTAATCCTAACACAACAATAATCTCACTAATCCTAACACAACAATAATCTCACTAATCCTAACACAACAATAATCTCACTAATCCTAACACAACAATAATCTCACTAATCCTAACACAACAATAATCTCACTAATCCTAACACAACAATAATCTCACTAATCCTAATATACAACAATAATCTCACTAATCCTAACACAGCAATAATCTCACTAATCCTAACACAGCAATAATCTCACTAATCCTAACACAGCAATAATCTCACTAATCCTAACACAGCAATAATCTCACTAATCCTAACACAACAATAATCTCACTATTCCTAACACAGCAATAATCTCACTAATCCTAACACAGCAATACTCTCACTGATTCTAGTTGTATAATACACCAATACTCTATTGTACTGATTCTTACACAGCATCAGTTTTTTTCTATCTGATATTTTCTTACACTTAAGTTGGTGATAACCTACCGATAAACTTTTTCTTTTCCAAAAAAGTTGTTAATGAAGACCATGTTCTGAATATCATAATCTTCCATTCTGTATTTTTCTTTAAAGAATACTGGGACCTGAAATGAAAAACAAATAAATAAATTACACACACTTGTAAAAACAATACTGATCATTTTTTAACACGATCTTGTTAACAAGAGGCCCACATACCCTGTACTGTTCATCTTGATATTTCAACTTTCACATCAACACAATTTCCCAACAGATGAGGAATCTCATGCTTCATGATAAATTTGGTCAATATCCATGCATCAAAACAAAAAAATGGTCATATTCAACATTAACCTTCATTTGCCATATTGGACCCCGCCCCATCTGCCTTCTAAGGGGTCAAACCTTAAATTATCACAAAATTGAGTCAAATTCACCCCAAAGTATTCTTGTAAAATTCCATCAAATCCTTTCATTTATACGAAGTACAAATTTTATGAATTGGTTGATTTTTTTCAGTTAAGACCTGTCCCTTATAGACCAAGGAAGGTCCAGACCTACTATTTCTGATAAAAATTTGTTTCCCCTTCCCCCTCTCCCAAAGTTTCTGACCAAATCAAAATTTGGTCAAAGTACCTTTTGAACACATTCCTTCAAAAGAATAAGTATTTAAAGAATCTGCTTAATTGTCCCTATGTTTCCCCTTCTCCTAAGTCAGTTGTTTACGATTTGTAACAATTTATGCAAAACGTTGATTGGTGAATATATGCTGCACCATGCCCATTAGCACAGTTGGCCTTATGGGTCAGATGATTTAAAATTATATGATCTTTTGTTTGGCATGCGACTGAGTCCTGGAGAGTGGACATATATAGTACCCTGCATGAGTAATTATTGTTTATAAAATGTACCTGTTCTACTATATTTTCCTGGATAATGCCAAGTTGATGTGCAGTTGGGAGGTCCATAGAGGTTCCACTCTTATCTTCACCAGTTTTTGAAGAACAACACAGTATATCCATTTCCGAATCTTGCTTACATTTTTTCAAACTTCTGTTTTCTCCTCCTTGTTTGATACACTGATCAGCTTTCACTGGTTCTGTTGCCATATAACCGTTAAAAGAGGTCATGGGCTCATGAAATGGAGCTGGCATGGATAAGTCTTTAAATCTTTGAGCGGACGTGAAGAATTGAGACGTAGATGAATGTGTTAAAGGCAGCGCCATATGAGGTTCAGATACACACCTGACCTTATTTTTTGTCATTTTACGTCCATGATTTTTCTTTTTAGCCACAGTACTATACCAAATATCATTAATAGTGTCATTCTTGAAATGCAATTTAAGTTTGTCTTCTGTTGTTTCTGGTAACAAAAGTAATGTGTCCTTTCCAAAATCCTGGAATCCTTTGGCTTGAAATGGTTTCTGAAGGTTTCTTCTCTGCTGAAGAACAACTGTGTCCCGATTTTCCATAATGATGGCTTCCTGAGGTGACATCTGTAAGATCAATAGACTACATGTTCAGTTTACATAATAATTGTGTTTTTATGTGAAGTTTATATATTGTTTATGTGTAGAACTTCTTTAAATTCCTTGTATCACACTTGTATAATAGATGTTACATCAGAAGTATTTAGTTCCTTTATTATGGTAGCTTTAATAAGTACATCTCTGATCAACATAATTATAAACTATACTGTATATGACTATATTTCTAAAACCAGATACACTTTTACAATACATCATTTAGGCATAGCAAATATTGGTGTGCAAGTTCTATAAAATTGAGAAGGGCAAAGGACTATTATTGGGAAAATATACTGTGTCAAACACACAAACCAGATAAAAAATAGTGAAAATCACAAATCACAAGATTGGTTTTGAGTAATACTGACACCTCCAAAAAACCATGCACCACCAACTAAAACTAACAGCCTGGCACTGCCTGGTATAGCACATTTAGACAGTACCAGGCTGGTTTTGGTGATAGTGGACCGCAACGTGCATTGCCATACAATGAGAAGAGTCTATAAAAATATAACTATGAACACCGGCATTATAGATGTGAAAATTGACAATGGTCTACGACTAGTATAACTTGTAATGGCAACACGATTGAATTTACAAGTCGAATTGGTGAGAGGAAAAACACATTGGAATTACTTAAATGGTTTCTATGAACACCTCCATTCTGTCGCTAAAATAAGAAGAGTCTATAAAAATATAACTATGAACAACGGCATTATAGATGTGAAAATTAACAATGAATTATCATTTTAGAGATAGAATTTTCTGGTCTACGACTGAAACCTACCCAACAACTTATGAAAGCATCCAATTAAATCAAAATTTGTGTACTCCTCTAGGCTAATCCTGGCAACTATTTACTCCTATCCAAGGTTTTCTAGTATTATACAGATCTAACTTGTTACAGAAGATTTGTAAACAACTAATCGGACGGACTTTGGAAACTTTACAGTGGTTGTTTTTGCATTGTTACGAATGAATGTTCTAGGATCTATATCAGTTCCTTCAATGTGCTCTTTATAATGGACTTGAAAGCATGCATTAGCTACGACAAGAAGAATAGGCAGTGCGCTTCAAAACACGTGTTTACTATAAACACCACACCCGCTCCCTCCCTTTCCCTTCGATCAAGCCGACCGACTTACATCAGTTCTGCATAACATGTCATTATGATGTAGCAAAGTCAATGGAAAGTATCTCATTTTCTTTAAATGTCCCGTGTGTTGATGTCGACAACACAATTTCAGGTAGTTTAGTGCCATCGTGTGCACGTCCTTCTCGTCCTTCAGAAACCTAAGAAAGATTCAACTTTGACGCAAAATTTGAGGCGCATTTGGTTAGCAAAATAAAAAACAACCGGCATAGAAGGGAGCTAACTCTAGATATTATTGACGACATACTTACTTGACGATACGCAATAGATTTTTTGGATCATTCCTTAATTTACTATATTCCAGACTCCCCTGTATTTACAAAAAATATTGATGTACCGCCACTCCCAATGGTTGTTTAAAATTATCATACAAGGCGTTCTGATTTGCCCAATATTTCATGAAACGCGTCTTTTTATTTCACAGGTACATTTGTCGACATGTGTCGTTTTCCTTTCCGTCCGTCCCTGTGTCTTTGGCAAAGTTAATCAGCGCTCTAACAGCTTCACTCCTTGATGATTATCATCTAAACTTCACACACTTAAAAAGCCCCGAAATGACTTAGTTTCAGAGTAGTTGTGCTGAGGGCAAGGTGGTCACTGTTATTATTAATGACAAACATGGTCACCGCTGTAGCGACTTCTTCCTCGAGTTATTCTAATCAAACATGGAAGATTTGTAAAAGTTCAAAATTTCTCGTAAGAGTGAGTTTGGCCAGGGACGTATATATAAGGGGTGGGGGTGTGTCAAGGTCATTATGACTATTTTTAGATAAATCTTCGGTGATCTAGTGGCTTTATTTCTTGATTGGATTTTACTAAACCTCACACACGTACAAATGACCATAACACATTCAGATTATCATACTTATCTATTATACTGTTACATCACCTCTGAAATCAGTTCAAGCAAATTGTATATTTTCTTTTTACCAAATTAACACCAAACAGGATCATCTTTATAAATCATTTGGCAGGGGACATGTAATGCTTTAGCAATACTCAGTATGCTTAATTGTTTTTTTTATTTAATGCGGTAGTTAATGGAGAATAGACTACTTTATAATGCCCACATGGTTTATTTTAATCGGACTACGGATGTCTAGATAAAACGCGAGTGTGTTACCACCAGATAAAGTGGAATACATTTGAGAGTTCACCCAGAAAACAAATAACATAATAACTTTAAGTTAAAAGCCGCTTGTGTATCAGTTAAATGCTCTCAGATTTCCAGCATTATCTAGCAGTTCAGTTGTCAACATGTCTATATTGAATTCCACCACCACAGCAGTATTCATATCGGATTACCAGGAATAATGCTGGTTTTGGAGGTTATATGATTTAGTTGCCAGTTCCCAATATCTGTCGTTATCAAAATACCCACATGATGTAAACCTAATGGTGATATAGTGTACACTAACAAATCTTACGTATATTTCGTTGATTCTTCAAGCGAAAATATTTTGATATATACAGTGTATGCATTAATTGATTGGAATGGTACTTTCATGGAATATCGTATATATTTGAATGGAATTTAGCGACCAAGTATTCGAAAATTTCTAAAACCACCAGACTATATTACTTCCGTAATTCGATAGGTTTCTTAATTTGTCAAAATAAACTTAAATTTTACTGTGACAGAAAAAAGTTATCGCAATCACTCTGATGGAATTAAACCATACCGTGTTTTACCAAAACCACCCGACCATTTTTGATTTGACGCAACACTATGAGAATTCATTATACAATGCCAATTTTTATAATATATTATATCGTTTTACACTGTACTGGTTTATTTAAAATGACATTATTTCGACAGTTTAAAACTTTGCTTTTAAATGTCATATGCTTCATATGGATTAATTAGCACAGCACTCCCCTAAATCATTAGCATATGTAGGCGCTTGATCTCTACTAAACTTAATGTAGGAATAAAGACAAACACAACACACTGTAAACATTCATGATTAAAATGTTTAATTAATAACATCTTTACTCGGTACAAAAGAGTAGTGCCAAATAACTAAACACTATATGCAGATAGAGTCGATCTGGTAGGATCTTTTCAACTAGGGTCATTTTAGCAGTTAGGCAATACTCGTCATTCTAAAACACCACGATCACAAAATTCTCTAGGCCTTGACACACCAATTATTATTTTTTGAATACAACTTAATAGTTTTTCTCTGGTTTATTACACATCTAGTTCAACTTATAGACGGATATATAGAAACAATCTGAAGTTAACAAATGCAAAAAACACATACATATATATATTATATATTTATGATATATCCATTGTATACACTACCGGATATAGTAATAGGTACATAATCATGGCTGAAAGGGATAAAACACGGGGGAAAAGAACTAAAGACGTGATCAAATCACTCTAAGTATACTCAGACGACTACACCGCATTTAGGAACGACACATGAACACTAGGAGGAGGCGTATGTGTACTGGTCTAAAATAATATTTTAGCAACTTAACAAGGGAATATGTGACCAAAGGTGACACGGAACGGTTGGAAATCAAACGCCAAAGACCTACTACACGGTGCATTCTGGAACATCAAAGACATGGAGAAACTAATAAAAATTATAAAACTTATCGTGGAATAAGACAATAGTAACATCATACTAGCCGGTGACTTCAACTGCCCAAACAAAGATTAGAGGCAAACAATCCACACGTCAAAATTACGGAAGACGTAGCCAAAGTATAAAGAAATATAAACCCCACAAAAGTATCACGACAAGTTAACATCCCATATAGAGCACTCAAACAGTGTGCCGACCATCTAGCACCGGTTCTTACAGTCGTATTCCAACACTCATTAGACGAGAGTGACCTAAGAGATGATTGGTTGAGAGTAAATGTATCGTACATATTCACGAAAAGAGACAGACATGCATCAGAAAAGTACCGTGCAAGCTGCTGAAACACATAATATGAAGTCAATTGATAAAACATATCATAAACAAAAAATTCTTTACAACATTAAACCATGGTTTCAGATTTGGGTACTCTTGTGAAACACAATTAGTAATCTGCATCAATCGTTTGATCAAGGTAAACAAACTGATACAGCAATACTGGTTTCTCAAAAGCATTTGACACTGTCCCCACTACAAACTACTCTACAAAATAGAACAATACTGGATCAGGGGACAAACCCATGTATGACTAACACCATTCCTGAAAAAAAACGGGAAATGCGGGTGGCGCTAGAAGGGGAGTTCCAGAATCCCACAACGTACAGTACTATACCCCATCCTCTTTCTATGACACATAACTGACTTGCCGGAAGCGGTTTTAAAGTCCTCAGTAAGACTATTTGCGGACGATTGCTTATCATAAAGTCAGATAAACAACAACCAACATCATACAGAAGTCCAAAATGTTTTCAAGGGTTTAGAGACGCGGTCAAGCTACTGGGGTATGTGATACAAAGTAAAAAAGTAATAATAATAATAATAATGCGACATCCTAATAAGTATAATGTTTCTACAGGCGAAACGACCTCATCATGGACTGAGTGCCATCCAGTCGATACCTAGGTATCCAAATCGTGGAAACTTATCTAAAATAGAAAGAGCACATTAGAAAGCATACAAAGAAAAGACTACAAACCTGGAAAGGAGGGAAGCACTGACTAAGATTTTACAAAAACTAGACCTCACTACACTTCAAACAAGAAGAATATTCACCAACTTGTAATATTTTTCTATAAGATAGTAGACGGGCAGGTACCAGCAATACTGCCTGTACAGATAATTACACTAGAGAAAAGCAGAGACGTATATATCACGTGTGATATATACGTCTCTGAGAAAAGGTAGAATTAAGGCCAAAACATTTGTGGACTGTGAAACATCCAACATTGTGACATCATCGGTAAACCAATTGTAAACCAGTAATCACTCTATTAGGCCAAACTGAACATACAGAAATGCCTTTTTTTGTGTACAGCCATTGAAACCTGGAAGACAGTACTGTCTCAAACACAGGGGTAGAGTCCTTCAAACTTGCTATGGTGTGGTATCACGCCTAGAGCGTCCTCACTCCGTCACATTACATCCCAACTGGGAGTATATGACATACAGATATGACAAATACGATATGACATAGTTTAGAGTCATTTCGGCCATGATGGGCCCGAGGCGTCCTTTATTGTCTGGCAGTTCACTGTCTTCGTGTAATAACCTTCTTCTCCCTGTGTACCTCGTAAAACTATCCCTACATGTAATACGATAGCAATATTAACATGTTTTTTTAATGTTACGTAAGGAGTACACAAAATAAATGTGTGTGAGTCCTTAAGACAAAAAAACCTTTCATAGAACGCGCCTCAAAAAAACCTCTCGCGAGAGTTTACAAATGACAACATGGCAGTCCCTATTCACACTGATGCCAAACGTCAACAATATCCACGATAGTTTGGCTGTTTGAAAACCACGTAAAGCACGTACGAAAGGGAATACTACCATCATGGGGACTCAAAAAATTGTCATAATATCGATGGTAGTTATTTTGATCATATTTATTGTGGAAGATTCGGTCGTATCGGGAATGTCATCATCAGAAAAAGGAGAATTAAGGTGGGTTTAAATCGAACGCCGATTTCGACGATAATCTCCGTAATCTGTATACTTTCGACGTGGACAAAAGCTCCGATATTTATAATAACATGTGGTTGGTTAAAGTATTTTACACAGAGTAATTATACTTTGAGTCGAAAAAAAATGCAATGGAACTCCTTTTATCTATGAGAATAACAGTTTAACGGTCCTTCAAACTCATGACACATTGATACTTTTGTCATTTAAAGGAAGCAAACGTTCCATATGTGAAATATAGTTATATACTATTAAAAAAAGTAAGTCAGACGGGCTATTCATATATATATAATATATATATGTGGGTGTGTGTGTGTGTGTGTGTTAGATAGTTATATGTTTATATGTTTTGATGAATGAATTAGTGATTTATATGGTAATGATAATGTTGTCATTCATTGACATAAAGGTTCTCTACCATGGACTTATGCAGCTTTTGTTGTTTACAGGGACAAAGTTGTGGAAATGTTTCGACATGCATATGATTCTTACATGGTAAGCTCTAAAATATTTAACTAATCAATGTTTGTGCTACTTTATTAGGATTTATTAGGTGATTTTAATGGATGCAGGTAGAAAGCCTCTCCATCCATATCAACAATATATATACAGTGTGTAAATTTACATCCTCCGGTACTAAAGCTATGAAGCCAACTGTTCAATTAGAACTTAAACATCCCAATGACTACTTTTTCCCATGTTAATCAAGCAATACTTGGAAATGGTAACCATTATTTGTATTGATGATATGTTGCAGAAAATTGTACCATTTATCTACTGTTCTGTGACAAAAGAATTTCCTTCTTGTATCCATGTTACAATGTTTTTAAAAAATCCTCTCTGAATGACCGCTTGTTCGACTTTCGGTGTCCATTTGATAAAAGTTTTCTGTCACTCTATAATCATAGATATGTTTGATTATTTTAAAAAACATTTATGATATCCCCTCTGATTCTGTGATGTTGAAACATTGGGAGATTTAATCTCTCAAGGGGTTCCTTGTACGATAAGTTCTGAAGTCCAGGGATTAGCTTTGTAGCCCTCCTCTAAACTTTCTCGATCATTATGATATCTGTAACTATAGAGTGAATCCATACGTTTACTACATATTCTAGGTGTGGTCTAACAAGTGTTTTAAACAATAATCTGAACATTGACTCATCAAGATAAACAAACAATTAATTAGTCCAACTATACTATTTGCATTAACAATATTATGTAGATGTATTTTGAAACTGAATTCCTCATCAATAGTTATACTAATATCCTTTTCGTGTGTTACATTTTCCAACTGGATCTTATCCCCTCATTTTCCTGACATGTAGTATTTCCTTTTTTCCAATGCTTTTATTTATATAACCTTACATTTGTCTGGATGAAATTTTAATAGTCATTTATTTGACCAAATTTAAAGTTTATCCAAGTTTTCTTGGAGAGCTTTTATATCTTCATCGCTTTTTATCAGCCTGTATAATTTCGTATCATCAGCAAATAGTGGCAGTGAAGAAGTTGGTATTTCTAGGAGGTGATTGATATGTGTTACAAAAAAATTGGTCGAAGCACACATCCCTGTGGTATACCACTGATTATGGGATATGTTTTTGATGATTCTCTGTTTACAATAACACGCTTGCATCTTTTTACAACTTTCTTACTTTACTTCGATTTAAAAAAAAAACCCACTATGTTATGTTAAAATTTCTTCTAAAGAGATTGTTTCATATAATCATATTTTGTAGATGGAAATATTTAAACACAACCAATTACAATGTACAATATTAAATGTAGGTGTATGGATAATATCAGTTGATTCAGTTTGGATGTCTTTGAATGTCCTGTAATAAGCCAATTCCTTGAAGTAATACATTTCCCCCTTATGTCTAAGCTCTTCTACTCTGATGTCACCATGCACACACATCTCACTTGTTGTCTGAAGTAACTAAATCCTCTCCTCTGATGTCTGAGATAATGTTGTCGCCTCCCATTCTTCTCCTATGATGTCTGAGATAATGTGTTGCCTCCCATTCTTCTCCTCTGATGTGTGAGATAATGTTGTCGCCTCCCATTCTTCTCCTATGATGTGTAAGATAATGTGTCGCCTCCCATTCTTCTCCTATGATGTGTGAGATAATGTTGTCGCCTCCCATTCTTCTCCTATGATGTGTGAGATAATGTTGTCGCCTCCCATTCTTCTCCTATGATGTGTGAGATAATGTTGTCGCCTCCCATTCTTCTCCTCTGATGTGTGAGATAATGTTGTCGCCTCCCATTCTTCTCCTCTGATGTGTGAGATAATGTTGTCGCCTCCCATTCTTCTCCTCTGATGTGTGAGATAATGTTGTCGCCTCCCATTCTTCTCCTCTGATATCTAAGATAATGTGCCTCCCCCTCCACCTCTTCGCTTATGTCAGTGGAAGTGTGTTGCCCCTCTCTCACTTCCTCTGATGTTGGAGGTGATGTGTTTCCTCTCACCCACTCCTCTATCTGGGTGTTGGAGGTTATGTAGTGCCACCACTCCTTTCCTTTTTGTTTGAGGTGATGTGTTACCCCTTCTCTTTTCCTTCATTGTCAGAGGTAATGTGTTGATCCCCTTTCTCCTTTTGTACCGGTGTCAGAGGTAATGTGTTGATCCCCTTTCTCCTTTCGTACCGGTGTCAGAGGTAATGTGTTGATCCCCTTTCTCCTTTTGTACTGGTGTCGGAGGTAATGTGTTGCCACCCTCCTTTCCCATTTGAATTCTCTTTCCTGGATTTCAGAGATAATTTATTCTCCCCAACTCTCTTCTCTCTGTTGGAAGTAATGTGCTTCCTTTGGTGTCGAAGGTACTGTGTTGCCCCCCTCTTCTGCCCGATGTCAGTGGTCCCGCCGAGTCTGATATAATTTGTTGCCCTTTCCCAACCTCTTTCCTCTCCCCTATGCCTGTGTTGGCCCTTCCCTCTTAATTTTCTCCCTTGGTATCAGATATTATTTGTTATTACATGGCAGATATAGTATAAGTACCATAAATGATTGTGAGAACAAACTACATGGCAATGTTATGTTTGTTAAATGTTTGTTTTAGAATCATGCTTTTCCTGCTGACGAGCTGATGCCCTTAAGCTGTAAAGGTAGATACAGAGGCACCATGCCAAACCGTGGTGACATTGATGACAGCCTTGGAAAGTGAGTAATGTACATGAGATGGATATTGTGTACCCTTTGGAGAAAATAGAGTTTGATATTAGTATAGGTTAATGTCATCTATTTGGTATTTTGATGATTGTAATATTTCTGATTGGTGTTGAAACTTGGAAACCAAAATAATAAGTTTTTTCTTAATAATTAAGGAGCACAAAAATCAGTTGAAAAGTTGGAAAAGTAATTCCAGTTGATGTGTTTCATTTAAGATTAAAACTGGCTAGATGTGACAAATTTTCTTTCATTCTTTTCAGTTTCACATTGACATTGATTGACACCTTGGACACATTAGTGGTAGGTATTTAAACAAATACTTTGTCATTCTTTATATCTGAATATTTGTACTTGCTTTACTCCTTTTTTTAGGACCATTTGAATAGGTTATTGAATGTAATGAAAGTAATCAATCTTAATGGTTTATCACCTAGTTTTGGATAAAGTTTTCAAACCAGTACAATATACATGTATAAGGAATGGTAATACTTGTTTCTTGGTTAATATATAGGAAATGAAATATAATGTACATGCATATAGATGAAAAAACTGATACTGTTATTGTGGCTTTCAGTTGACATTGTTTCATTAATGTTTATTACACAAGTCAAAGAATGTAAAATGATTGATTTACTTTGAGGTATGAATGCATTGCTATAGTACATATGATTCTGAAGTTTAAGCAGGGAATGGTGAATGCATATCATCATATTGAAAATTAAAAAAAAGATTTAAGCCAGAAAACCCTAGAAGTTTCTTGAACATAACTTTGTGGCATCCTTCTCTCCTTGATAATAATATTCATGTTTTTTTTGTTAAAGAAATTACTTCCATTTTTTTCAGGTCCTGGGTGAAATTGAAGAATTTGAAAAGGCTGTTCATTTAGTTATAGAACATGCTAAATTTGATAGTGATATAATAGTTTCTGTCTTTGAAACTAATATACGTGTGCTTGGGTAAGTAAATAACAGTGTCTTGTTGATTTCACTTTTATTGTGTATTCGTTTCTGTCTGTATAAATACATTTTTTTTGTCTGAATAGATGCTTTCATCTTAAAGCATATAGCATTAATTTGTTGTGTTTTCTTCATAATACAATGCATAATACATAAACAATAATAAGGATGTTTCATATTGAAAATAGATAAAGACACAAAAGGAGTTTGAGCTGTCTCCTGTTTCATGAATCTTCCTTAGATTTAGGAAATCTTTGCTCCCATAGAAAAGCATTGCATAAGCTAAGGAAACTTTTCAGATTTAAGACAGATTCCTAAACGTATGTAATGTGTTGCTATGGGCATTTTCACGTAATTGGATATTCCTTAAGTAAGGAAGATGAAACTGTTCTATTCTGTAAGATGAAATTTGGCTTCTTAGACTGTTAAAATAATGTATATTTAATATATGTCTGTATTAACAGGGGGTTGTTAGGGGGACATGTAGTAGCTACATTTTTGAAGAAAAAGAAGAAATCCATGGATTGGTATAACGATGAACTTTTATCAATGGCCAAAGAGGTTGGCTACAGACTTCTTCCAGCATTCAATACATCTACGGGTATACCATATGCTAGGGTGAGTTTGGCTGATTCAGATCCATTTATGAGTAACTGTATTTTGTTAATTGTAAAATACACCATGTTTAAATCTTGCATCAGAATCTATATTAAAGATCTTCCTGCAGTTTATCCTTTCTTGGAATTAGGAAGATTGTGTAAATGTATATATTGTCTTCATTACATATAGATATTTTATTCTGTTTTCCTTGTTTTCAAACTCTTTTGTGGCATAAAACATACCCATATTTATTCTGCAATAAGCTTTTGATGGCCAACACCTAACCTCTTATTCAATGTAAGGGGTTGGGGCTTATTACAAGACAATTAGAAAGCATTTATGATCATCTTTACAGAAACTGCAGTACATTTAGGTGGGCTTATTACCAGACATAAGATTACTGCTGATTTCATTATCTTTGTTCATTTAAGGTAAATTTAAAACATGGCATTACCAAAGAACTTACAAGTCGTTGTAAGGACACTTGTACTGCCTGTGCAGGGACCATGGTGCTGGAATTTGCAGCTCTTAGTCGCCTCTCAGGAGAGCCAGTATTTGAGGTAAACTTTATGTTGACAGTGAGACCTCCCACAGGGATCATTACGATATTCTTAGTTACTGAATACCCTGAATGGGAAACCTTTAATAATAATAAAAGTCCCCTTAGTCCATAGCTGTGCTTGATCAATTTCAGTTTGAACAGAAGAACAAGATGACTGCTATTTGGATTTTAGATAGGGCAAATAACAAATTTATGATAATGAAAGTTAAGATCCCCCATTAACTTCCTATTAAATTGCTATTAACGATATGTGTGAGTACTAACCCCGAGGGTAGATAGAATCCTGCTGAAGGGTGATTACTGTTAAGTCACAATACTGGAGTAAACTCGTTGCTGACTTACAAAATAGTTTTGGACAGTTAAAATAGAAATTTACAAAGGGTTTCATTATCTTTTCCATTTTATAATTTTGGTTTTTGGTTTGAAGGAGAAGGCTCACAAAGCCATGGACTACTTATGGCAGCAGCGACATAGAACTAGTGATTTGGTGGGCACAGTCATCAACATCCACAGTGGTGACTGGATTCGCAGAGGTATACTCCTTTAAGCAACATACCTGTCACACATTCTCTATGTTAGATGTATGTAAATGTTAGAAAAACCTTATTTGGAAGTTGAATGGATAAAATTTTAATGTGATGATAAAACACAGATTGTAACTGTTCTTAATTTTGTATGTACCTATGTAACCTTAATATACTAATACTAGCTGTAAAGAGAAATTTTTGTCGCTTTAAGAGAAGATGTATACCAAGAGATACATGTAGAGAAGAATTTATGATATTCAGAAAATAAGAAATGGATGTCCCAAAGTTGTCTTACTGAATTTACAATAAATCAGGCTCAGATGGAAGGTAAATGAAATCTGTTTCTTGATGGAATAAAACTGAGTTGGATTTCACCTATGATGGCATTGGCATATAAAATAGCCCTGTTACCCAAAAATTTACAGAAAGTGGTGTTGGGGCAGGGATTGACTCTTACTATGAGTATGTACTGAAGGCTTACATCCTGCTAGGGGACGACACCTACCTCCAGCGTTTCAACAAGGTTTGTTTAATATTAAAATGCTTCATTAAATGCTCTCTGGAAGATTTGTGTTGCTTTATAAGGTTTGTGAGAACTCTCTCAGTCTGTTTTGTAGGTCTATTGATCAATTTTATGTTATTATCTAAAACAATGTTTCTCCCAACATACACATGCACCTGTACTACCAGAAAGTTAGTGTTTATATGATGTAATAAAAAGAGATATGTTGAAACAGTATAATTTTCCTAGCATTACGAGTTTTGCATGGTCAAGAACTACCTAATTGTCTAATGTCTTTGTTTTCACACTATGATTCTGTCATGCCGTACATTTACTTGTCTAATTTCTATGTTGTAGCACTATGATGCTATAATGAAGTACATTAGTCAGGGACCAATGTTTGTTGATGTGCACATGCACAAACCTCAGTCTATATCAAGGCACTTTATGGACTCACTGCTGGCTTTCTGGCCAGGCTTACAGGTAATATTTTAATATATATTTGTCTTGATTACATAATATGTAACCAGTATAGATACACTGCTGGATTAATCCCAGAAACCACTGTATATTTTAACTTGGATTATGCACTGTAGTCTCAGATCTTAGCAGCTTCTGGTAAATCCCTTCTCCCCAAATATTTTTTTTTGTGATAAAAGATGTTCTCATTTATAACTTTGTCAATGTTTGGCAGGGATCTGTTGGATTTCTAACTTTTCCGGTCAAGACTTCTATCTTATTGAGATCATTTTACTATTTGTGATTGCAAAGCTTACAAGAATCCTACCTCAAATTAGAGACTTTGATGTAATCTAAAGGGGTTCAGCTGAATCAGTCCGACACCAGGTGCTATCAGATTTTTTATTGAGGCCAGTAAAAGCTCAGCCATTAAATGAAAAATTGTAGACTAGATAGGACTTATAGAATCTGAAAACGTATGATAGAACTTTGGATTTAGAAATGTACACTTCTCACAGAGATCTGTTTGATGATAGAGTAATGTATCAAGATTTTCATGGTAAAGTCAGTTTTTTGTAATTTGCATCAGTCTACTTTTTGCACCTGTCAAAATTCTGATGGGAGGTATTATGATATGGTGTTATTTGTCTGTCAATCATTTGTTTCTACTGTTTTTGGTGTTGAATTTGTTTTTAGGTTCTAAAAGGAGACATAAAACCTGCAATGGAGACACATGAGATGTTGTATCAGATCATGCAGAGACATAATTTCCTACCAGAGGTAAGGGTTACTGGTACAAAATATATAGAGAGGTTGGCCTCACATTAATTGTAGTAATAAAACAATGTATTTACTGTCAGATTTTCATGTATAACAGTAATCAAGGTGTCTATTCTTCTGTCTGACCATACCTTTGTAAAGATCTTCTCATAAAAGAGAATCATAATATAAAGTAAATTATTGAAATTAAATGATGTTAATTGGCAATGTTCTTCCATACATTTATAAGGCTTCTAATGGTTCTCTGGTCATAGCCATGATGTCTAGAAACAGAATAGAACATAATTATTAATGTAAAGTACAGTGATATGTAACTCCTAGTATCAATGGTTAAGCTGTGTAGAAAGAAGTCTTTTATTTCATAGAAACGTCATGATTTCTGCTTTAGTCATCCTAGCCAGATAATTGCTAGTAAAAACCTTTTAGTCTGTAGAAACTTCATGATTTCTGCTCCAGTTAACATAGCTGGATCAAATACTGGTAGGAAACATTTGGTCTTCAGAAATCTCACGATTTCTGCTCTTGTAATGCACACAAAGGGACCCTAATTTGCAGGAGCTCTTTAGTCTATAGTAAAACATTATGTCAAAATTAATGAAGAATATTGTGAAAGGTTTTGTGATTTTAAGCATATTTGTGTACTTTATGGTTACAGGCCTTTACTACAGATTTCCGTGTCCACTGGGGACACCATCCATTGAGGCCTGAGTTTGTTGAATCCACTTACTTCTTACATAAGGTAAATCATTTGACACTTATGCTTGTTTACTTACCACAAGTGATTAGTCTACCAGGTAGTTTCAGGGGTTCTTCTTTATTAAACTTTTTAATTTGGTTATTAATGATAACTTCTATCATATTTAATCAAACAAGTTTATAGCTTAACTCTGGGGACCAAGATAATTGGTTTGTTAAATACATACATTAATAAAGAATTTAGGATAAAATATTGGGTGATTCTTCATAAGAAAACAAAGAAATACAATAAGACAAAATATTTCATTTGTTCAAATAACAACAACACTGTCCCCACATATGGAACCATATACAACATTGTCTCATTTGAAAATGTTCCAATCAGCCAGTGTTAGGTTTAAAGTCATTGTCTCCAAGTTGTTTTGTGAATTTGTCAGATTTTGCTTATAAAATAGGCCCAGATAACAGATTATTTTGATTTCATTTTTTCCATCTGCTGAAGTGTCGGGATGACCTATAGTCATTGTGTTTCGCACTGTCTGCCGCGCATAAAATTTCCATTGACTTCTTCTCAATAACTAAATGGCCCAAAGTGCCGATATTAGGTCTGTAGCATGCTGGGATGAAGGACTACAAAGTTTGTTAATATGAATGACTAAGAATTACTTTCAAGGTCACAGTAACTTACAGTATATGTGAACAGGCTACGGGAGATCCTCACTACCTCAACATAGATACTATTTACTTGATCAGTAACTTACAGTATATGTGATATTTTACAGGCTACGGGAGATCCTCATTACCTCAACGTAGGGAAGGAGGTGATCAACAATCTCAACACCTATGCCCGTGTTGACTGTGGCTTTGCTGCTATCAAAGATGTAACGACTGGAGTACATGAGGACCAGTGAGTTACCACTTATCTCTGCTTTGCGTTTAGCCATTTGAAAGAAATGTTCGGTATATCAAGTTCAAGGTTCTTGTGTTTCACTTGAACTTTCTTGCATTTTATGCAATACTTGTATACTCAAAAATGTGTGTTTTTTTCTGTTCCTAATTTTCACTATGAGGTTGCATTGTGAATTTGGAAGTGATGAATTTTTAAGGGGCAAATTTTGATTTAGTAAGATTTACATCTTATGTTTATGAATACATCCTCTTCAAAGATGAAACTACGGTAAAGCTAGTTTAGATGACCAGATTTTGACATCATATGCAGAAATTTGCATGTGACAAAGTAAAACCTGTTATTCAGTGGTTTTTTTACATGTATGTACATTGTATAGCCTTAGTCTGTACTTGTTTAAATTGAATAACAAAAGTGTTTAGAACTGTTTCAGATGTCCTTACAGTATTTGAATTATAATCATCATCAATGGTAATCCCTTTATGAAACTAGAAATTTATTGCCTAGGAGATGAAGATGTTAATGCAACCAGGTTTCATTGTATATGATTTAAAGTGAATGAATTAGCTTTTTACAGAACAAAGAAATAACATTCATTATAATTTCTGTGATACAAATGCATGACTTATTCCTGTGATTGGAACAGTACAGTAATATTTGTGTACTTACAGGATGGACTCGTATGTACTGGCAGAGACATTTAAGTACTTATACTTGATGTTCAGTGATAAGTCAGAACGTGTATTAGATATTGATGACTACATATTTACCACAGAAGCTCATCTCCTACCTCTCGCATTATCTGTGACCAACATGACCTCAAGACTACCAAAGGTGAATCATGATGTTAAAACT
Organism: Ylistrum balloti; assembly: GCF_031769215.1. Classification (NCBI taxonomy): domain Eukaryota; kingdom Metazoa; phylum Mollusca; class Bivalvia; order Pectinida; family Pectinidae; genus Ylistrum; species Ylistrum balloti. Next base: position 426,089 of record NW_026782081.1, read on the forward strand.
TCATAAAGACCTGTCATTTAACTCATTAACATTAATTGTTTATACAGCACTACATTATGCATTGCAGTTGTAAAATTACGAGGAACTTTGTAGCCTGGCCACCTCCTACTTTATACTTCAGGTTTTAAATTGCCCGTATTATCCTGCAAGAAGTCCAGGAGGCCAACACATAATGCTTTACACAAAGTCAATAATGAGCTTAATACAGGAAATTAAGTAACAATTATGGATAAGTAAACTGAATATCAATAGATATTGGTGGGCTTATTACCGGACATTACTTAATGCTAGATAAACATGTATAACAGGTGAGGAGTGAGGTTTACCAGGACCTGGGAGACTTTAGTGACAGTTTTGAGAGTATGTCCCACCCATCAGACGATGAGTATCAAGAGGACAATAAGTATCACACCTGTCCAAATCTTCAACACCTGTACCAGGGCACTCAGAATTACGCTTTCAATCTCCGCTCCAAGGTCCAGAATATGGTGGACAAATATACTACTAATACGAAAAAGTCAGTATATAAAATTCAGTCAGAATTATTATGATATATATTATAATGGAAAAAGATTTACAGTAATATTATGATAAATTCAGTAAGGAATTCATTCATTTAAGATCCATATTATTTCTCTTCAATAAGTAACTTTTCTATAAGTTTCCAAATAGTGCTATTTAATGATTTTCTACTTCTTAAATATTCATACACTAGTATTCAAGTGAACAACCTTCTGTGACATGGTGTTTGTTAAGCAGCATTTTGTCAGCTACTTTAGAATAAATTGATGTACCTGTCTTGCAGGGATGGCCGTAAGCCCCGTCTGAGAGCAGCTGATTTTATAGCTGGTAACAAGGCTCAACTTGATCTTTTGATGTTGATGGGAATAAAAATAGCCACTATGGCTGATGGAAGAGTGCAGCTGCTCCACACTGCAGGGGAGGTAAGTCATTTTAAAGCTTCACTGATGATTGACACTATTTACCCTCTTCATCCCAGACAGTTATTTCTAATGCTTCTATGAAAACAAATCTTAATCAATGTTGTAAAAAAAGTCCTCAAAGAAAGGAGTCCAGTAACAGATGAACTGATTGTGTGTTGCAGATACATAGTGATTACGACACCTGTAAATGAGAGGTATTTGGGGACTGTATGAAAGAGACCTGGAAATAATTATATCTAAGAGTTATAAAGAAGTATGGCATGCTAAATTACATAATAATACAGGGAAAAAAGAAGGTTATATCAATAGCAAAGAATGCTTCCATTGAGGTGTCTGTAGACAGCATATAGTGCTACCTCCCAAACCAAAATGTGCAGAGTAGTAAAATTCAATAGATAATTATAGACACCTCAGATCAGATCTTGTATATAAACAGGCTGCCAGTCCTGAAGACGCTGAGGATGGGATGAAGTTTATGCAGGAGATGATTGAGCTTTCTCGTCACCAGCAGCAGGAATGTAAGACAGCTTCACTATTCTGTTTGTGAAATTTGAAAACAAAAGTGTTGCAAAAAGCATTAAAATTATAATCTTGAACTCTTGAAGTGCTATTTAAAGTTACTACAATAGAGTAAAACAATGGAATACAATGTTGGTGTAAATATGTAAGTAGAAGAGTTGAGAAGGACTTGTCAGTGTAAGAGTAGCTTGTTAGAGATAGTATCGATTGCACTGGTATTAAAATAATCTATCAATGTTTTTATTTTTCTGGCCATTTCAAAAGTTTAGTCAAGTAAATAATTCTACCTTTGTCATATGCACCTATTTGTGATGTTCCTGTTTCTCATTTCAGCTCAACACGACCCAATGATAGTTCAAGTGCTTTCAGACCCTTATTTTGGATCACTGTCTTTCAAAGCTGGGCCTGCTCAATTTGGCTACAGTCTAAAAACCAATCCTCCTGTGAGTGTGTAACGGGTTGATCACTGATGAAACAGAACTTATTAATCATTTGGCTGTTAGTCATATCTTCTCAAGAAAGGGCATTGTTACTATCATGTGAATGACTTGAAAATAGTGATGATTGGGGCTAGTTATACATATTACATCATTCTTCAGTGAAGATTGGGGCTGGTAATATATATTAAGTCATTCTTCAGTGAAGATTAGGGCTGGTAATATATATAAAGTCATTCATCAGTGAAGATTGGGGCTGGTAATATATATAATGTCATTCATCAGTGAAGATTAGGGCTGGTAATATATATAATGTCATTCATCAGTGAAGATTGGGGCTGGTAATATAAAGTCATTCATCAGTGAAGATTGGGGCTGGTAATATATGTATAGTCATTCTTCAGTGAAGATTGGGGCTGGTAATATATATAATGTCATTCATCAGTGAAGATTAGGGCTGGTAATATATATAATGTCATTCTTAGTGAAGATTAGGGCTGGTAATATATATAATGTCATTCTTCAGTGAAGATTGGGGCTGGTAATATATATAATGTCATTCATCAGTGAAGATTGGGGCTGGTAATATATATAAAGTCATTCTTCAGTGAAGATTGGGGCTGGTAATATATATAATGTCATTCTTCAGTGAAGATTGGGGCTGGTAATATATATAATGTCATTCATCAGTGAAGATTGGGGCTGGTAATATATATAATGTCATTCATCAGTGAAGATTGGGGCTGGTAATATATATAATGTCATTCTTCAGTGAAGATTGGGGCTGGTAATATATATAATGTCATTCATCAGTGAAGATTGGGGCTGGTAATATATATAATGTCATTCATCAGTGAAGATTGGGGCTGGTAATATATATAAAGTCATTCATCAGTGAAGATTGGGGCTGGTAATATAAAGTCATTCATCAGTGAAGATTAGGGCTGGTAATATATATAATGTCATTCTTCAGTGAAGATTAGGGCTGGTAATATATATAATGTCATTCTTCAGTGAAGATTAGGGCTGGTAATATATATAATGTCATTCATCAGTGAAGATTAGGGCTGGTAATATATATAATGTCATTCATCAGTGAAGATTAGGGCTGGTAATATATATAATGTCATTCATCAGTGAAGATTAGGGCTGGTAATATATATAAAGTCATTCTTCAGTAAGATTAGGGCTGGTAATATATATAAAGTCATTCTTCAGTAAGGATTAGGGCTGGTAATACATATAAAGTCATTCTTCAGTGATTATTGTTATTTTCTATTACATGTTTTCTGTTACATTATAGTAGTCTAAGCTGTGTTAACTTACCTTGATATCACATATAACTGTTTATTGTGATATCACCGTTATCACTCTATCTGTAGAAGACGATGATTTCCCACAAAACATTTATTTAAAGAAATATTAATGGAAAAGCCTGCTTTACTAGGAAACTGACTTATTAACACACAATTTGTGAATTTTATTAGATCCAAGGAGTTGTAGCAATAGCTGACCCCTTCAATGCATGTAGTGCTATAACCAACCCGGAGGAGGTGGAAGGCAACATCGCCATCATTGAACGAGGCAGCTGTATGTTTGTAGACAAGGTAACAATGTTTCCTACTCAACATACATTTGATGTGTGATATAATCTTGTTCATTCAAATACATTGGTTCTCAGGAAAATGTCTGGATTAATATATGACTAAAGTCGCTTTTGTTAAACTGATTTGAGCAAATGTAAATCTTAATGCGTTTGATTCGAAATTGTTCTTAACATATGAAAAAATCCCAAAAAAGATAAATCTCACCTTTGAAAATATATATTTTCAGGCAAGAAATCTTCAAAAAGCTGGTGCCAAAGGCAGTGTTGTAATAGGTATGTACTATGATTTCCTTGTGTTTTTACTGCATATGAAATGTACTTGGTATAGCATGTCCCTTGCTCTACAGGATTTATAAATATATTTATTATATTAGTAAGCATGGTTATGTGTTGTAGTGGAAGGGGCTGTGATAGCTCAGTCAGTAAAATCTTAGCCTACACAACCTCTGGTTAGGATCTGATGTATATAGTCATCAAATGATTACATCCTTGTTGACAAGCGAGATTTTCCAACAGACTATTGGTATACTTTGGGAACAAACTGTCCCCCTCACTTGTCTGACTGGTTTTGTTTTTCATGAGGATAGATTTATAAAAAGTATTTATCAAAACAGGTCACAAAGACCTTGCAAAGGCCTTTGATTTTACTTTTGAAGATGTTGATGACAAATTGTCTTCAAATGACAAGAGAATTGTTGACCATGTCCATCATATATGGCCATCAGAATTGGAAATCAAAGACATGACAGAAGTTCTAAATTAGCAGCTTACCCTGATTGTTTCCTACAACAAACCAACAGGGATTGCTATCCATCAAGCTGTATGACAAGCTTGATGATTTCAATCTCCCAAATGTGAATTTTCCATTTATGGATAGCGACATTCCTGCATCCCCAACCTATGATGTGTATTGTACATGCCGCAATTGATTCAATATATTAGGGCTTGTAACATGTTTTTTGTGCAAGATGTTGGGCTTTGAGAGATACAGGTTGATGAAGATTATTGGGAAAATTTACAGTCAAAATGATCTCAACTTTGTACGTTATGAAGCAGAACATGCTTGATGCTAGTTAGTTAACCTTGTGGTTCCATTGTTGTTTAACTTGATCTCATTTGGGAATGCAACACTACTAACTTTAATTCACCAAGATTTATATGGCGAGTGCCATCAATGAAGCCAAACATGGTTATCCTTCAAAACTCTGGTCTTATTCTCCTTGGCTGTGCACATGGGAGATAAGCTCAGCAAAGATACAAGAACAAAACAGTGTAGTAGGATACAGTTTCACTGTATATCAGTTGACTTTTTTATAATTTGTACAATTTCTTTCTTCTCTTTGTTGTTTTACTACTGTCTGTAAACTGTCCGAAAACTCTTTGTTGATTGATAGCTATTTATCTTTTTAGACAACACTGAGGGCAGTTCTAGTGAAAGCCATGCTCTGTTTGCCATGTCAGGGGATGGTCAGCAGGATGTTGATATCCCACTTGTCTTTTTGTTCCACAAAGAGGGACAGACTATCTTAAAACTGCTTCAAGAGTTCCCTAAACTTGAAATACTTCTAGGAGAGCGAGAAATGAATGCAGGTGAGCAGCTAGTGATGTTCATATTGGTCAATTATTGATAGCATATCTAGTTTTCATGTTTAGTTATCTAATCATTTTATTTACAACTGCATTACTTAATCAAAACAAGATGAAGGAACTTTGAGGATGGGCTACATGAATTAAATACTCCAAATTTGCTGTATTTGTTGTTTTCAAGAAATTATAGATTGACCCTGACATAAACCAAAAATGTAGGAGATTTTCTTTTACTTTGTCAGAGGTTTATCAAAGCATTCCAGTGTAAATCTTGTAGATTAAATGATTTGATATATTATGCATTATTGTCATTGAATGAAAATCATGATTTTACAGAGATCTTTTTATACTGTCAGATTAAAAGATGAATTAATTTATTGATGCGTATCATAGCAGAAAAATATAGACAAATGTAATAGGCAATCATCTTTTTCTGCCAGTATAAAGCAAGAAATGTGTTTTCATGACCAATGCATTGAATTATTTTATACGAAAACTCTTGAGGAAAATGGTTCCATGTAGGGACAGAAACAGTCTACCTTGTAATTGTTAGTTATTTGTGCAAAATATAAGTTAGGTGCTATATTTGTACTCTGTGTTACAGAAGCATTCCTTCCTAAAGAGCCACCATCTCTAATAGAACAGGAGCTGGAAGCTAACGGCCCTACAATTGGAGGGAGCAAGGGCATGAAAGATACCAATACTGAGGACACTGGCGAACCAGATACTGTACAAACACCACAGGCTGAGGACTCCAAGAAACCTGACAAATATCGTGTCCACATACGGGAAACAAGGGAAGGTAACACATACAGACTTCCGACGAGTAGTGGCCATGTCCAGCTTGTGGTTGATGTAGGACGGACTATCAACAAGCCACATTATCCAAAAATTGTTGATAGGGACGTCATACAAATGAAACATTTGCCTGATGGTACTAAACAGATTGTTTTTAAACTTGATGACTTGACATCATCTAAAGTACCAACAACGAAACCAGAACTCAACCAAATATATGTTAGTGTTGTTCAGGTGCTGCAACAAAGGACTAACTTCGAGACTTTGAGCAATCAAGCAGATTATCTTATATCAATAGCCAGGTTATTAGAGGCAGCTTATTTTGGTTTTCAAGTACAAGATGCTAATGATAATTCTCAGGAACTGTTTGATAAACTAGCTGGATTGCTGGTGATAAAGCCTTTAAAATCACATGATAAATCCAGTGATGAAAATGTACGGGAAAAACTCACCATTTCACATGAATTCAATCATTATGCATCAGAAGAAGATTTTGCTGAAGACAAAACTGCTAAAAAGGAGGTAAAACCTGGCAAATCTACTAAAATACATGCCAAAATAAATACGTTAGAAGAGATCATAACAATTACAGAGGAAGAAGAGGAGCAAATTGACTCATCCGAGCCAGTCAGACAAGCTACAGATACAACATTCCAAGATGATATAATGGTAGGGAGTGACACTGATGGAAAATATGAATTGCCTCAAAGTGACATTGTAACAGATGATGAATCATCTCAAAGTAATATTCATATAGGAAAAAATACTCCTGAACCAAACATTCCTGATACTGATTCAAGTTCAGAACCATTTAGGATTTATGCAACAGTAACATCAAGGCGTGATAAGGAATCCGAAGATGAAACAGAAGAGACTGAGAGCATCCCAGATCGTGACGAGTTATAACAATATTTGTTAAGGTTCTAGATTTCTAAGGTCCCTTTAACTCTTAATGTCTTTAATCAAATATGTCCCAAAATTATATAATGTTAATATTACAGAGTAAATATTTTTACAGTCTTTTATAGGAAATGATAATTTTTTTTTCAGGTAAGGCAGGTTTTACAATTTAATGAATTATGTCCTAAAATCGATTTCCAGGAGGGATATTTGTAAATGATTTCAAATACTTTTCTTATCTGCCATAAAGTTGGAATTGTTCATGTGGTAACTAATCAACAAGAATGTAAACAGATTTATACATAACAATTGTATGCCATATATTATGAGTTCTTCCACATTACCTGAAAAACAGGTTCATCTTATTTGCTCTCTTAAAGAGATGGATAGAAACACTTGAGTAAAAATAGCCATTCTGTCTGCTGTATCTAAAATCTACTGGTTCTTTATTGATTATTGATAAATGCTGATATTGAAACATCTCTGTCGGAGATAACCAGTTTTTAGGTCATCTGACCCAAAGGGTCTGATGACCTATTGCGATCGCCTTTTGTCAGGCGTTGTCCGTCATAAACATTTTCAACTTCTTCTCAAGTTCTACTTGTGACATTGAGCTGAAACTTACCTGTATTGACCGTGACATGATCCTGACCAAAGTTTGTTAATTTTGGGTTGGTCCGAAATCCAACATGGCCGCCATCTTGAAAACACATTTTCAGCTTCTTCTCAAGTTTCACCAGTGTGATTGAGCCAAAACTTGCATGAAATGATCATGACAAGGCACTGACCAAAGTTTGTTAATTTCGGGTCAGTCCAAAATCCAACATGGCCGCCATTTTGAAAATATATTGAAAACACATTTTCAACTTCTTCTCAAGTTCTAACTGTGACATTGAGCTGAAACTTATCTGAAATGATCGTGACATGGTCCTGACCAAAGTTTGTTAATTTTGGGTTGGTCCGAAATCAAAGATGGCCGTCATGGCCGCCATCTTGAAAACAAATTTTCGACTTCTTCTCAAATTCCACCAGTGGGACTGAGCAAAATCTTGCATGAAATGATCATGACATGGCACTGACCAAAGTTTGTTACTTCAAACATCCTCTGAATAACCAGAACACCCAGGGTGATGATATTTGGCCTGTAGCATGCTGGGATGAAGGTTTACGAAGTTCGTTATAATGACTTTTACCCACTTTCAAGGTGGTGGCTGAGTGCCCTTGATTCTTAAATCCTGGTGAAATAAGTTCAAAATTTGAAATCTTGTATTTTATGTCAGATGACCGTTAAGGCCCATGGGCCTCTTGTTTTTTTATTATAGGTTATAAAGTCATTATCTAGTGAAGTATATTTTCCCCTCACACCAAGATATTTTATGTACTGAAAGATGGAAGTCTCTATTGAATAAATTTATGATAGTTTTTGGTACTATGTTTATAGTACATGTTATCTCAAGGCTGATATTTGAAATGTAGTTTTGTGTGAATCAAATTTAAAGGTAAGTTTCTGCTGATTTTCTGAAATATTTCATTATTGCATAGATGCTAAAAATACTTTGGCTTGTTTTTACTGTTACAGTATCAAAAATGATTTCAAAACACTGGTAGCAAAGTGAAATGTTGAAATAAAAAATTAGTTTTACCGTTGAAGTGAACTTATTATAGATAGATAACTGTATTTGATTTATCAGGTGACTCGGGTAAAACCTGGATTACCTCAAGTTCAAAAGTACACTTGTTGTGTATCCATAGGTAGAAATTTCACTGATCTGCTTGTTAACAACATCAAAACGGATCTCATAGGGTACCATTTACAACATATCAATGTTTATCTTAATCTGTGTTATTTAATTAGCCAATTTTGATCAATAACAAGAGAATTTAAAACATGAAAATCAGCAAAAACCTGTCTTTAATAGGATGTTTTGTTCTAATTGTGTTTGGCTGAGTGAATATATATGTTCTTATGATCTGTGAATAAGTATGTGCTGTGTCTTATGAACATTTATGACTTTGAATATTATAAATATACATGATTTTGAATATTCATCAAGTCATGAATACTTCAGAATCTTTTATTTTATTTCTTCATAATTTATTGGTCAAAATGTAGTGCTATAATAAGTTCAATTTGGTGCAGATATAAAAACAAGTTTTGATAATTGCATACGTTTTGGCCGACTCCTTGTTCAGTTGTACTGACCAAGGGATATGTATACATTTACGTATTGGTAAGAAAGTTATAGACATAATACTATATTGCTCCTGGACTATCAAGGTTTCCTAGAATCTTTTTTTTCCTTGTTTGTGTTATAAGATGTAATGGTTTATGAATGTTGTGAACATACACAACAACTGAAGCCTAACTGTGATCAAAATAGTGTACCAGTGATTGTGGCCGGGCATTTCATAGCAAACTTTACAGATTGGTATCTGTGTGTATTTTGTTGAACACGTTTGAAGACAATTATTCTTTGATTAAAATACCAACATGTACTCTAAATACATTGTACACACATATATATATGTAGATATACTGGATAGCTTGTGTATGTATCAGAATAGGTGTTCAATTGATGTATTGAAATGGTACAGGTGAACTAGTGTGTTGTTCAATTGCATGTCAAATCTACAATTACACCTGATGTTATTATTTAACTAACATACATATGATATGAATCTGATATGACATGATCCAGTTTCATATATGCTATCTTCTAAACTTCACAATCACAGAATTGCTAACCAATGAATTATTTTTCATGTACAGAAGATTTTTTTTAACTGGAAAGATATTTCTAAATGTTAGTAGAATGTTGTGAATTTGAAGGGATTTAGATTAAACTTTGACTCATAATCCTGGTAAGATTTGTTGAGTATCACCGGTGATGTAGGCTGTCTTACCCACTCATAATCCTGGTAAGATATGCTAAATATCACCAGTGATGTAGGCTGTCTTACCCACTCATTACTTTAATTATTTCCTATAAATGATACAGGCAAGATAACAAATTGATCACCATTTCATTAATGTTAGATAATAGATCCACGTGTTACTACATGTTTGTATATTAACCAAAATAATGGCATACACAAGATATCCTCAAAGATATGGTGTCAAAATATTTATATCCAACAACTCCAATTGTTTAAATTTATTTCAGTCACACAATATATACCATAATTAAGAATACTGACGGTGTGTATAATTTATCAGTAGACTTCTTCCTTTACTTGCTGTACAAACTCTTTGTGATGATCAGGGTTACATTCGGCGATTCCTTTAAACAAGGATATGATAGGCATGATAAACATTTATATGGCAGGCATAAAGGATTTTCTATGGATGTATTGGTGCCTTTTACCACATATCAAGTTAGGTTCATAGATTACATGTCTGTAATCTGTTTTATTTATACTTTGGAAACTTGATGGAAGAAGTTTTTCATCAAAGTCATGATAAACTGATTTCTTGTGTGATAGTTTCCAAGACATACCTCCTTGTACAGTATGATTGTTAGTGGTTGCTTTTGATTGCTTAAACATTGATATTATTTCCTTATTATATAATAAGTAGTTTTATGCCTTAAAATTCACTGCGTTGTTAATATGTTTATTCCCATATAAAATACTTTTGCTAGAAACAGCTTGTAAAGTCTTGTCCCAGCTTTCTTAACTTTGTGTTGATATTTTTATATTTGTGGTTTATGAGTATCTATTAACAAAAGTTGTGGAAATGTTGGGTGTTGAAAAGTCCTATAAGTGTATAAAGTACTTAACTTCATGTAAATTTTCTAGTCATGAAGTGTTAAGTCAAAGCAAAACATGCTAGTCTATTGTGATGTTCACGTAAAATAAAATTTCTATAACACAGTTCAAAAGAAAGAGGAGAAAATGCCAGAAGAAAATAATGCCAAAAATTGAAAATACTACTGTAACCAAACCATCAGTGCATAGCTTCCAGTAGGGGATAGGGGTAGTGCCATTATTCATAAGCTTCGGGTGTTTTGTGCTTCCATGAATACAATTATTGTAGTACTTGTGTATTGCACATGTGTCATCTGAAACAAAACTTACAACGAAAATTGAAATTTTGATCTTCTCTTGCTTTTGATAAGCCAGATATATTGTGTTCACATTTACAGAAGGGTGAGTTTTGTTCTCATAACTGTGTTCAAATAGTTGTTTTATAATATTATGTTTTATTTGTTGGACAATAACTTGAAACATTAGTCTGACAGTCATGCTGAGTAATTAAGCATATATATTGTTTTACGAGTGCTCAGATTTATTCCTTTATGTTCACAAATACAAAATTTGTATGTCTAGAGGCAGTGTTGGTAGCTGGCTGTTCTAACTGCATATACTTACATTACCTTCTGTTTAAAATCATTATCATCTTGTACAAAATTCTGTCCTTTGAAATATATACCATTAATGTTATTAAGTAGTCAAACAGCCACCTCAGGGAACTGAAAAGCATTTCTTTTATGTATGAGGTAGTCTTTGTATAATGTTCAGTCAAATGAACTACGAAGAATAAGTACTTTATCACATACTACCTTGTTATCAGTGTAGTAACCCCCTGTTACATGATTTTGTGTTTTCAGACATGTTAATAACACCCGACAGAGCTGCGATTGGCTGAAGGTTGTCATTGTCATAGCTTCATGAGATCATATGCATTATAAGGTTACAATGTTATAAGAAAGGTTATATGCTGTGAGAATATCGCCAGTTTTGATTTTGTATTAGTTTAAAAAAAATACTGTTTTCACCACTGTTTACAAAAGTATCATGTGATAAGCAAAATCAAGACACATTTTAGTCTTTGCATTGTAAATTTTATACAACTCAAGTACAATGTATATTTTTTGAACAATCATTTGAATTGCAAAGAAAGTAACACAGCAATCCCAATTTTAAACACTTTCATCCAGTTAGGTTTCTAACCTCCAAAAAGCAATCTCCAAGTATTGTACTTAAGATGATCAAATTAACACAGTTATGAATGATGCTGCCTGTTTAGCTAGTGTTAACATTTTAAAGAAGATGAATATATTTTGACTTGTTAATTTATTTTTTTGTTGTTTGTGAACCACTGTTGTTAGCCAAACATTAGATTAAATTACTGTAAGACGGAAAGTCTTCTGACCTATATATTTGGTTCATATCATTTGAATCATTTATGATAAATAACTCCTAAGTGATTTATTTACATGTATCGAATCATATATCTGATGATGGTAGAAGACTTATACAACTTGTTATGAATATTTCACATCTTACAGGACAATCTTTTGTTTTCCTCTCTTTTTTTTTAAATTTTTTTTGGGCAAAGCCTTCCCTCAGTTAGTAGTTCAATTTTACATATATGCCATATGTTGATGCTAACCTTGTACTTTGTAGAATAGAAGTCATGATGTATGAATAACTGGAATTGTGTTGAATGAATGTGAGGTTGATTGTACATGTATTTCTTGAATGTATGGTTATTGCTCAACCAATCAAATTTTGAGAACTACTTGAATTGGTCAGCATAGGAACATGGCCATGATGTCCTTTTCCAGGAGTTTGGCTAGCAAAAGCCATGAATATAGACAATAGATTGACCTACAACAGGGTACATGCTATTGGTACCATTAGAAGTACAATATATATAATCTTGAGTTGCTTGTGCCCCAATGGATGCGAGTGTGACTTGTCTGAAATATAAAAACTATTGAACTCACTATCGTGAAATCATGCAAAAATAAAAAGAATTCAACAGAAAATTTATTTTATTTTATCTTTGAGATGATAATGGAAAACATCTTTATCATGTAGACTCGTAAAGAGGCCAAGGAGGTCCAAGAAAAGTCTGCAGTTCTTGCCATGTAAAATTTTCACACAAGTGACATGTATTTGATGTTGAAGTTTTCTCTGATGGTGCCACAATGTTTTGAAGCATAGAGTCTAGGAGTTGAACAACTCTACTTATACATGTCCTTTCCTCTTACAAAGCATTAACTATTACTCTGTTTTGTGTAGGAAACTGTAGGTCCAGTTGTCTGAACTGATAAGCACATTTATTTCGCTCCGACGTGTAACCCAGTTCATTATATAGTCTTGCTAAGTAATATGTAGCATCCTTCACTCTTAAGGAAGCATCAATTTTCTTGAACTTCTCTATCACGTTCGCAATCATGTTGATGGCAAGTAACAATGCTGTAAAAAAAAAAAAATAAGACCACAAAATAAATGATATCAAAATCTGTTGGCAGGTTTCTGCAGGTGCAAATGGCCAAATAAATTTCGCTGAAAAGTAGAAAAGTTTAAACAACGTCCATCAGAGACGGGTCAGGCTCCCCAAATGGGACAAAATTCAAGAATGAAAAATAACAAGGGACAATTATTCCTAAATAATGCAAAGAGAGTTATGGTTCTTGTACAATGCACTTCTCATCAATATCTATCTATGTTGATACCACTTATGGATTTTGTGCTATGCTTCGGACAAAATTGATAGATAGACTGATGAACAGATGGATGAACAAAGTAGCAACTATATGCTCTCCCTTCAGGGAACATAAAAATTAACCTGGTAATAGACTGTTTCCCCAGAATAATGAAATTCACATCCAATGAATGAAATACTGAAGTAATTCTCTGGGTTTTTTTGGTTATTTTATCCCCTGATTTTTTATCCTAATGCATATTGCATCCCCAGGAACACACATTATTTCTCTACTTTATAAAAAGTCTGTACAAACCTACTGTAATTAGTGTCGGTCAGAGTGACACACATTTATTTCTAATTGAGAGATATTATAAAGCAATAACTGCAGCAACAATTTATGATATCATAATAGTAACATGGATTCTGGAGTCCAATGAAATTGTACAGCACTCACGATAATGAAGATTCTCAATCTGGTGAACAAGGAAATCATAGCTAGAATTTAACATACCTGTCTTGCGTTCTTTTTGGGGACTGTCTGCATTAGCAGCCACCTGGCAGCGAGCATAGCAGTACATAGTGCGAGCCTGATCATACATACTTCCATGAGAGAATATCTGAACCATCTGAGTGTGTAAAAGTTTGAGAGCCTGCTCTGGCAACTTCATCTGGAACTGGGAAGGAAAAAAAAAGCATTTACGTAATTCAGTTTACAATCTAATGATGCCAATGTTTCAGGTCCAAAATGTTGAAGCTGTGATCTGATTGGGTATTGACTTTTGGAAACATTGGAAAGGCAACATGATGATGTTAGAGTGTTTTGTAAATATCATGGTGATAAATATACCTTTGAAAAATTAATTTAATATTCTTCCTTTAAAATAGCCTTATTAAAAAAAGTAATTACTTTTGACTAAATTTTTGGGTGCTCTGATGTTTTAATGATGACTGTGCACTTTGAATAATACAAAGGCAGTTCAGATTTCATGTAAGTAAATAGCCACAACTTGATAAATTAACAAGAGGCCCATGGGCCTTAACGGTCAATCAACTACAAAAATTTTCAGCAAGGAAAAGGCTTATATTTTTTACTTTTACAATGTATTCTTACCTCGAAGCTAGTTTTGGTGAGGATTAGGTAACTGGAACAAGTGTTACCTATTTTTAGACAGTAAAGTTGCAGCTCAATCCAACTGGTAAAACTTGAGAAGAAGTTTCAAAAATAGGTGTTGCACAGGAAAACCATGATTGTGCAATCATTTTAGAAATTGGCCACCCTGGCTGTCATATGGAAGTTCTGACAAGGTAAAAAAATACTAACACTTTGTTAGCTACCTTTCCTTAACATTTCTAGCTCAATGGCACCAGAGAAACTGGAGGAGAAGTTTAAAATATGTTTTTCAAGATGGTGGCCATCTTGGATTTCAGACATATCCAGAAAAAAAACAACAGTTGGTCAGGACCATCTCAGGATCATTTTATGCAAGTTTGAGCTCAATTCCATCAGTGAACATGAGAAGAAGATTGAACTGTCAAACGTTTACACACCAAGGATAGCACACAATAGACGATGACAGACGAAGTACAATGGCTATAGATCATCATGACCCTTCAGAACAAGTCCATTGGTGAATTTGATCTCCTGTTTTCGTTGGATAAAACAAAGTAAGGACATACAGGAATATTCATCAGACCAAATGGTTCAACCTAATTGCCTTACAGAAAAGTCTTTAGTATGTGAAAGTTGCCATGGAGTGTTAAACTGATCCATGTAGGATGTATTTTGCCTACCTGGATGAAAGCAAGATGTACAGTAGCTATAGCAATAGTGTACTGGAGGTGGTGCTCTTTAGCATGAGTGAGACAATCGAGGACATGAGATAAAGCCGACGTGTGGTTTCCTGTCTGTATGTACAGCTCAGCCAATGTCAGCAGCACTCTGCAATATAACACAACTATGTGTACCTAAACAAAACATAGAAAACAGCTCAACATACCAGAAATTAATACAATGAAATATGCAAAATGTTCCAGAATACAACACCCCAGAAAGTAACACATGGAAGTACAGCTTCACACCCCAGAAAGTAACACATGGAAGTAGAGCTCCACACCCCAGAAAGTAACACATGGAAGTACAGCTTCACACCCCAGAAAGTAACACATGGAAGTACAGCTTCACACCCCAGAAAGTAACACATGGAAGTAGAGCTCCACACCCCAGAAAGTAACACATGGAAGTACAGCATCACACCCCAGAAAGTAACACATGGAAGTACAGCTTCACACCCCAGAAAGTAACACATGGAAGTACAGCTTCACACCCCAGAAAGTAACA
Source organism: Ylistrum balloti (assembly GCF_031769215.1). Classification (NCBI taxonomy): domain Eukaryota; kingdom Metazoa; phylum Mollusca; class Bivalvia; order Pectinida; family Pectinidae; genus Ylistrum; species Ylistrum balloti. Next base: position 441,657 of record NW_026782081.1, read on the forward strand.
CATGGAAGTACAGCTTCACACCCCAGAAACTAACACATGGAAGTACAGCTTCACACCCCAGAAAGTAACACATGGAAGTAGAGCTCCACATCCCAGAAAGTAACACATGGAAGTACAGCTTCACACCCCAGAAAGTAACACATGGAAGTAGAGCTCCACATCCCAGAAAGTAACACATGGAAGTACAGCTTCACACCCCAGAAAGTAACACATGGAAGTAGAGCTCCACATCCCAGAAAGTAACACATGGAAGTACAGCTTCACACCCCAGAAAGTAACACATGGAAGTAGAGCTCCACACCCCAGAAAGTAACACATGGAAGTACAACTCAATATATCATGAATTAATACAATGAAATACAGTTCAACATTCTTGAATGTTTGAATCCTGTCATTAAGTCATTTAAAGATTTTAACATATTTGATCCCTGTGGCCTTGAAAGTAAGTCAAGGACATTCATTTGAACAAACTATGCAGCTCTTCATCCCAGCATGCTAATGCCTTTAATCAACATTCTGGGTCTTTCAGTTCTTGAACTTGAGAAGAAGTCATTTCAAAATTTTCACACATTTAACCCCTAAGACCTTCAAAAAAGCTCAAGGTCATTCATTTAAACAAAATTAGTGGCCCTTCATCTCAACATGCTACAGCTCAATATCAGCACCGTGGCCCTTTTGGTTTTTGAGAAGAAATTGTTTAAAGATTTAAACACATTTGATCCCTGTTACCTTGAAAGTGGGTCAAAGTCATTCATTTAAAATTGGTAGCCTTTCCCACAAATGACCTGATAAAAGACAGCTCATCATACTGGAATATAACACACTGAAACACAACTCAACATACAAAAAAAAAGCACTGATACCAGAATTTTATACAATGAAATATATGCTTAATGTACAAGAATACATCACACTAAAATACAGCTGAATGTATCACACCATCACTCTTCAGCATACAGTACCTGCAGGGATAGTCTGGAGTGTATTTAGACTGGTTTTGTCGATATTTCTCCATCAGGCTGTGAAGGGAGTTGAGGGCAGTGGGTATGTCTCCTTTCTCTTTGTTGAGCATGGCACTCCTGGGATAAGCAAAAATGCATATCAATAGTTCAATATTAATCTTACTATAGAAATTGTTGAATAGGTTTGGCAATGATAAAACGAATGGTATATTTTAATTCAACACTTAACACAACTAAAAACTTGTGAATCTTACTTAAGGTAAGAAACTTTCCTAAGATTAGTGACCCCTACACAAAACATGTACCCAAACAAAGACTGGTGACTCCTACACAACACTTATGACCTCTATAACAAAGATTTTACCTTACATGTTTGTTCCCTATAAGAGAGATATGAACTCTAAGACATGTACTATACAAAGAACTGGTCACCTCCCTAAGGACAACATGAACTTAACCTGAGACTTGAGGCACTACATTGGAGACATGAACCCTATCAAAAGTCCATCCCCACCGGAGACATGGACTAAGTTCACTCCTGTTGGAGACATGTCATGGACTTCCCTGTGACAACCCCAACTAGACAAAGAAACCTTACCTAAGACAGGCCTCGTCCTCATCCAGTCCCCGAAGGTTGTTGACAGCCTGCTCAGTTGCCGTCCAGTTTCTATTGAGAAGCGTTTTATCAAATTGGATCTCCTGTTCACATGACATCCATATGTGTGCATGTTGTGTGTGAGAAGGGAACCTCTGTTTTGCCGTGTTAATGATATCTAGGGCGGAAGAGTAATGACCCTATTGATAAAAGATAAATGTAAAATCATTAATGTCATTATCATATATAACACCATGTTTGTCCTTTAATAAGCACATGGGGCAAAAACATAATCTCTGAGTCAAGATGGGGATATATATATTACAGGGCAGTGAAACAGCATTAATGACATTCCTACAAAACTATAATAGGTAAGCTTAATACATTGGATTACTTCAATACTGACAGGTATTTTGTAATGAGAGACAACCTACCTGATCAGAAAAGTGTCTGGCCATGTCACATAGTGAGATACACACAGACTCCCCATTGTGGTAAATACCACTGTCTGATGTGTCTAGGTTCAGAACCAGCTGGCTAGACATGGAGGAGTTCTCTCTAGAAATATAATAATAGTGTTATAGACAGACATTTAATGATAAGTGGTGCTACAGACAGATAGACATATAATGATAAGTATTACAGACATACAGACAGACAGACATATAATGATAAGTGGTGCTAGACAGGTAGACATATAATAAAAGGTGCTACAGACAGATGAACAGATGGATGGACAGATAGAAATATAATGATAAATGGTGCTATAGACAGATAGACATATATAAGTAGTACAGACAGATGGATGGACGGATGGACAGACAGACATATAACGAGAAGTGGTGCTATAGACAGATAAACATATAATGATGTAAGTGTAAGAGATGAACATATCAAGCTATCTGTAAATATAACCAATGAATCAAGAAACTCTAGCATCATTCGGTCAGAAAAATTAACGACATACTGTCAACACACATATCTTAATGTTAATCTTTTTTTATTACTGTTTGTGCTGAGTGCAATGTGTTCAATTATGATTGTGCTAATTACTGTTTCTTTACACTGTTTTCTATTGCAATTTTTGTAGATATACTTATTCATCACTGAGTTAATCTGTGTACATTCATATTTAGTTATGCAATAAAATCTGAGTGTGTCAATATAAGTAGGTATACAGCAGATATTATTGATGAAACAAGTCAAAATAAAAGGAAAAAAATGCAATGAGTTTCATAAATCTCATATCAAATTATTACATCACTTGAATACATTTGTAAAAATTTTTGAAAACAGCATTTATAAGATTAACACAAATCTCAAATCAGCAGTATTTTTGGTAATGCCATTTAGCATAAGACACCATAAGGGGATTAAAAATACAATATATATATTGATACAACATCAGAATTAGGGGATTTAAAATACAATATATATATTGACACTTCTCAGAATTAGGGGATTTAAAATACAATATATATATTGATACAACATAGAATTAGGGGATTTAAAATACAATATGTATATTGACACATCACCAAATTAGGGGATTTAAAATACAATATGTATATTGATACAACATAGAATTAGGGGATTTAAAATACAATATGCATATTGACACATCACCAAATTAGGGGATTTAAAATACAATATATATATTGATACAACATAGAATAAGGGGATTTAAAATACAATATGTATATTAATACAAAATAGAATTAGGGGTTTCGGGATAAACTGTCTTCAGGTGTTTCATTTGTTCATCTAGACTTCAAAAGCACCCTTACTACTTAGTATACTTTCTGACACAAATTAGTTTTTTTAGTATAACTATGACATAGTATCAGCCCATATTAGTATAGTATGCATAAAGAGTCCAGAATATGTAACCCTGTTCGTAAGCATTACCTTTTGCCGTACATGTTCCACAGTGCACCTTTCTGGGCATAACTCACACACATAAAGTGGGACTGTGAGTGTTGGCAGTTCAATATGTCACTCTTCAGGAGGAAGTCAAACACACTGCACCAGAAACAATTATTATCAGAAAAAAATGTACTCATTGTCAGACAGATACAGACTGTTAACGTACGATCTCACTTTTCTATCACACGTCTTTCTACATCATCAAAGATAACATTTAACATTTCATATCATTTAAAATTCTACTTAACCTCTGTGAATCAAAATTAATATCTGTGGACTATGGACATTACAGATGCTACACTAATGTTTTACTAGAAAATCTCAACTCAGAGATCTATCATACTTTGCCTGTACTATTTTAAGCTTGTTCAGACTAATGCCTCTGACAAAGGTACGATCAGAACATTTTAAAATTATATACATGTCTCCAGGATAGACATTCTCCTCTTTAGCCTAATATATGTGATTATCTATATATAATCCAATATCTAATTTCAAAGGAATGATTTCCAGCTGTTTAGCTGATGTTTATTATATTTAAAAGGTAGAATAGATCAGTAGGCTTTTAATTATTATTTTGTTTTATTACACAAAATACTTTCTTATCATTAATCTATGGATCAGTTACTTATTTACATCCGACAAAAACTTTTGACAAAGGCCCTGAAGTCAATATACATTACACATCCAAACAGATCAAAACTTCAATGATCGTTTTTCACTCACAGAATTTTTTGGAGCCAATTCTGCTTGTGACAGGTAATGGCAGTAATGTAATGCCATGATTAGTATCACATTACCCCGATATTTTCTGACAGGCAGAGTTATCTACCTTTGTCCGGCAGATAAAACAACATAATCCTTGGTCGACTAAATAATTTGTACTTTACCTTGCAGGCTTGGCGGTAGCAAAAGCATTATGACGAGCAAGTGCTTGAATTCCAAGAGATGTGATATTCTGAAAATTGAACATCAAATCTAGAGATACAGAATACCACACAATAATATTGTTTCCAAGAAAAACATTTTAGTACCCATATCTACCCATAAAGTCTCCTCAAGTATAGCAATTATCATACATCTGAATACAATCTGGTCCTTCCATTGGTTCACTGTTTCTATAAACTCCAGGGTGTTAAGAAAGTTTAATTTATATATCATAATAAATAGAGAGTTTCAAGGAAGTAGCAAAAATTTCACAAAGACCTAATAAATAAATAAATTATCTTTTAATTATTTACTCATGTGTATTTCAATCTGATAACAACAAGAATAAGTTATGAGTGGAAAACTCCTTTAGTTTTGTGGCACCTTGTCACTGTAGCTACATCTCTATACACATCACTCCCACTGTAACTTGGAACAAAATAAAATTCTTGAAAGAGTGAGCGTTACAAAGCTAGATCTCATCTAGTAGCATTAACTGCATTTGTTGACAATAATGGCTTCCAAATCACCACAATCCTGTTTACATCTTGGTCTAAAATTTCCCAAACAGAAAAACAAAGCACTTACACTTGTTGTTCTGGTCAGCCCTGGAGACAAAACCTTCCTAACAGATAGAGATAAAAATATAGACTGCAGGCCAACCTAGAATTCTCTATCTTGATTGGGGGTTATATCTCACAACAGGGAGACAGATATTGACATACTTATAAACTATGACATCAGACAAGCTGTCCTAGTGACCACTACTCTGTAACTTACTTGGAGAGAGAGATCAAGACTTTTGCCGATTAACTGTGCCATCAAACTTGCTGTTCTAGCAACCTCGACTCCTCTCAAACTTACTGGGAGAGAGATCAAGACTTTTCCTATAGACTGTGCATCAAACTTGCTGTTCTAGCAACCCCGACTCCTCTATAACTTACTGGGAGAGAGAGATCAAGACTTTTGCCTATAGACTGTGCATCAAACTTGCTGTTCTAGCTGACCCTGGCTCCTCTATAACTTACTGGGAGAGAGAGATCAAGACTTTTGCCTATAGACTGTGCCATCAAACTTGCTGTTCTAGCTGACCCTGGCTCCTCTATAACTTACTGGGAGAGAGAGATCAAGACTTTTGCCTATAGACTGTGCCATCAAACTTGCTGTTCTAGCTGACCCTGGCTCCTCTATAACTTACTGGGAGAGAGAGATCAAGACTTTTGCCTATAGCTCCTCTATAACTTACTGACTTTTGCCTATAGACTGTGCCATCAAACTTGCTGTTCTAGCTATCCTGGCTCCTCTATAACTTACTGGGAGAGAGAGATGACTTTTGCCTATAGACTGTGCCATCAAACTCCTTTTGCCTATAGACTGTGCATAACTTAACTTAATGGGAGAGAGAGATCAAGACTTTTGCCTATAGACTGTGCCATCAAATTGCTGTTCTAGCTGATCCTGGCTCCTCTATAACTTACTGGGAGAGAGAGATCAAGACTTTTGCCTATAGACTGTGCCATCAAACTTGCTGTTCTAGCTGATCCTGGCTCCTCTATCCTGTGCTGCCAACTCTGCAATAAAAGAAACAGTCTCAATCACAGGAAAATACCCTGGTATACAAAAATAGCACCTGTTGATTACTCAGTTTACCTGGTGTCACAATAATCTTACATACTATATAATTTCATGACAGGTCTAATTTACACAGGAGCTCCTACCAATGCATGCTGTAGACAAACATGGTCGTTGGTTTCCTGGGCCATACTGATAGCTTCTCGAAGTGCCGCCAGAGATTCATCTCTACAAATAAAAAAAAACACAAGGGTCATATTTATACCACATCAGGAAAAATTGTGTGCATAAAATGAAATGTTGTAAAAAGCATATACGAATAATATGCCCTGCTTCTGCTTGTTCTTAGGCTGCATTTGCATAACTCGGTTGAAACAGGTGCTCTGGAGTTATTCAACCATACACAAACGCACTTGTACCAAGTTTTACCGGTTGATGGCTCTAATGACCTTTTATGTGTTGATGGGCCGTTAAGAATGTCATAATCATAATAATAAGTTGTACCGAAAGTTGGATCTGATATACGTAAATTTAAAAATGCACAGTTAAGGAATTTCCTGTCAAGCATAAATCAATTAACTAAAATTAAGATTCCACCCCTTTCACTCCTACTTTATAGAACAATGCTCCCAGAAGTATGTGAGTGCACCGACCTTAATTTTTATGCTGAAATTCTGAAAACTAATAATATTCAGCAAATTCATTTCGGACAGGTAAGGCTGGACCCCTCAAACCGTATGTGTGAAATATTCTGCACTCCAGCCTCAGTCCCAGCCTGTACCTGGCATTTTCTTGCAAGTTCAAATGTTCGAACCGTTCCAACTGTTTACATGAAACGCCCCAGTACTGTATAAGGTGAAATAACCATTGTTATGAAACTATCTTTTTTTATTGCCCATACTGGGTCCTACTTCAGATCAAATTGGGACAGAAGCTATGCATCCTTACAGAAGAAGAAGGGTTTTGAAGAATTTACCCTATTTCTCTATTTCCCATACTGGACCCTGCCCCTCCTTCCCCCGGGAACCAAGTCCCACTGTTTATAAAAAATTGATTCTCCTTCACCCCAGAATGCTTCAGACCAAATCTGGACAGAATCCTGACATTTGTACAGAAGAAGAAAGATCTTGAAGAATATGCCCTATTACTCCAATTGGTCAATTATGACTGCTCTTCACCAAATGATTTTTCATACCAAACTGGGAAAGAATCCTGACATTCTTACAGAAAAATAAGGAGTTTAGATTTGCTTCATTTCACCTACTGGACCCCACCTCTCCTGCTCCAGGGGGCTGAGACCCACCATTCATAAAAAAAATGTTTCCCATTCACTTAAGAAGGCTTCAGATCAAATTTGGTCAAAATCTGCTCAGTTGTTCATCACTTTTCAGATGTACTTTATTTCCCTTCCAAGATCACTTTTTTGTTACCTGTGTCCAAATCGAAAGTGTAGAGCTGCAAGATTGAGGGCTGCATATCTCCTGCTGATGTTGTCCTCTTCACGGTTCTTACTATTTATCTGCATGGCATTGCCCCCAGACAGTGTATTGTTACGATCAAAGTAGTGGTACAAATTATGTACAGCTGTGCAGTACTCGCGCACTCGTAAATTGTTCAGATAACTCAGGAAGTGCTGTTCAATATCAAATATCAAATTTTATTAACTTCTGTAAAAAAAAATTCTAACACACATTTTCATAACAGGGTGTACCATTAGTGATCACTGGAAAGCATAAATCCAATATGTTCTAATGCTTTTCAGAGAATATTGTTGAGAGATTACGGTACAGTAATATCTATAAATGTATAATATAATCTATTACAAATACGTATCAATACAGTGCCAAAAACAGCATATTGAAAACAAACTGATAATCATAGATTCATAAAATTATAAAGAGAGTGTTAAAACACTATACAAGACATACATGCATTGATCTCTTTACCAATATGAAGAAGGCTTTTTAAGGGTTTTCTCTATTTCCCCTATTTGGCCCCACCCCTCTGGACCAATCGTTTGTATAAAATGAGTCCCCTTTCTCTACAGATGCATCTCACCACATTTGGTTTGTCATACATTACATATGAAAAAGACCTACCGCCTCTGTTGATTTCTTGGTTAGATGTGTAGAAGACCCACTGTCTCTATGATGATTAGATTTTAACATGTCTGTTATATACTACATGTGTAGAAGACCTACTGCTTCTATGTCTGGAGTATATTTTAACAAGACTGTTATATACTACATGTGTAGAAGACCCATCGCCTCTGTGATGTCTGGGTTATATTTTAACATGTCTGTTACCCACCGCCTCTGTGATGTCTGGGTTATATTTTAACATGTCTGTTACCCACCACCTCTGTGATGTCTGGGTTTTATTTTAAGATGTCTGTTACCCACAGCCTCTGTGATGTCTGGGTTTGATTTTAACAAGTCTGTTATACACTATATATTAAGAAGACCTACTGTTTCTGTGATATCTGGATTAGATTTAATATATCTGTTATACATTATATATTAAGAAGACCTACTGTTTCTGTGATATCTGGGTTAGATTTAATATATCTGTTATACATTATATATAAAGAAGACCTACTGTTTCTGTGATATCTGGGTTAGATTTAACATGAATGTTATATATTATATATGAAGAAGACTCACTGCCTCTGTGATGTCTGGGTTAGATGTGTTAAAGACCTACCGCCTCTGTGATATCTGGTTTACATTTAACAAAAATGTTATACTCTATATGAAAAATACCTACCGCCTCTGCAATATCTGGGTTAGATTTTAACATATCTGTTATTTTCTCCTGCAGTTTAGTGGGAGGTAAAGCCTCACTCTCATTGTGTTGTAGTAGAAACCCCTGAAAAAGGACAGAAGTCTATCAGTAAACAGGTGACAGAAGTCTATCAGTAAACAAGGAACATAATACTATCAGCAAACAAGGGACAGAATCCTATCAGTAAAAAGGGACAGTAGTCTGTCAGTGAACAGGGCACAGAAGTATATCAGTAAATCATGGACAGAAGTCTATCTGTAAACAATGATAAACTGGGCCCCTTTGCACTAAAAAGATATCATGTGAGGTAAAGAATTTAAACTCCATTGGTCCTTAGAGTATGAGATAATTGTGATCATTTTAAATCTGAACATTGATTTCAAATTCATAGATGTTTTGGCTGTTTCAAAAATCAAAAGTTGAATTAACTGAAGAAAGTAGTTGCAATAAATTTAGTCAGGTGGGCTAATATTGGTTGTATTTGCTATCATATTTTACCTGTCTGGATATGAAGTATTCAGCCTGTTTGTGAGAGTAAAATCCACCTTCAAATTCTCCAAACTTTCTAAAAATAAATATTGTAATACTGTTATCATATTTTCTTTTTCCCTACAAATCATTTAATGCATTTAAGTACTGCATTTCACATACAACTTGTTGTACATCTGTGTTGATCATCAAGGTGGTATGTTCATGAATCTGATTACAGTAAACAAACTTCAACTCCTGGCTTCTTAATTTCGTAAATACGGCTTACAACAAGTTCAAGGCAATTAGACTTTGCAAAATATACTATAGCATATCACCTGGCTTTAATATATCACAAAACATTCTTTCCATCAATGACGGTTTTAACGTAGGTCTGCCTTTAATTTTGCAACTTACCCTTCACCAAGGTTACTGGGGTCATATGACTTGGCCAGTCCACTCCTTGTGAGCTTGCCACACTGACTAGTGATAGAATCAATGAGCGAGCCCCCAAAGTTATCACTTTCCTCTGCAGCTAGCGGGGCATTAAAGGCTTCGTAGTATTCCTTGTATCGTGTATACAACTTTGTCACCTGGCTGAAGGATAACTTGTCAAATGCATGTATCATCCGTCGAAGAAATAAACCTACAAACATAAATAAGGTCTAAAATATAACATTTTCATTTTTTTAATTTTAATTATGTGCTTACTTTTCTATAATTTTTAAATTGTTTTCAATCACTGTTATCGTACTTACTAACTCACTATTCTATATTTGATAAACATGTACTTTCATGGTACTCTAGCCACTCTGTACAATAGCCTATTATGATACTTTGGGCCCTCTGTCTACACACCTTGCACAATAGCCGAGAATGTGATACTCCAAGCCCTCTGTCTACACACCTTGCACAATAGCCGAGAATATGATACTCCAGGCCCTCTGTCTATACACCTTGCACTGCAGCCTAGTATGATGCTCAAGACCCTCTGTACAATAGACTTTTATAACACTCTATGTCCTCTGTCTACACACCTTGCACAATAGCCGAGAATATGATACTCCAGGCCCTCTGTCTATACACCTTTCACTGCAGCCTAGTATGATGCTCAAGACCCTCTGTACAATAGACTTTTATAACTCTATGTCCTCTGTCTATACGCCTTACACAATAGCCTAGTATATGATAAACTGGTCCTCTGTCTACATACCCAGTACAATAGTCTAGTATATGATTATTTAGTCTCTCTGTCTACACTACTTGCACAATAGCCTAGTATATGATACTCCAGGCCATCTGTCTGCATACCCAGTACAATAGCCTAGTATATGATACTCCAGGCCATCTGTCTACATACCCAGTACAATAGCCTAGTATATGATACTCCAGGCCAGCTGTCTACATACCCAGTACAATAGCCTAGTATATGATACTCCAGGCCAGCTGTCTACATACCCAGTACAATAGCCTAGTATATGATACTCCAGGTCCCTTATCTACATACCCAGTACAATAGCCTAGTATATGATAAAATGGTCCCTCAGTCTAAATACCTTGCATGATAGCCTAGTATGATACTGTAGGCTTTCTGTCTACATACCCAGTACACTACTGCCAACAATCACAGGATCAGGAATTGTCTCATTGGGTTGTAAAATTCTTTGTAGCTCTTGAAAAAAGTCCATAAATGGCAGTACACCTTCCATGTAGAATTCTCTCAACCTAAAATGAAAGTTAAAAAAACATTGTACTGAACATGTATAGTTAACTTATCAACAAGATGTATACTATTAGTTACTACCACAACAGTGTAAGCTCCAGAGAAGGACAATATGCCTTTCACTACATAGATAGCCTGGAGTGTCTTGGTGTTTCTTAAGTATATGTATTGGCCTTTACAACACTGGCTAACCTACATCTCCCAATCTCATCACTGATGGAAGAGTTCAAGGTGGCAAAGTCAAGACTGGTAATGATTGTGAGGGAGAGATCTGTAATGCTGGCATAGAAATGAAATGAGTTGAAAATGATCAAAGAGTAACATGCAGTAAATCAAGCAAAAAGCTGACACAACTGGAATGAGGAAGGATGTTCAACACATCATCAGAGAAGTGGATGAAATGATCAGAAAGGCAAAATTGATGGAGATGAGGCTAAGGGGTAATGTGCAGGGTAAAATCTACAGATAGACTAACATGGTCTGATATCTGCCAAGTTGAACCGTGCTAAATTCACTTTGTACTGAGATTAAGTATACAACCTGCTTTCAACACCAACCTTTGCAAATGGAAGATACATCTATGTGGCAGACAAGGTATCCTCAGACACATTCTGTGTGCTTATAATGTTGCTCTCTGTTAGATATGATATAGGTGAAGAAATGACAAAGTCCTGAGGAACTTTGCTGATGCCTTATAAAAGGAAAGGACAACGAGAAGAAAGAAGGCACCTAGTAGTCAACCATTTACCAACTCTGTACATTCAGGAGAGGTAGGGAAGGCAATAGCAACTCACCAAACTGGAATCCTGGAGCAGAACTGGGATATCAGGGGGGACCAGGACAGAAAAATGGTGTTCCAAGCCCTCATACACGAAACCTTCACCCAGAGTGATCATGGTGGAGCTGACATTGCTAAAGGAGGAATGATGTGTGGATGCATTCAAAGAGAAGAAGGCGAAGTATGATAGACTGTGAGAAGGGTATGAGCAGCAGGATCGAAAGTTTGATGTTTTCCAGAAGAGATAAGAGGCAGGGGATTTTCATCAACAATTCCGAATGTTCTAGGCATATGGAGTCAAGGTTAAAGACAGGAAAGTTGCTGTGGAGTAACTCTCAAAGGTGGCAAAGAAAATATCCTGCTATCGCTGTTGAAGAAGAGAAGACAGAAGCTGGAGGTCATCCATACACAGGCAGTGATTTGGTCAACTAGGATGTTCTGGGAGGAGTCAAACCAAAAGATAGACCAGCTGCCTGATGATGTCTGGATAGCATTCTAGTGAATGTATTAGGTAAAGTTTATATTAACTACAAAAATAATTTGCCTGCATTTAACATTAGTGTGCATGAAGTAAAGTCTTATGTCATAGTATAAAGAAAATGATACAACAGTTCTCACTTTAAATCTTGATATCAATTATCAACTTAATTAAGATCTAATGTCTGTCACTGACTTGTCTGTAAAGTTATCCAGTAGAGTAGGCTGTAAGATGGACTGTACTTGTTCTAGTAGTTCTTTTAAGGATAAATCTGGGCTCTGCACAAAAGAAACAAGACCATATTATACATTTACATCACGGTTTCAAAACAATAACCTTCTTGATGTATTATAAAATCCTAATTGTCATCTGAAATGATTAATATATCTATAGATATAACAAAATAATACGACTTTGAATTTATTTCAAGAAAATATCATACATATATATATAATATGTACATATTTAGATACATTGTAACTTGCTGAAAATAAATAATAGATTATTAATGAATTAATGATATAAACATCACTAAATAGCCTATTTAATCATATGTATTATTTATACCTGTAATAATTTCAATATTGTGGTCATGAAATCACGTTTTTCAGTTTCTGTGAATTTCTGGAACATGTATCCATGTAACTGATGACCAATCCCAACCATTTGTTCTGTTGTGTCTCTTTTCTTCATTTCACAGTACTCGTATATTAGTGCCAGCAGGGCCACCTTGTGAGGGGTAACATGTTCATGTAATGGCTTCTGACCATGGGCACCAAACACAAACAAATCTGTTTTACTAGAAGTTGCCATTGTTGTCAGTTTTCCTCTAATTCACCTGTGAACCACTGATTTCTTCATATCCTGAGATGATGTACCTGCATATCACACAAAACAGATTTACTGCAAATTATTGAGGGGAAAGAAGGAGTTGGTCAGGACCACCATTTTACCATCAGAGAATCAGGTTTAGCCAAAGCATATAATATATGTACTACTCATGATGCATCCATATTAAGTAAATAGGTTAAAGCAAGTTTTATGATGTAGATATGGGATTGCCTCCCTTTGCCTCTATGATGAAATTTTTTTACATGTTTAAGTTTGACCTCTGGGTGTAGCTATATCCATGGACCCAGGGGTCCAACTTTAACAATTTATGATCTACATCCCTAAGATATGCTAAAAAGGCAATCTGAAAGCTGTGACTTTTCTCAGTCTGAAGGAAATCTTTTATTGCACAATCCCCATTACAGGCTATGCTGACCTTTGACACCTAGACAGGGTCACATTTATGTTGACCTTTGACCCCTGAGCATCAACAAATCTGTTGACCCAGGAACCTTATTTGAACAATTTAAAATCTTTACCCATACAGTATGCTGAAAATGAAATATCATAAGACATAGTATTTTTTTTGTAGTTTAACACCCATTATAGGCACTGTGCTGACCTGTAATCCCTGGGTGTGGCCACATTAATATTGATGAACCAAAGATATGTGTTCATAAGACACATGTATCACATAGTCATGTTACAGTTCTGAATGCTAACTGCATCAGGCTATGTATATACAGGCGAGTGTATTTAATCATATACTAGGTAAGATTTCTGCAGGCAATACCATGTATACATAATAATTTCACATCCATTATTACACTGCATGTATACACAAGCTTGCGACTGTCTTTTCAATATTATGAATTCAGTATATACACACATACAGGTATTGAACATGTCACACATCTTATCTTATCTTAGGTCAGGAAGACGATCACTAAAACTGTAAATCAAGCCAGTTTACTGTACTAACATCTCAATCTATACTGGTACTACTACGTATGACTATCATAATTACATGTACTGAAATTGACCGAAATTGCTATGTGTTTACTTCCACTGTATGATGATCCCTACTGAATTGATAAGGTAAGACATTCGTGTAAGCTCAAACATTTTAAAGATAGCACTTTTCTCTACTTTTTTTTTAACTGGTACATAATTAATTTCTTTCAAATTGTTGGATTTAATTTTCAATAGTTTGTAGTTCTCAATACCTAATATTGTAACCTAGCTTAATGAATGCTGTAGCATGAGGCATTTCTTCACAGTGACAGCACAACACCTTTGAAATGGGATAAACTATAGGACAACAGTCCATTTCATTCATGTTCAATCACATAAATAAACAAGAGTTTAGTGAGGTAGTACATAGGCTGAATGAGCATTTTGCACCAAAAAGGGAAAGAAAGTGATGTTCAATGTCTGATCAACATATTAAGGTTGTTTACAAACAGTATCAGTTGTGTAATGGTGGAGGAAACCAGCACCAATAGCAATAACACTCTGAGATGAGCCGTGAATAAGACTTAACTTACTGTTCCATTAATATTACAAAGGGCGTTACTCAATAAATGACTAACAAATTATTTTGGTTATCACAATTGTCTGAGCTATGGTGATAATGAACCTCCCTATGAAGTTTTAAGTGTGTCTGTATGACAGTTTTGCAGATATTGATCAGACACTGTTAAAGTAATTGAAATAAGGGGCCATAACTCAGTGAATTACAGGCCAAAAGTTGTCACTCTGAACCTACCTATAAAATTTGAAGTTGGTCTGTTGAAAAATTATTGTGATATCGAGCAGTCACTGTTTTGATAATTGAATAAAGGGCCATAACTCGGTATATTAGACGGAAAAATATGGTCATTGATTTTGTCCAAGTGACCACTTTCATGAACCTTCTTATAAAGGTTGAAGTAGATCTTTTCAGAGCTAATGGAGATATTGAACTGACACTTTTCCATTATTTAATAAAAGGCAATAACTCCAGAAATTTTCGTCAAAAATTTGTGGTCATCCAACTCATCTGAGCTATCATGGTAATGAACATCCCTACGAAATTGATCCGTTGAAAACTATTAAGGATATGAAGTGTGTTCCCACCCAACTGCCAAACCACCCTCCTGCCCAACCACCCTCCTGCTCATCTAATATATTAGTCTTAAGTCTGTATTGCTAATCATGACATTTAAAGATTGTAACATCCTTCAAAATAACTTCCAATATTTGAAAGAATGAGCAAATAAATGGTAGGAAAAAAGATGTTAAAATATAACACCCTGCGGACAGAGTATTGTACAAATACAAATATTGAAATGAAACATTAATTTCTTTTTCAAAATACCACTACTACTGAGACAGTACAATGCAATTTCATTATAACAAAGCCTATGATGTTTGAAAGAAACTGGGTGAAAACTGGAGAGACCTTCTTTAGACATGTTCAAAAAGTTAAAAAAAAAAAAAAACATAACGACTTGAGTCAAAATACCATAGGTGATGACAGTATGTCTTGATGATAAAGCACACAAAGTTTGAAGAGATCAGTCAAATATTGACAGAAGAAAGCTCTGAACAAGATTAAAATGCTGAGAAAACCAAAGGGTAATTATTCTCCCAACAAAAGAAACATTATTTGAACTATGGTAACTTTCATGTTCATTCCCAACATCATCTTAATTTTTTTTTGCATTAATTGCAGGTGAACTAATGAAGATCAGGGGCTCCTGGCCACTGTTAACACATTGACCTATGTGACTTTAAAAACAGAACAAGGTCACAATGATAATTCTACATGCAAGTCCAAAATCCTGTACTCATAGAATTTTGATGGTACTTGTAGCATTTCTGGAAAAGTTTTACATTGTAGGACATTGTAGATTGATCACTGAAGTCATTTATTTGAACAAAGACTTTCATCTCTGCATGATGAAGTCATTTGAAGATTTGAACATATTTTACCCCTCTGTCCTTGAAAGTTAATAGTGTGGTGATTTATAGGTTTGTGATATTTGAATCCAATTCCTTAAAAAAATTAAACCTCTAGATCACTGTAAAGAATTTCCTAAAAATAGTGTGATAGAGTGACCTTTACCCTACATTTACAACCCTGTGATGTGAATATTTTGAATATACAGTAAAACTCCACTTTGTGGAACATGAGGTAACCACACCAAAAGCTAAAGGAATAAGGGGATCTTAAAGTAATAAGTTCTAGACCATCAGGTATTGATTTCCCATGAAATTTTTACATTGTGCTACTGATACAAGGGAAAGCAAAGATAAATTGTGGGATAAGAATATCAAGTAAATAAATACCACGTACTATACTACTTATGGTTGCGGTCAATGATCATGAAATTGAATCTAGTTCTATCACCATATTTTTCAATTAACTAAAGCAGAAACCTTATACACTGTAGACAGCTCTCTGCCAAAAAAAGAATTATATGATGTCCAAATTCTCATTCTGTATTTTCTAGACATCAGTTTTGATTCATTGTGTGTTTCAGAGCAGCATTTCCAAGAAGCCAAATCACATGAATAATTGATAAAAATAAGAAGTTCAGTATATCAGGTGTATCCTAAATACAGTCCATTGTCTATATCTTATAGTTAGACATCTGTATCAGCAATATGCAAAAGCAATTAAACATGATTCATTCACACTATTACTCACTGAAATAATATGTATCATCTGAACATTGGTTCCAGACCATTATGTACTTTGAAACGTCCATTTTGTTGAGCTGTATCACATGAACTATTGACCTTTGTGACCATACACTCAGATAATTTTGGTTGTTGTAACATCTTACGCTACCAGAAAGAATAAAAATTTGTAATCTAAACCATTTGTCATAAAATATTATATTATATATTTTATTAGCAAATTTGTGTATTCTTTTCTTAATACACTTTTTACCTGTCAAACGTCCTTCTAGATATGATAATATAACCTATAAATTCATCCTCTGATAGCTGTGTTTCGTTATCCTCATTTATGTGAATAAATATTGACCATGAATAATAGGCCACACCTTCTCACAAATTCTTGGCTCCAGAAACCAAACTTACATATCTTATATTGAAAAAATGATAATTTATAAATTATCACTTTTGACGATTCTATTCGGATTTATTTTAATAGCGAGTTGTATACTGAGAGATGAAAAATCAATGTTATATTTGAGAAAAAAAAGTCAAACAATCAAAACTTGAATCTAACCCATTAGAAAAGGTGTACACATAAACACAGATATCTACCATTTTCACATCATAAATGTTTTTTTATTTTTATTTTCATCAAAATGTCATTTCTGTTCAAATGATGATTTTATGGAATACATTATTATATACTTGTGGGTCACACCAAGCTAACTCAAGTGTCCGTGATTTAGTGATGTCATTAGAAATGGAAGTGCATTCACATGTCCGATACACATGTCAAAAATTAATGTATTTGTTTAGTAGGACTTTATCGACAGGGTAGCTAGCAAAAAATAGAAACTATTGCGCCAATGACATAGACTTCGTTTGTTTTACGTGTATTAATGCATGTTCATGTTGCTTTTCGGATTCTGTGAGTATATCTTCTTTTCTTATCTGTCCCTATGTACAAAACTAGAGATATGTAGTCATTTGGGTTGGAAACTGATGCATTAAGGTCGGTTCGAAACTGATGCCCTAAGAATCAAACTGAACTTAGATTTAATACAATAAATAATGGACGCAGGCTGTAAGTCTCTATGTCCATATCAGATGATATTACAATATTTTACAATTCGATATACTTCTGGTGTACAATTAACAAGTCCACATATATAAAGTTATTCTTTAGTATTTTCCCAGTGGTTATCTAGTAGTATTTCGAAATTCTCTACATCCTCTGCATCTATAACATACTGCGGCAGATTGTTCCATGCATCTACTATGCGAACGCTGAAAAAGTTTTTCCTTATATCCAAGTTAAACTGGTTTTTATATATTTATAATGAGTTTCCCCTTGTTTTACTTTCAGTGTCCAGTTGAAAATGAAATATACCGGTTGTAACGCGTACTAATCATAATTAGCTCACTGACGAAAAAGGTATACAGTAATTCAATCGGATGACAAATAGAAGTAGTTATAGAACCTATATGTGCATATCTTAGATAAACAATTACCTACAGTTAACCATTAAGGCGTACATGACATATACTACCTGTAACTCCACAAATTTCATCTTTAGCGCCATATTGTTTAAAAACTCGGAAACCCTCTTAGAGGTGCTCCGAAAAATAATGAAAGAAAAATGTTTTTTTGTTGGAGCTGTAATCTCTGGTCTAGGTGAAGCATAATAAAGAATTCGTTTCAATTGTACTTCCCTGTCGTTGATAATATAGCTTTACTTTATGAAGAAGTCCATAAAATAGCATTCTATGCTGAGCTGTAACTTCCGTCTGCGTGTCAAAGGCGCACGCATCCATGGCTGGAAAATGGCAGACAGTGCGAAACGAGAGAAAATAGCCGCAGCTCGAAAAAAGGTTTGATTGTATTGACCGTCAAAATCGGTGACTTTTAAGTGCCTATATAACTACTTTAACTAGTAATATCACAAAGTAGCTGATTTGACTGTCAAAAGTATATAGTATTAGAGCATTCCTAAAATATGGACAATGTTGACACTGACTGACAGATGAGAAAAACCGGTGCATTGGCCGATTAGTAAGGCTGAAATGGCAAATAGAGTGTTTTCCACCAGCAGAAAAAATGTACACTCAACCGTCATATACATTGTTTTTTTCAAGCGATCCTTGTTTCGGATGGTGAAATTGTTACAACTGTAGTTAAATTCCCATATCCCATTGACCAAGTTGTTAAGACGATGAAGAATTTATTTGACGAAATAATATATTTTTATAGACATAGACGAAGGTGACGGTACCAGAATGGGATCACAGAAACTTTTTTTATACGTTTCTTGCAACTGACCTTGCACCAAGCATACTCTTTTATAAATAAATATGCCGAGATAAACTTCATTCCTCACTGTTTACGAAAAAAATCAGCATTAAAGGAATATGTCTGTGTCACATCTTGCCTAATTCATGTGATAATTCAACACATAGATATATACTTGCATTAATGTTACATGAAATTTGAAATGACATATAAGAATACTTATTTAAGTAGCTTAAGTAGCCCCATGTTAGAAACAATAAATTTCAGCTCTGTTGATATGTAGCATTATCTTAAAATATCACTATATTTGTATCATTGCAGGAAGTTACCATAATAAACATTAGGATCTTTTACAACTGCTAATCATGCATATGAAACAGTGGAGCTTTTGATATACAGAAGCTATCAAAGATGCAGTAATTAAGTTGATTGTGTTAAAGTAGTTGCTTTTGCTAGAAATTGAAAATGTTTCAATAGAGGACTTGAAATCAGAATGCTTGTCTGAAACAGAAAAAAAACTAATACACTACAAAAATTTAGCATAAATACTTATTACAATAGCAAATTGATAAAACAAAATAACCAGAGAGTATTTGATTGAATAAAATGAAAAAGGCAAGGCAAAAGTGAACAAAGATTTAAGCACAACATAATAACAATATTCCTAAGATGTTACATTGAGATTTTTTGCGGTAGAAGTAATCCAAGATCCTGACGATTTATATCTTCCATGGTAATTAGGTGTAAAATTGATCGGAATTGTTTTTCCTTGTGTGCTTCTTTGGATCCTAATGGCCAACGTAAACCTACATATATCTATTTATATTATATATATATGCTTTGCTTATGAGATATTTGATCAACTAGAATACTGAATTCTGAATATGTATTACCCATTATTTCCAGAGTTTAAATACATTACCATACCAAGGCCTTACGTAGCTATTATTATGTAGATGTATCAGATGGTTATGTTATACACTATTAGTGGAAAGAAATATATTGTTTATTCTGTGTCAAATCGGTTTTATTTTCTTAAATTTTTGTCTGTTTTATTTCTAGTTAAAACAGTTCAAGCAAAAAACAGGAAGAAACTCCCCTGCTAACTCCAAGAGTTCAACCAAGCAGTCCACAGATAAGAAATCAAAATATCTTATTGAAACCGACTCAGCACAGGAAAATAGTGAACCTATCAGCATTGTTAACAATAACACCGACCAGGTGAGTTCTCTATTTTAGTCAGGTTGAACAAGTTCAAATTAGTGTTAAGAAGCAAATGTCACTGCATAGTCGATAATCAGATAACTTGTTAAAGTACATGTAGTTTGATAAATCATCAATAGGTAATCTCTCATGCACAGCCAGCTAATTCTCAAACGGTATACAATTACAGTTTTGAAGGAAAATGGTTGGCATGCCCACCTGAAAATTATCAGCTTATACATTTTTGACTGAATTACTTCATGAAATGCCATTTTGTTAATTTCATTTGGATTGTAGACAGAAACTCATAGAAAAAATATGTAATTAGTTTCACATAAATGATTTTAAAATGCTGTAAACTGTCATATGGAATCTGTTGTGTTTAAGATCAATAACCAGGTAATAATGTGGACTACAGCTGATTAAATCATTGGGACAACACTGGTTCAAATAAACTTGAATTAGTCTCTTGCTGGGGCAATGCATGCATGATCATTTTAAACTCCTGTATTTGTTGTTTGCCTGGCTATATCTTCTAACAACTTCTTACCATTAACTGAAAGAGTATTACATTAAAATTGAAGCCTTTATACTATACTATCTATCGAAGTCAATGTTCATGCTTTCACATTTGCAATTCACCCAGAGTCAGCATCTTAATGCTATGCTGACAGTGTCAATTTACAAAATCATTACAGTATTACTTGTTCAAATGAATGACCTTGTAGACCCTTCATTCAAGGTATTCCTAGTCAAATGGGTTGAAAACATATATCAAATCTTATTCTGAATAACCAGAAAACCTTAGCTATTGAAATTTCACCAATATCATGCTGATCTGATGGCTTCCAGGTTTGTTCAACTACACAACCTTGTTAAACTTTCATCATTATGAGGTAGACTGTTATGAATTCTTAATAGGTTGTTGAAATGTGTCCAGTCACCTTTTAATGTTACACAACTTAATGCCATTTAACAAACAGGTGAGCAATGCAGACCCTCCTTTTTTTTCTTTTTTTTTTTTGGTTAAAAAAATTCAGGCAGCAGTGAATTTTAGTGAAAAAATTCCACACCATTTGCAAGGTATACTATAGACTGAGTTGTTTTTGCAGGGTTTTGAGGATTCCAGTGAACAGCTGACTGCTGATACACCAGAGACTGCTGATCAAAGGTAGGCTAATGTATCTACTATCCTGCATCACTAATTGTGTATATAGCAACTACAATATCAGAAAAGAATCATGATCTCTTCTGATATTTATCACTGTTTGTTAGTACAGAGTACAGTGTATGAAATTATTCTATATTTTGTTTTACTTTAGTTAGTCTGTCTTAATATGTGACTTCACTATGTTCTCTTTAATTCATACGTGTAGCTGTTGCTCTTATTGGTTATTACATCTTCATTTTTTTTCTCAGTAAAATGAAAGATGAATAGAATAATAGAATAGAAATAGGAAATAATCAAATTTGACAAAAGATTACTTTACAAAACATATTATTCTATAAGCCACCAATTCATCAAATCAAGTTTTATCAAACATTCTTGACAAATTTTTGGTACAGATAATGATAAAAAGAACTGATGATAAGAGATGAGGTGGAATTAAATGATGGATGAGGAAACTGGTTGTGAAAAATATAAATATGTGTTTGCTGGTATTTGTTGATATAGGAAATTAAGAAAGTTAGGGAATAATCAGCCAACAGAACACAGTGGTTTACTCTCACCGCTATTTGGTGTGGAAAGGTATAATACTAACAATGATTTATGCTCTGTTCTATTTATTCAAATTTCAAGCACCTTTTGTATTAATTTACTGTCTTGAAAAATTTGCATGTACTCTCAGAATTCTTTTACTGATAAGGGAAATATTTTGCCATGTTTAGACCATTGTAGATAAAATAGAAAGTTCTACTGTAAAGAAATTTAATATCTCTGTAGATCAAGTATGCCCTTTAAGTGTTTCTGTCCTTTTAATGAAGGGAGACATTTGTATTTATTTATTAGTTCCATAAACTGACTTTTCCTTGTCTACTAGAATTAACATTTTGTTGCCAAGTTTTATTAACATTTTTGTTGTAAAGATGTGTGACTGTAATTACTTATGATAAATTTGAAGAACTTTTAAGGATAAATCTGAAAACTGTCTGATCCACACAAGTAAATTCTGTACTATCAAAGATATTAAGGTGGGATATCTTCATTTCACACTGGTTTCTCTACTAATAATTTGATGTGAGACAGTCAATCTGGATCTGTTTATCTTCCTTATTTCCTGATTTGAAGCCAGCCTATCATAACCATCATTTTAATTACCTGCTTGTTAGTTCCAATTTACAAGATTGAAATAGGAAGCATGCTAGATGGCTTGTTCCTTGATACCTGAAAGAATTCTATTAGAATGCATTAAGTATAACAGCATAAACAGCATACAGTATATTGTTCATAAAATGTGACTTTAATCATGACCCTTAGCTGCTAAACAATGAGAAATTCATATTTATGTGTCTTTTCCTATGGCTAATAGAAAAATCTAATTAATTTCATATAGCTCTGTTTTACAGCAAATTTGATTTTTGATATACAAAAAAAAGTATTGCATTCAATTGTATATGTAGAAGGATGTACATGTATCATCAGATCTGGTAATGGAGTTGGACTTACTTTTTTTTTGTGATGTTGAAGTCAAAACTTGTATTAACAATTGAGAGTGAAATCCTGAACAATAAACCAGTACATGCAATTATATTGTGAAATGTAATCTAAAGTGATTGTTACTCGACTTCATCATAACTTTTTGTTGATAATGCTTTACATTTCTTCTATACTAAATAATTTGTGATGAGTTTTGTCTGAAACATACCTTATGGTAAATGCCCTGGGTAATAATATTTGTTTCTGTATCTATCATGGCTGTGTTTGCATCATGGTTACATAGTGTCTATTTTGCTTTATGCAGGACATCAGCATCAAGGGAAAGTTTACAACAGCTGTCAAGGCAACTTAACGGCCTTCTAACAGAGGTCAGTACAAAGTGTCGTAGAGAAGACAGTTTTAGGATTCTGTTCATAATTACAACATGTTTTGATGTTAATACTTGTTGTCATAGTGTGAAACAGCATTCTGTAAATTTAAATTGGTTTGTAATTAATACCTGTACGGACATATTTTCTTGAGAATAGCTTTTTAATGAAAATGGTTACCTTTTCCCGGCATTAGATGACAGTTTTAGATTGTGTTATCTCTTTTTATTTTGATATTGCACTTTTGCTTTTTCTTCAGTCTAATTCTTTGATGGACACAACAGATACAGCAGACGATAATGCTAATATAATAGAATTAGAGGTAAGTCAAATGACTACTACTATTTCATGGGGTAGTGAAATCAGAGATATGTACAAGCCTAAGCTGATGTAGGTAGTAGAACTAGAGGAAATGACCAGCCTACTTTTATTAAGGCTAGTAGAATCTTAAGTATGAATAGAGACATTCTGTAAGTACTTTCACTTTCTGACTGAAAAAACTGGTTGTTTATATAACATATGGAATGATTCATGATAACAGTATTGAGACTTGAGTTTTGGACTTGGGACAGTAGCTCCTTAATTAAGATGTACATTAAGTACATATGCATCATGGAAGGTTCCCTTTCAGTTTGTCTTTTAAACATAGCATACTTTAAGCAAGAATAGGTTATTGTGAAATTTGTTCAGTGGGTGGCTTCTTGGTTTGAAAATAATGCAAATTATTAGTGATATACTAGTAGTCTATACACAGTGAAAGAGAATCTTTAACTCTTCAATCACAACAGACATTTTCTTTTATATTTAATACTGAACAACAGAAACCCTGGCTATAAAGCATGTTAAAGTTGGTCTCATACTGAAATAAAATTTTCTGAATTTCATTTCAGAGAAGAAACAGAGAGTTAGCATCCTTGCTGGAGAAACACTCTGAGGCAAATGAACAATTGAATATCCAAGTACAGCAGACAGTAAGTACAATACAAGACTTACATTCATCTGCATGAATGCTACTTTCTGCATGTGATGATTGTAAGATTTATTTTCTGCAAGATA
This sequence comes from Ylistrum balloti, assembly GCF_031769215.1. Lineage (NCBI taxonomy): Eukaryota > Metazoa > Mollusca > Bivalvia > Pectinida > Pectinidae > Ylistrum > Ylistrum balloti. The sequence continues at coordinate 465,946 of NW_026782081.1, forward strand.
ATATTTCATGTTATCCTCTTATTTTATATTTTGATAGTCTCTGTTTTTCAATTTATGCAAATTTATATGGTTATATTTTGTGTTGATCACTAACTTTGTGGTTGTGTTTCAGAGGGAGCATGCAAAATCTCTACAGGATCAAATTGAACGAGATCGGGGTGCATATGAAGATAAACAGCGCCAAGAAATAGGACCACTCAAAGAACAATTACAAGTAGGATTGGAAGAGAATTTCAGTCATTGCATAGACTTTGTTAAATTTGTTTCATTCATCTATTTAAAATCTGGTTGACTCTTGCTTTAAAAAACATGAATTGATTATACTACCAAGATAAAATTATTGAGTTATATAACACAATGTATGATATGAATTTAAAGATACAGAAACGTTGAATGTAGTTTATTACTAAAAATATTTCTATTACTTATCAATAACTTTGTGAAAGGGTTCTTTTTATTTTGATGTTATTGTTTTTGTTTTTAGGTACACATACAAACCATTGGTATTTTAGTGGCTGAGAAAACAGAACTTCTGTCTCAGCTAAATCAATCTCAGAAGATAGCAGAACAGAGGTTTAGTATGTATAGTTTTCTTATTTCATGTAATGACAGTAAAATGGCTAAAAGAAAATAAACTAGATGGAATTTTTTAGGTATTTATATGGATACAGTGTGCAAATTACAATGTAATTAAAGAAGAATTTTTCAAATACTGATACCCAACAATGAGAGGGTATAGTGGAATCAGTGTGCCCGTCGGCCATTCTGTCTGTGGAATAATTTGGTATAATTAGGTGATTGTAGATATTTGATAGGAATAGTCCTGATTAAGTCCAATGTTTGGGCATTATAAATTGACCACAATTTATAATAGAAGAGGAAAATCGGCTCCTAATTTGTCACTATTGATTCTTTCTCATACAAACATGATTTATATATTTCAGATGAAATCGAGGAATACAGTGGTAGATTAAAAGCTTCACGACAACGAGTGGCAGACCTAGAGAGAAATTTATCTATGTCAAATAATTCTAGTCAAAAATTTGAACAGGTATTGTATTTGATGGTAATAGACTGATTCTGAGAAATATATTACTAGTATTATAATCTTGTCCAACAGTTATATTGCAACCTTTTGTACCACCATACTTGGTATACCACCATCAATTTCATTAGAACAGATTTACCTTAGGATTTGTTCTGTGATTGGAAACTATTAGATTGCTTCAGATAATTAAATTAAAGAAGTTAAAAAAGCTAATGAAACTGTGATATACTCAATACCTTATTTGCCGTATATGTGAGTTCTACAGGAACATTTTTTCAGTTGTAAAAATTGATTATAAAGAAATAAATGTGAAATTGATTGTTTTTGTTTTTTTCAGAATAGCAAAGATTTTTCAAAAGACATTGACCGCTTAAAACTAGAATTGTACAAGTCAAAGTAAGTCAACATTAATTTTCTTTCAAAGAACAATTACGTTCAGTTTTTTGTTTGAAATGTGAATTAACCTGGATACAAAAAACTGAGTATTAGTTCAAATGACCAAAAGCAAACTATTTCATTCTCAAGTCAATATATTGCTGAAATGAGATACATAACTTTTTTTCCCTTTAATCTGTGTACGTTAATGTTATTATTTTTGTTTTTATTTTCAGTAAAGCACAAGAAGATCTTAAGCAACAATGTTCTGAATTAGCAGAAAAATTACAAGCTAAGGTTGGTCAATGTTATTAACTGATAAGAGACATGATAAGCCTGTGATATGTTGTTCATGAATAATACTCTTTACAGATTACATTATAGATACAGATATTTTAGTAAGAAAATGAATATCTAATTTATAACAAAACAAGAAAAGGATGTCAGCAAGAAATCTTATTGATATCATAATTAATAGTTTTCCATTCTTGAGTTAGTTAAGCCATGAAATCAATTTTGTGCGTTTTGTGATAGACAGCTAAAAAATGCTTCATTATCCATGGTAAAATACATAATCTCTTTCTTCATAGACATCCGAATCAATGGAATTGGAACGAAATGCAGAAGATCTGACAAAGCGTCTTGAAATGGCAGAATTATATACACAGCAGTTATCAAGTCAAGGAAACAGTAGCCAGGAGTCTCTCGAGATTGTTGGTCAGCTGCATCGAGACAAGGAACTTCTGACCGCTCAAGTTCAGGAGGTGGATGTTGTTCACTGCAAACTGGATTATACTGTTACCTGTATATTACCATAAAAGACTAGTTCTATACATTATTAATAATCATTAAAAATGACCAGGGTTTTAGATTTGTCAGCCACTTCTCTTGTTTTACAGCATGATACTAATTTTAAAAACTCCAGTGTAGCACACAAGCAGTATGTTTTGAAGTTATCTCAAATGAGGTAGTGGTGGTTAAAATTCGTTGATAAAACTAAGAGTTGCAGAATCAATTGGCTTGCTTTTTGTGTCCACAAAACTAGAGCTATATCAGGATAATTTGTGAACTTTTAAAAATTGTAAACTATTGAGTCACAGCTTTAGCCAAGAGCTTTCATCTGAATTGGAAACTTGTTTTTGACCTCAAAAAACATTTTTTTTTTATCAAAAACTTAACTAATTTGAAAATCATTCCAACAGTACTCTGAAGCATTCCAGAAGGCTTGTGGTGAGCGAGACCAGGTGGCAGATCAGTACAAGTCCTATATAGATCAGCTACAACAACACAGTCAACAACTCACTGAACAGGTAGGAACAAATTACCATTTTCCTTTGAATATATATATATACTTCTACGTAAGTTTGGGCATAAAACAACGTTTTGGTGACAGTTAAAATTCACAAATGGAAGAATAATCCAAATGAATTTTTGGTATGCTCTTTATAAGGCATTGACCCCTACCAAATTAACATATAAACTGATCGTGAAATGATGTTGATGTACCCTGTACAATGGCCAGTTGTATTGAGCATTCTACTGGTATACTACAAGGTCATGGTTTTTATGTACAGGTGACAAGTTTGACAGAAGAACGGGAAGTAATGGTAACACAGCAGCATCAAAAAGAGACCAGCATTCTACAACTACAGCAACAATTAGGTACTTATAGAAGTGTGTTAGGAACTTAACACTGTTGTATTAGGTTCCTAGTTCAAGTTGAGTGCTATTGGGTCTTTTATCATCAAAGAAATTTATTGAAAAGTTGTGAATTATTGATATATACAGTGGAACTTCTCCAAACTGACCATGCATAGGACATGAATATTTGGCATTTTTAAGGAGGGTTTGGCTTGTAGAAGTGAAGCAAATTGACTTGTCTCGACATGGATATAATTGAACTGATTCCTTTCTGTACATTACATTACCCATTCACTGTTAGCATTTACACTACACATGTTCAAATGAATACAGAGAAAATAAAAGTTTTCTAGAGTAAAAATACATTGCTAAAATGAAAAACAGTGATGCTTGTATTCTGCATGTGGCTTTGGTCTAAAAGAAAACCAGCAATTTTGGAAGTAATGTAACGTTACATATGGCCCGACATAGCCGTGGTCGGATGATGGGCTTGCCAGGAAGTGTTACCAACCAATATATTTGATGAATATGTGTTTTTGTTGACCAGTATAAAATATCTTTTAAAACAACATTTGATTAATATTTCCATCTTGTATGTGTTGAGGAAACACGATTTAAACCCTCATGATTTAGATGCAAAACTGCAGCGCTCTAACTCTGTATCAGTTCTTAATTTCATTTTATCTGTAGCTGTTTCTGGCTTCGGTGAAATGATGGACTCATTCGATATGGTTTCAATCTGTCATTGGAGATAACTGTACATTATATATTATTATTATCCTCCTGATCAGGATAGGTTTGGTGTACAAAGCCTACCTGTGAGATGCGTACTCGCCAGGGGCGCAAAGCTTACACTTGTCATCACAGGTGTTGTTTTCACTGTCCGCTTGTCACAACTCGGGTAAGGCAGGTTTTCAGAAGTGATTTTCAGAAGGTTTCAATCATTTCAGACAAAAAATTGGTTTGGTATTCGCAATAGAGAAGGATCGATATTGGGAAGGTTTTTATTAAATTTCTGTAATGAAGAGAATGTAATTCTGTACATTGCCTTTTTCGTTCTATTTCAAGTGGTATTCAGTTTTGAGAAGGATCAAATTGGGGAAGTTGCACTGTATGTCCTATTAATAAAAGACCTCTTTGAAAACTAACTTTTACTCCCTACTTAATGAATCAAATGTAGCTTTTAACAGGATTCTCTCTATCCCTCTAACCACCTGCCTAGGTATGGAAGGATTGTGCAGTCTATATAACAAATGCAAAATGAATAATACTTGTACAAGTGGTTCAACAAGTGTGCAGCAAAATGCATGTTTTTAAATGCTGAATTTGCTTTACATTTCGTACTCCAGTAAGTAAATGTAAAATTTGTCCATATCTGTGAGGACTATATGAATAACTCTTGTGATTTGTTAAAACTAGGGCTGCTCTACAGGCACTATTGCATATATTTTTGTCTTGTAGAGGATGTTAATGCTGAACAACACCACCAACAACAGGCCAGTGAAGAGGTACTGGAGAAGGAAAAACAGATGGAGTCATTACAAAAACAGCATGAGAATCTACAGCAACAGCATGACTCATTGATCAGAGATAACTCACAGCTCAGCCGGTAAATGTCTCTACCGTAGGGGTTAGACAGGCAGCTCAGCCAGTTTAACTGTCTGTACTGTAGGTGTTAGACTGATAACTCAGCCAGTAACTGTCTCTACCGTAGGGGTTAGACAGGCAGATCAGCCAGTAACTGTTTGTACTGTAGGTGTTAGACTGACAGCTCAGCCAGTAACTGTCTCTACCGTAGGGGTTAGACAGGCAGCTCAGCCAGTAACTGTCTCTACCATAGGTGTTAGACTGACAGCTCAGCCAGTAATGGTCTATACTGTAGGGGTGAGACAGGCAGATCAGCCAGAAACTGTCTGTACTGTAGGGTTTAGACAGACAACTCAGCCAGTAACTGTCTATACTGTAGATGTTAGACTGACAGCTCAGTCAGTAACTGTCTATACTGTAGATGTTAGACAGACAGCTCAGCCAATAACTATCTCCCCTGTAGGAGTTGTCTCTGCTTTAGAGGTTAGTGAAGCGGCGTAGGGGCTAGTCTGACAGCTCAAGTGGTGACTGTCTCTGCTTTAGAGGTTAGTGAAGCAGCATAGGGTCTAGTCTGACAGCTCAAGCTGTGACTGTCTTTGCTTTAGAGGTTAGTGAAGCAGCGTAGCTGAACTTGTTCCTGCTGTACAGATTAGAGAGACAGCTCAGGTGCACCTGCCCCTATTGTATAGGTTATTCAGGCCATTCCATTGTACCTGTCTCTACTGTGTGGGTTAGTCAGGCAGCTCAGCTGTCTACCGTAGTGTTTTGTCAGGCAAAGTAAGAAAAGTTACTGCTAGTAAAGATAGAATAAAGATGTCCTTGTTTTTTGCAATTTTATTTTCTTAAAAGAAATGTCATTTTGTTTCAATCTCATCTCTTGAACGAAATGATGATTATATTCTTGTACTCTTGTTCCATATACATAGTGTTACCTGATCCAAGGCCACACCAAGACTGATTCTATCCTTATGAGATACAGTTAACAGGCCTGGCCACAGCCACACAGGACACATGAAACACTGCACCAGACAGCTACTACATTGAGTAACCATTTTACTGCTGACCGCAGTGGGTTAAATTACACTAAATATATTTAAGAACCTGGGTGGTTAAATTCCCTTATTAGTGCAAGTATTCTGTCACCACTACATTTATCTTCCTAGTCATTGTTGCAATATTACCTATATATATCCACCTTCTCAAACAAAACAAAACTAGACATAATTCCCATTGTCATCATTGTTCATACTTCATTTCTTATCTATTTTGTTTTAGAAAGCTTTGCATTCATTTTTTGTTTTTAGGTTTTTAGAAGAAAGAGAAGCACGAATATTAACTCTTGAGAATGAGATGTCAGATATGGGGATGGAGGCCAGTGATAAAGCCCAACTGTTGGAAAATATACAGAGTAACAAGACAGCCCTCAGTCGTGCTCTCACACAAAACAAAGACCTCAAAAACCAGCTTGCTGAATTACAAAATGGATTTGTGAAGTTGGTCAGTGTTACTTGAAGCGATGGTTGTTATTGTCAAAGTATTAATGGCAATTTATTTTTGTTAGTAAGTGATAGATTGTGGGAAGATCTATTCAGAACAAAAATTGTCTTTATTGGCTGCTTTTTAGTTACTTTAGGGTCAGTTTTTATGTAATTTCATGTAATTTAGTGGTAAACTTATCTTAGTAACTGAAACATTCATGCTAAATCATGATTATTTCTATTGATTTTTTTTGTATATTATACATTATAGTGCATGATTCCAGCAAGCAGATTGACTTCATAGTTATCTGAATGTTATTGTACTTTTGTTAAACAGCTTTTGTTTAAATAGCAGAACCTCTCATATAAATCAGCTAAACCTCATTCTGCTGTGATTTTTCCTAACCCTATTGAACATTTTTCTTTGAATGCTGCCACAGAGTAATGATAATATGGAGCTGATGACAAAGGTCCAGTCAGAACAACACTCATCACAGGAACACTTATGTCGCCTCAGCCAGCAGGAAGAGGAACTCAAGAGTTTAAGAGAGGCTGTAAGTATTAAGATATTTCATTTACTGTAGAAACTAAAATGAATGGCATTCTTAATCTGTTGTGCTTTTGGACTATGAGAGAAATAGAAAGTATCAGAAGTAAATCAAACATTAACATGTTAGTTGTTCTCATTTGATTTCAATGTTGATTTTGAGTTATGCACTGTGAATATTTTCTTACTTTTCATTGTAAGTGGAAATGTGTTAAAAACAAAATTAATGATCATCTGAGCTGCTGGTGTTCAGTGAGAAAATTGAAAATTGAGGATAATTTGGGATTGAATTTGAATTCTATTTGAACAGTTGTCAGAAAAAGACTTGAAGCTGTCGGAGTTGAAACAGACATCACATGAGGTAACCAAAGAGCAGTACCAGCAGGAGCAGATAAATGACAGGATGAGACACTACGAGGCACAGGCCCAGCTGGTAGAAACTCTCCAACGGGAGCTGCAGAACTCCCAGGTGAATAACACCCCCAAATATGACCTTAATCATTTTGACAACCGATAAAGACAGTTTAATACTAAATAAAATTGAACGAGAAAAAATTTAGCTGCACAATAAGGGATGCGCAATGTTTAACAGAAGCTTTTTAGTTGTGATTATTTACTCCAATCATCATATTATATTTATAGAGTCAAATGATTAGTCTCCTCTCTTTCCCTTAGTCTATTTAGTCATTATTAACCACTTTTGTGACATGTTTCATCAACATAAAAACTCAATATATATTCCCACATTTACTGGTCATGAACAAGCTCAAAAGTTTGAATGTTTTGGACCTAGCTCTAATCCAGCTTGAAATGATTTAATAGATATATATTCACAAACCTGTAAATCTTTAGGACATGACTGATGCCCTGAAAACCCAGAACAGTGAACTTCGGACAATGCTGATTAAGGCTTCAGACAATCACGATAACCCAGGTCTGGATCCAGAGGAGGAGAAGAAAAGAGATGATGTGGTAGGTACACAGAGATCTGAGCTGTATAATTGTATTTAGTTTATCACGATGACCATATGGTATTACTTGACCAGTTGTGGTTCTTTTCTGACAAAAATGTGATTGTAGTAAATTGTAATATGATATATTGCTCTGTTTGATGTATTATTAGCAACATTTGAACAGTTTTCACAGCTATTGAATATATAACTTCATAATATATATCGCTTAGAATAAATATATGCATTTATTCTATCCATTTGTAGTGTAGTCATGATCATATTTAATATATGATTTGTGCAGAAATTGATTTTTAGATAAACAGTGGAGTTTTTCAATTTACTTGTTTGAAATATTTGAAACATTCTTATGAAAATTTCAGTACAGAATTATCAGTGACATGTCAAGTGTTTATTCCTGGAGCTTTCTGTCTTTCTGTATGCAGATTGACTCACTGACTGCAGCCATCAAACAACTGGAGTCTGAGAGATCCCAATTGATGCAAAATCTGCGAGAACAGCGGGAGCTTTCAGATAGTCTAACAGTCAAAGTGACTGACCTGGAGGAGGCAATCTTACAAAAAAGTATGTTACACCGTCTTCAATTGTCCTGGATTATTCATAATTTTCATGTTCATGTAGAATCACTTTCTAAATCTGATGTAGTGTTAATTTTTAAAGTGTATGAAACAAAGAGCAGCAGGAAATTTATGAGTTTTTATCTAAGTTAGAAAGTGAATCACCACATACTTATGCTACAGGTACATTCCATGTGGATAACGACAAAGTGAGCCGAGAGGAGTTCGAAGCAATGAGGAGGACAATGCAGATGATAGAGGACAAATACACAAGTGTGATGAGAGACAAAGCTGAGCTCTCCGACAAGGCTGAACAGCTGGAACATATAGTTCTACAGTTAGAAGGGGAGGCTGATACTATAGGTAGGAACTCATAGTCCTATTGTTAGAACGGGAGAGTGATACCATAGGTAGGAACACAGTCCTACAGTTAGGAAAGGGAGGCTGATACTATAGGTAGGAACTCATAGTCCTATTGTTAGAATGGGAGAGTGATACCATAGGTAGGAACACAGTCCTACAGTTAGGAAGGGGAGGGTGATACTTTAGTTAGGAACACATAGTCCTACAGTAAGAAAGGATGACTGATAGTATAGATCAATGCACTTATGCCTTCAATAAGAAGTGGAGGCTGATATCATAAGTAGCCATATAGATTCACTGCCATATTAATCAACAAAATACAGTTTCTATCAGTTTTGTATTGATGGGGTTCTTTGGTTGGATTTAAGTTATAACTTTGCAGTTAGGGTGAAACAAGATAATATGACATAGTTTGGTTTATTCAAATTAATTTTAGATACAGAATATTCTTTTGATTGTTTTACATATTTTCACTTGTAAAACAAGCGGTCAATCTTCGCGTATTGTTGTGTGACTCATATGTTAAATACAAAATTGATACTATGCACACAAGTTGAAATTTATCTTAAAGCAGTTCAATAAAAAGGGACAAGCATGTTATTTTAAAAACAGAATTAGTCATCATTGGTATTACAAACAATATTGCAACAGTCTGTTTATTTTTGACGTCACAACTAAGTTCACATGGGTTATTTCTTTCTATTATTGTAGTGTTCCATTAGTATGAAATATCCAGGTAACACAGAATGGAACCTCACAGTATTTCATGGTCTCTATATATGCCTCCTTTTGTTTTACAGGGGAGTACATATCATTATATCACCACCAACGTGCTTTATTACAACAACGAGAATCTCAGAAAAATGATTACATTGCCCACCTTGCCAAAGACAGAGAACAATTACAGGTAAATATTTCTCATATTTGGAGAAGGTGCATTCATTGTTATTCCCTGTGTTTTACTTTCCTTTCCATATAAGTCTTGCCTCTCCATTGTAATTGACTCTCTTTCTATAAAAGATTTTATACTAAATGTTTTAGACACTCTTTCACAGATTCAGTACTCCTATTACCATTTATTTTGTGTGTGTGTCAATTTGATGATTTGCCTTCTCTGAAGGTTTTAGAAAGAAATAAAAAAGGACAACAATTAAAGAAAATTAAAGACATTCCTCTTGTTTTTTGTCATTGAGATATAGTGATTGCTCTTTGATAAGATGGCAAAGAAGATTATGTGAATTAGTGATTTCCATGAAATTTTCAAATGAAAAAAAAAAAAAAAATGAGTCTGCATGAAAATAATTTTCCAATATAGGAGAAACTTGGGGAACTACAGCAGTTAGTGATGCAGTTACTAGGAGAGAAGAATATGCTTTCTAACTACCATGAAGAGTCACACACTTCCACACATTCCAATGAGCCTAGAATACAACCACACCTGCAGAACTCACTCCAGCCTCTAGTGAATGGGATGGATAGCAATGAAGGTAAACAACACTCCTTTGATTTCATATTTTCTATCTAACATGATGTGTCTAGAGTGTAGATAATGTGTACTTACTATTGGTTGACAGACTGATTGACTGGGTGCCTTTTCATATATTTGATCATGAGATATGATTTACTTATCTTATAGGGACTTCAATATTATTGTTCAGATAGGACACATTTCACCTAAATTCTAGAATAAACATATTTCAATCAATCTATCATTTATATTAATGAAAATGTTTTGAGTATGCTGTTCCATTGACTTTTACTTAATGTTGTGCTTGAGACTTTTGCATAGACTATTTTGATACTTCTTCGTAATTCTATCATCTTTATTTGTTTTATGTTATAGAGTCACATTTAACCCTGATAAAGTTGCACAAGAGATGAAAAGATAATTGATGAAAAGTGTTAGCATTTTGTAATAACTGAAATGTTTCCCTCTGCTGTGAATTAGTATGAGTGTACCAGTTTTTGTTATCTTTTTGTTGTTGACGTAATCTTGATACAGATGTAGAAGATATTTAATGATGCTTGATAGAAAAGTATGACTGAGAAATGTACATGTAATTAAACTAATTTTAACTGCAGTGGACTGGCCTGACTACACCAGTTCAGAATCGGACTCGGAGAGTGAGGTAGAAGCCATTGTGGGTGGTCAGGACAACTTAGGGAACAAGGAAGTGTCAGACATCATGGATCAACCAACTGACCACCAAACTTCACACCATGATCACCCTCACCCTCACCACCACCACCAACACCACCATCATCATCACCATGGACAACCTGCTAATGATGAGGGCCATGTGCACAATAAGGCAGTACCTCAGGAGGGCCAAACTGCACATAAAATTCTGAACCTCCTAACAGAGATTGGACACTCTACTCTTGTGGATAGACAAAGTGATGTAGACCATAACTTCTTACCTTGTAAATACTGTAAAGGACAGGTACAGATTATATGAGGGCAGAAATGAAATACCATGTGAACACCTAAAGGATATATTGCCAAAGTTGAGTTTGGCCAATTCTTAGAAATGTGCACGAAAATGCATCTGTGCAATAAGTTAGCCAAAATTGACATTCAGAGTGAAAAGTGAAGCTTTTGAAAATGTATGTGTTCATACACTCATGAACCTCTCCCAGGGGCTAGGAGATCTTGGACTAAGACATTGAAACCTCTCCTTTGAGATGAATTACTGATACTTAATGAGGAAGTAAACAAACTCTTCCATTGTTGTGTGTTGCCATATGTATAGCAAGTATACACATCTGTTGTTAATCTTATATCAGGAGTGTATACCACAAGGCATGTTAATCACAATAAACCTTCAATTAAAGGTTATATGCATGTACCTCTGGAATTCTATGAGGAGATGTATGGGAAGCAGTAACATTTACCCAAGTCTTGTACAATAGTGGTTAAGTCTGTTATGTACAGGATTATATACCTCACATCAACCTCCTTACATATATAGCTTCAACAATGAAGGCTGTTTAAGCTTCAACTGTTCTTTACATAAAAGACTTGGACCACAAGGCAGTTGTTTAGAACTTAATATAATGTAATACATTTATTGATGTCATTGTTTATCAAAGCTGTTATACACAAGTGGTATGATAAAAGATTTCGTTTTTATGTTATTTAATAATTTCAAAAGCCAGACTTTTGCAAAAAAAGTCATTACAGATGGTGAATTTTGCAATCTTGCCTTTAAATTCCCATTTCATTAACAGTTTGCTAAGCAGCATATTTTGTCCTCTGTCAGTAAATTCATCCCTATAAAACAAAACTCCTCCTTATCTCCTGAGTGGATTTCAACCCAGTTTCACTTGAAACCTCACTCAAGGAGGGCAATAAGTTTTTAGAGAATTGATTTCGTTGTCAGATGACCATTAAAGCCAATTGGTCGCTTGTTGTTTTTTTACCAGTAACAAATTAGAATTAAAAGGTCTTAAGAAATTATATGATAGTTTTGTAAAAGTAGTTTAGTTCACTTTGTTTGACTGGTTAAATACAAAATCAACTAAATGTATGCTAGATGGGTGTAAGGTTTCGCCTGAGAAAAACATACACCAAGCCTGTATATTATTTTGGTACCAAGTTTGTGGCCTGTCTACCAAAATGCCTTTCTGTGATAATCTGTGTTGTGATCAGGGTACCAGATTCATTGTCTTGATATCATTCAGCAAGGATAACATTGTGTATACATGTGCATGTTATAGAGAGATGATTGAGACAAAACACACTGTTTTTTCTGTGCTGCTTTTCGTTGCCTAATTTGGTGCTAACTGTCACTATATTGATGAAAAGCTAAAAGTCCATGTACTGCCTTGTAAGAAACCTTCTTAAATGTCAAGTTGATATTTGGGTTTTTTCATAGTAATCTGTAGAATCCGCCTATAAAGTTAGAGAAAAAAAATCTGGCATTGTCAGAATTTTGGGAGTTAATGACCATACATATGGGGCCACTTATAATATACACAATGGGCTGTTGATGTATGCTTGTCCTTTCATTTTTGTCTAAGGTTGCTTTCAGGCCTACATGCCTGTACCTATTATATGTTTGTGCATGGACAAATTAGGAGACATTGAACTGATTTCATGACCCTACATAACAACGGTTAAATCAGTGCTTAGTAACCCTTATTAACCCTTCTTACAAAATTACTTCTGTTTTCAAAATTCAGGAGAAGCTGTATACCAGGAAATTTTCACTTTATTTCATATTGCATTTCATTGTAGATCTTAATTCCCAGGTGTCATTTTCACCTTTCATATCAGTTAAGACTATCTGATGCTATGTATTGGTATACTACTATGTCAGTATCAATTTCACCATCATTAAATCATGTTATCAAGTAAAGACCATCATAGTTTCTGACAAGATCAGTTTAGAACAATGTAAATCATTTATGAAAATAATTTCTACATTTGGTTATTGTTCCTTGCGCAAATTCAAATGTTTGCAAATGTGTTATTGAAGGAGTAAATATTAAGCTGAAGTATTCATTATGATGATGGTGTGTGCAAAATGACAGGCCCTTAGTTCTTATGTTTTAGATAGAGTGCACCCACTTGGCCTGACATCTTTGTAAAGCTTTGAGGGCTTCTGACCAGAAAGAGAATGTCATGATTTCACTTCATTCTGTTCATGGCAAATAGTAATGGTAGGTTAGATATTCTGTGTTGGCTGAGTTAAGCATTGCAGTTTTCAGAGTAAACTTTACTAAGTGGAGGTATTTCACAAATTATTGGCTATTATAAAACTTGTATATCCCCAGTACACATCTTATCAGGAAGGTGATGCAAACAAGTCCAATTCAAAGTAAATGTAACTTTGCTTATGATATATCTTTAATATATCTGAATGGGACAAATAAATTAAACTTAATACATTCCACTTAACCAAAAATTTCAAATTCAAAATGTGCCATGATAGTGAGATGTTAGGCAGGGGTTTCTAATGGGTACAATAATATTTTATAGACAATTCCTTATTTGGTGGTGAAAGGGTCCAGCAACTCTGAAATGAGAACTTCTGGCATGTAGACCCACCAATGTAAGATATGATCTATAGTACCCTGTTATGTAATAGTAACTTAGATGTTTATCAAAATGAGTATATATGTCACAGTAGTGTTCTATTTTGAAAAAAAAAGCGAAAGTGCAATAAAAAAGTTGATCATGTGTAAAAAGAATTCTCAAAAGTGAAAACTGCAGTTTTTAATCTGTTTTCAAAGTGTGAGAAACAACTTTGACTTGCTGTGGTTCTGTTTTAAAGATGTTTGTAAATAAAGAACACTGAATACAAGTTATTTTGTTTTTATCAGTTAGCCCTTCAATAAAGATCGCAAACTTATTTCACACATATATAGATTAATAAGATCAGCTTCTCTAGTCATTTGTTTCTGTGTAGCACGCTAATGAATCCCAAGTCCTCATTATTTGTCATAATAGCATGGTAAGGGATTATTATAAAATTAAACCTGATACAGTAATTATCCATCACCATCATAAATCAAACTGTTGTCTTTTGCCACTTGTATGAGCAGAAAAACACCATTTTCATTTTTACATATTTGAATGGATTTTTTTATTCACAAATAGAAAGAAACTATTTCTGTTTATTTTCAATGAATTTATTTTGGAAACACCATATACCGCTGTATTGAATTTGATTTGTACTTACAGACAAAATATCTTCTTTTCTTGACATCTCTTCTGTCAAGTCTGATGGCTACAACTTGAAGGAAACTTTGCATTGGCCTTGCCAGGCAGAGTGTATACTTGTAGCTTTTGCTTTGTACAATTATTATAGTACAATGTAAGTAATACGTAAATTTGGGAACTGATGTATTTTTCACCCAAGAAGGAGTTTTATTGTTATGTTTCAACATAAGGCAAGGCAATAGTTTAGTACTACCTGTACACATCTTGCTTACTTTTTCACTGCTGAGGAATATCTGCCTGCATGTAAAGAAAATTTATTTTTATTCCTGGTATCATGATGTTGTTTCCTATAGCATAATTTTGAGTTCCTTGCATAATGGAACATATTAATTTCAACAATGTATATGTGTAAGAGAGTATGTAAGCGATCTTGCCCTACAGAGAGACCGAGCAAGTGTTTATGATTAATCTGTCCTTTACATGGAGGTATGCGGTAAATTGTTCATGAAATGATAGATATTCAATATGTATGTACAAATATGTTTCAGATACTTCCATCATAAGGTTACTTGATGAATTGTGATACTGTTATATTACAGATATCTGGCCACATGATACCATGACATGATAAAGTACATGTGTCAAGAGTATTTGTGGTTGTACTGAGTACTTACACTGTTTATGCTATTAATATTCATTGTACAATGTAAATATTGCCATAGCACAGTGTACATACAGAGGATAATGTATATTTGGTTGTGTACATAACCCAAATCTGTAAATTATTTATAATATAAGATTGGAGATTTTTCTTTGTAATATAAAATCCTGTATATATTACTGTACATTTACACAGTCATGATTTTTATTAAACTATGCATTTGACCATGTAATAAATCCTTGGGAAATATCAAGAAATTACAAGCTGCATTTCATTTTGCATGTTACTTCCTTATGGTGGGAGACAGCCACTCGATTTTGTTGGCTGTGAAGTGAATGGGACAGTCATGTTATACTGTTATAGTTTTCGTATGCACGAACTGCTTTTCTCAGTAACTTTTGAAATATTTTACATTGGACAGTATTAATTATCTTCCTTTGTTTTGTTGGATTCACTGCCCCATGAAAAGTCATGGTCATTTCAAGGTGGAGTGTCCTTGTAGTTGCTGGTTGTTATCTCAATGAATTGCACACTGGGTCCAATTGTATGCCATCTAGAGTAACAAGGGTAAAATGTCTACCCAAGGACACAACCATAACATGACAGATTGATCCATTTCTTGGCGTCCTGTGACAAAAAAACTGTTATGGATAGGGAGGGTTGAATTGCGCAACTCAGATCTTTACACAGGGTTACGAAATCTACACCCTAGGTTTACATAGGCATACACTAAGCAATTATTGCATTTCACCTTAGAATTTTCATTTTTGATGACACCAATTAACAATCTTTATTAGCAACACATTAAGTGGTTTCTGCAAGTTTATTCTTTTATCAAGAAACTTCTTACTCATAGCATCTATATTGCAAAGTTTGTCAAGATCTGATTCAAATGATCTCCAGAAACTATTAGAATTATTATTTTATGAACAAAGGCTCTGTCTCCTCCCTTGTGGAGCCAGTGGGGTGAGGCTCAATATGAAGACACAAGTAAATCTTCCTGTTCTAAACAATTTACAGGATATAGTTCTGATTTTGTCTGCAGCATCCTTATGTATTGTATTAATTGGGTGCAAGCCCATTGGGCCCAATAAGGGAAATACAATTTTTTGCAAATTTTGCACCATAGTATCCATTGGTAATGTTTATCTTGGTGCTAACAGGTCATAAGGTATAGATCCCAATTTGGGAAATGGATCACATTCTTTTCTGTATAGTAGAAAAGATTCTGTCCAAATGAGAATTTATATCGTATAAATCGTTTGTCCAAGCCCCTTTGGGAAGTAGAACAGATTCTGTACTAATGAAAAGATTGTAGAAAAAATATGGGTTTAAGAACTGTTTTTGTTCACAACCCAACAAAGAAATAGCAGTATATTAAAATCCTTCTGTGGTACATTTTGGTGGTCATGATCATCAGTCAATGTTATTGGTCAAAGGTTACCTTGACCATAGATTTAGATATTTTATTTTAAATTACAGGGGTGGGGTTATGTATGAGCCCTGTCTCACTTTTCCATGAGAATCATTGTAAAATACAGTTACTGTGGAACCTAAAAATCAGGACTGTTCAGATAAAGAAACTTTGAATCTTTTACAACCTATGTTTTGCAAAGGTTTTGACAAAAAGATTAAGTCAATAGCATTCTTTGTCAAAGTTTGAATTTGTGCCCCTCCCAGGGCTAAAAATGGGAGGATGGAAATAAATCATCTTCTCAGAACAGAAATTTGTTGTGATTGTAACTAAATTGTTAACTGTCCACATGAACATTGAAATGCAAGCTCTATAGGCCTCTTAGTATTTTCTAGGTCATTATCAGAGGCTAGACTGTTCTAATCAGCATGCGTTCATGGTCCATCCGTTAAAAGTCCTTGTTATCACGATTTCCTGAGAATTTATTTATGGATCTTTCTCAAATTTCATATGTAATGTTATGTTCCCCTTGGTCTCTAGTAGTGTCCTTTTACTTTTGAGGCTGGTCAGAAAACAAGATGTCAAACAAGCAGGTTTCTTGGATTTTGACATAACATTTCTTATTGTTATCTCTAAGAGAATTACCATACCCAATAGATTATACTCAAAGTTGATATGAAGGTTCCCATTGATTTCTTGTTCTTTTCTTCTTTTTTTTCCCCAATCATTTTTAACAGCTTTGCCGCTGACAAGTTATGAACTTTTATAGCATCAATAAAGGCCTCGCAACGGTGGACACAATGACCCCTCTGGGATCTCTGGAGTGTTTTCAGTTATCATTAAATATATTATTTCACATCAAATAAATGTAAAGTTGAAACATTAGACAATGCTAAACAAATAAAGAAGAAAACGTGCATTATAAATAATGTTTTATACATAAATGTCAGCAACTTTATAACAACAAAAAAAACCTTCAATAAAGTTCCACCCAGTAAATTGTATTGGATTTCAATGAAATAATTACATTGTTAGTTTCACTGAAGGATGAATTAAGTGTCTGGAGGTTTAACGAATGTGAATTTGTCCATGACTATCTTCGTCAAACCTGCTCCGTAGTAGTCAATGATATAGTCTGATCCATCTGATGGAGTTACGACCTGAGTGGCAATCAGTAAAATATCTACTAGTTGTCCTAGGAAGAAAAATCCCAAAGTAGAAAATTTCAGTAAACCAATAGCTGGATATCCTAGATAGAATCTGTCAATTCCAAACATCCCAAGAAAAATAGATAAGAGCAGGGAGGTTTCAAATGAGTATCCGTTGGTCCATCTGCAAGGCTTTTCTTTCAAGAATCCCACTACAGTGCCATTGTAAGTCATTACTTTTCCATCTAATCCAACACAGCTGATTTCTTCAGCTGGCATACATGGAACCGGTACAGTCCTGTTTTCTCTGCACCCCTTGGCACTTTGTGTTTCTGTATCAATCTCAGGTTCTTGGCATGTGTATTGCCCAAGAAGCAATGATTCACATCGTAGTGTTGTGCTACTTCCTGACATTTGAAGCAAAGACGCCAGGAAGAAAAAAGGAGTAACAATATCCGTCAACTTCATTATCAAATCTTCATAAATTGCTTCCACAGAGCTCGATTCATTCGGAATAGGTATGTCTCGAAGTTCTTCGACAGAAATGTAAGTATCCTTTTGACGTTGTTTTCCCCAAACACAATACAGGAAGTAGTGTCGGAGTTATGTCCCATCATTTTCCATGTTAGTTTATTACTCCGCCGAGTATAGAATTGATTAATTTCCCCTATATATGTTTATGAATTTTATGGAAAACACAACAATTATAATTGAACTATGTGATTTAATTAAATAGAACCGAAGTAATATGTAATAAAATCGATAGAATTTTATAAACTATATTTTCTATCAAGGAAGTAAGTGCGCGGTGTCATTCGGTCTAAACATTGACAGCACAGTTGAAACACGTGTGTTGGCCGTAAATGTTTTGATATTTTGTTTGTGATTAAGAAATGGAGTCGTCCGAGGAATCGTCTGATAGCGAAATTGAAGATCTGGTCGCCAGAGCACTGGACAAAATTAAAAATACAAAGACAAAATCTAAAAGTAACTGTTCCAGAAAAGAATCGAAGAAAGAATCCGTGGAACCTGCTAAGAGCAACAGGTAATGTTATTGTCTGTTTGTACCCATCCCATCATTTACTAATTACAGGTTACGTTGCGAACATCCTTCGAGTTTAGAGAGTGCACTGGAAATACTCACATTTTCAGTGAATGATAAGCACTAAACTCCCGACTCGTTTATTGAAAAAATATATTCGCCCGAAGATGGCCCCAAGGTCTGAAAACGTTACCGAACTGCCGTGTTGATGTTATCTATATAATTATATATATATAAAGATATAATAGGAAAAACAGTTGCCGGTATACTTGAAATTTTTGACAGCTGTATATGACATGCATACCACAAAGTATTTTTTGTCTCTTATAATTCAATTCATCATTCGGTACACTACATGATATTAATATCAAGCCAATATTCCACACCATATGCTAAAGTGAAACGAAAAGAAATAACTCTGGGATATCAGGATGAATGTATAATAGAAATGGACAGTTGCTGTAAAATCATGTACATATAAATCTTCTTCCAAACGTTGGTGAACCTTTTTGGAATATGTTCTACTGTATTTTTCCTATCCCATAATGTATGGTATTGTAGTCAATGGCAAGATTCACAGGTGGTGAGGCTAATTATATCATTTTGTGTAAAAATCGTTTTTTCATTTTGTATTGTTTGTTTGCAAATTAAGCTAATGGTAAATGTCATTGTGCATGGGTATTCTAAAATGTACTTCATTGTTTACCTTTACACCAAAATAATGTTTCAGTGTATACTGTGTTGAGAGGATTTTCTATCCACAGAGTTGATACAGATAAGTGACATATAAAAAAAAAACACTTCTCACTAGAGGCAGTGTTTTTTCAACAATTGTTATCTTTAACTTTGCAGGATCACTTTATCATCAAAAATTCAGAGCAGTGTGAATTTACATGATACTTATTTAAAGGAACCAACACAATCAACTGTCAAACAGACAAAGCAATCAACTATTCAGAATTTATTGAAAGGATCAGACAAAGATGAAGTAAGTGTTTGGACATGAAATAAAGGAGTACTAACATGTGCTATAACCTAGTAAACGTAATTTATGTTCTCTTTGCATACTCAAATCCATGCTAACAGACATGATAGCACAAAGTGTTTTAAAAAAGTTTGAAAAATATATATTATTGAATGATGAGAATTGGCAGAAAGTGAAGAAGGAGAATTCATTGAAGTAATGTCGGTTTCTCTTTTTGGTAATCATCAAGAAAAAGAGCAATATGAAAAATATCCCCAAGATGTCTTAAGCTTGAAGCATTTATAAATCAGATCAGGAAGTAACATGATTTTGTATTTTTAGGTCACCTTTTTGCATTGTCTCCCTTAAACTCAAAACCGATTTTAAAACTTTTTTGCAGAAATCTTTCATGGCCAAAATGGACTCCAAATTGTGAATTATATGGCCCAAGACCCCTAGGAGCCCTGAGATGTAGGGCTAAAAGGGGTCAAATTTACTTTAATTTCATAAATCTTCTCTCAACACCCGGTTATGATTGAATCAAATGCTCTTCATAGATGGAATAGCCTCGTGGTGCTTTACTAAACGTGTGAATTTTATTACTCCAGGTTCTCTCATTTCGACCTCGGGAGGGATAAAATTTATTTTAGTTTATGCACGAAAATTACACTTTTAAGCATACTTTGTTAGAATTTTTGTTGGAAAGATTTCAACCTTTCTTAGAATTTTTACTATAGATGACGACTAGTTGATTTGCATATATTGATCCTGGCTGAACCCCAAGGGTCAACGGGCGGAGCCTAAATGGGTTCACCTTGCTAAAGTTTCAAGCATTTTCTTTTCAACCCCCAGATCTGGTAGAATCAAATGTTCTTTACCTAGACGAAAGGGTCTTTAGGTGCTTTTTCAAAATTGTGTATGTTCCTCTTCATTTTTTTCCTTCATGTTTTATATATTGTTACTTGAATTAAGTCTTACCTGGCACTATTATTGTTATCACAATTTCTGTTTTTAATGACACTTATGTATACCCTAATAATCATTTTATTCAATATTGTTTACCTCAGGTGACGGTGAAGGCTGCAAGGCCTCATTGTTTTTAATGTCAAAATAATCCTTTGCATTTTGAAATGTGTTTTATTATTATTATTTTTTTTTTTAGATAATGAAAAAGAGTGTTCTTCAACCAGATATAGAAAAGAAGTATGCATTACCACCCTATCAGGAAAGTTTACAGAAGCTGAAAAAACAGAGGAAGGTAGGATATTACATGTCAGCAATTACATTATATGAATATTTCAGAACTCGTCAAGTCCAGAACAGAACTTGACAGAACTGTAAAACATAATGCATTGGGATTTTTATGCTGGTAAAAAAAAGTCAAAATAATGAATGATTTATTGCTTCAAGTATTGATTTATTGTTACAATCACCATGGAAACAAATTCAGGTGTCTTACTAGTCTGATGTTTTGTGTTCTTTCACAGAAAGATAAACAGATGACTAAAGGGAAAGGCTGGTTCAATATGAAGGCACCTGAGATGACAGAAGAGACGAAAAATGACCTAACTGTTCTACAGATGAGACGAGCACTGGACCCAAAACGCTTTTACAAGAGTAATGACATTAAGACTCTTCCTAAATTTTTCCAGGTTTGTCATACTTTCAATTTAGCCATTAATTGTGGGAGTTTCCAATTAATCATTATATTGGTATGTGAAATACAACATTTCTTGTGGTCCAACCTTTTGTGTCAAACCACCATCAAATGGATAGTTAAGATCCAAGTCTTGCATCAAGTGAAAAAACTCTACCTTTCCTGAATACGATCTGAATCAGAAGCAGCTCCATTACAATTAGTCAAAACTTTGTACAGTTATTAAGCTAGTAATGTAGTAGTGCCTTTTGCTATGAAGAAGTTCTCCATTTAGATCCTTTTTCTGTTACCATGGAAGCAGAAAGGGTGAATCACAAATTTAAGTTTTTCTGGATCAATGCTCAGAAACCATTCAAGATAATTGCTCAAAACTTTGTACAGTTTTAAAGCTAGTAGTGTAGTGGTACTATTTGCTATGGGGAACTTCTCCATATAAATACTTTTTCTGTAACCATGTAAATAGATAAGCTAAATCACAAAAAATTAAGTTTTTTAGACCAGTTCCCAAAATTACTCAAAACTATGTACAGACATAAAGCTAGTATTCTAGAAAAAGTCCTCCATTTAAGTTCTTTGTATGGAACTATTAAAAATAACAAATAGAGTTTTAAATTATATATATATATATATGATTGTGTTTCTTTCTATTAAACAGCGGGTGTGAGGGATAATGTCATGCTTTGTGTTATCTTGTTTAATATCGAGACAACTATTATGACTCCCTTACTACTGATCAATATGTTGTACACACAATTTCTTGTTGATTACAGTTTGGAAAAGTTATTGAGAGTCCGGTAGATTTCTACCATTCCAGGATTCCAAAGAAACAGAGAAAATCTACCATGGTGGATGAATTATTAGCTGATGCAGAATTCAGAACGTAAGAACAATATTAGTCAATAACTTGTATCTGTATGTCTGTCATTTGTGTTTGTAGTGTAGTGTTTTAGTACAGGTAAACACTGAATACTGATTTTAAAAAGTTGAGCTGCATAGAATATTGACATGGAAATTTTGAAAGCCTTTCAATGTTTAGACTTCATTTATAGAAATTGGTGTGGAATTAGTAATATATCTTTTCAGTATTTGAATGAAACAGCACAGCATTGATAGGAAATATTTTAAAATTCATAAGTTGCAAGGAAATTGAGAAAAAGAAATGTCAGAATCCTTTCAGTGCTGCAACTACGTAGAAATTAGTGTGAAAATAGTGTGAAATTAGTAAAAACTTCATTTTGATATTTAACAACATAATTTTATAAGGAATCTTTCAAAATCCTTTAATTGTTTTCTTGTATTAAAGCTGTCTCCTTTGTTTTGTTCCTATTTTCTTTCTAAAATCATTAAACATTGTTTTGTAAAACTTTTCTTCTGTTGAATCTATTCACTCTCAGGTACAACAAGAGAAAGTATGTCGAGATACAAGAAGCAAAGCGGAAAGGAGCAGGACCATACAAGCACATGAAAAGACTCAAGAACAGAAAACGATGATTTATGTTAGATATTTCATATCATTGATGGAATAAATATATCTTGTTAAAAGGAATTTGCAAAACTTACCATGTACAGTGTAGATTATGTTGTGGCACTTTCAGTAAAAGTGTCAAATAAAAATGATAATTAAAATTTCTGTTAAATGTCAGTCATCATGATTTGTGGATCTGTGTTGATATCACTACACTGTATTTCATTACTGCTATGGACAAGACTATAAATCAAATAAAGGTGTGTTGGGAGACAGCAAGAAAATCAAAGTTAAAAAACAATTAAGAAAATGTCCATCAGAAACTACAAGCAATAGACAGGCTACAATAAAAGATTCGAGGCAAGGACTCTTTAACATAACTATATACTTCTGATAATGTCAAGGTCATGATGTTATCAAAAATCATATTGTCGTTGGGAAAAGTAAGAAGTTATAAGTTATTATTAATATTTTACACACCATTGAGGATATAGAAAGTGAGGTTAATAATTGATGAAGGCAAAACATCTACCAGAGTTGTTATTCCTAATAGTCGCAATGCATTCTGGGAGAGATTGCATTTTAAGTATTTCTTGATTAATCTTTCGTTTGTTCATTTTCCCTGATTCGTGGATTAGGTATGGACTGACAGATCTGTTATTTCGTTTCCATGGACAGTTCCGGCAAACGGCTTGTTTTCTAATGCTACAACCGATGTCTGCTGTCCAGCTGAGTCATAAGAACATAGCAGCCGATCTTTATTGCACACAATCAAGATGCATTTATCTGAATGGTAATATACAGTGTTCTCTACCTCTGAATCGGCTGTGCTCTCGACAATCCATTTTTTCTCTTCTTGTATTGCCCAAGACGTCGGAGCGTATATAGGCTTATGATTCAGTTTCATATCCACTGAACTCACCGCGCTAAGATTGTCAATTCTATAGAGGATTCTCGTCAAATCGTGAAAATGTGTCATTTCGTTATATATCAAAGTTTTAACAGGTATCCTTTCCTTTCTGTCAGTATTATCTTTGTACTTTGCCATTGCACGTTTCATGTAGAGGAAAATTTGTTCTTCTGAAGCCGATGTCTGGATGAGACGATTTAAAACGTTTTCAAAAACCTTTCTTTCCTGTCATTGTCTTCTTTTGCCGCGACCAAATCCCTTAATGCATTTGCATGAATGTGCTCTAACTCTGTTTTGTAGTTCTTAAGGAGAAGTTCCAACCGTTCACATATTTTATCAACAAATGTTTCTACCGTTTTCCCCATTAATGAGCGTTTTAATGCAAGATGTCTAAGGTTTTGGTCAATAGCATGTTCTGTTTGTTGTGGTTCATTTAAAGTTTCTCGTAGCTGGTTGAGACTTTCAGTGTATTCCCGGTTTGTTTTCACACACGTCGATGCATCATGTAGATCAACAACATTTTCACAACTGCGATGATCAACCATATAACACAGTGCACACAATGCTATCTTGTGGTGAACGCAAAATAAGCGGACATGTTCGTCAGGATGCATTGTAAGGTTTCATGTGGATTGATCAGAGATGAGTTCTTTAAAGCTAGACGCAGCGGCACAATTTCATGTCGCTTGGTCATCTTCATGGACCCGTGTACAGCTTTGCAGGACTCACAACTCAGAACACTGCTTACACCAATACGCAGCATTCTGAATACTCGAGTTCACCAAACATACATCACATTTTTTAATTCCTCTCCGTATGTCATCTTGGTCAATACATGACTGGTCAGACGATCCCTGGGATACAAATTTGCCCACTGAGGAATATCATCATGGGTCCATCCAACGGGAGGTTCTGATTGTATGCCACAAACGGGACACTTGAAGGACAGTTTGTTGGAACCTTTTGTAACTTTAGACACGATCCATTTACTCAAGCATATCTCAAAGAAAGTATAAAGGCACGGGAGGTATTTCGGTGTGTTGTAAGTTTGCCGACATAAATGGCACACTATGATGTTTTCTTCTCGTTGTAATTCCATACTGATGATATCTGAAACAAATATTCGTATTAAAATTAATATCACAATTTGGAAAATTACAGATTGTAAATGAATAATTTTCACGATTTAGAGAAAAGTATCCTGGGGATCAAGCAGATTAATTTCATGTTGATAATTCATGATCCAATTTATAAAGGGTCTTAAATAAGTTTTCATTTTCATATGAACTTAAATGATACATGTCTTAAAGGATTTTATTTTTCTTAACCTTGGCGATTCACAGGGTAACACACCGACTAAATTAATATAATAAATATCACACGATTCAGAATATACGAATACATGATTTTTCAAATTTATTTGATATGAAAATTTCCTTCGAAAAATATTGAATTATGAGGTTTTGCACCTCTATGTTTTGACATTGATTGCGCTCGATTTTCCTGACTTGTCCTATAGGTTTCCATAATTTCGACCCCTAGCATCACAACGAGTTGTAGAAGTATGATATTGTTGTATGGTGCAGCTTAATTCATGACATTATCTGGCCCTACTGTATCGAATCTAAAGCCAAAGTTTATACAATGTGTTCACTTATTCCTTGTTTTAATATACCTTTGTTTTCTCTATTTTTATTTTTTCTTGAAATTCGAAGACATATCTTCATGTATGCTGTTATCTGTTTATTTGCTGTATGTTTGTTACACATTAAAAATGACTTCGATGAAAGATTGATATGTTTCCTAATGTAAACGACTCATATATCAGTTGTAGCTTAAATGCTAATCAGTCTGTTTTTTTTCTATATTTAAAACTTAATATCATATTTTCAGTACATTTAATGAAGTGTAGGCTATTATTCTTTGCCATTTATGAAGAAGATATTTGGCGTGGTAATCTTCCACTTCTTTATATCAAACATCCTGGAGTAGTTATACCATGATCAGCATGAATTTTGTATCATATATCCCCTAATACAGTACACGTAGCTATGATTAAAACAAACAACTGAACGGGAACTCGATTCGACAGTGATAGCATACCGAGGTACGCTATAATTTGATTACGCTGAGGTGGACCATATTTCACGGATGCAGTAAATCACAAAAACATTCTTGACACTATCTGGCAAGAATCGATAGTAATCCGAACAGTTTAATGCTTATAAATTTTGAAACCTTGTCTGAAAACTACTCCGATCTACGTTACAAACGTAAAATCAGTCTTCATGTCTTACATTTACTTCATATACTTAATAATGTATGTGCCTCTCCCGTTAACCGCCATCTTGTACCCATGTCTGTCGTGGAGATACTTTTCAGTGTGTTAGTCAAAAAACTATCTAGCATTGTCATCCACAATGGCTTAAACATGCCTTGTGAATAATCTACAGCAGTCACGTTTGACTGATAAAATCTGTTGTTGGCAACTGCCAAAGCAATATCATGTCCTATACTTGATAAAATATACTTCTCTTGTAGTTGCTGACAACGTTTCTGAAGGAATCATTCGACAAAGCATGAGTCAGGTAAACCGATATGACATATTTCAGCTGTAGTCGGTATCTAAAATACATACATGTACAAGATCAATGTTAACACACTCATACAGGTGTGAAAACATGGTCACCGGGGAAAATTTCAAAATATTTCTGAAAATGTTCGAAGAAAAAATAACTGTCAATATAATTTAATCTGTTTACTGACATACATTAAGTGTTGTCTATGTAAATCTGTCACCGATATAGTCAGAATTAATACACATAGCAAAATTAGCATGGGAATGAAACCAATTGGATAATGATTTTGAGTTAGTCCCGTTATGTGCTCTCGATCTCGCGGTATCTTGGCAGAAACTGGTATTTTGTTTGTTCTCAAATTCATTTATTTATTATATAAAAAAATAAATGAAAAGTTACATTTTCATTGGACATGCCTGATAATGCATTGAAAAGTTAATTGTGTAAATTCCATGTTGATACAAATA
Organism: Ylistrum balloti; assembly: GCF_031769215.1. Taxonomy (NCBI): domain Eukaryota; kingdom Metazoa; phylum Mollusca; class Bivalvia; order Pectinida; family Pectinidae; genus Ylistrum; species Ylistrum balloti. Next base: position 492,488 of record NW_026782081.1, read on the forward strand.
CTTTGGTACTTGGTGGGCGGTTATCACGTCTATCTGATTTACGAGTTGTGTGTGCGTTTAAATTTTTGTCGGATAACATGGCAATGCCAAACGATTCTGGTGATTTAACGGTTTGCTCAATTTGCTTACAGATATTCACTGTACCGAAATATCTACCATGTCTTCATACTTTCTGTGAACAGTGTCTGCAAAGCTGGATAGAATCACAGGTATCAAGGACAGGCAGTAATATACGAAATGTTGTGTTTATGTGTCCAATATGTCGTACCCTGACAAACCTTCCGGGTAGTGCCAACAAGAGAGACAAATGGGCTAGTACTTTCCCCAGTAACCACATCATTGTATCGCTGATCGATAAGTCGATGATTGAAAGGCGAAAGAAATCATGTGATTCGTGTACCGAAATGAAGAAAAGCGTTCCTGCCAACCACTGGTGTGTTCAGTGCTCGGAGGCTTATTGTGACCAGTGCACACATGTACATCAAGCAATGAAAGCTACAAGAAAACATAAAGTGGTTGGTTTACAGGACGTTCTCAGCGATTTAAAGTGTCTTTCGTCTGATGAAATGTGTAATGAGCACGCAGAGGAAGTGATCAAGCTATACTGCGTAGACCATGACCAACCATGTTGTACAATATGCGGTGCGACATCCCATCGGAAGTGCAACAATGTTCTAGAACTATCCGAAGCTTCTAACAATGTTAGAAACAAACAAGAGTTTTCGGACCTGTTGACGAACCTAACAGAGTGTGAAAGGGAGATTAGCAAAACATCGAAATCTCTTCAAGAAAATCTGACACAATTGAACGTTGAAAAACTGAATGTAGAAAGATCTGCAAAAGAATTAGCAGATACTGTAGTTAATCATACGAAGGCTTTGCTCAACCGTTTTCTAAAACAGTTATCTGAGGCACACACAAATGCAATGGATGAATTAAAAAACAATGCCGAAAAATGTGATCTTCAACAGAAAGTGATCAGCAATTCCAGGCAAATCCTGGAGAAATCCAGGGAGCACAGTGCAGACACCGAATTGTTTCTCCTAATGAAACGAACGGAGACAAAACGTAAAGACAGTAAAACGTTTATTGAAGATGAAATGCCGAAGATGACTCTTAAACATGTAAGACATACTTTCTCAGATTCACTTCAAACCTTCAAAAATGCGAAATCCTTTGGTGGAGTTAAATTTTCAAATTCCCGAGGGGTTACTGAGCCTACAGATGGACGGTCGCTACCACGCCGCAAACCAAATGTATTCATTTTTTCATAGAAAAACCTCATTTTGACAATTCGACTGACATACCTCCTTTGACAGGAGCGATAGTGTCGGCATATTTGTGAGTTAACGAGTAAACGGTCTATTTATACATGATCGATTTTTTCTCTCGAGATACGCATGCCTATTTCGACGTGCCTTCCTCTTCCCTGGCATATACTTTCGTCTATACTTACCATAACTACGCTTAAGTTTTAAACAGTGACATTAGTAAATGTAGAATATATCATCCCATTGAATTTATTGTTTTATTACATTTTCTAACATCACATTCCTTGATTATAAATATATATGCACATCATCCTTTGCAATTCCATGTAACAATATTAAACCAACCAGAAACAAATTTTGATAGCACTTAACCAGAGATTTGAAATAAAGATTTCGGCCGACCTTTCGTTTGCTTTTCATGATGTTTGTCTACATGTGCCTATTCTTTTACTTTTAGTATTCCGAACGCTCAGTTTATTACTCATGAACACATTATCTTTGTGTTGGCAGCTTTAATCTTGTACCCCAGTACCTAAAGGTTATATATCTTACAGGACTACACAAATTGTAACACGGCCTCCTTTACCAGTAAAATATTAACTCTCAGTATAAGCCGACTTGACCTATTTTTTGGTGTATTGAAACTATTTAATCATGTTGTATGGTATCTTCGGATTTGTAAAATTTTGTAAAGATTTTCTTCTTTAAGAACACCAAAAAACCAATTTAATCAAATTTGCCTGCCTTATCTTTAGAAATCAGGACCATGTCATGTTCATTATATATACTTGACTAGTGGAATAATCGAACATTCTCGAGGCGATAGACTGAAATGGTCTCTCATTTGAAGGTTTAATATTGATTTATTATGGTGTTGCCATAATTCTTAGTTTTGTCCTTACGGAACCACAATATTAAATGCACCAAACCAGTTTAACTGAAATTGTACATATTTATAAGAAAGAAGATCAATTTCCTCTCGTCTGTTTGGAAAATGAAACATCAAAAGTGTATTACGGGAAGTAGTAGGTAAATGTGATGACAAGATGTATCATGGCATGTTTCAAAACTTGGAATTTAACAGATATAAAAACGATTACCTCTAGATATAAACGAAATAATTATAGTAGAATTAGAAATCAAAAGCATAAATCGTTTCATTATTAGCTTATTAACGATAAATGTAGACATAGGCTCTCTTCCAATACGATGTGCTCAAACAGAGAGGAAGATATTAATTTGATGGTGAAAACGGGCTTAACTGGAAAGAGTTTGCTACTGGTCGATTTCTGTCTGGCCTTAACAAAATGAACTTATTAAAAGGTCAATTCGATAGTAGAATCTAGAGTTCTTCACGTCATGATTATCATTTTCTTATATTCGGTGAGAGTCTTACACAGGAATTCAGCGTGATAATGGCAAGCGATGACATGCCAGTATTATCCAACATTAAGCGCAATTTCGCATTTTGAGCAACAGACTTTAAAGCGGCTATTAACTTAGATTTCAACATCGGGAAATGGAGAATTCGGCTTATGAATAATAAAATATATCCATAATAAAGCGATACACGCGCCTATAACGTCAAATTTGTTGTTTTTGTCCATATTTTCGGCCTCGGAACATTGTTTATCTTGCCTATTGTTTATAAACATGTTCACGCTCGGTTTATTACGAAGAAAGCCGAGTGGGTCACATGGCTTGTTACGTGACGAATTCATTTACATCCGCCACAAAGAAAAAATGGATTACGAGGTAAACAAACGCACATGTCTTATGTATAGTACTTGCTTTTGCCCCTTTCTGCTAATTCTTGTTTGCATTAAATGATTCTATAGTGTTATAATATGTAATTTTTAACAATCAATCTTAGCAATTCGTTTTGATTTGGCTTTGTCATGCGAGACTTATCTATGTCAATCGCAAGGCGTTAAACTAGTATTTCCCCAAAGGGGGTAAATACAATCGGAAAAGAAAAAACTCATTGTGCAGAAATGCACAGGAATTGATACTTTGTCTATACACATTGACAGATATTGCACTGTTTATTATGAAGGCTATGTTTATCATCACGGTTGTTATTCTTACAGTATCATCAGTAACGGCCTTTTTGTACACTTCTTCAACATTTTAAGTATTGTTGCTCATAACACATCAAACACTGAATATTGGAATCAATGACAGGCGGATACGTTATAATTATAGGACTAACGTTAAGCTAAACAGTCAAGCAGCAGATTCGCAAATTCCGAATCCGTATTCAGTCCAAAATCCTCCTTCATCTTTCGCCATCTATCGATCGCCTGTTTAATATAAATTCTTACCTGTCCTCTTTTCTGGTCTGACTCCTTCCTCTTACGCTTTCATGCACTTTCTGTAAAATCTGTTTCACATCAGCCGTGCGTTTTTTTCGTCGTACGATTTCCGCCGCGAACACAATCGCTACCTATTCGCATCCGTCGCACATACTGCAAATTTGTAAAGCGATCTCCGTACGTTGTTCGCACGGTTGACTCACGAACCGTACGGTGTTCGCAGGTTGAACGTACGCAGTTATCGTGAGGCTGCACAAATTCTCAAGGCACCCGAAAGACTGCCGTAAGAATTTGCAAAGTTTCTTACAATCACCGCACGGCAAGCACGAATTTGAAAGACAGTTGTACGGTGTTCGTGTGATCGCCATTTGGAGGAGGAATTATCTCCTCTTATCAAGATTTGGATATATATATATACACAATAGTATGCGACAACAGCCTCATTCTGCAGCAGGCCTTCACGGAATTAACTATGGTTGCGAAACCATCCAATGATCTTTTCCGCTGTGAAGAGAAATAAAAATGAATACATTATACTAAGGATTGTATCTCATTTTGGCTATCATTGTGGGGAAAAATGACACGAAACAAATCGATACATACCTGGTACAACTACTTATTTTACGTAAAGGTCTGTAGATAGATTAGAACATGAAATCAACGTAGACACACAGTTTACACATGGTCGAACTGGTTTTCCGTGAAGCCAAACTTAATATGACAAGATAATATTGATACTTAGGTAAAAGATAGCATAATACACAGTAAATGTAAATTTCAAGCTTACCGGGCTCATTCAGTTGTGCAGCTATGATTTCTAGTCGCTTATAATGCTTGTCGGCGTATTTCCGAGTGTATTCTCTTGCTGTGAAGTAAAGGCATATTTGTCACTCCTTTACAAGCACGTGGCTTCTTCATCTGAATCCTGGGTTGGTGGTATCTCTGTTGACTCGGGTTCAATGGGGAGGGGGTTTAGCTACCGGAACCTTCCCCTTTCCCATCTTTCTTTGTTTTGGAGGCATGACCTTCTCTTCCTGAAATCTCGACAGCGACTGATGACGAACAAGACAGACAAACTTTTAAAAGAGGAGGCTTGACGCTAACTTTTCGCAAGGCATTTGCGGGGCAGCCATGGGAATCTTATACGTTGTTCGTACGTTCCGCAGCAGTCTTTAGACACACTTTCACCAGACGCAAGGCATTCGCAAGTCAGCCGCAAGATGTTCGTACGATCACCGTGCAGCATTCGCAGGACAAACGCAAGTATAAAATCGTACGATTGACGTGCGATGGTCTCAAGGTAGCTGTACGGCTGCCGTGTGGCAACCGTACAGTTGCTGTGCGAACTCCAAAAATCGCAAAGAAATCGCAAAGAAAATGAGCATGTTGAAAAACCAGCTTGCGGCGTTGCGAATTTGTACGGCAGTCTGGCGGAGTCATCACGAAGTCCTGCGATTTGTCAGAAAATATTCCTTTACAGCTGTCGTAAGGCTGATGTGAAACAGGCTTAAGGTAACTTTTATGTCCTCGTCCTTTTTTCGCACTTGCGTCCGCCATATTGCTTCTTTCTAGACATGCGCGACATCAGGGTTACGAGCGGTAAGTTTTGAATTAGATCAAGACCGCACTGTTTACATTCTTTATTTTTTAGATATCAATAAAAATGGTTGCAGTGACTTTTAATTTTAATAATTAACAGAAAGTCTTTGCAACATACTATTGGAAAATAGAACGTTTTGCATCGTTTTCTCACAGTGTTTTTTTAACACTATAGTTGCTTTAATAAGATTTTCACCGTCTTTGTTCTTACAAACTTGAATGACGTCATAAGGTCATCAGAAAATACAAAGCTCCGCACGGAATGCCACACTGAGATAAGAAACGAGACACCACCTGGTCTTATCTTCATTTAATGTATTCGTGGCATTATTTTCTAAGTAAATCAGAAAGATGAACAACTTTCTTGCCGTATGTGTTTTGATGGTCTTTGGGGTAAACTTATGTGACGGACAATGTAGAACGTTTAATTCTGCTCCACGTAAGTATTGGATTGTTAATAAAACACATAGGATCTTCCTGAGGTATACATCCACGTATTCTCTTACGTATCGGAGTAGCTATGTGCAGTGAGAGTTTTATATGTAAAATATCACTTGACTGTCATGCGAGCCCAGGCGAGTTTCTATAAAACCTCATGTGAAATGAAAATAAATTTAAAGTAAAAATATGGAGGACGAAACAGCCATTTTGTTGCGACTTTTCAATCCATGACGTATTGGCATTACCCATATTATGACATCAGAATAGGTTTTTGACTGGATCATTCACTGAAAAAAAAGATACAGAGTATATTACAATACTGAAATGCAAAACTATCACATGAACAATTACACTAGGTAATTGGTGGATTATGTTATAAACACAGTCTGAAAAAAGACCTTTTGTAGACATCACTCTAACCTCTTCTTTCATCAAAGTGTGAGATAGCGTTTTCTTACCCAACAGGATAGATTATGCGAAACTGGAGCAACTAATGGCAATATGAAGTGAAAATATAGAATTCGGTAACTTTGCAGATGAAAATGTAAATGAGAATCATTCGAACCCAGAAGGATCTATGTGGAATGACACTGAATGTAGGACATTTGTCTTTATATATAGTATGAATTGTTCAGTTGTTTCTTTTCTGCAATCAGTTGTCATACAAAACGACGAAATCGCTTGTTGAGTATTCAAAGACAGGACTTTACCTGTTGTATGCCGGGCTATAGGCTTAGCACCAATTTTGCATTTTAATGTACAACAAGCTTGCCTAGAAAAAAGAAGAAAAACTTTTTTTTCATGAATATCATATGAACTGAATTCCATCTAATACTTACCAATTACCCATCCTGGTAATCACCATTTATTTACATTCCGCAAGTATATGGTAGAAGTCCATTTTTGTGCATATTGTCTGACCATACACCTGTTGTATATAGTGTTATTCCTTGCAAGTAAATTCAAACATCGCATCTGTATTGACGACAATACGGATGTTTATTTTATGAAAATGTTAAGCGTTACAAAATATGAGTAAATGAAGCAGAAAAAATTAGTTTTCGGAAATATGGCTTTACAGAGGGAAGATACTTCACCACTCTGTTATTTGGTATTGTGATATGGAGCAAGGGAATATATGAATATATAGACATGCTCTATGAGAAGTCGTGAAAGGCAAGCGTGGTCTAAAGCTAAACTATTCGTCATTTAACAATCACATTACTCCTTCCCCTTTTGACCTTGGAATCCTCTAAAATGGTGACAATGATCGTTACTGTCCAGCGTGTCTCAGGTATGTCGGGCAGGTGATCCACCAAAAACATGGTAGGCCAACCTCTGCGGCGGAGACCTGGTTCGAGTAGCAGGTCCTAAGTCATAGCTCGGAATTCTGAGATCTCCTCCCGTTCTCCCTCTCATATGCAGACCAAAACCAGCTTATTTATTATCCTCTTCTTCGGGCAGTACCTCTGAAGGACTAAGGTTTCTTGATAACAGCATAAGATAGTAGAGCATAACGTAAAGCAGCCTATTAAAAACGACACCGTCTTGTTGCCAAGCGTAACGTCAAAGCGTGCCCTAATATTTCCCAAATGTTTTTGAACATCTCTTTATTTTATGTTTGTATTTCCCCCCCATTGTTTTCTTCATTTTAAAAGAAACGAAAGAAAATTTAATAGTTTTCGGTTAACTGTCATATATATATATATATAGATATTCTGTCATAATCGTGCAATATATATATATGAGGTACTAAACGGGAAACCATTAAAAAATCTCTATGTCTTAGCAATTAATCCACAACTAAGACGATAGTCTGGTTTAATTGATGTAGTCACATGTTTTAACTATATATATATATATATATATATATATATATATATATATATATAGATAAGTCTCGGTATTTAATGTAATAACAAACGTGTCAGTGTGTGGTTTAATGTAGACGAATCGAAGCATTTCAGATTCCTGTTAAAATGAAGACCATGTTGAACCATTATAGTCCCGATATAAAGATGCAATAGTATATGGATACGGTTTTGCATTACAGAAACAAAAAAATTATATTTACTTCACTTTCTTAGCCTAGATACAAACGTTATCCAATGTAGCGTATACAAGGGGTTGGTTTCTTTACTTGAATAAATCTGAGAAAACATCTTTGAAGAAAATGAAAGAAATTACCTTTCTCTGATTGAAATTTGTCTCTATGTCTAATCGTTTTCTCCTTGTACGTTCGCGTGTAAATCTTCACTTTGTTGATGTTTTGACATGTTATACATAGAATTAGAATTTTTTTGAAAACAAATCGGCATTATCTTATTCCAGAGTTGGATGGCGCAACACCACCACTAGGGTGTTATTGGAAAGACGAATTTATCGGCGTCATGTCACATCTTACAAAGAACTGTGAAACATGCTACTGTAGCGAGGGAGGTGTTTTGAGTTGTTGCGTGTAAGTGAGTTCTCCTTAAATTGTCGAGTTGACCTTATCACAGGAATAACTGTTGTGGCACGTCATACGGCCATTTCATAAATAGTGTAAGACATGTATCTAATGAAATGTTTGACAGGATAACGTATGGAGCAGAAATCGAGTATCACTTGAATCACGTACCTGTCAAGTAAAAATGCGTATGAAGTTAATTCATATGGATTTAGTGTTTGATTTCGACACAGATGACTGAAATCAGACAATTTAACGATGTTTTATGAAGTCTGTCAACAGTGTTAGGGCACGATATATAGTGAATCAGATACCAAATTAAAGAAAAAATATCTCTCGATCCAGACCACTTCCAGCGAGATATTTCGAACGGTTTAGTGACAATCACAAATTTCCCGAAGTTCTCATGTAATGGAAGACAAAGTTATAAAACATCAGTTGATGCATTCTACGCAATATGCTTTTCTTAAACTAGTTTAATTAATCTACTTCCACGTGAATACTTTGATATGCTAATGATTTTTACATTTTTACAATTTCTCTTTTTCTTCAGTAATGCTATGCATATCGTACAAGTGCCTGATGATTGTAAAATAGTTCCAGCAGAAGACGGTTGTGGTGACCGGGCTGTGAAACTGGACAATGAAAATGAGGATTGTATGCATGGTGTCGCTGCAGTCAGTCGAAGGGACTTGCAATGATTGTACACCAATAAAATATTCTAACAAGTTATCTATAATTATTGTGATGTTTGTAGAAAGACACTTAACAAACAGAATGATTTTATCTCTGAGATTCAAGAATTATAAGCGACGATAAATGGACACAACTGCTAATCGTACTGATGTGTCTGTTTCCCATCTGAATATCATTTATTATCACGCAGTCGTGTATGGTAATGAAAGATGAACACGAAAGTCATCTTTATGGAAAATATCCTACAGGAGCAGAGATAAAACACCTGTTTGATAAAATTTGATATCATTAAGCTGGCTTAACTAACTTATTTCCGTTGGATGTAAAATAAACACGTTCTTTTATATTAAATAGAAATTCTGACAGACCTACACGTGTTCTAGCTATGATCCCGGTCAGATATGGGTGATGCTATGCTACTGATATCCAGTATTTCCGTGTGATTCCGGTTACATTTATGGTATAATTCACTTTAAGGTTTCATATGTTTCTATGTATTAGATAGGATGACTGTCTGACAAAATTATGTAGAGAAAGCATACTAAAGTATTCATTATGGGACGAAAGTTCTCCGTTTTATTACTTACAACCTAGATTACTCATTATATAATAACACCTGATAACATACATTATCCATGATAATACCGTATACCGTAAAAAGGAAAGAGAACTGAGAAAGGGGTGAAATCAATCTTTATCTTTTGTTTTTCCCCATATATTGCTGCACTACGAGTGTACTGAATGAATGGACAGGTTCATTACCAGTTAATAAAATGCTTTTCTTTTGTTTTTCTTGTACTTTTTGTGCCTTTGATACAAGGAAAAAATATACCACAATTCAGGTGAGAAGTCAGGAAAATCAATACAAGGCTTAGTCAATATAAAGGGAGATGCTCCTATCAAAGTGGTATCTGATGATTTATCCTAAACCTTTGGCACTGTACACAATTGTAGTCGTACATGTAGCATGCAGGAATATGGGACTCCTCGGCGACTAACATCACTTCAACATGCCATCTAGCAAATATTAAAAAAAAATAAAGAGTAAAGATTTTATTCTTCTTGAATATTTATTGGTTGTACTATGGCCACTCGTGATTGTCAATTCTCAACAATCAGTCTACCAAGCCACGTCTTGGATGCGTTTACGTGTCTCAGGTATACTGTAGTGTGTGAGAGAATCACGCACTGGAATCTTATCTATTTATCGTGTGTTGCCTTGAATTTACAGACAGTACGATATCTCGTCTTTACTAGGATGCTGGTAATCGGCAGTGTTATTTCCACTATCCTGATACAAGGTCTGTATTACCTTTTATAGCAGATGTCATGGTGATGATGTGTAAGCAACTATTCTTGAAATGACGTCCCTGTTTTGTTTGCTTGAACCAGATAACATTTGTGAATAACGACTGAGACTATTAATTTTCCTGACGTATCAATTCTATTGTTTTTCTTTTTACTTTTCCTTTAATAAATGTTATATTCTTTGCAAGTAGATAAGCATAATATTATCTTTATATTCTTACTATCATTTTCAGGAAGAAAACTGAGCCGTTTCTGCAACATTTGAAAATGTTTTCACGTTTCACCAAATTCTATTTTGCGGATATTTAACGAGAAATCGACATGCTTTCCTACTTACGATTGGTAGCCAGAAATATTGACTCGATTCCTTACACCATTTTAACCATTTTAACAACAAGGATACCAATAAGCTTTTACATTGTAGGGACGCTTGCAGTTGTGAACCACTGCGGTGTAGGTTGGATTTACCACAACGAAGCATGCTATTTCTTTTCAAACGATACAGACACCTGGGTGGAGGCGTTCGTAAGTTACTAATGATGACATATTTTGTAGACACTTAATTTTCAACGAAGTGAATATTCCATGTTTAGAAAATACTTAACCATATGACAAATGTTTTTCTTGATAATTACACATTTCAATTTTTGCTGTTCACTTATCTAGAAGTGAGCGAGTACGTTATTAGCATTGAAGTATTATTTGTCCTCAATCATTCATAAATATTTATAACACCGTGTGTGTCTTAATGTCGTAAATAGCAATGTCATTTAACTCAACTCGGTTATTCAAGGTTAATGTTTTGTTACTAAATTCATGTTCCTCCTTAAAGTATTACTGCCAAATATATGACAGTCAGCTAGTATCGATTACGGACCAAAACGAAAACAATTTCTTGAAGACAGAACTACGACATCGCCATGCTGCAGGTAAGACAACGTCAACATTCATATTTCAGTGGAAAGAAAAGCAATGTGGTTATACGGTTTCTTATGTATTGGTAACGGTGAAACGTGTCTTTTGTTAATTCATTGTCTACTATCTTATCTCAAAAAGTTAAGTAATCGTGTTATCTTAATAAAAATAAAATCTTTTTCATAGATTCTGATTGGAACATCTGCTATTTTACGTCTGGAACGGATGCACCAGCAGAGGGTCATTGGGAATGGACGCCATCTCGCGATCCATTTACATTTACCGATTGGCGACCCGGGGAGCCAAGTAATGGCGGTGGCTTAGAAAATTGCCTCTGTTTGTACAAAGCACATGACTTTCAATGGAATGATCGAAACTGTCATAACCAAGATCATTTCATTTGCAAAGCACCGTAAGATTTTATACGCTTCTCTGGCCTATGAACAAATCAACCATATGTTTTAATCTAATCTTTATTTATTTTGTATTCTTGTATATATATATATATATATATATATATATAGATATATACTCTAAATACTTTCTGGTATCACTTCATAAAGTTATTATTTTGTATTTGATTTTCTGCAACATTTTAAGATCACCTGACCATAGGTCCAGTGAATACCTTGGAGGAGCAAGATTATATCTAGCTAAGAATGATCTCGTTAAGTAAAACTGCGAAGTATAACACATCTGCTGACTTGTACACTTAGCTCCATAACTGATAAGATAAGAAAGCGAGTAATCTATATAAGCCCCACTTCGTGTAGAGGAGTTGATAAGTTTGCGATATGACCAACTGTAGAAAAAATACCGATATGTCAACACAAACAATCTAATTTCAAACTCAAATGAAACGCCACGAACAAGAACAAATTTACTCGGTCACTTCTGAAAAAAATACAAGGAGAATAGAAAGCAGAGACAGCATTCTTTTGATATTTGAATATGTCTGATGATACTGTCAGTCGCTAATGTCACTGGAAATTTTGGATGATTGATACACACATCTTCAATATCTGTTGTAGGGCGTCTTTCGGTTCTGAAGTAATTGGATGAATGCGACTGATATAGCAGACTTATGACACGAATTGCCTATTATAACGTATGTTCAAGATACAATTAATTAATGTTGTGAAAACATATATTATTTAAGCATATTTGTTTTTAATAAAAATGACACTTTGCAGTTATAATTCAATATATATGAGAATAGGCCGTGTAAAAATGTGAAATAATGTTTTTTAAATGTATTAATCAAAGTTGTTGATGTGTTCATCAATCCAATATTAGCACAATTTTCCACATAATTATAAACGTGTTTCTACAAGTCTTTTCAGGACAACTGCATTTGTTATTATCCCATCTCCGATATCGATCTCTATAAAGTTATGTGATACGCAGATGACCATGGTTGATTGAAGAATAACAGTATCTAAAAACATAATATAACTGAACACGAACAATAAGATGCACATTTTTATTAAAAAATATAAACATGTAAATATAATAATATTCCCATTTTTAAATCTACATAAAATATAACAAATATTTATCTAAAATATCCAACCTCAATATAGAACACCATGACACCATGCATAACCCAACAAAAAATTTTCCACATATATTATAACATCATATAAAGATTTACGTGATTCATGGGTACTAGGTTATGATTAAATTTTCATTCGTTTGCCCAGCAATCGAATGGGATTCCAAATGCTGAATGATAAGTGATTACAATCAAAGAGGCATAAAGCTATACAATAATGCACTATTGCTATAAAGGCAAGTTGCGTATGATGAGAAATTCAAGTACTTGGCACATTATCATTTATAAGAAAAAAAACTCACTTTTCCTATAATATATATATGCACAGCATATCGCTAAATAAATTGTATATATGTTATTTTTTACTTTCCTCGTCACATCATTACATGACATCGTTCTTGTAAAAAGGTAACTCTGTAAATCATATTGATAGCTGCACTTCAGTGCAATGATAATGCAACAGTGACGTGGTCATCAGGCTGCTGAGAAATAACAACAGAAAAGTAATGAGTTCGTGAATTTGCACCAAAGTATCATGTGGTATTTTTGCCTAAATTTTGTGATACCTGTATATTTGTTTTACAATTAATGAAATGTGTAAATGACATAATTCAGATAAATACTTTTTACATGATAAATGTAAATTTGATTTTTTTTCAAAATTGTTGCCTCAAGTTACCAAGAACTGACCAAAATTCATATTAAAGAAAAATCTGTTTCTCCTCACATATTATCTCATTAATCGAAACCAATTGGTACTTTCTAAGACATCTAAAATAACCACTATATAAGCAGGGAATATATAAATGACACCGATGCATATAAACGATCTTTCTTCCCAAGTATTTACAAGACAAGGCCATTCTCATTTATGCAATAACGAATGCAATCGTTACCTGACATGAATTAAGCAACTTGCGTAACCTTATTAATAACAAAAACTCTCCAAGATACAAGGTCTATCTATATTGCTAAAAAGTTTTACAGATCCTTTCTGATGTTAAGCATATGTTTTGTTTAACTATATTAAAAGCGAAAATTTTGTTATGTCTGCTGTAATACTATACTAATATTACGGTTCTAAATTTTCTAATAAGGACTGATTGAAGTCTCAATAACTTAAAACAAATAAGAATATATAGGAATTATCATTTTTTTCGAACTTTAAAATTTCAATGATTATCATTATCCATCAAAAATGTGTAGTTTTCATTTCCTTTTACTTTTAAAAAAATATACTAGATTTAAACTTTATTTTCTGAGGATTACATTACTGATATTTAATTTTTGTATTGTTTTGTCGTTTGATCAATCAATGACCCTGGGCCAAAATCACGTAATGATAATATTGATTTGACCAAAAATTGTTGAACATTTTCGTTTTTATTAATAGGTTAAGAAGATATAATGTAGAGAGGTTGTATATGACTAACAAAACTATGATTAATGCACTCGCTATCTAAAGGTTATTTCAATTATATTAAACAATTATTATGATTGCAATTAACTTGGTAACATTTTCTTGTTAAAACACCCGAAATTCATTGAGAATCTATTTACATTCCTACATAATTGAGTTATCAAAATAAATTTGTGTCAGACTTCATCAAATATCTCTCATTTTCTATGCAAAATTTGTTAACAGTCATACAAAGTTGAAAACAGTTAATGTTAGTGTATTGTATAAATAGCAGTGTCGGAAATAACCTAAAACTTTTATAAAAATATATAGTACATCTGCATAGAAAATTTCATCATCAGTATAAAACTAATTGTAACCTAAGTTCAAAATTTATGTTCTTCGCAGGTATGAATGCATTGTATAAAAAGAAAATGTTAAAAGTATCAAATTCCAGTTTTTACTTTTCAGTTGACATTAAAAAAATGATGAAGTCATTGATAGTATAGGGCATACATGTTAGAATTGTTGCATTTTAATTGCTTTGTATGAAGTGTCGTCGCTGATGGGTGCTAGGTAAGGTTGATGATCATAGATTCATCTCAGAACTAGTCAGCTTATCATTCATTGTCCTAGAAAAAGAAAGTAAAAACAGAAAATAAGGTTACACCAGCCTGAGATAATCATAACACAATTCAGTTTTACAAAATATAAAGAGCAATAATTTGAATGTTTTCTTAACAGAAATTGGTCGTTTCCCTTTGTCCTACTTTTAGCAGATTTGCAGTTTTCTGAATGGTGCATAACAGACATAATGCAACCTTACGAATTGTTGATTACAGAAAATCGACTATACCTGACTACCAGAAAAGTGGTGTCCACTCTCCATAGAAATGTTGAGAAAGAAAAGATTCATGAAAATTATAAAATGTAAATATTATGATTTTCGGACGTAAATATATGATCGAAAAACACAAGTTAGCAATTATAAAGTTATTCAATATTGAAATCACAGTTACATCATTCTTTTTATCGTTTAGATGGTATAGTTATAAGTATCACTATCGAAAACCATCAAAGTGTATATTTTTGTAGATATGAACATTGTTAAAATAAGGATAAAAACAAAAACCAAAATCAAGAAAATACCAACATGGCATTATAATCATAATTCAAACTCAAATTCCATAAAACTAAGGCAAATATGAACAAAAGAAAGATTTACACGGAAACTACTGAAAAAGTATAAGGAGAATACGACCAGGTGTTCTGAAAAAGTAAGCGTCTTCTGCTTCATCGATGATACCCGCCATGTAAACCTTGGTCAATCCAAGGAAGTAATGCCACGTTCTCAAATGAGAACAAGGTTTACAACAACGAAGCCAACAGGCAAACTAACGAGCACCAAATATGTCCAGCCTCATGTCGCACAAATAAATAGAAGTTTTCTCAGTTAGATCACTATGGTGACCATAAAGCTTCCTCATACATTTTATTAACCCTTATTATACGAGTTTGTTAGACAGTTGACGACTTCTTGCACGAAAATCATGATAATGGGAACAGGCCCTTGGATATCGAATCAACTGTGACATGTTAATACCATAGGTTGGAGTGGCAAGGATATTGCTATCGAGAAATGGAAAATTCACAATAGAGAAATAGAATAGATTATGTTTATCATATAACTTGATGGAAATTTATCCATGTTGGTTTTGTTGTAGGAAAAGGTCGGGATAAGCAGCTGGTGTAGAAGAGTCTGTCTTTGATTTCCAGTGTTGTTCGATATATACGTTGGATGTAGTCATTAAACTACTTGTTATTTAAAGACAATTCCTCATCAATATATCTGAAGGTGAAATTAAATGACTTCGCAAGATCTTTGTGACCTTTTTTGAGAAGCTCTTCAATAAATTCAGCCTCGTAGAAAACAACCTGATAATATTAATTATGTGAAATATTGAGCAGTACCTAATATCTGATGCCGATATTAGTTAAATAGGCAAAATTTTATTTACCTCATATATAGGATTTGGACTCCGCAGTTGAGTTGGTCTCGGGATACGGAACTGAAATTAAATAAATGTATAATACTGTCATGGGCTGTAACGTGTAAAATATTTCGATAGTCCTTCAAGTGCAAACCGACAAATAATGTACCGATTCAAGTATGAAATTCAGTAAATTTTTGGTCCCTTTAACGAAGACAATACCAAAACTGAAATGCTGCATTTAAAGATATATGAAACCCAGACGCCCAAAACTTCTAAAATTTGACTTTTATTCTGGTGATGATTTTTTTGACAGGTTTAATAATAGAAAGTATTTTTTAAATCTTGCAGTGCTTATTTTACTGCTACAAGCGTCAAAATATGTTATAGGCAATATGCATTTTTGCTTGTTTATTCTGTTTTAAATTACAGATATTTTATTTCTAGGCGATATTTGTTTCCAGCAAAATTTTTTTTCATCACAATGTGGCTAAATGCAATCTCAACATGTTAATTTTCATTTGATATGACAGCTGCACAAGCAGGGTCAATTTTGGGGAAAAAAGGATTAAAACCCTTACTTGAGAATGTTGAGAAATTAAACTTTTTCAAAGCTTTATGCTTTAATAGAAAAAAAAATAATTTGGGTATTGCTTTGATATCATAAAAGGAAGGAGTCACTGTGCAGATTTTACAAAATATCAATCAATCTTTTAATTTTCATCCAAATGTCTTTTTTTGAAAGCTCAAGAAACAGACTGATGTATTTATAACAAGTCAGCATTTATATGTTATTTGTAGTGGTAATTCATGCTAAAGTTTATTGAAGTCTGCCCTAAACTTCCAGAATTATATTGAAGAGAAGTTTGCTGGCAATAGAAAAAATATTGAATTTTTACGCTAAAAACCAAATTACGACGTCAACTACGCTGTCACAAAATATAGTCCACAGGTGAAAAAACCTACAAAACGTCAGATAAAGTGCTTCACTCTTGGCAAAAATGTACAAATGTTGGTTACAAATTATATCAAAATGCAAAAATCACCAAGTCCGGTAAAGCACGTGTTTCATATATCCTTATTCTATTGATATTATTTCATTTGAGAGAGAGAGAGAGAGAGAGAGAGAGAGAGAGAGAGAGAGAGAGAGAGAGAGAGAGAGAGAGAGAGAGAGGGAGAAATATATTGAGGGTACGTGAAACAATAAACGGGGCTTCAGTTGATTAGTTATTATACTATACTATACTCACCTCCTCTTTCGGCGACAAAGGCCAGATGAATTCCCACGAAAAGTTTGAGTAAGGACGCGTTGGAGCATCATCACGCGGAGGCTCTGCTTCATCCACTGAAATATTTGTAATAGGGGTAAAATTGATATAAATTCCTGTAGGCAACTCTCACCCTTACCATAGCCAGAGCATGCGTCATATAAAACATCTTCGTTTATTCAAAGTATTGCACTTTTCTCAGATAATAAAATTGATAAATTAATTTATGATTTAATCATAAACAAACGTTGGTTGAAAAGTATATCAGTATATCAAATGCTTTCCAATACTGAATAGCTTTGTTCAGTGATAGCATTGCCATAAACCGCAGGAATTTGGACAAAAACTGTTTCATCAACATATTTTTTTATTCAAAACATATTAAACATGTGATGTACAACATATTTAATGTTGTATTGGTTCGTCGGTTTAATTAGTTTGTAATTAAACTACTGCAATTTTGTAATACATACATTTCGTGATTGATAACTGTTAATGAACAGACTTTTTAAAACTTGAAAATAGGTGTGGATAAAGTTTATTGTCAAAAGATATGCTCAATTTACCTGTGGTGCGGATGGAATATGTAGTCATAAAACACTGGGTTCATTATGTTATCAGGCCGCACTTGTATAAAACATCTCAACTTGAGATTTCCTCAAGTCGAGATTTTCCTCAGCTGATATCTCCTCAAAAACGGCTTGTATCAAATTTTCTCAAGGAACAGGAGGAAGTCATCGGCTAGGATGTCCTGAAATTCCTTGAGAAAATTTGATACAAGCCGTTTTTGAGGAGATATCAGCTGAGGAAAATCTCGACTTGAGGAAATCTCAAGTTGAGATGTTTTATACAAGTGGGGCCAGGACTATTTACCTGAATTAAAGTCATCGTCTCTATGATCTGAGGAAGCGTTTGAACTCCAGCCCGGGGCATCTTCCTCTACATGACCCAAGTAAAATGGGTCACGATGAGGCGCAAAGTCAAACATTGGTTTAATGGAATGACGGGAGAACTTGGAACTGACGTCATCCGAGTCACTAATAAAGAAGAAAAAAGATATGTTAATTTAGATTTTATTCTGGTTTGGTAGCACATCCATTAAAAATAAATTGATGTAAAATAACGATGTGAACCCCTGACTTTTAGTTATAAGATAATTGTCACAGTAACACAACAACAGGCAGAAATATCTTTTAACTTAGGCAGACAATTATTTTCTATCATTGCTGCGGGTGGATATTTGTATTGCATACATCACTCTTTTTTATTTACTGTATGGCTAATCTGGAATATTAATTCTCAAAGCATTCTGATTCTTTTAGAACTATACAGTATATAAATTCAACATTTCTGACGCTAATTTCAAACAAAAGAGCGACAAGTTGGACAAAAAATATGTATTGATCTACAACTCCAGTTTCCTACCTATCTCTTCGGGATCTATTTCTAGTTAGCTCTTCTAGCTGCCGATGCCTCCTCCTTTTCTTGCGCCACATAAATACAAGCCACATGCAGCAACAGCATGTACATAGTAATAACAACGTTAAGCCAACTCCAAGACCCATGATGATGGCGAAATTATCTGGAAAAAGGATATAAATGTTAGCAGTACAGAACACAAAACAATGAAAACGGAAGTATAAAATAGTACATTCATCAACACAATCGAAGAGTAAAAGAGTAAGATAATAAAGAAAAAACCCTAAAAACAAAATAAATTGTCTTCCAATGTTCTGGACAATTCAACATCATGTCTGATTGTTTATGTTAAAACTATATTTCCCATGCTTTCGGATGAAATCCGTAACTCATAGAAAATAAAAACTGTTTAAATCCGAAGTTAAGATGCTTAACATCATGATGTTTTACTCAATTTTTATGAAATATAAATCCTAATGACCCGGAAGTCAATAGCACTTGATTAACGTTTAGATAAATAAAAAAAACTTACCCATTGACTGTGGTGGTCTACAAAAGGGATAAAGGAAATAAGTTATTTAGTTATCATGTATCAGATACTTGCATTTATACCATCAGTGAAACTAATGATACATGAATATCGTTTGCTTTTTGTGAAATGAAGTAACTAAGCCCATTTCAATTTTTTATTGATTTCATGTGATACCACATGACCAACCGACGAAAAAGGAAAATATGGGCAAAAGTGGCTATGTTGCAAACATGAGAATGATATCAGAACTGAGTTGTTCCTATTTTTCCTCGTTGCATTAATTTTGAGTTTGATTAAAAAAATCTATAAAAATATCAGTCTCTAGAATGATAAAATGCAGAAATTCTGTAAAACAAATGATACATATTGCCACCAGAATTATGGTGATAATAGGGCATTACTTACTGGCAGGAGTAGAGTCCATCGGCAAATGTACAAACACTTCCGTTTGTACACGGCTCTAGAGCATCAAGTATGTCGCAGGCACTGAAGTCTGCCTTCGTATAATTTCCTATTCATATGAATAAATAGAGATATTTCATCGAATTGAAAACTAATGGTATGTAAGACGTAAAGCAAATGAGTAATGCATCGAATGATGTTCTTACATATAGATACATATATACTTGTGCGATATGAAGTGTTCGATGGTTTGTCGTACTCAGATAAAAAATTGCTCTTTTTCGTTGTCGTTTTATCGAAATTATATAGCAAACTTCATATGAGTATCATGAATATCCACTTTCCTTTTTTCTCTCTTTTGGTGAAATAATTCCACACAAAAAACATCTAATTCAAAGTCGTCATAAATCTGCATACAGACACCAACTAGTTAACTATTTAAGTTCTGATATAACACAGAGCATGTCGTTACATGCCTGATATAACTGTTAGTAGAACATTATGCAGTAATACTTTTATATCTCTGTATAAATGTTTCTACATGTTCATCCTCTCTACCAGTGATTTTAGTTGCTAACAATATACTCAAATTCAGTTTAAAAATGTAGGTCGAGTTCTACTTTATAACCAACCGCATTGATAAACCACTTCAATTCCAGATTAATATGCGTATCATTATTTGTAATACACTAATTGAAATTTACAGATTTTGTGAGTTGTTAAAAATAATTGGATAAAAATATTCATGTTATCACAACATGTATGTATATGTGATCTCAAACATAGACATTTTCTTAAAGGTAGAAGCATGATCAATAGCCTAGTGATTACTCACGAAAAGTTCCGTTTAAGTCCTGGATTCCGTATAAAATGACCGGGATAGTCTGACCTCCCGCGTAAAATGGTTCTCGTTCAAATGTGATGTCTTGAATTGCTTTGATGATGATATTGACAACGTCTGGATTGTTTAGCGTATACAGCTCATGTTCCACAATAAGTGAACCTGCCCTGTAACACACAAAAAATGTATTTCTTGAAAATGCTCTACTTTTTCATGTCACTCATATATCAAATATTAAAGAGTTATTATTTAAAAGCATTATCATGTAACAGGTGTAAATTAAAGAAGGGACAGAAATTGATTATAAGCTCCAGAGAGTACAGAGCGTAAAAAGGATATTAATTAATGGAAATAACTAATGTGAAATGCATGAGCATTGTATTCTATCAATAGCCTAAAATATTTTATTTAAATACGGGAACTACTTATCATCCATTCCTTTTAAAACTCTGCCATATTCATACTATATGCTAATTGTAACTCAATTGCAATTAATATACATACATTATGTATTTTGTAGGCTTACCTCATTGCTGTAATTCTCACGCCATTGAAGTATGGTATAGTTCTGTTATACGCATCGTTGTACTGAAAAAGAAAGAGTGTTGTTTGTATATAACAGTATAACAGAAATATGATATCAAATTATCATGATGTTAAAAATTTTATTGATATTGATAATCCACCTGTAAATAAACTTTTATAAACAATGTTTAGCTGTTATACTATATCTTGCGATAAAAAATACATTCAAGTATTTGCTCATTTACAATCGATTTCTGACTGGCATAATACATTTAACCCCTTTAGTAAACAATTGAGGAAAGCAAGACAAGAGGTCAACTGTGACTGGCAGACTACAATTTTTTTTATACATTGATAAATGATGTTGGTAAAATTTCAAATTATGAAAGCATACCCCTTCAGTAAAATTGGAGAGGAGCCCCTGGTAGTAGCTGCTGGTGGTATTCTCTAAAGCTTGTGTGTCCGTCACAGTGAAGATAAATGAGGTAAGTAAACGGAACATCCGACCGGTGAATCCTAAAAAGAGCCAAAGTGAATGGTTTTCAATGTCTATTCTAGCCCATAGCCATATCATATTGATGTTTTAAATGTATCTATTCACAGCTGTGATAGTAAATATATTGAATTATTGAAATTAGACACGAATTCTTAGTCAATATCGAAGTTGTATATCCTTTCGAAATTGTTGTTTACGGTTGAAAAAAATTGTTTTATACCTAAGCACATGGATTCTCGTGCAGCTAGATAATCCATTATGTCGGTTCTTTTTAAATATTCTTGCCTTATAAGTATACCAGTACTAGGATTTAGTGAGAATCCTACTTTAGATTTCAGTGTGATATCAACTCTATTCTGTTGCGTTTACAAAACGTACTGGTTAGCGATGCATGGAACTACGTAAGTAGTCATGCATTGTTTCATTATCCGTAGGGTCCAAGTGATATTTTACCTGTACAGGACACGATTCCATCTCCAGGTAGACCTTCTCCGCACTTACAGTAGAATGATCCTATGGTATTGGTACAGTTGGCGATTGGCAGACATATGTCTGATCCGTTAATGCACTCGTCAATATCTGTTTAATGTAAATGTCATATTTTGTTCATTAAGGAACCTCGTCTCCCTTACATTCATTTTGAATATTGGTATCAGATCATAATGATGACGATGGCTTTGATGATCTTCTTTTATAAGGTAAGGCATTTTCAAATGATATAACAATCAGGTTTTGTGAACATTTATCATGGATCCTCTGTCTATTTCGTTGCCATCCAAACTATGTATTCTGGGGCTTGTTAAATAACATAATGTAGTCGAATATCAGTGAGATTGAAATCTGATATGCAGATAGATATAACATGTGCAGTTCAAAAATGAACAAATTGGTCACCATATATAAGCGCATAAGTAAAAAAAATAAAACCATATTGTGTATTTTACACACCTGTACATGTATATCCATCTCCTTCAAATCCGCCATTACACGCACAGGTGAACGAACCGTCAGTATTGGTACAATTAGCATACTGACTACAGTTGTGAGCGCCAACCAGACATTCATTTTGATCTGCAAGAAACCAAATACAATATCGCGAGTTAAAGACAGAGGATGTTTTATAGTGTGCTACTTGCTATAGTAATCACTACGTGAAAACCTAATATTCTGATGAAGTAACTATTTTATCGTAGTACAAGAATTCGTCAGTGATGCCAAGAGCCTTAACTTTGAATCTTAGACGGTGACCTTTGAAAATCAAAACTGGTCCAAAGATTTGTCAAAATTTAGATAGAGATATAATGCAATATATTTCTCAGATAACACGGATACAGAAGTAGATCACACGTACCTATACATGTACCGTTGCCGAGATTTGAGTATCCCTGAACACAGACACACTCATAAGACCCATTTGTGTCTATGCAGTCTGCATGTGAACCACATAACATTGGAACGTCGCATTCATTGATGTTTGTATTGCAGTCGATGCCAGTCCATCCCGTCATACAGTTACATGTGCCATTCACCTTATTACATGTATCCGTGCGGTTGAAATTGCACGCGCATACGCTGTCACAGTGATAGCCGTATCGCCCGTTTGGACATTCTAAAATATGAAAAATAGACGCAAAATATGAATCATAAATGATGCCATAGATACATGTATCAAATACCATAGAAACAAATTATTGGAAACGTAGGCATCATTGAAGAAATAAAGTTGTAAAAGTCAAATCAAGCCTAAGCCAATTTTTAAGGATATTTTAACAAAGAAAAAAAATCTCATCATTCTTCCATTGCTTTCTTTTGGATGGTAATACTTATTGATATCGACTATACGAAGAAAAAGCAGAGCACTTGCTACTACTGTTTACAGGAAGAATTCTGTTACCGTCACAGACTTCCAAAACATTTTCCCGTTACCTTTTCCCGTTACCATTTAAAACAAAGTGTTAATGCCACATGAATTACCACAACATTTGTCCATTACTGTTTACAGCAACATCTCACGTTACTTACCCACATATTGTGCGCGTAACTATTTACAACAAGACCTCTGATACAGTCACATATTTACCCAACCATTGTTTTGTTGCTATTTACACAACAAGAACCCTGATATAGTCACATACATAAAAAATACAAATTGCCATAGGAAGACCTCTTGCTCTCACATGCTTGTTACTATATACAGGAATACCTCTTTTACTGTCATATAACTTACCCACACATGCTTCTTACTATTTACATGAAGACCTCTGATACTGTTGCATAACTTACCCACACATTGTCCGTCATTATTTACAGCAAGACCATTGTGACAGTCACATACAAAGGTCCCATTAGTGTCAAGACAAGTCGTCGTTTTGGAAGGGCAATTGTCCAGACCAAGATCACATTCGTTAATATTGTCCGCGCAGGTGGTTCCATTCCATCCACTCTTACATGTGCATTGCCCGTTCATTTTGTCACAAGAGATCGTATTTTGGACTTCACATGCACAAGCTTCGCTGCAATTCCTTCCATAAAATCCAACATCGCATTCTAAACATAAAACAATAAAGGTAAACTTTAATACAATATTTTAGGTTGATAATTCAACTATGAGAAACAAAAGAGTTTGATTCAGCAAACAAGATAACAAAACTTATTTGATATCTTAAATCGAGTTAAAGAACACCAGCTGTATCAATTATCAACAAGACATAATACACTTTCACGCAGTTTTATTCTTATCAATACACATCAATAATAACACATTGGTTGATATAGGATAATGGATCTTTGTAAGGAAAGTGATGCTGTACCTTAACCTTCTCGTTCAATGAAGAAAGGCCTTTTACTAAAGACTTTACAATTTGTTGGAAACACAGAAAAAAAAAGAAAAGGAAAAAACCGAACCTGTACAGGTGGCGCCATCTGACTGAAGCCTGTATCCGAAGGAGCAGGAACATTGGAATCCAGGGGTCAAATCGGTACAGTTTTGTGAACAAGGATTATCGGCACATTCGTTGACATCTAGTAAAGTAAAAGACAATGACCACCCACATGACTACTGAAAGAACTTCCATAACAGTATCTTTTCCTTTTTGCTCCTTTTTCGGAAATTTTGAGATAATCAGTTTTATATCGAATAATCACATTGTTATGAATGGAGAAGTATTCCTCCCACATTTTTTTATGTCGTCCAGAACATATGAATAAATAAGACATGTTATTATGGTAATGCTGTAAAAATATATGATAATTTCAAAAACTATATTAATATCTCATACCGTTTTTATACTCAAAAGCTTACCTTTTTGATTAACAATCATGTAAGTAAATATAATACAATTATTCGTTAACGTTTTAATATGGTCATACTTTCTTGTTTGTACTTAATATATTGCAATAGATAGTATTGAAAGATAGTGTGATACTCACTGTTACACGTGACATTGTCGCCAGCCAATGCATAACCAGGTTCACACGAGCAGTATTGTCTCCCATTACTGCCTATTGCACATGACTGACTGCAGGTCGAGTTAGTACACGTGACCTTAGCTAAATAACCAAAATGAAAACAACAACGTGGATTTAGCACATGGTAGAAAGTTTGCTGAACGTCCAAATCCATATAACGGAAATTTTGTTTCATAATGGAATTTAAGAGACACATTATGAATTCGGGAAAATTCTTTTTTTTTTCAGATAATAGACTTAAGAATAAGTACACATGGTTGACGTTGATAATAAGGTATGTATGTGATTTAATTCAATGCAGTGGTTATAGATTTCTACCCTTTATACATAGTTCAAGACTACAATATCAATGACAATGGTAAGCAATAAAACATTGTTTTTAATTCAGAATATTTTATTGATTTAAACAGTCAATAGGATAAGACAGCAGGTTAGAGCCTGGGACAACATGGTGTACAGACATAAACATAATACACCATAAATACACACACACACACACACACACACACACACACACACACACACACACACACACACACATGCATACATACAAACAAACAAACATACATACATACATTACATACATACAAACCTAACATTACATACATACAATAAAACTTTAAAAATATTTTCTATCAACATCTCCGATAATGACGGCATCTTAATTATAGCAAGTCAATGCCATGTTGATGTCAACAAAATACAAAAGGCCGCATCCAAAAATTAAATAGTAAAATTTACAATAGATACCTATGCATTTTTTACGGTTGATGAGATCGAGGTCATATCCGTCCCGACAAGAACACCGGTAACTGCCGATGGAGTTGGAGCAGAAATGGTCACATCCGTCTTGGTGTATGGCGCACTCGTCGATGTCTGTATAAGTCGAACCAGTTGGAATTATCATGCCATTTATAGATACCAATGTCAGCAAACGTCTCATTTCAGATTTCAGGGTCAATTAATCTGTGTTTTTGTCATAAAATTCTTGGAGAAACCTGTGGTGTTTATATGAAGTAATCCCTAAAATATTTGGCCTAGTTTCATGTGATGAGTGGTGTACATTACTGTTTTGCATGCCTGAAGTTAAATTTTCGTATGTTTGTGTAATAAAGATATTCCAATATAATATATTTTTAAGCTTCCTGTTCCAAAAGTTAATTTCTATGAACAAAAATAGACATAATTAACATTCCCAAGTTAATGGTACTTCTTTTCTCCCCGTTATGCGCCAAGATTTCATCAAAGGAACACCAACTGGAGTAAGTTTCAATTTTGATTATTTAAAATGAATACTTAATTGTATCATATACGGTATTGATATTTCCTATTCTTTTGAATCAGATAAAAAACATTTTTTTTTATAAAACCCACTGAATTTTATGTATCTAATTACTAGTATCTTCAGTGGAAACGATATATGAAATCATTTGATTTATTAAAGTCAATAATGCTGAAATCAGCCATGTGGCTGAATATTTTCACCTTTGCAACATGCATTTGTGATATAAATATGCTTGGAAAGTTGATGAGTGAGAGTATATCATACCGGTACAAGTATCCGTGCCCTTGAATCCAGAAAAACAAGAACAGGTGTAGCTGCCCGGCGTGTTGGTACAGTCCTGAGTACATACATTTGTAGTGTTACATTCGTTGATGTCTGGAGAGTAAATTAATATAACTTAAACATCTATATCAAACATATCTCTTTGTACTATAAAATTCCAATGATATAATCTAATACAGTCTAAGACTGATTAAATCGTCAAAAATCATGACATATTTTTGTTTGCAAAATCTATCTAGGAATTACCAACCTTGACAGGTGCCTGTTACGTTGGAGTATCCAGTAACACAACGACACATGTATGACCCCTGGATATTCATACACTCTTCATTGATTCCTGGACATCGGTTTCCTATCAGACACTCATTGACATCGTCCGTACATTGAGGTCCTGTCCATCCGTCCTTACACACACAACCGGTCACACTGTCACAGTAAGTAGTACCGGCAGGACCACAGTGACAAATGTTTGCACATCCTTGCCCCCAATGTTCAGAATCACACGCTGTTTTTAAAACAGAACACCATCCCATCAATAACTAGTGATTAACTGTTCTCCTTTATTCTATCGTACATTTTATACACTCGCTTTTAATGAATAACTTAAACATTTTAATCAAGCAACATGTGTAAATGAAAGCTGTTTTTACTGTTTTCCTAAAATTTTATGTCCACAAGACTTCAATATCTATCTTACCTGCACATGTGCGGCCATCATTTTCCAGACGGTATCCGACAGCACAGGAACAGGTGTATCCTCCAGGATTATTGCTACAGTCCTGATTACACAGATCCAGTCCTGCTGTACATTCATTTACATCTGTGTATGGAATGCATAATTACTGAGTGTGGCATGCCAAAACAATGTGCCGTGAGTCAATAAGTAAAGTTATGTCATATTAAATCAAGATATATTATCAGGTATATAATAACATACTTTCCTGATATTTTTTTTCTTATTTCGAGTATTTCCTTTTTTCTGATTAAACATAATCGATCAAAAGGATTTAGAATATGCTTAGTGGTTCAAATTTTAAGCATGTATTTGATATTCTACCGAAATTATTAGACATATGAAAATTACAAGATTAATTGAAAAAGCTCATCCCGATCTCTCTTTTGACATCACTGAGAGTGTTATATGGAAGAAACAACAGTACATGCATATATAATGTAGTTTAAATCAAGTTTACATTATTATTTGGCTCTCTTTATTATTTTTTTTTTATCAAATTCTAATTTCATCGAGGGTGCAATTTACTGATGTGTATTTGAATGGAAGATTTTTAGAAGTAAACTCAATATACAGGCTCCAAATCCTACAATGTATTTTTCTGAGAGAAAATGTACAATTATCTTACGCTTTCTAAATAATATGTCTAATCTTCTCAAACAGAAAAAAATAACAGTGGCAGTTTCCAACAAAGTTGTATGATAAATGTGTTTATCTATTTTTTTATTACGAATTATCCATTTATAGATAGAAAAGTACCTGCTTCCCTAACCTATAGTATTTTTACTTTTGTTTGGTAGGGAAGGGGCTGTTTCGAATATTATGATTTTGCATAAGATGTCAACAGACGACAGAAAAACTCTCAACATTGGGTATCAAGAAATGCACAATGATGAAGATTATTTAGTCAGAGTGATCTTATTGGGAGGTAATATAGTTCCTCCTCGTACGACCAACCCACCAATAATGACGTTGAGTAGCATTTAATAATCAAAAGTAAATAATAGCCATATAAATCTAGTTGACAAACCTTCGCATGTTTGTTGATCCGAGGTCAGTTGGTATCCATTTGGACAATAACATTCTGGATTACTTCCATTTAAACGACAGGCATAACTACAAGTTAGTCCAGAGAATGCCGCACACGTATCAGAGACTGAAATGGAGTGATTAATCTTACTAAACCAGTTATATAAGTAAACATATGTTACATAAGACAAATGATGAGAGTGAACAAAATATTAAGATAACATATTACTACAACAAGAACCAAGTTGACATGGTCTTAATTTAGTAATGTTTCATTGTGATATCAAATAGCACTTTAACACAATTTCATATTGGCTTTTTATCATACACATTACTATAATTATTATACCAAATCCCGTCCTTGAAAAGATGCGTTCAATGTAGAGTGATCCCTGTTTAATAGAGTTTACTGTGGAACGATGGTCAGATGAAACATACATTCGGAACTTGGTAACAATGGTCGTTTTCATAAGAAATAGCATGAGATTATACTTATGTAAACAAAAATATGGATTATTACGGAGTCCGATTAGTATAATGATGTGCTGTACCTTTGACACAAGTCTTCCTATCGGACGCCAGCTGGAAGCCATCCTCACAGAAACAGTTATAGCTTCCGTCTACATCCTTACAAATCTGAGTGCAGCCATGTGTGCCTATTGCGCATTCGTCTATGTCTGAATAAGAAAATAGGGAAATTCGCAATTGAAAAATATTTTTTCGGTAATGCTGTGTATAGTGTCTGTGAAGATTTATTGAAGGAAAGCTTTCAGATATTCGTTTCACTTTCTCGTCTTAAATGATAGTTATGAATGTATGTAAGGTATATAATTATACTGACAATGACACTTGTTAATATACTGAGAGTCAAAAGAGCCTTCCTTAATATTGCCCTACCTACCGCTAGCCTTTCGTGAAGCTTCATGACATACCTCATAATGTGCACCGATAAACCTTTCACGCATTTCATGCTTCAAAACCTTGATTCAGGTATCGGACAAAAATTGTCTGATATACACTTTACCACCCAGATAGGTGTCAATGTGTTTTTCGACCGTTGTAGTGAATTTGATGTAGACAACAGCACAGTGACCAATTATGGCAGCGTTATGGTGTAGTTGAGATCTGTCCACTATTGTAACGTCGTTCTCCATAATCGAATGCAAACTTAACAAATTCTAAAGTTATGAGTATTCATTATTCAACTTATGAATTTTCCGCCTCTTCACTTTGGACTCCCTCCTACCAAATTGATTATCACCTAGCGCTTAAAAAATGACTTCATCGTTACTCAAATGGAAGTTCTGAGTTAAATATTATTTCAAATAATACAAGAAATAGGAGGTTGCGATTCTTTTTCGTGCCTGTATTTATACATCACATTTATTTTTTCACAAGTCATGCCCATTCTCGTTTTTATAACGTTACTTACTTTTACAAAGGTTGGACCTATCGTTGACATAGCCTGTAAGGCACTGACATGTGAATCCCCCATCATTATCTTCACACACAGAGTTCGATGGGCAGTTATGTGTTTCTAGCTGACATTCGTTTATATCTGTAAGGAACACATAATGTAGTAGTGATCTGAAATATTTCAAACATTGCTTTGTGCACAAAATGAAAGGTAGTATGAGAGAAGTACCAAGATAAACGCAATTATGTTATATAATTATTGTTGACGTGTATAGTAGTATATGTAGACGGGACTCAGCGTTACTTTCTTTTTGGAAGTGATGGCTTTCTTTTCATTTTAGCTGTAATATATTTTTCATGTAAAGATATTACTTTGCCATTTTTGACATGCATTTTGTTCATTCATTGCTGTACACAGATAACTATAATGATTGATACTCATACTGGCTTATCTGACAAAATCCACATTTTCATTATGGGATGTACATGTCATGCATAGTTAAAGCTAAATGACTTACTGACACACGTGGTGTTGATTTTCTCATATCCACTGTAACAATTACACCTATAGAACCCATTGATGTTTTCGCACGTTTTGTCCGCCCCACAGATAAGTGGCTCATTTTTACACTCATTGATATCGTTGTTGCACTCGGGTCCAGTCCATCCTGACTTACAAACACATCCCGTCGCTGCATCACATTCAGACGCCCCTTCTCCACATGCACAGGTATTGGCACAATTTCGACCCCAATACGGGTAGTCACAGGCTAGATTAAAATGAAAACGCAAATTGTTAGGTCGATTTCAAGAGTATTTGTTAGTTTCATTAAATATATCAACAATACCATTCTTCATTTTCTCTACATCAAGTCAAGAAACATATACCTTTACAAGATGTTTTGTCTGGATCCAGAGAGTAACCTGGCAAACAACTGCACTCGTAACTTCCGATGTTGTTTGAACATTCCTGCTGACATATGTTTCTTTCACATTCATTAATATCTGAAGAAAAGCATATTAATATTTAGTGTTCTTTCCAATTAACATGTCAGAAGAATCTATTATATAAACATAGTTAATCATTTTGTTTTCTCAGAGATGTCAATATGTCTTCTTTAAAAACATACTCGTTGATGTCTCGTAACGCCATCTTTTTCAATGAATGTGACATATAGCATTTCGAACCAATGTTTGCCAAGTGTTAAAGCTATTTTAACTTTGATCAAAATTGATCATATTACATACATACAGGAGGCTCAGAAAGTATATAATTTCCTGAGTTACTATACAGTACAAACATAACTTGCAATGGCTCTTACCAACACAATTTTTTCTGGAAGCATCAAGTTCGTAGCCTCCAGGACATTCACATTCGAGATTTCCACTATCAGTGTTGTTAGAGCAGGCATAAGAACAGTTAAGGTCTTGGCAAACATCAACCACTGTAAAGAAAGGACAAAAAGGAATTGCTTAAAAGTCAGCAAAATTATAATTGATCAGACAATTACTATCGGATAACATTATTTCAAAACAAAAATATGACTTTATGTTTCACAATCATCCTTATACACTTTGTACCTAACAATCTATAAGTTTTGGTGTCTTGTGTAACTTGACAATGCATATGGAAAAATAATATCAATTAAAAAAACAGCTATTGTTTTCTGAAATATCTTATATAATTACTCTAATACTACGGTCGTAAACGTGTACTCAATTGTTTAAAATCTGTGTGATACTGTAACCATGCATTATTACATTTGTTCTCGTCGTTAATAATAGCAGTTGTCAGTTTCAGTTACATTTATATTAAGAATACATTTGCTAACTTTTCAACACTGTTGACCTACACTCATGTTATACAGAATATACTTGCCTTTGCTACAAGATCGTTCATCCGCTTGTATTTGGTAACCGAAGAAACAACCACAGGTGAAGCTACCCTCGTTGTTGTTGCACATTTGTTCACACCCATCCGTATCTTCGATACATTCGTTGATGTCTAAAGTTGTACAATGATACAAAGTCATTCAAACATTTCACACTTCATTTTGAGACGACAGCCTTTCCGCATTTACAAGCAAGGGTCTGCCGCTCGCAACATAGTTAACTTCTAATTTTAAGATGTTGATATTTTCAATCTCTACATGTGAATGTGAAATCAAGTCTAAAATCTTGTACGACATGATCTTGTTTATGTTGTAAATCTGTAAAATTGTGAACCTGTGATCATACTTGTCCTATCATTTTCTGTTATCATTTGAATATACATACCAGTACAAACACCTTGGAGTTCCCGATAACCAGGAAGACAGCTACACATAAAGCTCCCTTCCGTGTTGGTGCAGTTTTGGTTGCACATATTTACACTGGCATTCAGACACTCGTCAATGTCTGTAAACAATTTCATATGTAAATCAATTTCAAGTGAAGCAATTTCTGTTAGACACTTTTCTACAATAAATATAATATTTAAGCTATACTGTACCAGAAATATATACTAAGTTTGATGAAATCAAGAAAGAAATTGGAAATTTTAATTGCTTAAATTCCGGATACATAAGCAAAAAAATAATATGGTTTGCATGATTAATTTCGATTCCGACATATTAAGAGTTGATGTATACTTGTTATAAAGAGTAAAAAACCCAATTTCTGCGATTGCTCTTACCTTTGCATAAGCTCCCTACCGCTTCGAAACCAGCTGGACAATCGGAGCAGATAAATGGCGCTCCGTACATTACTTCCTCCTGCGGGGACAGGTCGGTACAGTTCCGGCGGACAGAACACGGGCTACCCGCACACCCGTCCACCTCCTGACTACAGTTTGCACCTTCATCATACGTGAGCGAATTATGGATTAATACAGCGATAATTAAAAAAAACAAGATCAGTGGATTATAAAATATTATATTTATCCTATTCGACACAGAAGTAAAATTGCATTCAAAAATATTGATATAAATGCCTATTCGACTTTGGATGTTTCAAGCTATCCAAGTCTATTTGCATTCATAGCACTAAAACTGCAATAAGCTGTGATATTTCTATACTAGCCCGTTGATATAATTATATTGCATTTCATATAACTTATCATTGTTTTGACACTTTCGAGATTTCTATTCAATTTCTCGATAAATGGCTTATCTGTCAGTTATTAGAATATACCAAATACCTTTATCAAGAACTGTGATTTAAGGCAATTAATATTGCTATGGAATTAAACATTTATTTAATCGTGTATAATCTGTTATGAAAAGGAATGATTCAACTGGATGTTCTTATCTATATTATATTGGCTACACGTGTATTTCGCTAACTCTTGATTTCGTGGATGAAGATAGCTCAATAAACCTACTTATTCTAATTTCTACAGTTTGTTGACATATGCATGTGCAGATTAAGAATGGTCAGGAAATCAATGAAAATATATCCCCCCAAAAATTAATGTT
Organism: Ylistrum balloti; assembly: GCF_031769215.1. NCBI lineage: Eukaryota > Metazoa > Mollusca > Bivalvia > Pectinida > Pectinidae > Ylistrum > Ylistrum balloti. The sequence goes on from NW_026782081.1 coordinate 525,578, forward strand.
TTCACAGTATTTGAATGTTTCTATATAATATCCAAACTAACAAATGTTTTGGTATGGCTTCATACGATCTAATCTTTTATGTTCCACTTTAAAGATCAGTTTGGAAGTAAAGCTTTACGTACATATACAAAACAGCAAATTTTTGAAATCAAAAATACAATATTCCGCATTTTTGTCAATCGCTATATTGACATCTCAAATATATTTTGTTTTTTTAAATCAATATTCTGCTGAACTAATATGTTGTTGAAGTTGATGAGCAATAGTGGTCATGCGAGTAATGCCATTCAACTTAAGTGAAATAAGTTAATATTATTTATGATCTGACATCTTTCATTCCTGTTTGGTAGATTTATATGAGAGAAAATATTATATACATATTCCAAATATAATCATAGCATTAAGTAAATGAGTAAGTATATGAAACATGCCAAGTGGTAAATGTCTCCATTAAAACTCTGATGTTGGTAACATCTTAGATGAATTAGGAAGTAATGTTGGTAAGTGTAGATAAGCTGTAAACATGGGAAGAAATGCTGTAATATTGTAGACAATGTAAAAATATTATTTGCATGCCTACCTATATATTACTACATTTCATATTTCATTGTTCATAATCTAAATGTGAAACAAACGAACATGTTTTACGACTACACAAAAATATCGGATGTACCTTTATTTGTTCTTTGCAGCTAAAAATAAATTAGCAGGCAAAATATGACTTTTCGAATGCATAAATGCATGTATGCTTTCTTACATTTTTGCTCTTTTCATAAAAAAAAAAAAAACAAAAACAAAAACAAACAAAACTCTACATCGGTACGTACCTTCATAGCCAATATTGCAGTCACATGTGGCGTACTGAAAGTTATCGTTCGTGGTGGGTATTGTCTGGGTGTAGTTACACGTGCCATTGCCACTACACCCCGGACAGAGGATGATTTCCACCTCTAGCGGAGGGGCAGATATATTGTAATTGTCCACAGCTGTCAAACTGAAAGCACACGAATACCATCAAGGTAAACAACGACAATAATAAAAATATTTGCTTAATTCATATTAGTTAAAAAATAAAAGTGATTAAAAATGTCTAAATTTGAATCAACGTTATTATGAATTAACAACATTTCCGCGTTATTTATGAATTAACAACATTTCCGCGTTAGTTTAAAAAACGATGATGTTGACAGCGAACATTGTGAATGTGGAAAAAATAGTAACATTTACACAATCGATATAATAGCCTCAACATCGTAATGATCTGAGAGTGACAACAAAATATGTCAAATACTTAGCATATGTCGGAAGCTGATGTCACCAGCGCAACATGTGTATAAAGGGTGCAAACAAATGTTGATATCAACTGAGTACTCACTCCTTTTATCAACATAATTGATATTTGGTAAGTAAATTTAATCAAAATTAGTATCGGCGTTTCTTGTTAGTGAATGTTACATGGTTCCATTCACGATATTTCCTACCTAATGGACACTATATCAGTGTTTTCAGGAGTCCAGCTTACAAGCCCGGAAGTGTTGTCAAAACTGAAGTTGGCAACTGGTTGATTGATGATACTGTAAGGAAAATAATTATTTGGGTTTTAATACATCAACAAAATAGGGACATTTGACTGTTAAGAATGCTTACAATCTGACTTCTATAACCCTTGAAAAATAAAAATAAATCTGGAATTTTAGACAATTTCACCATAAAATTCTACATACACGAAAGATGGGGTGTCGGCGGGATCCGCATCGGAAGCTGTGACCGTGAAACTTGATAGTTTGCCGACCTCCGCAATCAGCGATGTGGTACCATTTACTACCGGCGGTGTGTTTCCTGTTACAAGCAATGCATTCAGTTATACATGTATATCAATACTGATAATTTCGGCCCCGACATCAGCGACAAGTCGAAGGTAGAAAGAACTGTATGATGCAGTTTTATTATTTGGCTCTACTGTATCTAATTCTAAATTTGTATTACAGCATGTTAATAAATTGTGTGCCTTTTGTACAAACTGTCCCTAGTATTTATATTATTTACTAATTCCACTTCAATTGAAATCCAATGGGACATTACGATTTACCCTTACTGTCGATATGTAATACCTACCCAAGATGTTGAGAGTATCTTCAGCCTCTGTCTCAATGTTTTTAGATACCATGGCAACATTTTGGTCATTCGTCACTAAATAGTCATAAATACATGCGTCGCTTTGGCTGCCACAAACCCGCTTGGCCTCCTCTATTTGGCTGGAATTAAAGTCCACTTGGAAAGCTGGTACAAACGAAGGATCGTTAAAAGTCGAAAATGTCTTTCCGAAATAGTCGAAACAAGACGTGGTCTCGTTAACAGCCCCTAAATGTGAAAAGAAATATATATTTAGTTGTTTGTGCGATCATTCTGGAAAAAAAGACGTCCTCGAAATTCTTCATGAAAGGAGTAGATCAGAACATTCTTAGTCGAGATAGGAAGAAAGAAAAACTGATGTAAGACAAAGATACAGCTTTCTCCTATTAGGGCTGTTAATGTTTACAAATTAAAATGAATGATGTTTATATACCCGTGTTTTTGTGCATTTCTATTCTGATGTTAACTGACAAAATGCCTGTGATGTATTTTCTGTCAGAACAAGTAAAAATGTTACTGATCCTTCTATCTACGATATGTTCGATACAGCGATATGAGAGAGATACACTTTTCCGGTCTACGATCTCCTTGATGTTAAGACCTGATACATTATGTGAGAGATATTCTTCTCTGGTCTACGTTCTGCTCAGCTGACTAGGCCCGATACATTATGTGAGAGATATTCTTCTCTGGTCTACGTTCTGCTCAGCTGACTAGGCCCGATACATTATGTGAGAGATATGACCCTTCGGTCTGCAATCTGAATGATTGGCAAAGTCTTTACAGACAGAGGTTCTCCACACCTAACAACGGATGAGATATTTATAACTCAGCGGTCAGTTTCCTTGGCATCTCGGCTTATTAAAGATAATTAGTATAACCGGGTTGAGAGGCGATCGCTGCCCATGCAACCCTTCTTGTGTTGATCATTCTCATGCGAGAAAAGAAGTGAGCTCACAGTACTAAATAACTGTGCATTTCTCATTAAAAGACAATCGGTCGTTTGAGATTTGTAAATATAATTATCACAAATAATTAGCCGGTCCTAACACGTGTACGTCGCCGTACACCTGTGGTAAAAATGATGAAGGGTTGCATTTCATATTGGCCTTGACCATTACATGTGTCGACATCGTCAATAACATACATATGCCCACATTAAACGTGAAATTGACCTCATGCCTATCACCTAATTGATAGATATTTGAAAACCCGTGGAATTTAAGCACCACAAAAATGTTTGCTTTTACAGTAGTGTCTTATACTATCTTTGATGTTTTTACCTTTACAGAATAAAACACTGATAATTTTTTTTTCTGACGCAGGTTCCAGTCACATTTGTTGTCCTTTACAAACTGTTCTGTATTAACCGGCCATTAAGAATATACTAAAACTGATAATAATAGGAAAAGTATTTGCATGGCTTAACACTATAAATACAAAATTACAAAAAGGAAACATTATGAGAAATGTACAAAAAGACGCATTTCAATGAACAAAGTAGATAAAAGGAATGCTGACAGATAACAAAAAGGTCAATTCAGCAAAAATGAATGAATCATGTCTTTGATAGTGTAAATAATAATAATATTTGGCTTCAACGTCAACATCAATACCATAACATGACTCAAATCACTTATCAATACTTACATGTTTGACCGTAATCGAAAATCTCCTTCTCAGTCATGTTAACGTTAGGAAGAATTGTGCCGTTTGGAAAGATAAAATCGTCGTTGGGGTTACCATTGAAGTTTCCCAGTAACCCAGTCAACGAGCCTCTAAAGCCTTCGGGGATGGAAGGCGAAATGGACAACATCCGTGCGCTCACTTGGAAGCGCAATGAAATGTCTTTAACAGAAATGAAATAAAGGATACGTTAATGTTGTTAATAAATGAAAATAGATATGTATAAATATAACAAAAAAAAAAAAAAAAAAGAAAGAAAGAAAAGAGCAAGGACAAGAGAGACGATCTTTGATAAATTACTAAAAATCAACTAAAAGCCAACACGACAACTTTACATTTAAATACGAATTCGCACAAAATAAATATATCTGATTCCTCGTGTCAATTAGTTAATTATTATGACAAATTAATTTGATAAAAGATAAGATATAATGTTTATACCGTAGGATTGATGTAAACTTTTCGTATTGGACAATGACTTCATGCTCGTATATATATACATATATATAGATTAGACATTACCCGTGAAACATCATATAGTTATCTTTGGTTTCGCTAATGTTTTGTTAAACTTACCGGAGTTGATGAGTCCCAGGAAAAGAGTATCCTCAAGTCGCACTGCATTAATCTGATTTTTAACAATGGTACTGAAATTTGTGTTGTTATAGAAAGGAAAAGTGAAGTCCCGTCCATCCAAATATATTTCCATAGCTACAAAATATAAAAATGACGAGTCATTGAAACTTTGTCTTGTTTTCGTTGGACAGCGTAGGTATATCACGAGGTCTAGGGAATAGGGATGTCTCGAGATGATGTGAGATCGAAGGCACAGGACTGTCACAGTGTCATGGGTTTTAGGGAATAATTCTGTACCGGTTCTAATGTTCCGGACTGTCGCGAGCGAGGTTAAGGGCAAGTAGCAGTCAAGTCTGACGTGAGGTCAATGGCATAGGACTGTTCCGATCTGTTGTGAGGTCAAGGGCATAGGACTGTTCCGATCTGTTGTGAGGTCAAGGGCAAAGGACTGCTGAGATCTGTCGTGAGGGTCATGGCATAATACTGTTCCGATCTGTCGTGAGGTCAAGAAACTTAGAGCTGTTTGGATCTGTAATTAGTGGAAAAGCATAGTACTGTTCCGATCTGTCATGAGGTTAAAAGAATAGGACTGTTCCGATCTGTCGTACGGTCTAGAGCGTGGGACTTTTCCAGTCTGTGGTGAGGTAAAAGGCTGAGGCCTGTGTTGCTATGTCGTGAGGTCTAGGACTTGGGACTGTTCCAGACTATTGTAAGGCCTTAGGGTTGTTGGAGTCTCGGTTTGGCGCGAGGTCTGGGACGTAAGCATCTCAAATTGTTGTGAAGTCTAGGGAGTAAAACGGTCTGTCTGGAGGATATGATAGTAGCAGTCCACTGTGAAGTCTTTGTTTTGCTTTCATGATCAGTCCCTATCTTTCAGTATACGTTTTTTACTATAGTGACGTAAGATTTATATATCAACAGTGAATGCATACCCTGCATTGAATAAAGGTAACGAAGATATGATTTTTAAAATGATTCAGAAACTCTGAAAAAAATAATCACGAACGAAATGAAAGGAAAGTACGCAGTTAAACGAGTGAGGTCTTACTTGTTTTATCTTGGGATAGCTGCACCTGGAACGAAACGTTGGCGTTGAAATCTTTGCCGGCAAACGCCGTGAAAACTGTTGCTCTGAGGTCTGTTCCATTTTCTGACGTGGCCTGTCCAGTGCGAGCCTGCAGTTCCAGACTATGGTTCCCGTTGCTGACTTTGAGCATAATATACTCTCCTTTACCATTGAATGTGAATGTTTTCCCATCCAGAGAGGTGAAATGAGGATCCCCGTACATGAAACCTGGACGTTAACAATTTAGTAATTATTCGTATGGCCTCTATAGTTGTAAATTTGTGTTGAACTATTATACAATATGCAAGTATTTGGCAGCACTTGTGAACCTATGACTAAACGTTTCAAATCTAAAAACACTGTTTCCAGCCATAGGTCGAAACGGTTGTACACGGTCAATAAGAAAACTATAATTATTTCTATTTTCTTTCACTTTTCTGCTTCTTCAAGAAATCTTATGGAAGCATAGTCTTCATTGAGCAGTGGATCTAAACACGCCAATATTTCTTGAATATACGTTTACTTCAAAAGATACATAACCCAGACTCTACTAACGACAGTGCTGACAGTGCTTTTTAACATATATTTTCTTCATTTTTACTAGACGATCTGTCCCGTTTCAAACATTGAAAATGAAAACGGACAGAAGTGGCTGGACTTATTTCCACTACTATTCCGCTCACTAAACAAAAGCATAGTGTAAAATAGACCAAAAAACACCATGAATACAAAATGTAAAAGTATGCTTGAGTACATATCATAAATTCGTGTGGTATTCGCTATTAAATGAAAATGATGACAATTAAAAACGTCCTTCTCTTGTTCCATTTTACTTAGAAGAATTTCAAATAGAACATATCATGCATATTGTAATATGTTTATCTCGGCCATGACTTACCAACAATTAAGAGAACGACGACCCGACACTGCTTTGTGATTGGCCGAAGTCTCCGCCAATAGCGACAGCCGTTCGTTTCTGTACAGCACTGTCTTCTGGGAATGTTATCTTGGGCATCGAAGCCAGGCAATAGCGGATGTCTCGCAAGGAAACGAGACTCTTCTCGAATTAAAAATCCGAACTGGCTGGTGTAGCAACATTCCTAGAGATACAAATGTTATTAAATCATTCTTATATTCTTAACGGCTCATCAACGCACAAATGGACATCAGAATCAACAAATGGTGATTGCATTAACATACAATTTTTGTGTGTCACAATGTTCAATAAGAACCTATTTATATATATATAGTTGTATTTAGCAAGGTACATATATTGTATGAAAGGGTTCTGGAAATTATTAAGAATTTGGCATAAATTTTCATAATTTCCGCGCCGAAGTCAGATGAAGAATTCGTTATTTGGAAAAATTCTTATTCTAATGCCGTAAAGATCTTAGCTTAAGTATACTGGATATGAGATTTCAATGAAATCGCAGAATACATTCAATATATTAACATGTGGCACCGGGTCGAAATATTTAAAGATTGTAAAAAAAAAACCACACAAGTGAATAAAATCTTTAAATACAAATTTAGAGTTAGATACAGTGGAGCCAAATTACGACTTAAACTGCATCCTACAGCTGTTTCGTCATTCTCGTAAGTGATGTTAAGGGCCTGTGTAGCCATAGATTACTTTTACGCGTCCACTGTAAGACTACTGACTTATTACCACCAAAGGCCAGTTTTACTTACTCTGGTCGACGGAAAGATACTCGTTAATAACCCGGACACACAGTACATTCCATCTCGGATGTAGGCAGGTAGAACTGAAAACCGCCAGTCCAAGATTCGCGTTAAGAAATCACAGGGACACATCGTGGTGGCGTCAGGAACGAAATTGGCGAATGGATCTGGGTTTTCCACAGTTCCAGCAAGATTGCCACTGTACCAGTTCAGACATTCTAAAAGTGGAGTTGTGCCTTGGGCATCAGATGGAGTTATCTCGTAGAAGTAGAACCCAGAAAGATCTGAAATAGAAATTACAATCCTGTGAGGGTCATAAATTTAAATCGTACATGAGGACCTGAAATGCTAGTCTCAAGTGATATACTTGTATAATAATGGTCTTTTTTTCTTTTACTGATCTTTCTGAGTCATACAATACTTACACTGATTTCTGGAGGTCATACTAAACTTTCACTGGTTTCTCTACCCTAATATTTTTATCATTAAAAAAAATATACTACAAACTCTGGTTTCCTCAAGTAATACTACAAACACCGGTTTCCTCCGGTAATAATACAAACACTGGTTTCCTCAAGTAATACTACAAACACCGGTTTCCTCCGGTAATACTACAAACACTGGTTTCCTCCGGTAATACTACAAACACTGGTTTCCTCAAGTAATACTACAAACACTGGTTTCCTCCGGTAATACTACAAACACTGGTTTCCTCCGGTAATACTACAAACACTGGTTTCCTCAAGTAATGCTACAAACATCGGTTTCCTCCAGTAATGCTACAAACACCGGTTTCCTCAAGTAATGCTACAAACACCGGTTTCCTCCAGTAATACTACAAACACTGGTTTCCTCAAGTAATACTACAAACACTGGTTTCCTCTAGTAATACTACAAACACCGGTTTCCTCCAGTAATACTACAAACACCGGTTTCCTCCAGCAATGCTACAATAACACGTGTCGCTCTCCATTGATGCACACTACCAATGGTTTTCTTCAGACCATGATTCATTAAGACTATGATTCACCTCACAGTTATATTGTTTTTTCTATCTACATTGCACTTGCACTGGTTTACTTTACTAACACTTTTAAATATCACTTGTTTCTCTGACCCACGCCAAAGATTCACTATTTATATGCTAATCTCTCACTTGTCTTTCCACGTCATGCTATACTCTACAAAATCACTTTTTAATTCAAAAGTTCCATCCTTAGAATCGTCAAATTTTGTAAAAATGTAGTTAAACAACATGTCAACATAATCATAATCCAAATTCAACAAAGAGGAAAGTTTTAAATAAACTGATATATAGTCACCAAACAAGTTTCATGTCAGGGCGATATATAGGGGAATATCCCTACTCTCGACAGATTTTAAGGAAGCGTTTAATTCTGTTTCATGGGTGTTTATTGAAAAGATATTGAATCATTTTAATTTTGGAAATGATATCAATAGATGGTTTAAGACGCTTCATTATAAGGTTTGTTTATCAATAAATAAGGATGGTAATATCTCAGTTCCTATCAACATTCAAGGCGACCCAAAGACGATATTGCTGCAAAATTGAAGAAATGAAAATATTTAGACGATCCAAGTGGAAAATGTGCCTGTTTTGAATTTACAGTATGCCGATGACGCTGGCTTAGTGCTAGATGGTTCTCAAATAACTTGAAGGGAGTCTGTTAATGAAGTAAATGGTTTTTCAAAGATCTTGGCTTAACACCAATGTTGACGAGACAAATACACTACAAGAATTTCTTGATCTATGAAGAGTTAGCACAAACTTTCTTCAATACCATGACTTAGTATCGGCTAAGGTTCAAAAGACATCTACCAATGTCTCATTACACCAGAACCAGTGCCAACAGGTATGAACAAATGGGAGAACTCTTTTTTATTTAGTTAAAAAGGGGAACAAAGATGTTTGAAATTCCCTTTAAAGTCTCAAGTTTCGGGTCAGAATTATACACCATATCCTGGTTACAAACACCTTTCTTTTTAAAATAAAAAATTCTTCTGATTCACTATGTACTTTTTGTAATGATGAACCAGAAACATTAATTCGCTGCTTTTGGGAATGTAGAGAAGTGCAAGGATTATTACAGGAATTTGAAAATTTTTCTATAAAGAATCGTTTCTATTTTGAATCACATCATCATATGCTAGTTCAGTTGATAATGAAATCTTAATTTTTATTTAACATAATATTTTTTGAGCTAGATTTTTCGACAAAGCTTTACATATTGATGCTCTTGTTAATGTTATTAAGGATCATTATATTGTTCAAAAGTTTTCAAACTTTAAAATTGGTGAAAAGAAAAACAAAACTTTTGACATAAATTGGAGGAAGTGGAAGTAATTAATATACTTGTCAGTCTATACGTTTTTCTGTTCATTCACTTTGCATTGCGATTAAATCTGTTTTCTTGTGTATATATTTTTTCCCTTCTCAATCACAACAGTTAAAAAACCTTTCCGCAGAGCTTAACAGTGCACCAAATTTGAGTCAATCCAAGTAGGTAAGGAAGTCACGTTCTTAACTAAGAACAAGGTATACAACAACGGAACCAACAGGCAAACTAACGAGCATCAAACACGTTCAGCTTGACATCCTTTACTAAATTTTGTTTGGGAGATTTCTTCACACATACCCTGATTTCCTCGCCAGACATCCATCTGCGCAGCTGAGCGTTGGAATGAATTCTGATTCTGCTCGATCATTGTTCCCAGTTTGTAGCCGATCGAAATCTGTCTGCCGATTGTTGGTACCATCAAGAAGTTGTTATACACTGTCATATAGTAGGAGTTAATGCCGTTTGTTGTGATAACTGCCTGGAAGGATAATTTCTGGGGACAAAAACAAACATATGTATTTTTATGTCATTAGATAGTTTCGCGTGACTTTAAAGTACTATTATTGTTATGGAAACAATACCATAGTGATAATTTAATTGCCGATGAAATAAAAATAAAAAAAACAACAAAAAAATAGACTGTTGGAATTAATAGACACAATCGAGACGGCCTTCGATAACAGAGACAATTTAGATATAAGTGGTTTAAAAAATACACTTTTGGAAGGGGTAGCACGTGGTTATAGGTAGATAAAACCCGATAAAGGTTAACGTACCAGCTGACGCCGTAAACCTTACTGGAATTACTAAATAAAATGAAAAATTAGTGCAAGAACCGAGAAAAACCAAGATTCCGCGCAATATTTTGACATACGAATAAAGAGTTTGATCGTACTAACAGGAAATGTAAAAAAAATCTATCAAAGGACTCCAAAAGTTGTCAAATGAAAAAAAAAAGATGTATATGTATATATAAATATATATACAAAATAAAGCATGACATATGTTAATAGCATACAGAATAAATCATGACACATGCAAATAGCATACAAAATAAAGCATGACACATGTAAATAGCATACAAAATAAAGCATGACAAGTGTAAATAACATACAGAATAAAGTATGACACATGTAAATATAACACAGAATAAAGCATGACACATGTAAATAACATACAGAATAAAGCATGACAAGTGTAAATAACATACAGAATAAAGTATGACACATGTAAATAGCACACAGAATAAAGCATGACACATGTAAATAGCACACAGAATAAAGCATGACAAGTGTAAATACCACACAGAATAAAGCATGACACATGTAAATAGCACACAGAATAAAGCATGACACATTTAAATAGCACACAGAATAAAGCATGATATATGTAAATAGCACACAGAATAAAGCATGACACATGTAAATAACATACATAATACAGCATGACAAGTGTAAATAACATACAGAATAAAGCATGACACGTGTAAATAACCTAAAGAATAAAGCATGACACATGTAAATAGCACACAGAATAAAGCATGACACATGTAAATAGCACACATCATAAAGCATGACACGTGTAAATAACCTAAAGAATAAAGCATGACACATGTAAATAGCACACAGAATAAAGCATGACACGTGTAAATAACCTAAAGAATAAAGCATGACACATGTAAATAGCACACAGAATAAAGCATGACACATGTAAATAGCACACATCATAAAGCATGACACGTGTAAATAACCTAAAGAATAAAGCATGACACATGTAAATATCACACAGAATAAAGCATGATACATGTAAATAACATACAGAATACAGCATGACACGTGTAAATAACCTAAAGAATAAAGCATGACACATGTAAATAGCACACAGAATAAAGCATGATATATGTAAATAGCACACAGAATAAAGCATGACACATGTAAATAGCACACGGAATAAAGTATGACTCTTATAAATAACATACAGAATACAGCATGACACATGTAAATAACATACAGAATAAAGCATGATGGGTGGTCGGGTGACGCAATAGTAACGCACTCGCCTTTCACCTAGCCGTTCGGAGGTCGACTTATGGACGTGACTTATGAACGAACGTGAAAAGGTATAGAAACGACATGTTTAATGATAATTACTAGAAAATACGGACAAGCATGTCTAGATAGAGAGTAGAAACGATCTGTCTAATGATAATGACCAGAAAATACGGGAAAACGTGACTAGATAGAGAGTAGAAACGGTCTGTTTAATGATAATAACCAGAAAATACGGGAAAACGTGACTAGATAGAGAGTAGAAACGGTCTGTTTAATGATAATAACCAGAAAATACGGGAAAACGTGACTAGATAGAGAGTAGAAACGGTCTGTTTAATGATAATAACCAGAAAATACGGGAAACCGTGACTAGATAGAGTGCAGAAACGATCTGTTTAATGATAATAACCAGAAAATACGGGAAACCGTGACTAGATAGAGAGTAGAAACGGTCTGTTTAATGATAATAACCAGAAAATACGGGAAAACGTGTCTAGATAGAGAGTAGAAACGGTCTGTTTAATGATAATAACCAGAAAATACGGGAAAACGTGTCTAGATAGAGAGTAGAAACGGTCTGTTTAATGATAATAACCAGAAAATACGGGAAACCGTGACTAGATAGAGAGTAGAAACGGTCTGTTTAATGATAATAACCAGAAAATACGGGAAACCGTGACTAGATAGAGAGTAGAAACGGTCTGTTTAATGATAATAACCAGAAAATACGGGAAACCGTGACTAGATAGAGAGTAGAAACGGTCTGTTTAATGATAATAACCAGAAAGTACGGGAAACCGTGACTAGATAGAGAGTAGAAACGGTCTGTTTAATGATAATAACCAGAAAATACGGGAAAACGTGTCTAGATAGAGTGCAGAAACGATCTGTTTAATGATAATTACCAGAAAATACGGGAAAACGTGACTAGATAGAGTGCAGAAACGATCTGTTTAATGATAATTACCAGAAAATGACAACACCGTTTTTGTAAAGATAGATTTCATAGCATAATTTTGCCTAAAGAAAAAAGTCAGTAAATATAAATATCTAATTTTGTGGAGGACGAAAAAGTTTTTCAATTAATTGTGATTTTTACAGTGCCCTCAAATATTTAATTTGTGTTGAAGCGGAATAAAAACATGCAGTAAAATTTGATGTATTTTGAAAAAATATTGAAGTATTTCGTAACAAAATTTTTATATAGATTTAGTAATGAAGTAATGATATAGATATAAGACAGGAGGACAGACTTCATGATTAAGTAATGTTATAGATATAAGACAGGAGGACAGACCTCATGATTAAGTAATGTTATAGATATAAGACAGATGGACAGACGTCATGATTAAGTAATGTTATAGATATAAGACAGATGGACAGACTTCATGATGAAGTAATGATATAGATTTAAGACAGGAGGACAGACGTCATGATTAAGTAATGTTATAGATGTAAGACAGATGGACAGACTTCATGATTAAGTAATGTTATAGATGTAAGACAGATGGACAGACTTCATGATTAAGTAATGTTATAGATATAAGACAGATGGACAGACTTCATGATTAGGTAATGTTATAGATATAAGACAGGCGGACAGACTTCGTGATGAAGTAATGTTTTAGATGTAAGACAGGAGGACAGACCTTGTGATGAAGTAATGTTAACCAAAATATGACATGCAACTTACTAATCTTTTCCTGAGGGTTGAGATTCCCCTATCTCACTTAAAAGGGGATGAATGATCCTTAGCTATACGTTTTCATTTTCACAGTACTTTGCATCGTCGACGTGACATTACAGATATGAAAAGTTTACTAGATAGTTGACACGACAGATGTTATAAATCGAACACATACCGGTATCACAGATTATATAAATATCACTAAGTCAGCATAAACAAAAACAAAACAATAAGTGGTATCATTGACAATATGAAGCTATGCTGAGACATGCGTACCTCGCTGGCTTCAGCAGCTGAAACTTCCGGATGGACATTTAGCCACGTGACTACGAGTGACCAGATGGAAATGTAGTTTGAATGGGCTTTGTACTTTCGTACTATCTGGTCAATGGAATCGAGGTTCTGGTTGAAGAGGGTTAGGTTAGTTTCAGGTCGGATATTGTTCTTATCATAGAGCTGGTAGTAGATTCGGGTATCACTCAGCTGGCCTACATCCATCCAGAAAGGTGCGAACAGGTCAACGTTTAAGGAGAGGGAAGAGAAATCTTCGGGATTCAGCGATACGAAAATTGAATTAAGAGAAATGATGCCATTAGAGTCAATCTGGAAAGAAAAAAACAAATTGTATGGGTTGTTCAACTTATTGTAGCATAAACACAGAAGATATTGATATTCATTTTCTTAAAATCACTTGTTTTATCGCAAGGTAATCCTGACTTTATACAATCTTTTAATGCTTTTATGCGTGGATATTCTAAAGTTGGAAAAAACTGCATATGTGATAAGCCTTTAGTAGTTCCATAGATATAAATATATATTTATAAATTTGTGTTGCTGAAACTTTTATTGCAAAACGGATTGAGAACTTCCAGCCTGTGGGTTGAATAAAAATATCTTTTCATACAAAATTCAAAATTTCCAATCAGACTTGAATGTTAAAGAAAAACCACACTTAGATTATTAATAAAGTAATCTTTAAAAAAAACAAAAAAAAAACAAAAAAAAAAAACCCCAAAAACACGGGAAACTTCGTCACTCTCCGTGAAAATGTACCGTTTATTTTTTACAACAAAGATAAAGATACACGATTTGGTTTAAGGTCATGAAATTTATCGAAAATGTACTACTCATGATATGTTTCAAAACTACTGTATAACACACTTCCTTTGCTTTAAAATAAATTTCAATTAACACCATTCCCACACTGCCGATTAGAATTACATATATATATTTGTTATCTTACGAAGAGTTCTAAAATGTATATTTTGCTTTCATATTGAATACAATTATCTGAACACATAATTGCGAGTCTGTTTGAGGCTGATTTCAGGGCATATTTGTTGATTTTAATTATAATGCAGCAATCTTATGTTGACTTACATAGAAATTGTTAAAATCATTGTCGGTAGTGGCCAACGGTACGGTTGGCGTTACTAAATTAGATGATCCCTCTGCTGTCAATAACGTATCGCCTTCCTCTTGTCCGAATGCAAAGAATCCGGCAGATGTAGCTGGAGAAAAGTTTTAAAAAAATAAAAGCACAAATATTGTGTATACATTCATCACTTAGTTGCAATCAACATGCTTGAAATTAGAAAACACCACTTCCTGATGGCGATACATCTCCTGTCGTGTTGGTCATACCAAAATACCACCCGTCGTGTTGATTATACCAAAACATCACCGTCATGTTGGTCATACCAAAAAATCACCGTCATGTTGGTCATACCAAAACATAACCCGTCGTGTTCGTCATACATAAACATCACCCGTCGAGTTGGTTATACCAAAATATCACCGTCATGTTGGTCATACCAAAATATCATCCGTCGTGTTGGTTATACCAAAATATCATCCGTCGTGTTGGTTATACCAAAATATCACCCGTCGTGATGGTTATACCAAAACATCACCGTCATATTGGTCATACCAAAATATCACCCGTCGTGATGGTCATACCAAAACATCACCGTCATGTTGGTCATACCAAAATATCATCCGTCGTGTTGGTTATACCAAAATATCACCGTCATGTTGGTCATACCAAAATATCATCCGTCGTGTTGGTCATACCAAAATATCATCCGTCGTGTTGGTCACACCAAAATACCACCCGTCTTGTTGGTTATGCCAAAATATCACCCGTCTTGTTGGTCACACCAAAACACCACCCGTCGTGATGGTCATACCAAAATATCACCCGTCGTGTTGGTTATACCAAAATATCACCCGTCTTGTTGGTCACACCAAAACACCACCCGTCGTGATGGTCATACCAAAATATCACCCTCCCGATACGAAAAAACCCATTAAAGCATTACTATAAATTTGTCTAAGGCCATTTGAAAATAATCCCGCTTACATGTTGGTGAAGTTGTAGAAGTTGTTGTAGTAATATCTGCAGTAGTTGTAGGAGCCGTTGTTGTAGTAATATCTGCAGTAGTTGTAGGAGCCGCTGTTGTAGTAATATCTGCAGTAGTTGTAGGAGCCGCTGTTGTAGTAATATCTGCAGTAGTTGTAAGTACCGCTGTTGTAGTAATATCTGCAGTAGTTGTAGGACCGACTGTTGTAGACTCTGTTGGACCAGTAGTAGTTGTAGGACCGGTTGTTGTAGACTCTGTTGGACCAGAAGTAGTTGTAGGACCGGTTGTTGTAGACTCTAGAGGACCAGTAGTAGTTGTAGGACCGGTTGTTGTAGACTCTGTTGGACCAGTAGTAGTTGTAGGACCGGTTGTTGTAGACTCTGTTGGACCAGTAGTAGTTGTAGGACCGGTTGTTGTAGACTCTGTTGGTCCAGTAGTAGTTGTAGGACCGGTTGTTGTAGACTCTGTTGGACCAGTAGTAGTTGTAGGACCGGTTGTTGTAGACTCTGTTGGACCAGTAGTAGTTGTAGGACCGGTTGTTGTAGACTCTGTTGGACCAGTAGTAGTTGTAGGACCGGTTGTTGTAGACTCTGTTGGACCAGTAGTAGTTGTAGGACCGGTTGTTGTAGACTCTGTTGGACCAGTAGTAGTTGTAGGACCGGTTGTTGTAGACTCTGTAGGACCAGTAGTAGTTGTAGGACCGATTGTTGTAGACTCTGTTGGACTTGTAGGACCGGTTGTTGTAGACTCTGTTGGACCAGTAGTAGTTGTAGGACCGGTTGTTGTAGACTCTGTAGGACCAGAAGTAGTTGTAGGACCGGTTGTAGACCGGTTGTAGACAGTAGTAGTTGTCTAGGACCGGTTGTTGTAGACTCTGTGGACCAGTAGTAGTTGTAGGACCGGTTGTTGTAGACTCTGTTGGACCAGTAGTAGTTGTAGGACCGGTTGTTGTAGACTCTGTTGGACCAGTAGTAGTTGTAGGACCGGTTGTTGTAGACTCTGTTGGACCAGAAGTAGTTGTAGGACCGGTTGTTGTAGACTCTGTTGGACCAGTAGTTGTAGGAGTTGTTGTAGACCAGTTGTAGTTGTAGGACCGGTTGTGTAGACTCTGTTGGACCAGTAGTAGTTGTAGGACCGGTTGTTGTAGACTCAGTAGTAGTTGTAGGACCGGTTGTGTAGGACCAGTAGTAGTTGTAGGACCGGTTGTTGTAGACTCTGTTGGACCAGTAGTAGTTGTAGGACCGGTTGTTGTAGACTCTGTTGGACCAGTAGTAGTTGTAGGACCGGTTGTTGTAGACTCTGTTGGACCAGTAGTAGTTGTAGGACCGGTTGTTGTAGACTCTGTTGGACCAGTAGTAGTTGTAGGACCGGTTGTTGTAGACTCTGTTGGTCCAGTAGTGGTTGTAGGACCGGTTGTTGTAGACTCTGTTGGACCAGTAGTAGTTGTAGGACCGGTAGTAGGTTGTTGTAGACTCTGTTGGACCAGTAGTAGTTGTAGGACCGGTTGTTGTAGACTCTGTTGGACCAGTAGTAGTTGTAGGACCGGTTGTTGTAGACTCTGTAGGACCAGTAGTAGTTGTAGGACCGGTTGTTGTAGACTCTGTTGGACCAGTAGTAGTTGTAGGACCGGTTGTTGTAGACTCTGTTGGACCAGTAGTAGTTGTAGGACCGGTTGTTGTAGACTCTGTTGGACCAGTAGTAGTTGTAGGACCGGTTGTTGTAGACTCTGTAGGACCAGTAGTAGTTGTAGGACCGGTTGTTGTAGACTCTGTTGGACCAGTAGTAGTTGTAGGACCGGTTGTTGTAGACTCTCTAGTAGTTAGGACCAGTAGTAGTTGTAGGACCGGTTGTTGTAGACTCTGTTGGACCAGTAGTAGTTGTAGGACCGGTTGTTGTAGACTCTGTTGGACCAGTAGTAGTTGTAGGACCGGTTGTTGTAGACTCTGTTGGACCAGTAGTAGTTGTAGGACCGGTTGTTGTAGACTCTGTAGGACCAGTAGTTGTTGTAGGACCGGTTGTTGTAGACTCTATAGGACCAGTAGTAGTTGTAGGACCGGTTGTTGTAGACTCTGTTGGACCAGTAGTAGTTGTAGGACCGGTTGTTGTAGACTCTGTTGGACCAGTAGTAGTTGTAGGACCGGTTGTTGTAGACTCTGTAGGACCAGAAGTAGTTGTAGGACCGGTTGTTGTAGACTCTGTTGGACCAGTAGTAGTTGTAGGACCGGTTGTTGTAGACTCTATAGGACCAGTAGTAGTTGTAGGACCGGTTGTTGTAGTTGGTCCAGTTGTAGTTGTAGGACCGGTTGTTGTAGTTAGTTGTGGTTGTGTAGGACTTGTTGTAGACTCTGTTGGACCAGTAGTAGTTGTAGGACCGGTTGTTGTAGACTCTGTTGGTCCAGTAGTAGTTGTAGGACCGGTTGTTGTAGACTCTGTAGGACCAGTAGTAGTTGTAGGACCGGTTGTTGTAGACTGTAGGACCGGTTGACTGTAGACTCTAGGACCAGTAGTAGTTGTAGACTCTGTTGGACCAGTTGTAGGACCGGTTGTTGTAGACTCTGTTGGACCAGTAGTAGTTGTAGGACCGGTTGTTGTAGACTCTGTTGGACCAGTAGTAGTTGTAGGACCGGTTGTTGTAGACTCTGTTGGACCAGAAGTAGTTGTAGGACCGGTTGTTGTAGACTCTGTTGGACCAGTAGTAGTTGTAGGACCGGTTGTTGTAGACTCTGTTGGACCAGTAGTAGTTGTAGGACCGGTTGTTGTAGACTCTGTTGGACCAGTAGTAGTTGTAGGACCGGTTGTTGTAGACTCTGTAGGACCAGTAGTAGTTGTAGGACCGGTTGTTGTAGACAGTAGTAGTTGTCTGACTCTTAGGACCAGTAGTAGTTGTAGGACCGGTTGTTGTAGACTCTGTTGGACCAGTAGTCAGACCAGTAGTAGTTGTAGGACCGGTTGTTGTAGTAGTTGTAGGACCGGTTGTTGTGTAGGACCAGTAGTAGTTGGTTGTAGGACCGGTTGTTGTAGACTCTGTTGGACCAGTTAGTAGTTGTAGGACCGGTTGTTGTAGACTCTGTTGGACCAGTAGTAGTTGTAGGACCGGTTGTTGTAGACTCTGTTGGACCAGTAGTAGTTGTAGGACCGGTTGTTGTAGACTCTGTTGGACCAGTAGTAGTTGTAGGACCGGTTGTTGTAGACTCTGTTGGACCAGTAGTAGTTGTAGGACCGGTTGTTGTAGACTCTGTTGGACCAGTAGGACCAGTAGTTGTAGGACCGGTTGTTGTAGACTCTGTTGGACCAGTAGTAGTTGTAGGACCGGTTGTTGTAGACTCTGTTGGACCAGTAGTAGTTGTAGGACCGGTTGTTGTAGACTCTGTAGGACCAGTAGTAGTTGTAGGACCGGTTGTTGTAGACTCTGTTGGACCAGTAGTAGTTGTAGGACCGGTTGTTGTAGACTCTGTTGGACCAGTAGTAGTTGTAGGACCGATTGTTGTAGACTCTGTTGGAACAATAGCAAGAACTTATAATTTATACAAGCTATTGTAACATTCCTAAGGTAGTTTATTGCTGAGGTAGTTTTTAACAAGAATCCGATAATTTATTTAAGCTATTGTAACATTCCCGGGGTAGTTTTAACAAGAATCCGATAATCTATTTCAGCTACCCGATGTATTGATGTTTTGATAATTTGATTGCGGTAGCGATCAGAGCAATCTTGGCAATTTACTTGAACTTGTTGTGAGATTTTGAGCACTCACCTCGAGTATTTGTTAATGGGATGATGGTTTTGGTTTCTTACCTGAATTAGTTGTTAGCGAGTATCTTTTGGTTTCTTACCTGAATTAGTTGTGGTAGTAGTAAGATCGGCTGTAGTTGTTGTTGGTACATCTGTTGTGGTAGTAGTGACACCGGCTGTAGTTGTTGTTGGTGCATCGGATGTCGTAGTAGTAGTGACACCAGCAATCGTCGTTGTTGGTACATTTGTAGTAGTAGCAGTAAGATCGGCCGTAGTTGTTGTTGGCGCATCTGTTGTGGTAGTAGTGACACCAGCGGTAGTTGTTGTTGGTACATTTGTTGTGGTAGTAGTAAGATCGGCTGTAGTTGTTGTTGGTACATCTGTTGTGGTAGTAGTGACACCAGCAGTAGTTGTTGTTGGTGCATTTGTTGTGGTAGTAGTAAGATCGGCTGTTGTTGTTTTTGGAGTATCGGTTGTCGTAGTAGTAGGAAGATTGGCTGTAGTTGTTGTTGGTGTATCAGTTGTGGTAGTAGTGAAACCGGCAGTCGTTGTTGTTGGTACATCTGTAGTAGTAGTAGTAGTAAGATCGGCTGTAGTTGTTGTTGATGGATCTGTTGTGGTAGTAGTGACACCAGCAGTAGTTGTTGTTGGTGCATTTGTTGAGGTAGTAGTAAGATCGGCTGTAGTTGTTGTTGGTAGATCTGTTGTGGTAGTAGTGACACTAGCAGTAGTTGTTGTTGGTACATCCGTAGTAGTAGTAGTAATATCGGCTGTAGTTGTTGTTGGTGGATCTGTTGTGGTAGTCGGCTGTAGTTGTTGTTGGTTGTGTGGTAGTAGTAAGATCGGCTGTAGTTGTTGTTGGTGCATCGGTTGCCGTAGTAGTAGTAACATCAGCTGTAGTTGTTGTTGGTGCATTTGTTGTAGTAGTAGTAAGATCGGCTGTAGTTGTTGTTGGTGTATCTGTTGTGGTAGTAGTGACACCAGCAGTCGTTGTTGTTGGTACATCTGTAGTAGTAGTAGTAGTAAGATCGGCTGTAGTTGTTGTTGGTGGATCTGTTGTGGTAGTAGTGACACCAGCAGTAGTTGTTGTTGGTACATCTGTTGTGGTAGTAGTGACACCGGCTGTAGTTGTTGTTGGTGCATCGGATGTCGTAGTAGTAGTAAGATCGGCTGTAGTTGTTGTTGGTGTATCAGTTGTGGTAGTAGTGACACCAGCAGTCGTTGTTGTTGGTACATCTGAAGGAGTACTAGTAGTAAGATCGGCAGTAGTTATTGTTGGTGGAACTGTTGTGGTAGTAGTGACACCGGCTGTAGTTGTTGTTGGTGGATCGGTTGTTGTAGTAGTAACACCGGCGGTAGTTGTTGTTGGTGACACCAGCATAGTTGTTGTTGGTAGTAGTGTGGTAGTACACCGGCTGTAGTTGTTGTTGGTGCATCTGTTGTGGTAGTAGTGTTGTTGCAGTATTTGTTGTTGTTACCAGCATGTTGTAGTAGTAGTAGTAGTAAGATCGGCTGTAGATGTTGTTGATGTATCTGTTGTGGTAGCAGTGACACCAGCAGTAGTTGTTGTTGGTACATTTGTAGTAGTAGTAGTAAGATCGGCTGTAGTTGTTGCTGGTGCATCTGTTGCGGTAGTAGTGACACCAGCAGTAGTTGTTGTTGGTGCATCGGTTGTGGTAGTAGTGACTCCAGCAGTCGTTGTTGTTGGTACATTTGTAGTAGAAGTAGTAAGATCGGCTGTAGTTGTTGCTGGTGCATCTGTTGTGGTAGTAGTGACACCAGCAGTAGTTGTTGTTGGTGCATTTGTTGTGGTAGTAGTAAGATCGGCTGTAGTTGTTGTTGGTGCATCGGATGTCGTAGTAGTAAGATCGGCTGTAGCTGATGTTGGTGTATCACTTGTGGTAGTAGTGACACCAGCAATCGTCGTTGTTGGTACATTTGTAGTAGTAGTAGTAGTAGTAAGATCGGCTGTAGTTGTTTTTGGTGCATCTGTTGTGGTAGTAGTGACACCGGATGTAGTTGTTGTTGGTGTATCGGTTATGGTAGTAGTGACACCAGCGGTCGTCGATGTTGGTATATTTGTAGCAGTAGTAAGATCGGCTGTAGTTGTTGTTGGTGCATCGGTTGCCGTAGTAGTAGTAACATCAGCTGTAGTTGTTGTTGGTGCATCTGTGTGTAGTAGTAGTAAGATCGCTGTAGTTGTAGTTGTTGTAGTGGTTGTATGTGGTAGTGTGACACCAGCTGTAGTTGTTGTTGGTGTGGTAGTAGTGACATCGGCTGTAGTTGTTGTTGGTGCATCGGATGTCGTAGTAGTAGTAAGATCGGCTGTAGTTGATGTTGGTGTATCACTTGTGGTAGTAGTGACACCAGCAGTAGTTGTTGGTGGTGCATTTGTTGTGGTAGTAGTAAGATCGGCTGTAGTTGTTGTTGGTACATCTGTTGTGGTAGTAGTGACACCGGCTGTAGTTGTGACAGAATGTATTGTCGTAGTAGTGACACCAGCAGTAGTAGTAGTAGTAGTAGTAAGATCGGCTGTAGTTGTTGTTGGTGTATCATTTGTTGTGGTAGTAGTGACACCAGCAGTCGTTGTTGTTGGTACATCCGTAGTAGTAGTAGTAGTAATATCGGCTGTAGTTGTTGTTGGTGGATCTGTTGTGGTAGTAGTGACACCAGCAGTAGTTGTTGTTGGTGCATTTGTTGTGGTAGTAGTAAGATCGGCTGTAGTTGTTGTTGGTACATCTGTTGTGGTAGTAGTGACACCGGCTGTAGTTGTTGTTGGTGTATCACTTGTGGTAGTAGTGACACCAGCAGTCGTTGTTGTTGGTACATCTGTAGTAGTAGTAGTAGTAAGATCGGCTGTAGTTGTTGTTGGTGGATCTGTTGTGGTAGTAGTGACACCAGCAGTAGTTGTTGTTGGTGCATTTGTTGTGGTAGTAGTAAGATCGGCTGTAGTTGTTGTTGGTGGATCTGTTGTGGTAGTAGTGACACCAGCAGTAGTTGTTGTTGGTACATTCGTAGTAGTAGTAGTAGTAGTAATATCGGCTGTAGTTGTTGTTGGTACATCTGTTGTGGTAGTAGTGACACCGGCTGTAGTTGTTGTTGGTGCATCGGTTGTGGTAGTAGTGACACCAGCAGTAGTTGTTGTTGGTGCATCAGTTGTGGTAGTAGTAGTAGTTAAGTAGTTGTGTGCTGTAGTTGTTGTAGTGTACACATCGGCTGTAGTTGTTGTTGTGGTAGTAGTGGACACCAGCAGTAGTTGTTGTTGGTGCATTGTTGTGGTAGTAGTGACACGGCAGTAGTTGTTGTTGGTACATCTGTTGTGTAGTAGTAGTGAGATCGGCTGTAGTTTTTGTTGGTGCATCTGTTGTGGTTTTAGTGACACCTGCAGTAGTTGTTGTTGGTGTTGCAGTAGTTGTTGTTGTGTACATCTGTTGTGGTAGTAGTGACACTGTTGTGGTAGTAGTAAGATCGGCTGTAGTTGTTGTTGGTACATCTGTTGTGGTAGTAGTGACACCGGCTGTAGTTGTTGTTGGTGCATCGGTTGTGGTAGTAGTGACTCCAGCAGTCGTTGTTGTTGGTACATTTGTAGTAGTAGTAGTAAGATCGGCTGTAGTTGTTGCTGGTGCATCTGTTGTGGTAGTAGTGACACCAGCAGTAGTTGTTGTTGGTGCATATTTGTAGTAGTAGTAATATCGGCTGTAGTTGTTGTTGGTGGATCTGTTGTGGTAGTAGTAGTGTAGTTGTTGTTGGTGCATCACCAGTTGTTGTTGGTGCATTTGTTGTGGTAGTAATAGGATCGGCTGTAGTTGTTGTTGGTGCATCGGATGTCGTAGTAGTAGTAAGATCGGCTGTAGTTGTTGTTGGTGTATCAATTGTGGTGGTAGTGACACTAGCAGTAGTTGTTGTTGGTACATCCGTAGTAGTAGTAGTAATATCGGCTGTAGTTGTTGTTGGTGGATCTGTTGTGGTAGTAGTGACACCAGCAGTAGTTGTTGTTGGTGCATCAGTTGTGGTAGTAGTAAGAGCGCCTGTAGTTGTTGTTGGTGCATCGGATGTCGTAGTAGTAGTAAGATCGGCTGTAGTTGTTGTTGGTGGATCTGTTGTGGTAGTAGTGACACCAGCAGTCGTTGTTGTTGGTACATCTGTAGTAGTAGTAGTAGTAAGATCGGCTGTAGTTGTTGTTGGTGGATCTGTTGTGGTAGTAGTGACACCAGCAGTAGTTGTTGTTGGTGCATTTGTTGTGGTAGTAGTAAGATCGGCTGTAGTTGTTGTTGGTACATCTGTTGTGGTAGTAGTGACACCGGCTGTAGTTGTTGTTGGTGCATCGGTTGTGGTAGTAGTGACACCGGCTGTAGTTGTTGTTGTTGTTGTTGTGGTAGTGTATCTGTAGTTGTTGTTGTGTTGTGGTAGTAGTGACACCAGCAGTCGTTGTTGTTGGTACATCTGTAGTAGTAGTAGTAGTAAGATCGGCTGTAGTTGTTGTTGGTGGATCTGTTGTGGTAGTAGTGACACCAGCAGTAGTTGTTGTTGGTGCATTTGTTGTGGTAGTAGTAAGATCGGCTGTAGTTGTTGTTGGTGCATCTGTTGTGGTAGTAGTAGGTGTTGTTGGTATCTGTTGTGGTAGTAGTGACATCGGCTGTAGTTGTTGTTGTTGTGGTAGTAGTGACATCGGCTGTAGTTGTTGTTGTGGTAGTAGTGACACCAGCAGTAGTTGTTGTTGGTGCATCTGTTGTGGTAGTAGTAACATCGGCTGTAGTTGTTGTTGGTGCATTGTTGTGGTAGTAGTGACATCGGCTGTAGTTGTTGTTGGTGCATCTGTTTTGGTAGTAGTAATACCAGCGGTAATTGTTGTTGGTACATCTGTAGTAGTAGTAGTAGTAAGATCGGCTGTAGTTGTTGGTGCATCTGTTGTGGTAGTAGTGACACCAGCGGTAGTTGTTGTTGGTACATTCGTAGTAGTAGTAGTAAGAGCGCCTGTAGTTGTTGTTGGTGCATCGGATGTCGTAGTAGTAGTAAGATCGGCTGTAGTTGATGTTGGTACATCTGTAGTAGAAGTAGTAGTAGTAGTAAGATCGGCTGTAGTTGTTGTTGGTGTATCAGTTGTGGTAGTAGTGACACCAGCAGTCGTTGTTGTTGGTACATCTGTAGTAGTAGTAGTAAGATCGGCTATAGTTGTTGTTGGTGTATCAGTTGTAGTAGTAGTGACACCAGCAGTCGTCGTTGTTGGTATATTTGTAGTAGTAGTAGTAAGTTCGGCTGTAGTTGTTGTTGGTACATCTGTTGTGGTAGTAGTGACACCGGCTGTAGTTGTTGTTGGTGCATCGGATGTGGTAGTAGTGACACCGGCAGTCGTTGTTGTTGGTACATCTGTAGTAGTAGTAGTAGTAAGATCGGCTGTAGTTGTTGTTGGTAGATCTGTTGTGGTAGTAGTGACACCAGCAGTCGTTGTTGTTGGTACATCTGTAGTAGTAGTAGTAATATCGGCTGTAGTTGTTGTTGGTGGATCTGTTGTGGTAGTAGTGACACCAGCAGTAGTTGTTGTTGGTGCATTTGTTGTGGTAGTAGTAAGATCGGCTGTAGTTGTTGTTGGTACATCTGTTGTGGTAGTAGTGACACCGGCTGTAGTTGTTGTTGGTGCATCGGATGTCGTAGTAGTAGTAAGATCGGCTGTAGTTGTTGTTGGTGTATCAGTTGTGGTAGTAGTGACACCAGCAGTCGTTGTTGTTGGTACATCCGTAGTAGTAGTAGTAATATCGGCTGTAGTTGTTGTTGGTGGATCTGTTGTGGTAGTAGTGACACCAGCAGTAGTTGTTGTTGGTGCATTTGTTGTGGTAGTAGTAAGATCGGCTGTAGTTGTTGTTGGTACATCTGTTGTGGTAGTAGTGACACCGGCTGTAGTTGTTGTTGGTGCATCGGATGTTGTAGTAGTAGTAAGATCGGCTGTAGTTGTTGTTGGTGTATCAGTTGTGGTAGTAGTGACACCAGCAGTCGTTGTTGTTGGTACATCTGTTGTAGTAGTAGTAAGATCGGCTGTAGTTGTTGTTGGTGGCATCTGTTGTGGTAGTGGTGACACCAGCAGAAGTTGTTGTTGGAGCATCTGTTGTGGTAGTAGTGACACCAGCTGTAGTTGTTGATGGCACATCGGTTGAGGTAGTAGTGACACCAGCAGTAGTTGTTGTTGGTACATCCGTAGTAGTAGTAGTAATATCGGCTGTCGTTGTTGGTGGATCGGTTGTGGTAGTAGTTACACCAGCAGTAGTTGTTGTTGGTGCATCGGATGTCGTAGTAGTAGTAAGATCGGCTGTAGTTGTTGTTGGTACATCAGTTGTGGTAGTGGTGACACCAGCTGTCGTTGTTGTTGGTGCATCGGTTGTGGTAGTAGTGACACCGGCAGTCGTTGTTGTTGGTACATCTGTAGTAGTAGTAGTAGTAAGATCGGCTGTAGTTGTTGTTGGTGCATCTGTTGTGGTAGTAGTAAGATCGGCTGTCGTTTTTGTTGGTGCATGTAGTAGTAGTGATTGTAGTTGTTGTGGTGTATCTGTTGTGGTGACACCAGCAGTCGTTGTTGTTGGTATATTTGTAGTAGTAGTAGTAAGATCGGCTGTAGTTGTTGTTGGTACATCTGTTGTGGTAGTAGTGACACCAGCAGTAGTTGTTGTTGGTGCATTTGTTGTGGTAGTAGTAAGATCGGCTGTAGTTGTTGTTGGTACATCTGTTGTGGTAGTAGTGACACCAGCAGTAGTTGTTGTTGGTGCATTTGTTGTGGTAGTAGTAAGATCGGCTGTAGTTGTTGTTGGTGTATCAGTTGTGGTAGTAGTGACACCAGCAATCGTCGTTGTTGGTACATTTGTAGTAGTAGCAGTAAGATCGGCCGTAGTTGTTGTTGGCGCATCTGTTGTGGTAGTAGTGACACCAGCGGTAGTTGTTGTTGGTTGTTGTGTGTGACACCGGCTGTAGTTGTTGTTGGTATCTGTTGTGGTAGTAGTGATCGGCTGTAGTTGTTGTTGGTGCATCTGTTGTGGTAGTAGTGACACCATCAGTAGTTGCTGTTGGTGCATTTGTTGTGGTAGTAGTGAAACCGGCTGTAGTTGTTGTGGTGTGTGTAGTGTGACACCAGCAGTAGTTGTTGTTGGTCATCGTTGTGTAGTAGTAGTAGTGACACCAGCAGTAGTTGTTGTTGGTGTTGTTGTAGTAGTTGTTGTTGGCATCTGTTGTAGTAGTGTGTAGTTGTTGTTGGTGCATCTGTTGTGGTAGTTGTTGTTGGTGATCAGTTGTGGTAGTAGTGGCTGTAGTTGTTGTTGGTGCATCTGTTGTGGTAGTAGTGAAGATCGGCATCTGTTGTGGTAGTAGTGACACCAGCAGTCGTCGTTGTTGGTATATCTGTAGTAGTAGTAGAAGTGAGATCGGCTGTAGTTGTTGGTGCAGCTGTTGTGGTAGTAGTGACACCAGCAGTCGTTGTTGTTGGTACATCTGTAGTAGTAGTAGTAGTAAGATCGGCTGTAGTTGTTGTTGGT
This sequence comes from Ylistrum balloti, assembly GCF_031769215.1. Taxonomy (NCBI): domain Eukaryota; kingdom Metazoa; phylum Mollusca; class Bivalvia; order Pectinida; family Pectinidae; genus Ylistrum; species Ylistrum balloti. Next base: position 552,430 of record NW_026782081.1, read on the forward strand.
GTATCAGTTGTGGTAGTAGTGACACCAGCAGTAGTTGTTGTTGGTGCATTTGTTGTGGTAGTAGTAAGATCGGCTGTAGTTGTTGTTGGTACATCTGTTGTGGTAGTAGTAAGATCGGCTGTAGTTGTTGTTGGTACATCTGTTGTGGTAGTAGTGACACCGGCTGTAGTTGTTGTTGGTGCATCGGATGTCGTAGTAGTAGTAAGATCGGCTGTAGTTGTTGTTGGTGTATCAGTTGTGGTGGTAGTGACACCAGCAGTCGTCGTTGTTGGTACATCCGTAGTAGTAGTAGTAATATCGGCTGTAGTTGTTGTTGGTGGATCTGTTGTGGTAGTAGTGACACCAGCAGTAGTTGTTGTTGGTGCAGTAGTAAGATCGGCTGTAGTTGTTGTTGGTACATCTGTTGTGGTAGTAGTGACACCGGCTGTAGTTGTTGTTGGTGCATCGGATGTCGTAGTAGATATGATGGAACTTTAGTTTGATCAAGACTCTGTTGTGACTTTTGGCTAATATCCATATATGGTGATTTCGGGATAATTGTATTGAAATATTTTTTAATGTACAGCCGTTATCATAATTGAAGCAATTGTTACTCACATTCTATGTAGAATATAAAATATTATTTATAATATTAATAAATTTATTACAACCACATACTACCAAAATACATTACAGAACCAATATTTGTAGGGTACAGTATACGTACCTGTATACTTTTGGAAACCCCTTTAGATTTTCACTTTAATATGTCTTTGATAAAGGAATACAAGCTCACGTTTGTTGACGACTTTCCACGTGTTAATTACAATGTACCATAAACTTCTAAATTGCTCTAATTTCAAATGATAATGGTAGGAACAAAGTGTAATTGCGAACAATGGCTGCATTGATCCGGGAACATATTATATGGTAGGATGTATATACTGAAATATTACCGTGTAGATATGTAGTTACAAGAACTAACGTACCTTTCAACGTATTTTTAATGGTAAAAAAACATATTCAATTAATTCAATGTTTGACGGAAACAAAGAAAAAATTTAAGTCCAGTAACTCTATTAAATATGGAGAGATTTACACTGATATCGGCATCATCCGAGATCTCGTTGATATAAAGCAAAGTGTTAGAACAGATCTCGACGGAAACCCTAAAACTATTACGTAGGTCAGAAGGTCAAGGTCATCATTTGAGGTATGAAAAGATACATACCACATATGGGCGCTTTATCTCTTTTACATTGAAAAGATACGAGATACAGATGTGTACAGAAAAACAGATGGACAGACCAAAAATAATATTCGTCGACCTCAGGGACATGAAAAGGTTTGTTTTATTTCTTGAAAAATCTAACAAAACTATTCACAGAACTTTCTCCGACTTTGTCTAGCTTGGCATCGTGTTGTATCTACATGTAGCTGTATAGGGTAGGGGTCATAGCGATCAGTCAAGGACACACGCTTTGGATATCCATGCAAACGGCATCGTCATGAAAAATGAGAATTTACTGTCTGTGATAAAGTTAAAAGCCCGAGTCAGAAAAGATTGTTGAACAACCAGAAGTACTGGTTTGGAACAAAAATAAAGTACTATAGCGGTACATTTAGGCTTGTTAATGTAACTCGTGTAGCATGTGCCGAGTGCTATGACGTAGAGAGCGGTCACATCATTTTGTTTGTTCGTATATCACCTGTCCATATATATATATTTCATTTTTTGAAATCAAGTATCGCTAGCTCTTTACACGGCGGGCTAGACAGCAAATAGTTATTTGCGAACTTGCAGTCCGCAGCAGCTCACTTTGAATAGAGAAGTGAGATTTTGGAGTTGTCTCCCTTAGCATACAACACATCGCTGGTGTATCCCACATAATCATGCCTGTTCAGTCTGATTGATTTTTAAATAGTCATTGAATGAAGATGACATAGAACTAAAGTTTAATAGAGCACGTTGCGAAATTACAAAATGAACAAAATAGGAATCTCAAAATTATCAAAATAAGTATGAATTTGAGTAAGACAGGAATCAATTGAATGAAACCGTTGGGTAGATTGGTTCTAAATCCTTGCCTAGTTTGTTTTGGTTTATATTTTTTATGTCCCATCATCACTTAGGGCCAATTAAGGACGGGCTCCCGATGTATGCTAGGTAAGACTATGTGTTGAGGGCGTATGTTTAAGAGAGTTTCATGTAAGCCTCTTAGTAATGGTGCAAAGGTGGAGCCGACTTAAAATGCTACCCATCAGGACACCCTACCTGGTTGCATTATTCTGACAACGGTCAAATTGATCAGTCCTCTACCAGTTGCTGAACATCAAGCATGGAGTAGCAACTCTCGGCAAGGGGAGTTATCCACAGTCATTCACACATAGGTGAATGGTGAAGGCATTCTTTTATCTTATTCATTTGTTTTTTTTCTTAAAACTGTTTGCTGGTTTTGGTCTCTCAAATACCGCATATTGATACATGAATTATACCTATGTGTCAGGTATGTATAAGTGTCGCACGTGTGTATTATAAGATACTAATCATGGTAAATATCACAATCAGTGTCAGAACATCTATTTTTGATTTTTTAAAACAAAAGTCTTCCCTGTACTATCATGTATCAAGTTTCAATGCAGTTCCAACAAACGTTGTAGGAGGATATTCTCTTATAAGGTTGCAAACAGATTTGACCAAGGAATTCCTATCGAATGTACCCTCTTCTCTCCCCTTTCTTGTTTGAGAAAAGGAATGAAATATATTCGAGTGTGACGAGGTTTGAAAGACATGTACACCGATTTCATACATTGCTTGACAGATGTATAATGGATTCTTTCTTAAGAAAGCTACAGAGACATTTTGATCTTAACTTGCATTAAAGTCGGTTTGTAAACGCGGTGTTTGTACAAAAAATATATCCAGTATCTTTTGGGGATGATGTATGTAGTGGAAAATAGATATGAACTAATTTACATATAAACATCATTGATTACATAAAGGTTCTACATTATCTGTATGGGTATAAAGGAGTTTTTGAAGTGTTCCGGGGTTTTTATTTTCAATGTGAACGATCTCTTTAAGCATATTTATAAAATTAATAACAATGAAAAAGTGGTGATAACATAACATCATGAGATATACAGTGTCCTTGTGAACATCTGTTGGTTATTCAATAGATTGATCCTAATGTCAACTGCTAGATTTACTGTGCAGGTGACGATTTAGTTGTTTTCATGGGGTGGAAGGGCACTGGTAAAATTGTCACATTCGTTTTTTATCAACAAGATAGCTTGGTCACATGAAGCTAAGGGTACAACTATCGGGTACTGATTAAAATTATAACAATGTGTACCAGGCTATTTAAACGACCGTAGTTCGGGGTTCCCACAATTTGCAGACGACACCAGTGTTTGGCATACAGGCAACACCATAGAGAATACACGCACATCAGTACAAAAGACACTAAACATTATACAAGAATGGGCGGATGTATGGGGCTTCAAAATCTCCCAATCTAAAACGGTAGCTATATTATTTTCAAGACGTCACAGAGAACCCAAATTATACCTAGGAAATTCAGAAATTAAATTTGTTAAGGAAACAAGATATTTAGGCATGATATTCGATCGTAGACTAACATGGATTCCACACATCAAATCTATCAAAAACAGATGTCAAAAAAGTTTGAACAATCTTACATTTATATAAATTAGAAACAATTGACCATATCTTCCTCTGGTGTAACAAGCACACACAAGCACGCAACACACTATTCCACAACCTACATCAAATAAACGTAACACCAACACACATACACACACTACTCAAACGTAGCCCGGTTGAACATAAGATACACAAACCCCTACTACAATTCTTAACCACCACAAACTATATAGAATTTATAGAGACACTGCAACACAAGGGAGATAACTCCCACACACAATATACGCAATTATGAGTCCAAGTCCAGTATAGTCTAAAACACAAGTAGGTACCACTGGTAGATCATACAAGCACTGTTTACTATAACTGGATAAACGGTAGGCGTATTCGTATCTACCTGGACCCACAACTTAATCATACCCGTAACTCACTTAAAGCATACATAGGATAATACAAATATATATTTACCTAATTACAACTAGTCTCAACTCCCTCTCTATCTCTGAATTAAATGATTCCACAAGGTTTGTCACATCCTACCCTCTCAACCCCTTTTATTTACCTTTTTTCTTTTTCTATTTTTCTCCCTTTTTTAAATTAAAATTCGAAAAAAAAAATCCCTAGAACAACCTTCAAGCATTTAACCTGTCTCCCATCTAATGACATAAACTAACTAATGCCATTACCATCCCACCCAAAACCCTAACTAGTATAACTAGTATTTATAACCATAAAATTAAAAAAAAGAAAAAAAGCTATAACCACCTCACCAACCAAACCACATAGTACACTAAGCACAGTAGATACGAGTCGACAAGGATTGCCAACATAGGGATAGGAAACGAGTGGTATCACAGAAAGAAATAGACATTTCGAAAAGCAGACCAGACAACGTGTTAAAAGTAATAGAACGGAATACCAGAAGGGACTCATAGTGAACACTTGCACCTTACTAACCACTAACTATAGTCAGGCGGACGGGACTTAAAACGGTGGCCTAACGCCGCCCAGTACGTCGATTGGACTCTGCCCGGCGACGGGCAGAGTCAAGGAGACGGAAAACCTGCATCATCATCATCATCATCATCATCATCATCATCATCATCATCATCATCATCATCATCATCATCGGGGTTCCCACCTATGTTCCTGTGCTAATTAGTATCGACAAGAAAAACAACACCAGTCTGTCAATCACACCACATGGTTTATATAATTAAAACTGTGCAATCGTGGCATACAAAACAATTACATTGTATACTTTATCAGTTAAAAATAAATAACAAAAGAATATTTACAACAGCATTACACTGTGTATCGATAAACCGAAAATACATACGTCGATACATTGGTACTGATAACACTATATAGAAATATATAGTTTGTATAACTTTGTCACATATTTTATCATTCAATTACTTTCCATTCATATGCGCATCAAATGAATGGACAATACTATTGCAAAAGATAGTTTTAAAGCGAAAAGATGATAGAACATTTTACACTAATATCAACTAAAGTACTGACAAGCTGGAAGTGTGTAATGAACTGCTTTTGTCGGAAATTAGCCGAGAGTCACGTGACTTTTCGTTGTTAAATGACATTGGATACAAGCGCCCGTCTCACCAAGAAAAATGTTTTTGCTAGGGCTGATATTAACGTCGCGTACTTTATGTGGATTTTTTTTTTCAAGACGACGGCAGTCACAGAACTAGGTGTCTGATACAAAGTGAAGCTTTTCTGGAGTCTCACAACCGATTTTGCTATATTCACATTTATTATTCTTGAATTTGAATACGAAACACACATTCAGGTACAGACCTAGAATGGTATCATCAGTAATCTGAAATTTTGAAGTAGACACAGTGATATTTCAAAATCTAAAGGCAACAGGTTGTGTAAATGTGTATTTTCATACTGCTAGGATGGACTGGACAGATTTGGGAATAGATTCATATTTATAAAGTAATTTAAGGGTACACTCCGTATCCAACTTATTATATAGTCCAAGAAATCCACTCCTTAACCATAACTTCCAGTCCACTTCCGCTGCCAAAAAAGGAATCAAATATTGGCATGTCGATAAGTACATATATCTATCTAATTACTGGACCAACTAATAGAACGTTCTGAAAATTGTTGCCTACCCCTGTTGTTGTGATACTTTCGCCATCTTGAATAGTACCCTTCAGATTGATTACGTCACAGTTAGCTATACTCGTATCGATGACCATTCTCTGCAGACTAAAACGAAATACACGGTACGTTTTATCTGTCGGAATTCAACCAGATTCAGATCATATTTCCTATCGTATGACGTTCTTTAACTCTGCACCTTTAGAAGTAAATAAGGCACTTTCTACATTTGATTTCGTCATTTCTTCCTAGTTCCGTAGGAAGTGGTGACCAGGGAGTACAACTGAGCTACTTTCTACGGGAAAATAATCACATTATCATGTTAAAATTGTCATATGTTGTAGTTTAATTTTATTCTGGATGCTATCAACGTTCCTTATAAAAACTTACCTACGATTCAATGTTTATAAACTCCGTTACTGTTCAAGCGTATCCATCATTTTAATTTGAATTTAATTCAAAACGACTAACCAATTATGTGCGGTTTAAAGACATGTTCCTGCCGATCCCTATGATTGATGATAATGACAAACAAGACCTTTTTTCTGTAAGAAGGTATATGCATGTTGTAGTGATTATCTAGCAAGAGAAATCTAGCAACCATTGGGACCTGAGAAATCTAGCAACCATTGTGACCTGAGAAATCTAGCAACCATTGGGAGCTGAGAAACCTAGCAACCATTGGGACCTGAGAAATCTAGCAACCATTGGGACCTGAGAAACCTAGCAACCACTGGGACCTGAGAAACCTAGCAACCATTGGGACCTGAGAAACCTAGCAACCATTGGGACCTGATAATCGTCAACATAGAAGCTCTTATCTAGTGATCAACCCAACATCAACATAAATCTGGAGGAATTACCTCGACGGAATAGAACCATTGAAATTATGAATGACCCTCAAATCTAGTGATAAATCCATCAACAACATAGACTTCTCAAATCTAGTGATTTATAGGCGAATGTAACAGGCTGTCAGTGTATATATATGTATGTGACTGGCATCACCGCACAGCACACTAAAAGGCATCCTTGACTTGTATCACCAACTTCTAATTTCAAATTTCTACTTATGTCATTTTCATATGCACAAAAACAATTAGTGTATGATTTATTTTAAAATACCGATTTTTTACTTATGCAATAAACGTAATTCTCTGTATGCTTACATTCATTATCAAAGCTGAAGTCTAGCTGTGTATATGCTTTGGGTACCAACATTCAACATGTTGAATATTTTTGCACTTACTTAGTACCCGGTACATATTAAAAGAAAGATAAAAAAAAAAAAAAAAAAAAATCATTTGGAAATTTAGTTTTGATGTTATGACGATACACACTTAATCTGCTCACAAAAATCCGTAAATAGCTAGAGACGCCAGTTTTCTCATGGAAGCCACCGATCCTTGAAGCGATAGGCCTTGCGTGACGGAAAGATCGAAAGGTACTCGTTATTACCCTTCAGTAGTATAATAGACCTCACTGTTGTAACGACAGTCCCCTGGGCTGTATAGTAATGGGGAAATGTTTTTTTTTTTTTTATCTAGGATGGCGTAATGTCCACCACTTTTCAACATCGTAAACCAAAGGGAAATCTCATTGGACCTAAAAAATACTATAAAAGAACAGCTGGAGACGATGATGCTTAAACGCGAGTTTTTTTCACCTCTAAATATAATTATATTCATGAACATGGCCGAATTTTTGATAGAGCGTAGAACTTAACGTCTTTGATTCATAGCCAACCAGAAAAAAACATTTCTTATGTGTTTGTTCTCATTTATTTTCCTTTTGAAAAGTCTGTTCCTTTGATTATGTTAAAGTATGTAGCACTTAATAATTGTACCTGCTGTTCAAATTCCATGATTATGAGAGGCGACTTAACTTTTGGTCTTAATATTTTCTTTCTTTTCTAAACATGCCGCCCCACTTTTGGCCATAAGTTGAGCGTTCACCCTTGTGAGTAAGACTTTAGGTTCTGATCCTTGGGGAAGGCCTGTGGTACTTGTGCGACTAGCTGACACTTCAGCAGTATGATATCACGAATATATTACATCTCCAACACATCAAACTATCATAGTTGAGATAGTTTGAATCTCATGACTTTTTTATTTTCTTTATTGTAAAATTACACGTCAAAATTCGTCAGTAACGGAGTTGAAGCATGCTGCTCGCAGATGACAGAACACTATGACTTGTTTCATTAACTGTCTAAAACAGTCACGTTACGGTGATACAACCAAGAATTAGATAACAGGACAGAAGTTCAGTCACATTCAAAGGGTATTAACATGTATGTTTAATCATCTCTAATTGATTCATGGACAGATAGAAATATCGCGTGCTATTACCAATACACTTTGCTGAACAATTCGGAAATATTTACATGTATAAACTGTTTTGTTTTTGTATGGATTAGATTCTGCATCGACCAAAACTATACATGTACTTTTTCTTTCTATGCGTTCAGTACCGTAGTTCCATAATCCTGTAATTAAGTATATATAATGCATATCAAATTGCACATAGCGACCGGCGCTACAGTCTGTAACTTTAGTCTTAGGAAGCAACCTTGATTCGTCTAAAACCTAAAGAATACAACCTACGCAGAGGAAAATTCAAAACGATGGAGACATCTTTCTACAGCAAAATAGTTCCGTATCCAATTGAGTTTAATTTCAATGCTACATATCTAGTATACAATTTTGTTATTTTAAGATCTAACTCATATCTTGGGCGCCGAACCTCACTGTGCAAATGAACTTCGTTTGAATAGACATATTATTTCTGTATATGGGTCACGCATTTATATAATAACGTAAGCGATATATAATTTCACGCTCAATAAGGTGGTGACCTATCCCTTGTAGGTATTGAATTCTTCTGCATCCCAAATGTGGAAAGCTAAATAAACCAGTATTTAAAAGGATCACAGATGGTTAGGGTCAATGTTTGAATCGACCCAGGCTATCATTTAAATTTAACCTTCCATAGCGGTTAATGTCACGAGATCGTTATGATGTATCGCCGTTGTTAAGCCTCATTCTGAAGTAATCTAATGTGCTGTGTTTCGGTCGTCATACTAGTAAACTATGTCTGATTACTCAACCTCACCCACGTCGGGTGAGGTGAGTCAGTATCACGTCGGGTGAGGTGAGTCAGTATCACGTCGGGTGAGGTGAGTCAGTATCACGTCGGGTGAGGTGAGTCAGTATCACGTCGGGTGAGGTGAGTCAGTATCAGGTCGGGTGAGGTGAGTCAGTATCACGTCGGGTGAGGTGAGTCAGTATCACGTCGGGTGAGGTGAGTCAGTATCAGGTCGGGTGAGGTGAGTCAGTATCACGTCGGGTGAGGTGAGTCAGTATCAGGTCGGGTGAGGTGAGTCAGTATCAGGTCTGGTGAGATGAGTCAGTATCAGGTCGGGTGAGAAGAGTCAGTATCAGGTCGGCTGAGTTTAGTCAGTATCAGGTCGGGTGAGGTGAGTCAGTATCACGTCGGGTGAGGTGAGTCAGTATCAGGTCGGGTGAGGTGAGTCAGTATCACGTCGGGTGAGGTGAGTCAGTATCACGTCGGGTGAGGTGAGTCAGTATCACGTCGGGTGAGGTGAGTCAGTATCACGTCGGGTGAGGTGAGTCAGTATCACGTCGGGTGAGGTGAGTCAGTATCAGGTCGGGTGAGGTGAGTCAGTATCAGGTCTGGTGAGGTGAGTCAGTATCAGGTCGGGTGAGGTGAGTCAGTATCAGGTCGGGTGAGGTGAGTCAGTATCAGGTCGGGTGAGGTGAGTCAGTATCAGGTCGGGTGAGGTGAGTCAGTATCAGGTCGGGTGAGGTGAGTCAGTATCAGGTCTGGTGAGATAAGTCAGTATCAGGTCGGGTGAGGTGAGTCAGTATCAGGTCGGGTGAGGTGAGTCAGTATCACGTCGGGTGAGGTGAGTCAGTATCACGTCGGGTGAGGTGAGTCAGTATCACGTCGGGTGAGGTGAGTCAGTATCAGGTCGGGTGAGGTGAGTCAGTATCAGGTCGGGTGAGAAGAGTCAGTATCAGGTCGGATGAGATAAGTCAGTATCAGGTCGGGTGAGGTGAGTCAGTATCAGGTCGGGTGAGGTGAGTCAGTATCAGGTCGGGTGAGAAGAGTCAGTATCAGGTCGGATGAGATAAGTCAGTATCAGGTCGGGTGAGATAAGTCAGTATCAGGTCGGGTGAGGTGAGTCAGTATCAGGTCGGGTGAGAAGAGTCAGTATCAGGTCGGGTGAGGTGAGTCAGTATCACGTCGGGTGAGGTGAGTCAGTATCAGGTCGGGTGAGAAGAGTCTGTATCAGGTCGGATGAGATAAGTCAGTATCAGGTCTGGTGAGGTGAGTCAGTATCAGGTCGGATGAGATAAGTCAGTATCAGGTCGGGTGAGGTGAGTCAGTATCAGGTCGAGTGAGGTGAGTCAGTATCAGGTCTGGTGAGAAGAGTCAGTATCAGGTCGGGTGAGAAGAGTCAGTATCAGGTCGGATGAGATAAGTCAGTATCAGGTCTGGTGAGAAGAGTCAGTATCGCTCAGATGGGATGAGACAGTATCAGGTCGGATGAGATGAGTCAGTATCGCTCAGATGGGATGAGACAGTATCAGGTCGGATGAGATGAGTCAGTATCACTCAGATGTGATGAGAGAGTATCAGGTCGGGTGAGATGAGTCAGTATCAGGTCGGATGACACGAGTCAGTATCACTCAGGTGGGATGAGAGAGTATCAGGTCGGGTGAAATGAGTCAGTATCAGGTTGGGTGAAATGAGTCAGTATCGTTCAGATGGGATGACAGAGTATCAGGTTGGGTGAGATGAGTCAGTATCAGGTCGGATGAGATAAGTCAGTATCAGGTCTGGTGAGATGAGTCAGTATCGCTCAGATGGGATGAGACAGTATCAGGTCGGATGAGATGAGTCAGTATCAGGTCGGGTGAGATGAGTCAGTATCGCTCAGATGGGATGACAGAGTATCAGGTCGGGTGAGATGAGTCAGTATCAGGTCGGGTGAGAAGAGTCAGTATCAGGTCGGGTGAGAAGAGTCTGTATCAGGTCGGATGAGATAAGTCAGTATCAGGTCTGGTGAGATGAGTCAGTATCGCTCAGATGGGATGAGACAGTATCAGGTCGGATGAGATGAGTCAGTATCAGGTCGGGTGAGATGAGTCAGTATCGCTCAGATGGGATGACAGAGTATCAGGTCGGGTGAGATGAGTCAGTATCAGGTCGGGTGAGGTGAGTCAGTATCAGGTCGGGTGAGAAGAGTCAGTATCAGGTCGGGTGAGAAGAGTCAGTATCAGGTCTGGTGAGATGAGTCAGTATCGCTCAGATGGGATGAGACAGTATCAGGTCGGATGAGATGAGTCAGTATCACTCAGATGTGATGAGAGAGTATCAGGTCGGGTGAGATGAGTCAGTATCAGGTCGGGTGAGAAGAGTCAGTATCAGGTCGGATGAGATAAGTCAGTATCAGGTCTGGTGAGATGAGTCAGTATCGCTCAGATGGGATGAGACAGTATCAGGTCGGATGAGATGAGTCAGTATCACTCAGATGTGATGAGAGAGTATCAGGTCGGGTGAGATGAGTCAGTATCAGGTCGGGTGAGATGAGTCAGTATCGCTCAGATGGGATGAGACAGTATCAGGTCGGATGAGATGAGTCAGTATCACTCAGATGTGATGAGAGAGTATCAGGTCGGGTGAGATGAGTCAGTATCAGGTCGGATGACACGAGTCAGTATCACTCAGGTGGGATGAGAGAGTATCAGGTCGGGTGAAATGAGTCAGTATCAGGTTGGGTGAAATGAGTCAGTATCGTTCAGATGGGATGACAGAGTATCAGGTCGGGTGAGATGAGTCAGTATCAGGTCGGGTGAGATGAGTCAGTATCAGGTCGGGTGGGATGAGTCAGTATCACTCATATGTAATGAGAGAGTATCAGGTCGGATGAGATGAGTCAGTATCAGGTTGGGTGAAATGAGTCAGTATCAGCTCAGATGGGATGAGAGAGTATCAGGTCGGGTGAGATGAGTCAGTATCAGCTCAAATGGGGTGAGTAAGCATCGACTTGGGAATATTTATACCTGGTTATACATTATAAATCCCATTAATGAATAATGAACATGAATTCACCTCCATCCTTAACCAGTGCTTTTACAGTTGATTAATGTAGGATCCGATCAATTCTTTAGTACAATAAAGGTTTTAAAGTGTCTTTATATATCACATCGCTATCAGAACTATTGATACACTAAATACTAATCTAGGTATATGATCTGTGACATTTCCTATTTTTTTTATTGAGAGCTTTTAAGGAAAGTATTTCTTCTCGGTTAAGTCTATCCATGACTTATGAGTCATTTTGATAAAAATCGAGTCGAGAAATAGTCATTGCTGTATTTGTGAAACATACAGGTGGCGCTGTTACAGAGTAATTTTACGTGGTTTACTACACAGATTTCTGAGACATGAACGCTTATCTCCGACATTATCAAAATATCGTAACTCTGTATGTTTAGATGCACAAATATAAATCATCACTACACATTTACTTTGATAATTCTATTTCTTGTTTCTCTATTTCTTGTTTCTCTATTTCATGTTTCTCTATTTCATGTTTCTCTGTTTCTCTATTTCTTGTTTCTCTATTTCATGTTTCTCTATTTCATGTTTCTCTATTCTCTATTTCTCGTTTCTCTATTTCATGTTTCTCTATTTCTCGTTTCTCTATTTCATGTTTCTCTATTTCATGTTTCTCTATTTCTCGTTTCTCTATTTCATGTTTCTCTATTTCATGTTTCTCTATTTCTTGTTTCTCTATTTCATGTTTCTCGTTTCTCTATTTCATGTTTCTCTATTTCTTGTTTCTCTATTTCTCGTTTCTCTATTTCATGTTTCTCTATTTCTTGTTTCTCTATTTTTCGTTTCTCTATTTCTCGTTTCTCTATTTCATGTTTCTCGTTTCTCTATTTCATGTTTCTCTATTTCTTGTTTCTCTATTTCATGTTTCTCTATTTCTTGTTTCTCTATTTCTCGTTTCTCTATTTCTTGTTTCTCTATTTCATGTTTCTCGTTTCTCTATTTCTTGTTTCTCTATTTCATGTTTCTCGTTTCTCTATTTCTCGTTTCTCTATTTCATGTTTCTCTATTTCATGTTGCTCTATTTCTTGTTTCTCTATTTTTCCTTTTGGTTTTTGTTGTTGTTTGTTTCTGTTTCCCTTTGTTGATAGTCATGCTTTGATAAAGCTGACGCCTGTAATAATTACAATATTGTAGTAAGTTGGTCTGCAGTCGACCACCAGGCCATCCAACAACGATTAATACAGTTGCATGCCAAATTGTGATCACCATCGTTACATTTGTACTCTGTAACCCTTTCACGAGAAAAAGAAAGAAATTACATACTTCAGAGTACTTACTAATTAGTGTCAAACCGGGATCGAAACCGAGGCTCACATAACATGATGACTGTGGTGTTACTGTTGTTTGTTTAAGGTCGTTAGCCCTGGTCACCTTACATGACTCTCGTGTGCAATGCGCTTTAGCTTTCCGTCATCACAGGGCATATGTAACTTAAGTAGACAGTCATTAGAAGAGTTTGGTACCCGAAGCTCCTGGTTTTTGTTCATGATACTGTTGTTTTTGTGTTGAAACGGCCACCGTAGAAGTATTGATAAGTGAGGGGTGCGGATCGATGTCATACCGTTACTATAACGGCACTGCTGATAATCTTAAGTCGCTTCGTGATGAAAGAACAGCTTAAAGAGACACAATCGTAAGTTGTTGTGTCACGGGCGTCATAAAACATGATGATTTTAAACTCGTGTTGTATTTCTGCATCTATTTGTGTTCATTACTTTTATCGTTGCCTTGGAAAGTCGATAGATGTGTTTATCAAACGCTACAAAACGTATTTGTGTCTTATATATAAAGCTTTTAACTCTTAACGACATAAAATCTGCTTAACGTCTGAAGGCAGACTCCTAAAAAGTCACTGATAAAGATGCAAAAGATTAAGTTTTTAGTACTTTTTTTAAAAAAAAAACAATGTTATTTCGGCGTTTGACAAGAAATCGTTTTCTCCTATCAATCCGATTCCTGCCTTTCAACATGTTGTATGAAGTTTTATCTCACAGTATTTAAAGCCATTGACTTCATTCCTTCACAAGTACGTAAACAACTCACGTGTTACATTGTTCGACCTTGTCATGTCGTTACATGTAGCATATCAACTTAACAACATGCCGACACTCTCTGAAGAAAGCATTAACACGTATCACTTGGTATCACAAATCTTAATATGGCCTCTAATGGACAGTGTAAATACTAGCCAATCAACTGAACGATATTTGTACTTTACTGAGAAAAAAGGTCATCCCTATCTTGAAAGTGTAAAGAAATTCCGATACAGGCGGCGTTGCTCGCTCAACCCCAATGGCTTCCAAATAGCCTACCATACTCTGGACATAATCATCTATCCGTACATCGGTGGCTGGATGCAGCCTTCAGATATCTATTATGGAATATGTCCGTCACATTATTTGAACACATTCATCGAAAATTGCTTTCTCTTTGTCATTTGAAAGAAAGTTTTCTCGAACACCATGAGGAAACAAAATAATTTAAAACAGATAAAGGACTTTGACGAGTAGTTTCCTTTAAATCTCGTTCATTTCTTCAGTGGTTTTAACGGTAAGAACAAAGATCAATTAAGGTAATTTAACACATTTTTGTTATAACTATGCGTTCATTCCCACGCACAATAAACTAGTAATGTCAATTAAAAACCCGTGTTTCAATATCGCTATATTGTGTAGTGAAATCCGACCTATCAATGATCGGTTTGTTTTTTGGCTTTTAATTTACTACACCAGAGTCATCCGTGACTGGGAAACAAACAAACAAACAAACTTTTAAGTTTAAAGTTATTTAAAAAGTCGTTATCGTTGATAAGACTCCATGAACTCTCATTTAAACTCCAACAAGAGTTACTTCTTAGGTAACGATGGGTGGTCGTTTTGTTTCTTTGCTCGCACGTAGTTTATAAGTCTATATCTTGTCCATTATAAACGTTTTAAGAATTAAAATTCTACCTTAGGTTATCGGATATGATTTCAAGATAAGATCGAAAAAATTGCTTTTTTGAATGACATGTATCAACTACAAATTACGAATACCTTTCCTAAAAGTATTCGTTAATTTTAAACGAAGAGCCAGAAAACCACGCGCTACATGGTTTCACATGTGAACTGCGAACCCAGGAGAAATGATAAGTTTTTCGTGCGTTGTCAATTCTTCACGATGCAATTTTCAAACTGTCTTATTCGTTTTAAAAACCAACGAAGATGAAAGTAGAACATTTTTATATAGTATAGACGTAATTATATGATTCAGAGCTATGTTACATGTGAAATTAGATATAGTAAGAATATGCTGTTACAGAATATTACCAGAAGGACGAATCTTCTACATGTCAAATTCATTATATAGTTATCCCTCTAATATCATAATTCTATCACTCTACAGCTGTATTGAAATGTGTTATTGACTATTATGTCGTTCGTTTAATGCTTGGCTAAAGACAGACCTCTTGTAGCCATCTTCATTCTAAACACAACGAAACTTAACTCTTATTGTAACCACTACGCATTGTTTAATTTTGAATATTTTAATTTCTACCCATATCAGACTCAATGAAACAACTAAATGTGATCTGTTTCATTTACCAATGAATTGGTCCAGATTAACATTGCCAGTGCGTATGAATACAAATATTAGGTAAGGGGAGAAAACTCTCCTACTTCTATGAGATTTAAAAACATCAAAATAAAAATTAAAAAAACTATTGAATACTATTAATACAATTTTTAAAAAAAATGTGTGTGCTATTGCCATTTTTGTAATTACCAAATTTAATTCAAAATTTAATAGCTTCGGTGCCGACAACGCTTCGTTTGCGAACCGGCGCACCACGTCTAGACAGTCTTTATTGCAAACTATTATTTAAATTTTCATTAAAGTTGTCGAAAAATAAACTGCGAAATTTGTCTCAAGACCAACTCAATTCATCATCCCATGAAATCGACATAAGCATGATTTAGTCCTTAAATGGATTCGATATGGTCGACTAATAACGATATCTAATTTCACAGAAAGTAAAACTTTATAGGCTTATTTGAAATTTGAAAAATTAATAACAACTAACAGTGACGGTGCAAACTTTTTTAGGAGTGTATGCTTTCAAGAGAGTGTCCAGGGGCGTGGCCCCGGTGGGAGGTCTGATGGTGAAGTAAGAACAGAAGTAATCTCAATGGAATTCAAGTGTATGCTTAAGTATACCAGCCACAGTCTACTGTACCTGTATATGGAAAGGTCGGTTTATTGTTTTCGAGATATCATCCGAGATAAAAACGAGAAGATCCAAGATAAGATAAAAACTTTTAAATACTTCATCTTGAATCTAATTAAATAGTTATACATTAATACCCCCTGTTCCAGAAAATACATAAAAAGACATAATTCGCGGTTTTAAAAGAGGTGTTCCAGGAGTTAGATGGACGAGTATACGTACAGAACAGAACCAAAAACAGCACTTACACAGAGTTTTGATAGAAACGTATCAGCCACCATGACAGACAAAAAATGATTACTCCTATGTACAAGTGATGATATATAAAACTCGGATATCAAGGTTAACACATAAGATTCGCCAATATCAAAAGGACTTTTAGACATACACAGAATATACTCGTTATCTCATGAAGCGTTGAACTCGAGGTGTTAATAACGTTCCACTTGGTTAAACAACAATAATCCTGTTAAAGGTCTTTACTTTACTCCGCGCGTGATGACGTCCAGAGTGCTCATTACGAATGAAAATTTTGATCGACTTCTTTGCTGTTAGATAGTCACTTCACATCATGTAATTGATTAAAATTCTTGTCACAACTGAATAGACTTTTAATACATACCTTATTCAAAACAAGTTCTGAAAAAGTTACTTTTTTTCTTTTTGCTTTTTTAAACAAGCAATAAAAATCTCAATACAAATAAAAACATTACTAAAATGTGAATAATGAAAAACAAAATATCAAAATGATAAATGTAGTCACATGATAATTCTATAATAGATTATTATATTAATGAGAAATGTACAAGTATTAAAAACTATACCTTATCTTTCGATAAAATAGAAGGCGGTTATCCTTCGGACCACCTGGTCCTATTTTTATTGTATTTCTTCAGAAGTCTCCATGTAAATCTTTCTTTTTCCATATTTTGCTCTATTCAACCTAATTTTAATTTTGAATTAATATTGTGTTATTTACAAACAACTGCGAAACAAGTTTGATCTTATATTAATCAACCTTGCACGTTAGCTCAGAGGGAAGCGCAAGAGAAGTCTTACTGTAGTAGGAAGCCTATTTAAGCGATGAAAGGTTACCAGATGGAGGTATACAGTCAATATGAATACAATTTTCGTGACAGATGATTAGGAAAATCGCTTATATTTACATTCAGATAAGATTTTCTTAATGCGAGACAAAAATTGCGTTTAAATTTCTCGCTTCACCAAAACTGACGTCAGCAAATTCAAATCCGAGAACAACCAAAATATATTGATCTTTCCTTGTGTCAGCATAAACAACCGTAGAATAGTGCGATCTCAAATCGAACTCGACGTTTTTCAGAGATAAAACTTTCACCTTATCTAGATAATAATGGTATTTTAGTTTTTCCCTTTGTTCAGTCAGATTACACAGAGCGATGTGTCTAGTATTTCTGAGGACGTCCTTCCTGTCTAGGCGACCACGAGGACATTGTGTTAATAACAGAATCTATGTGTGGACTATCACATTGATATCTAAACTTCTTGGTAAGCTCGTAGGTTATAGGGTTCATAAGAATTTTGTGTGAAATTCAGTGTTTAACAATAAACGTTAAAACGATTATGTCACAAAAACATGTTATCGCTTTTTAAATACAGAAATACAGCGTGAGAAGTTAATGAGCCGTGTTCCTATAATGACTTAGGAACTAAGAAGCAACCGGAAAAGTACAATAGCATTTGTTTACGTCTCCCTAGTTTACATCTGTGTTATGACCTACAATGAGTGATTTATCGGTTTCTATATCACAAGGTTGTAATTGATTCTGAGAATTGTGCTTGAGCAGTTCAACGTATTTATTTAATTATTTTTCAAAGTGAGATTTTATTTAATTATTTTTCAAAGTGAGATTTTATTTAATTATTTCTCAAAGTGAGATTTTATTTAATTATTTCTCAAAGTGAGATTTTATTTAATTATTTCTCAAAGTGAGATTTTATTTAATTATTTCTCAAAGTGAGATTTTATTTAATTATTTTTCAAAGTGAGATTTTATTTAATTATTTCTCAAAGTGAGATTTTATTTAATTATTTCTCAAAGTGAGATTTTATTTAATTATTTCTCAAAGTGAGATTTTATTTAATTATTTCTCAAAGTGAGATTTTATTTAATTATTTCTCAAAGTGAGATTTTATTTGATTATTTATTGATGTTTCAAGTAATTTCTTTATGTTTTACTGTATATTTAAAAGCTGTTTGATGTATTTGATAAGTTACTCTATTAATTTCCTGTCAATTTTGTAGATTTAATTTTCTGTATTAATTAAACTACTAATTTCATTCGTCTATGTATTGTTTATTTACTTATTCCTTCTATAAATAAAAAAACATAATTTTTCTTATTGTTTAGATTTGTATTCATTACTCTTTACGTTACATTGATAAATAAGAGGTCACAAAATTATGCATATGTGGCAAGACTTATGTATACAACACTTATACAGACGTTAAATTACACATACAGATGCAGAGGATGTCTCATCGATCCTTGTATTTTCTTAAAATGGATCAGATATAAGCATTACTTTCACATATTTTGTCGATCTAATGTTACATTGATGTAAAATATAGGCGGACATGCCCAGGTGAAAATCAGATAACGAAAAGATACAATCTAAATGTTCGTTTTAAAGAAAATTTCATGGAAACCTGCAGATAAAAATGAGTTAGGCATTGAATCATTAGGAAGGCGTTAGGGAGAGTATATCTCAGGTGGGACGATTGAGTATTTGTGTTGACTGCTTTACTCTATAGTGTCTAAGATATGTCTCTGGGCCGAATCCTTGCAATCAGTTGCGATCTATCTGTAAATCTTACAGTACAGAAAATGACGTAGGGTTTACTGAGAAATTGTAGGTGGCACTTTAAATGCATGATAAGCATGATAAAGCAAGTGACAATTAGCAATAAATAAATTCTAACCAAAATTACCTTTGATATATCCAATTAATGAACTTAGACTTTGATAAATGTATTAACAAATTAAATAAAGCATTTTCTAATCACCGACAAATCACAGAAATGAATAATTCCATCATTTGTCCTTTGTGACGTTTATTACCGTCACTGTAGACAGATAAACTGCCGATACATCCGTTATTTTTCTGTATAAGTCTATTTACTATTTTGTGTTCACCCCAAAATATATATAATTCAAATATCTGTAGTATGACGGAATGTAACAATACTTGTAGATGACCTCACTTGGTTAGGTAACTTACTAAAAGTGGTACGATCTCACTTGGTATAGTAACTTACTAATAGTGGTATTACCTCACTTGGTAAGGTAACTTACTAATAGTGGTATGACCTCACTTGGTAAGGTAACCTACTAATAGTGGTATGACCTCACTTGGTAAGGTAACTTGCTAAAAGTGGTATGACCTCACTTGGTTAGGTAACTTACTAATAGTGGTATGACCTCACTTGGTAAGGTAACTTACTAATAATGGTATGACCTCACTTGGTAAGGTAGCTTACTAAAAGTGGTATGACCTCACTTGGTAAGGTAACTTGCTAATAGTGGTATGACCTCACTTGGTAAGGTAACTTACTACTAGTGGTATGACCTCACTTGGTAAGGTAACTTACTAAAAGTGGTATGACCTCACTTGGTAAGTTAACTTACTAATAGTGGTATGACCTCACTTGGTAAGGTAACTTTATAATAGTGGTATGACCTCACTTGGTAAGGTAACTTGCTAAAAGTGGTACGACCTCACTTGGTAAGGTAACTTACTAATAGTGGTATGACCTCACTTGGTTAGGTAACTTTATAATAGTGGTATGACCTCACTTGGTAAGGTAACTTTATAATAGTGGTATGACCTCACTTGGTAAGGTAACTTGCTAATAGTGGTACGACCTCACTTGGTAAGGTAACTTACTAATAGTGGTATGACCTCACTTGGTTAGGTAACTTACTAATAGTGGTATGACCTCACTTGGTTAGGTAACTTACTAATAGTGGTATGACCTCACTTGGTTAGGTAACTTACCAATAGTGGTACGACCTCACTTGGTAAGGTAACTTACCAATAGTAGTACGACCTGACTTGGTTATGTAACTTACTGATAGTGGTATGACCTCACTTGGCTAGGTACCCTACTAATAGTGGTATGACCTGACTTGGTTATGTAACTTACCAATAGTGGCACGACCTCACTTGGTTAGGTAACTTACTAGCAGTGGTATGATCTCACCTGATCTGACAGTTGGGTTAACGCACAAAGCACCAAAACTTCGTGTGCACCTCATGCACATGTCGCCCGCCTTTCGTTCTTACATCGTCCGCACACACGCACAATACAGTATCAAGCGCTCCACTGTGCAGTAGGATCTCAATTTTTTGCGGTTAGGTAAAATAGTTGACTAATATTACGGGTTTAAATTAAACGGAAAACTTGTGTTGTTATGACGATATAGTAACCGTTGGCAATTAGAATTGATCGGTTATCATTAAGGTCTGTTTTCATGCCTCAGGTTATACCAGTTATGTCATCATTATATAATTTCCATTGTGGATTGTATTTGTCCGCAGTGGAAACCGGATGTAAAGTAAACTGGATGTATAGTAAACTGGGTGTGTGGTAAACTGGATGTGTAGTAAACTGGGTGTATAGTAAACCGGGTATATAGTAAACTGGATGTATAGTAAACTGGGTGTATAGTAAACCGGGTATATAGTAAACTGGATGTATAGTAAACTGGGTGTGTGGTAAACAGGATGTATAGTAAACTGGATGTATAGTAAACTGGGTGTGTGGTAAACAGGATGTATAGTAAACTGGATGTATAGTAAACTGGGTGTATAGTAAACCGGGTATATAGTAAACTGGATGTATAGTAAACTGGGTGTGTGGTAAACAGGATGTATAGTAAACTGGATGTATAGTAAACTGGGTGTGTGGTAAACAGGATGTATAGTAAACTGGATGTATAGTAAACTGGGTGTATAGAAACTGGATGTATAGAAACTGGATGTATAGTAAACTGGGTGTGTGGTAAACAGGATGTATAGTAAACTGGGTGTGTGGTAAACAGGATGTATAGTAAACTGGATGTATAGTAAACTGGGTGTATAGAAACCGGATGTAAAGTAAACTGGATGTATAGTAAACTGGGTGTGTGGTAAACAGGATGTATAGTAAACTGGATGTATAGTAAACTGGGTGTATAGAAACTGGATGTATAGAAACTGGATGTATAGTAAACTGGGTGTGTGGTAAACAGGATGTATAGTAAACTGGATGTATAGTAAACTGGGTGTATAGTAAACCGGGTATATAGTAAACTGGATGTATAGTAAACTGGGTGTATAGAAACTGGATGTATAGTAAACTGGGTGTGTGGTAAACAGGATGTATAGTAAACTGGGTGTGTGGTAAACAGGATGTATAGTAAACTGGGTGTGTGGTAAACTGGGTGTGTGGTAAACTGGATGTGTGGTAAACAGGATGTATAGTAAACTGGGTGTGTGGTAAACAGGATGTATAGTAAACTGGATGTGTGGTAAACTGGATGTATAGTAAACTGGGTGTGTGGTAAACAGGATGTATAGTAAACTGGATGTGTGGTAAACAGGATGTATAGTAAACTGGATGTGTGGTAAACTGGATGTATAGTAAACTGGGTGTGTGGTAAACTGGGTGTGTGGTAAACTGGATGTATAGTAAACTGGATGTATAGTAAACTGGGTGTGTGGTAAACAGGATGTATAGTAAACTGGATGTGTGGTAAACTGGATGTATAGTAAACTGGGTGTGTGGTAAACTGGGTGTGTGGTAAACTGGATGTATAGTAAACTGGGTGTGTGGTAAACAGGATGTATAGTAAACTGGATGTATAGTAAACTGGGTGTGTGGTAAACAGGATGTATAGTAAACTGGGTGTGTGGTAAACTGGGTGTGTGGTAAACTGGATGTGTGGTAAACAGGATGTATAGTAAACTGGGTGTGTGGTAAACAGGATGTATAGTAAACTGGATGTGTGGTAAACTGGATGTATAGTAAACTGGGTGTGTGGTAAACTGGGTGTGTGGTAAACTGGATGTATAGTAAACTGGGTGTGTGGTAAACAGGATGTATAGTAAACTGGATGTATAGTAAACTGGGTGTATAGTAAACCGGGTGTATAGAAACTGGATGTATAGTAAACTGGGTATATAGTAAACTGGGTGTGTGGTAAACTGGATGTGTAGTAAACTGGATGTATAGTAAACTGGGTGTATAGTAAACCGGGTATATAGTAAACTGGATGTGTAGTAAACTGGGTGTATAGAAACTGGATGTATAGTAAATTGGATGTATAGTAAACTGGGTATATAGTAAACTGGGTGTGTGGTAAACTGGATGTGTAGTAAACTGGATGTATAGTAAACTGGGTGTATAGTAAACCGGGTATATAGTAAACTGGATGTATAGTAAACTGGGTGTATAGAAACTGGATGTATAGTAAATTGGATGTATAGTAAACTGGGTATATAGTAAACTGGATGTGTGGTAAACTGGATGTGTGGTAAACTGGGTGTATAGTAAACCGGGTATATAGTAAACTGGATGTATAGTAAACTGGGTGTATAGTAAACTGGATGTGTGGTTAACTGGATGTATAGAAACTGGATGTATAAAAACTGGATGTATAGTAAACTGGATGTGTGGTAAACTGGGTATATAGTAAACTGGGTGTATAGTAAACCGGGTATATAGTAAACTGGGTGTGTGGTAAACTGGGTGTGTGGTAAACTGGATGTATAGTAAACTGGGTGTGTGGTAAACAGGATGTATAGTAAACTGGATGTATAGTAAACTGGGTGTATAGTAAACCGGGTGTATAGAAACTGGATGTATAGTAAACTGGGTATATAGTAAACTGGGTGTGTGGTAAACTGGATGTGTAGTAAACTGGATGTATAGTAAACTGGGTGTATAGTAAACCGGGTATATAGTAAACTGGATGTGTAGTAAACTGGGTGTATAGAAACTGGATGTATAGTAAATTGGATGTATAGTAAACTGGGTATATAGTAAACTGGATGTGTGGTAAACTGGATGTGTAGTAAACTGGATGTATAGTAAATGGGTGTATAGTAAACCGGGTATATAGTAAACTGGATGTATAGTAAACTGGGTGTATAGAAACTGGATGTATAGTAAATTGGATGTATAGTAAACTGGGTATATAGTAAACTGGATGTGTGGTAAACTGGATGTGTGGTAAACTGGGTGTATAGTAAACCGGGTATATAGTAAACTGGATGTATAGTAAACTGGGTGTATAGTAAACTGGATGTGTGGTTAACTGGATGTATAGAAACTGGATGTATAAAAACTGGATGTATAGTAAACTGGATGTGTGGTAAACTGGGTATATAGTAAACTGGGTGTATAGTAAACCGGGTATATAATAAACTGGATGTGTGGTAAACTTGATGTATGGTAAACTGATTTAGTGATGACTATTCGAACGAGGCACTTGTGTTTATAAACGTTTTATCTTCTTCATATTATAAAGAAATTTCATCGCGGAGGGTCAAGGTCATGCTGAGCCTGGGTAGTCCTTTGTTTGGAGTTCCCACAAAAAAGTGAATTTACTACATATTCTTAAAGCGATTTCAATCCCTTTTTTGGATGGCATACGATATAAGTGGACAGTTGACCAGTCTGTAACATCTGACTTTTGAAATTCAAAATGAAAATGTGTAATTTGGCATCTGGAGTTAGGACAATGACCTATGACCCTACATAGTGACTACTGTTACCGGCTCACTATATACTGTACTATAGACTACATCTGTGACTTATATATATGGACTATTGGTTCTGAGGAAATCATGGCTGGTAGAAAACAAAGCACGGGAGGTCCTGGAGTTAAGACTAGGGGGTCTGACAAGAATGAGATTTCTAAATTACAATTAGAGGAATGGAAATATTATAACAAACCAGGATAATATTTTGAAAAAAGTTTATAAATTCTATGAAAAACTTTATGATTCAAATGATGATTTAGATGATATTAACCTGAATGATCTTTTAGAACCATACAATATCAATAAAATTAGTCCATGTGATTCTGAAAAGCTTGATGGTCCTATCACACTCCAAGAAGTCAGTGAAACTCTGAAAGGTATGAAAAATAACAAAAGTCCAGGAATAGATGGCTTTACTGCTGAATTCTTCAAATGTTTTCGGAAACATTTAACGCACTTCGTTGTCAGATCTATTAATCTAGGATATAAAAATGGTTGTCTATCTATTTCTCAAAGGCGTGGCATTATTTCATGTATACAAAAGGGAGACAAACCCAGACATTTTATAAAAAATTGGAGACCCATTTCATTACTTAATGTTGTATATAAAATTGCTTCTGGCACCATTGCACACAGAATAAAAAATGTTTTAAACGAAATAATTGACAAGGATCAAACAGGCTTTTTAGCAGGACGTTATATAGGGGAAAACACTAGACTTGTTTAAGATGTTATGCAGTATACAAAAGAAAATGATATCCCAGGTATGTTTTAATGATTGGTTTTGAAAAAGCATTCGATTCTGTGTCATGGGAATTTATTGAAAGGGTTTTAATTTTTTTTGGCTTTGGAAATGATTTAATCTCTAGGGTCAAAACATTACATAACAAAGCTAGTGCTACAATTAATAAGGGTGGGAATCTGTCTTCTTTTTTAAATAAAAAGGGGCTGTCGACAAGGGGACCCAATCGCCCCTTATATCTTTATTTTGTGTGCCGAAATATTGGCAAGTAAACTAAAAAATAATGAGAAAATTAAGGGTATTGATGTTGATGGTTGTCCTATACTTCTGTCACAGTATGCAGATGACACTTCACTGGCACTTGATGGGTCAGAAAGGTCACTGAGGGAATCAATTACAGAGCTTAACTTTTATGCAAATATATCAGGATTGAAAATTAATATCTCGAAAACTAAAGTGGTGTGGGTTGGCAGCAAAAAATTCAGCACAGACCAATTCCTTCCTGAACTTAATTTACAATGGAATCGAATTTTATGCTAACTTACATCGGATACCTAAACTTAACTTTGACAAAAAGCTTAAATCACTAATTAATTCCCGGAAAAGACGATTATTAACCCCAATTGGTAAAATTAATGTAATTAAATCACTTTTAGTTTCACAATTTAACCATCTATTTATCTCACTGCCAAACCCTGATGACAAGTTTCTCTCTAAATTAAACTCATTGCTATATGAATTTCTTTGGAACAATAAAACAGATAAAGTAAGAAGAGATGTTGTTACACAGGATTACATTGATGGTGGTTTAAAACATTGGCTAATGTTAGAGCCTTTATAGATTCTCTGAAGCTGGGGTGGGTCAGAAGACTTTTTCAATCAACTTCGAAGTGACAAGTAATTTTAAAAACATATCTAAACTTAGACCTTATGGCTAATTGTGGTATTGATTACAAACAATGCTGTCAAAATAAATGTAAAAATATGTTCTGCTCTGATGTTTTTAAAGCATATAAAAATCTACACTATGTTAATAACTTAAGAATAGACAAAAATGAGGTTTTCCTGAAAACCCCTATATATATGGTTCAACAATCAAATAACTGTTGACAAGGAAATCAATTTTTATTAAAGACTGGTTTAGAAAGGGCGTCGTTGTTGTGAATGATCTGATAAAAGATATTAATTCTGGAACATTCTATACTTTTCAGGAATTCACTCATACATACCACATACAAACTAATTTCCTTCAATATCATAGTGTTCTAAAGGCTGTGAAGCATTTTAACCCTGACCCAGAGTTTCCTAAAATCAAATTAGAATATCCTTTTATCCCCTTGAACTTGGAACCTTTCCTTAAACAGCTCAAAGGTTCAAAATATTTCTATAGCATTTTAATAAAGAGCAAGGTTATTCCTTCAGGTCAGAAAAATTGGAATGAAGTCTTTGATTTTGATGATTCTACATGGCACCAAATTGTTTAATTACCCTTTCTGATAACAACAAAGACAAAGCTCCAATGGTTCCAGTTTAGAATTAATCATCACATTCTTACAACTAATTCTTTTCTTTTTAAAACTCGATTAGCTATATCGCCGCTATGTATTCTTTGCAATTCTGAGATTGAAACTATAACTCATATTTTATGGGAATGCATTGAGGTTCAAAATCTTCTTAGTAGCTTGGAAGTTCTATTAGATGCACTTATTATCCCATTTAACTTAAAAAATAATCCTACTTATTTGGTTTCTTAACACAAAAATTGAATAATAAAATTGATAATGAAATACTAATTGTTATTAAGCATTATGTATATAAAATGCGTTGTTTTCATAACTCCCTTAATATTAACGCCTTAGTAATCACAATCAAAGATTATTATGATGTACAAAGATTTATTGCAATAAGCAAGGGAGATAACTCCAAGGAAAAATTTGATAAATATTGGAAAAAAATGGGGAAAACGTATTGCATTATAAATTATTATTTACTTGTTTCCCCTGCTTAGATTAATTAGCCGATTCCAGTTAATCTATGTTTATCTTCCTAACAGTTATCCATCCCTCCTATCTTTATCCTTCACCCCTCCCTCTCGCTAATCTTTCCTCCCACTCCCCTTTCTCTCTCTCTCTCTCCCTCTCCCTATCTCTCTCATAAGTCACAACAAAATTGTATGAAAATGTTTGTAAACTATTTCTGTAAGTAAGTATATATGTAAAAGGTATGTATGTCTTCTGATTATGGCTGAAGTATGAATGCAAGGCGATACATTTTTGACACAATGGGTATGTAAGATATACATTATACATGTACATTCACTATTCTCCTATATATCTATATATATTTTTTATTAAGAACCCAATACTGTTCAGAACATGCATGGTCTCATACCAAGTACATATATTATTGTTTTAATCAGTACTAGTAGTGGTTTGTGTTGTATGTGTGACATTTGGCTAATACAAGTGTGTATGTACATGAAAGCATCTTGCTGTATATGTGGTTAGTTTCATATGTGTGGTATATTCAATACCAGTGTGCACTTGGGTTGTCTGTTGGTATGTGTGTGGTGAAAATGAGTTATCTGCTTTGTATGTGAAGAACATAAGGTCAACAAATTTGCTGTAGTTTGAAGATTTATGATGTACAATGTATTGTTATGTGTTTGTTATGATAAAACTAAATAAAAAAATAAAATAAAAAAATTAAATGCCGCAATTTCCGGTTAATAAAAATATCTCATACTTAAAAAAAAGAAAAGAAATTTCATCGCTAAATCATCATGGAATAAATGCATATACACATAAATGACATCTTGTAATCTTTCAATATAAAGAATCATCCAAGGTCGTCAGTATAAAGAATTAAGTAAAAAATATTGTCTAGACAGCTGTGTGTAGGGTGTTGTAACATTACATCTTGACCCGTCTTCTTTTCCCGCACCGTCACGGATCACTTATATCGATGTCAGACCAAGCTCCAGGATATACACTGTGTAGGTTCTGCTATCATCATTACGAAAACACTTTAAATGATGTGTGATAAACGGCGTCAGTTTGTGAAAGGGAACAAACTATTTACTCGGAGATCCCTAGAAGATTAAGTAAGTTTCAGTGTATCCTGCTTTGTCAGAAATACTATCCATGTGATTTCACGTTCTGAAAATGTGAACCAGCGTCAGATATGTCAAACGAATTTAGAGCTATGTCAAACGACAATATAGATATGTCAAACTATCATAGAGATATGTCAAACGATCATGTGATATGTCAAACGATCATACTGATTCAAAATCTAAGTTGTAAAACTAGCCCGAAATGTGATAAATTGACTGACACAATACTGAACGTGGCAAAGATCCTCATTTCATCTATAGAATCACATATTTTCCTTAAAAAGCGTTACATATGGTATACATAAAACTATTGTGAATTAGAACAAATGTTTAAACCGATAAATAAATTTACTGCTAGTTAACGACGTCCTATTATCGCTATATAGAATGGGAAATGGGCATGTGTCTTAACGCCGATAATCAAGCTCAACAAGTATTAAAATCTTTAATGACTGTGACGAGTCTTATTGCTTTTCACTTCAATACACCGTTTATACATCGCTTAATTAATTTCTAAAGATGTTTGGTCACCACTGTGTTTATAAGTGTTTCTGACGGGTAGATAAGTGTGATCCATTAATATTTTCGAATCTATGTGTCTGTTAGTGAAATTAATGGGCAAGGAATGTCTACATAATGCTTGCTGTATTCGATTTTGATTAGATATCAGTGGCGTCGTGTGAAGGATGAGGACGGGTAGGACTATGTTTTTACACGTTTGGTATATGTTTATAATGGTGTCTGTTAGTATATGTTTTTAGTCACAAAGAATTGTCGTATTGATACTGGTAATGGTTACATAATGCTCTTGTTTATTATGCATAATTAAAGTTCATGTCGGACAAGGTGAAAATAAAATGTACATTTTATTGATATTTTGAAGTGCTCCATTATGTACACCTACATACACAATTATTAACTTATAAACAATACAATCTACAGCAGTAGTGAAAGAGCCTATTGTTCAGCGATTCAGTTTCGCTAAAACTACATGGAATGAAAGCTATTCGATATAAGTCATTTCAGTTAAGCCCGAAATCAAATATCCATTTATTAAGATTGTACAAAAACACAATTGAATAGTGTCGTTTAATACAAATTTAGAGTTCTATAAAGCATAGCCACACAATGATTAAGACTGCATCATACCGCTGTTTCGTCCTTCTAGGCTAACTTTACATATAGTTGAAACGAAATGACAAGTTTTAACTGTTGGGGAAAACACTAAGAACTCAAGTTTTCATCGTGAGCTTACTGAGCAGTTGTCCATACTTTTATGCTCCTTAGGATACCTGCTGTCCTCGCTTTCACTAGAATTCCTGATTCGGATTTGATACTGACATCAGGACTGTCATTAATACAGCAAACAGGCACTATTTAGAAAACATTGAGCTTATTTTCTTATTCATGTATTTAGGATTTTGTTGATTTAATTGGAATTCAAATCAAAGGCAAGAAATAACACGTCATTGATCGCCTGAATTTAATACAGGTTAATGTTTAAGTGCTATATAGGAGAAATGGTCACAATGTTTAATTTCATAACGGAAGTTCCCTGTTTCTGGTAGTCGAACATCAGCGGATGCCCTTACTTTTTCTATGGTTTATTTTTGACGTCTACGGCAGTTATCTCAAATAGTTGACAAACTTCATCACCCAAACTACCTTTTAACATCCCCTCCCCTATATATATATCGCTGTCAAGAACATAAAGATTGACCTGAATAAAACGGCAACAACACAGTAATACAAAAACCTACAATGATCGACGAGATGTGAGGATAATTTCATTTTTTCAGAATAGAAGACAGAAAGAAGCGCCCCGAGAGATCTCTGGATGGGGAGTGAGATTACTTCTTAACAATTAATCACCTCATATATACATATAGGTACGATGACTTAAGAAAACAGAATCTGACTACATAAATGATGGTTATCTGTGTTGCTATCCGATTACAGTTACAGATTACAGTCGTTCAAGATTAATCGTGAATAATCCGTTGTGAGGTTACTCATTATTTAAGGTGTTTCAATGTCTTCTCGAAGAAACAAGTCTCGAACTCCAAAGCGGAATTCAAAATCAGTCAGAAAGTAGTTTTGACTTATAGTAATTTCATTTGAAAATGTCACCCACCAACTACAATGTACGCAAAACAACTAGAATGTTATCAGTTTTTTTTAAAGGCCAAACATCCATTTTTTTTTATTAAAAAGGCTAATATCTTTGAGTACAGGATGATATAATGTATATATCGTTACTCTAAATTTGAGATACATGATGTTCAAGGAGACGGTATCGATATTTAATTATACAATGTAGATAAGATTATAATTTGATAAACAACTGAGTGCTCGGAAGTACTTTGTCCAAATCGAAATCCAGTTTCTATGCTGGTCTTTTATTGGGAAATTACTTACTAGGCGTGGTTCTGCATTACTATTTATGAAAATGAGAAATTAGCTATACAGAATATTATACTATTGGCCTTGTGACATTAGATAAAGGCCCGTACCAAATCTAATTATTAATCAAACGAATTCAATATTGTGTGAGTATTGTGTTAGTCCTATAATCTAAAGTATATACATATATATACATTGTTTACGTGTTTATTTCACCAACACTTTTCTTTCTGTAGAAGGGGCTGGTAAAGGTTTAATAGCACGTTAAATCAAATTTCTCTTTGTTTTCCTGTGAATTACTGACAGAATGTGTTGAAATTGAATGTCTATATGACGTAATCAGTATAGTTTGAATTAAATATTTCATGTTTTGATTGACAAATAATTACTTGACGACAATTCAAAGAGAAAACACTGGCAGCTCAATCGTGCGCATATACATGATATCGATGAAGTATTTCTGTTATTCAGTATTGTATATTAGGTGTTGTAATGTCACCTATAAGCCAGGTATTTGTTCGATAATGATAGGTGGCATTATATACTTAATAGACCCTAGTTTCATAAACGAACTTAACAAATGGTAGATTGTGGACGTAGCAAGATCATCGACGATTCTTTGAATTCAATTATTAAAATACCGTAAAAATAATGTCTGTACCCCCTCCCCCAACGTGCACGATACTGTACACTTTCGACACCCGTCATCATAATGTATTTTTTTTATTTGCGTGAACTGATAATTATCAAGTACCTGTATATGAATAGTTTATGTAGAATAAAGTATTGTGTACAAAAAGTGGTTTTGCAAGGATTAAAGCAAGTGAAAATAAAGATGGCTTAGGAACGAGGGATTACTGAACAAGGCTTAGTAACGGAGGGAGTACTGTACAAGGCTTAGAAACAGAGGGAGAACTGTACAAGGATTAGGAACAGAGGGAGTACTGTACAAGGATTCGGAACAGAGGGAGTACTGTACAAGGATTAGGAACAGAGGGAGTACTGTACAAGGCTTAGGAACGGAGGGAGAACTGTTCAAAGCTTAGGAACAGAGGGAGTACTGTACAAGGATTAAAAACAGAGGGAGAACTGTACAAGGCTTAGGAACGGAAGGAGTACTGTTAAAGGCTTAGAAACAGAGGGAGAACTGTACAAGGCTTAGGAACGGAAGGAGCATTGAACATGGCTTAGGAACAGAGGGAGAACTGTACGTAGGATTAGGAACAACAGAGGGAGAATTGTACAAGGATTAGGAACAAAGGGAGTACTGTACAAGGCTTAGAAACAGAGGGAGAACTGTACAAGGACTGGGAACGGAGGGAGTACTGTACAAGGATTCGGAACAGAGGTAGAACTGTACAAGTCTTAGGAACGGAGGGAGTACTGTACAAGGCTTCGGAACAGAGGGAGAACTGTACAAGGCTTAGGAACGAAATGAGCACTGAACAAGGCTTAGGAACGGAGGGAGTACTGAACAAGGCTTAGGAACAGAGGGAGTACTGTACAAGGCTTAGGAACGGAGGAAGAACTGTACGTAGGATTAGGAACAGAGGGAGTATTGAACAAGGCTTAGGAACAGAGGTAGAACTGTACAAGTCTTAGGAACGGAAGGAGTACGTTTTAAGGCTAACAAACGGAGGGAGAACTGAACAAAACTTAGGAACAGAGGGAGTACTAAACAAGGCTTAGGAACAGAAGGAGTACTGAACAAGGCCTAGGAACAGAGTGAGTACTGAACAAGGCTTAGAAACAGAGTGAGTACTGTACAAGGATTCCGAACAGAGGGAGTACTGAACAAGGCTTAGGAACAGAGGGAGTACTGGACAAAGCTTAAGAACGGAAGGCTTACTGAACAAGGCTTAGGAACGGAAGGAGTACTGTACAAAGCTTAGGAACAGAGGGAGTACTGAACAAAGCTTAGGAACGGAGGGAGAACTGTACAAGGCTTAGGAACGGAGGGAGTACTGAACAAAGCTTAGGAACAGAGGGAGAACTGTACAAGGCTTAGGAACGGAAGGAGTACTGTTAAAGGCTTAGGAACAGAGGGAGTACTGGACAAGGCTTATGAACGGAAGGAGTACTGTTAAAGGCTTAGAAACAGAGGGAGAATTGTACAAGTATTAGGAACAGAGGGAGTACAGTACAAGGCTTAGGAACAGAGTGAGTACTGAACAAGGCTTAGGAACAGAGTGAGTACTGTACGTAGGATTAGGAACAGTGGGAGTACTGTACAAGGCTGAGGATCAGAGGGAGTACTGAACAGTATTCCCTCTTGTACAGAGGGAATACTGTACAAGGCTTAGGAACAGAGGGAGAACTGTACAAGGCTTAGGAACGAAATGAGCACTGAACAAGGCTTAGAAACGGAGGGAGTACTGTTAAAGGCTTAGGAACAGAGGGAGAACTGTACAAGGATTAAGGATTAGGAACAGAGGGAGTATTGTACAAGGCTTAGGAACGGAGGGAGTACTGTACAAAGCTTAGAAACAGAGGGAGAACTGTACAAGGCTTAGGAACGGAAGGAGCACTGAACATGGCTTAGGAACAGAGGGAGTACTGTACAAGGCTTAGGAACAGCGGGAGAACTGTACGTAGGATTAGGAACAATAGAGGGAGAATTGTACAAGGATTAGGAACAGAAGGAGTACTGTACGAGGCTTAGGAACAGAGGGAGAACTGTACAAAGCTTAGGAACGAAATGAGCAGTGAACAAGGCTTAGGAACGGAGGGAGTACTGAACAAGGCTGAGGAACAGAGGGAGTACTGTACATGGCTTAGTAACAGAGGGAGAACTGTACAAGGCTTAGGAACGAAATGAGCACTGAACAAGGCTTAGAAACGGAGGGAGTACTGAACAAGGCTTAGGAACAGAGGGAGTACTGTTCAAGGCTTAGGAACAGAGGGAGTATTGTACAAGGCTTAGGAACGGAGGGAGTACTGTACAAAGCTTAGAAACAGAGAGAGAACTGTACAAGGCTTAGGAACGGAAGGAGCACTGAACATGGCTTAGGAACAGAGGGAGTACTGTACAAGGCTTAGGAACAGAGGGAGAACTGTACAAAGCTTAGGAACGAAATGAGCAGTGAACAAGGCTTAGGAACGGAGGGAGTACTGAACAAGGCTTAGGAACAGAGGGAGAACTGTACAAGGGTTAGGAACGGAGGGAGAACTGAACAAAACTTAGGAACAGAGGGAGAACTGTACAAGGATTAGGAACAGAGGGAGTATTGTACAAGGCTTAGGATCGGAGGGAGTACTGTACAAAGCTTAGAAACAGAGGGAGAACTGTACAAGGATTAGGAACAGAGGGAGTACTGTACAAGGATTCGGAACAGAGGGAGAACTGTACAAGTCTTAGGAACGGAAGGAGTACGTTTTAAGGCTAATAAACGGAGGGAGAACTGAACAAGGCTTAGGAACAGAGGGAGTACTGAACAAAGCTTAGGAACAGAGGGAGTACTGAACAAAGCTTAGGAACAGAAGGTGTACTTTACAAGGTTTATTGATCGAGGGGCTGTTCAAGAGAATTCGAGGAATTACTGTAGAAGAATTATTTTCGAACAACAAATGAATATATGTAAACGTATGTATGTATTTTTAATTCACGTATTATCCTAGCAATGATACGCACGATGCACGTGCATAATACCGTCTATGTTTTTGTTTGCTGTTTAATATTCTCGCTACCCTTCTGAAGACATAGAGAGACACGAATTGTACATGAAGATATTATCGGACTGAAAAAAATTAAGCTGCTTAATTTGGCTACCTCACTTTATGGGACGAGTTATAGCTCTAACAACTTGATAACAAAACGTTTTGCTTGAAATCTTATAAAAAGGCGCATTCAAACGGGGGTTTACATAATACCACACCACAATCTCGGCCGGGGCACAGAAGAAAATTATCAGAAAATATTCAGGGAGAATACTGTGTACAATAGACACACAAGTGACTATCACCTTTTAATACAAATAGAAAATATACAATTGAGCCAAAATTTGATTTAATTGCGTCATACAGCAGTTTCGTTTTCCCAAGAACCCGTCAGTGATGCTAAGGGCCTAGATTTTAGACCTAGAAGACAACTAAGGAAAACACAGAGTAATCATCTCCAAGTCTATTGAAATAAAATTATTTAAAAAAAAAACCCAGAGTATATTTTGTCGCGTACTGCGAAATTTTACTGAATGAGTAGTGTCCGCGAAAAGCCAAGTTAGCTTCTTCCTTTTACATCTGTACTGAATATACCAGTAAATTAGCTATTTTGCTTGTGAAAATGTAACAAATAGAATATTTGATAGTGTCTTCAGTAATATCAAATATATTTCACTCGCTTGTCTAATAATTTTTGTATCTTTGTGCTGTTTATGAGTAAAAGAGACAAAAATACTAGACACACGACCGAGTGAAACATATTTATTATTAATGATGACACTATCTAATACCCTCTATATAAAGAAATGTAGATGTCATGATGTATAGGGCGCCATTTTTAACATTGCGGACAAACAAAAAGTCGAATTATCTTCTTCATAAAAACCTGAAAGTGTAGGCCTTACACCGTCAGTACGCGATCTCCATGAAGGGCAGCTTACATTTATGAGCTTTTAATATGCCAAGTAAATGTAGCTTAGCCTTACTTCAATGAACGTGACAAAGCATTTTACTTGGAAAATCATGGAAACACCTGGCACATTTATTTTGATTTAAAATACGTTATTACTACAAATAACTGGAATAACATTGGAATTTCCTTGGCGTGATTGCCGATGGTTTGTCACAGAGCTAGTCGAAAGGTTGAAGGCGGACGTCACATGTGTGTATTACGAGTACAATGCAGGGTTTCATTAAATTAAAAATATAATATCTGTATGAAAAAAATACAAACTTCACTCTGAATAATTATGCATATGAAATCAAAACCTATTCTTAATAAAATGTTAATGTTTCGCTTGAAGACATCTTCCATTGACATTTAACGTTAATTGATAAATTTTACTGTGTGACGTTTACTGTTTATCCTAGTTTTATTATTTCTTATTTATTATGTTGTATTCGCAGTTGTTTGTCCGGTACGTGTTTATGTAGAGAAAAGGACACACCAATGACGTTTTAATCTGAAGGTTAAATTTTGTTGAATCATGTTAGCTTACATTTCACATGTACAACATTCCACAATCCAATGGTTTCTGGCGTTCAGCTTGGTTTACACATTCTGGTATTGATAGTTACGTTGCTTTTTGCGTAAGAGTTTTTCTCGGAAACACTGAAATCGTTTCTTAATTGCAAGTGCTAGAAAATGCTGTTTGATTATGAAACCCAGAGTTTAGCTAACGATTTTGTTATTTAACCGGTACTGACAAAAATATGTGTTTCATGAAAGTTTACAAAACTTGTAGCAGATATCCACTGAAGTCGTAGAAATCCCGAGTTTTAGTTATGCTTAATGCACTGACGATTACATAATAAATAAGTTAATATATAAATCTAAATCGCATGTCTCCCAAAAAATGCATTTGTTCCTTTATTAGATTCTAACAAAAACATACTTTCGGTGTGTGAGAATAAGATATTATCAAAATATCTGTCCATTTTATGCTACAGGTGCGAGTGTCAATGGGGTCATCTTGTGCTTTTTAATTGATCTATACAAAAATCACAGAATCTATGTTCTTGAACATCAAAACATTGTTTGTTTCGGTGTCCGAATCAATTTTAGAAAGGCGAATTTTATCTATAAAGCGAAAATGACAATGTGGTATGACTAGCTCACTTAGGTGTCTGTATGTCACGGTTGGTGACTACTCGTTTTGCTAACAAACTTTAAATGTGCATTCAGAACGTCAAGGATCCTATCTTCACCACATATAAATGTTCGGAAGTACAAAAACAATTGACTTACATTTATTCGTTAAGAATTTCGATTTTTTGAAGTGACGGATACTTTTTTTAGCTAATGGTAAAAGATAATCGCAACTTCGTTGAACTATCCATAGAATGATTATTGGCTGAAATTCAAAATGAGCGAACATCGTGTCTCATATGTATTTCACTGAGGCGACTGTGAGATTTTCAGCTTTTAAATGAAGTGGTAAGGAAATAACCTTTTCAACCAACCATGTTGCGCTTCCCACCCTCAGTAAGACCTTCCAGTGCCTCAATTTGGTCTATTAATGACGCGTCAAGTATGTCGGCGTATTTTGACTCCCGACCAAGAGTTCTGGAAGGGTCGGCATTTGATTTTTCACTTGTGTTACGATGTCCAAGATTCCATCCAGGATCGTATGTAGACCACCAACGACCTATACCAGTCTAATTTAAGGACATATTTAGTCATTAAGGCGTTGTTCACGAACAACGTATAGGTAGAGATCTGGTCAGTACGATAAACATCGAATTTTTTCACAGTAGAATAAATGCTTTCAGTTGGAGAAAATCTGGCTAATACTCGGTCAACTAGACAGTGATACACAGAAATTCTCCCATATCGTTTTGGTCCTGGGGCAGAAAACACAGTGTAAAACCTGTTCTTATTATTACTGGGGACTACTAGCTATAGTAAAATACAGATATAGATTTGTAACAAAGAATCATTTTGTGGTTTTCGACATTTGGTTTGTGAAAGGTGTTTATGATCTGAATCATTAGCTACTAAAACTCGACAAAACTAATAATTTACAATCTGTTTTATCAATGAATATGATATTGACAATATGCAAGGAAATACGAAAACAAAATAGATACTTCTTCCTTTTTACAGTCAAAGTGCCTCTTAGTTTTCCTTCTGAATAAACATCGAATATTGAGGAGTGACATTTGTTTCAAAGTCGTAACGTTGTTGAATACCTTTTAAATGAATTAGTAATTTATTCTTTTTATTACAACAGCACAAAATAAGACTTAAAATCCTGCATTCTCGTGTATCTATAATCAAGTACACTTAACTTTTTCAACAGCCTCTTATATAAATGTTTACCAGCTCCATTACCATGGCCCGACAGGTACAACTAAAATGTAAGATATACCAATACACTGCATGATGCGCATGACAGTATCTCTGTCCTTAATTATCTTTTTCTTGATAGCAGTCACCATGCTTCCCTAAACAACAATTGATTCAGTATGCAAGGAGGTGTTCTCAACATCACGATTACTTGGACGGTAACTGATGTAGGCTGGTAGATACTTTAATCTTATATCAGGGTTCATTATGTGAAACGTTCATTGACATTTCTCCTTGTTTAGATGACATATGTAAACATTTATATATCCTTTGAGAAAAAGTAAAGAAGATACAAGTTTATGGTAACGAACGTGATAACAAAATATAAACAAATTTGTAGAGAGACAGAAATACAACTTGATATATCATGATACTGACGGCATTTATCAAGGTATAAATAATATTCTGCGTTCTTTGAATCATATCTAATTATCCGAATGTTTTGAAATAGTTTAAAAACACCAATCAATAAAATTTTAGAGGACTTTCAACTGTATTAACTTGTTTGATGTTATCACATGTAAGGGCTGACTCACAACCAATCGCTTTAAAACGGCATACCGCTTTACACCAAAGGTAAATATTAAATGTAGCCATGGGAATCTGGACCACATCAATGTTTAAAGTGATAAAGGTCAATTCGGAAACTCCCTAAAACGAATTATATTTATGTAAATTTTCGGTTTTATGGGAAAGCTATGAATGTCAGGATATCATTAACTGAAAAGTCAATATGAATTACAATTAGGTTGACAATGCTTTTAGACGTTACGTAATCCACAGTTTGAGAGTCTGTAGGTACGTCAGATCATACACAAGATCTATATTACTCACATTTAAGATATGCTAATTGCAAACTTCATTTATCATTATCATTCGTAATGGAATAATAAGAAACTACCTGACGACATCTTAGAATAGATTTTATCCCCAAATAAAACAATTGCTGAGGGTATTTAAATTGTGGATTATATCTTGCTTCGTTACAACAAGTATTCAATCACGTGTTTGGGTGGGGAGCTCTTTTTATCGCGAGTCATAAATGGATATCAAATTAAATACATAATACTATTCTGATTTCAACATCTTCTACACAAGCTTAATCAATGCTTCCAATTGTCTTAAAGCATGGTCTGATAACTATTCACTAGTTTAATTTTATAAAATAATTATCATTATCTCATCTTGATAAATTTATTTCATTTATTTATGTCATTGACGTCATTTCCTGTGTAATAAATGAGAAATAGATTTTCTAACTCTCTAGTATGACATTGTCAACAAAATAAGCACATAGAACGCGTACATGCACTACTAGTAAACTGTTTTGTAAGTTCATTTTCGGCCATCACCTACTTGCATCAATGGCTGAAATATTTTACGGGCAAGCCATTTCAATCCCTAAACTGTTTTTTTTTAATATTAAAAGCATGTATA
This sequence comes from Ylistrum balloti, assembly GCF_031769215.1. NCBI lineage: Eukaryota > Metazoa > Mollusca > Bivalvia > Pectinida > Pectinidae > Ylistrum > Ylistrum balloti. Next base: position 591,061 of record NW_026782081.1, read on the forward strand.
TTTGATGAAACGGTATGAAAAATTAATTGGTGATGGAAGATCTGGTCCCACTTGTATAAAACATCTCAACTTGAGATTTCCTCAAGCCCTGATTTTTCTCAGGTAATATCTCATTGAAAATATCTTGTATGAAAATTCCTCAAGGAATTTCAGGACATCCTAGCCGATGCCTTCCTCCTGTTCCCTGAGAAAATTTTATACAAGCCGTTTTTGAGGAGATATCAGCTGAGGAAAATCTCGACTTGAGGAAATCTCAAGTTGAGATGTTTTATACAAGTGGGGCCTGATATCTATTCTACAGTAGGTTTGTTTGTTGTAGTGATGACATCAATAACAGCCACGCCCAAATGTCATATATATCTAAATAGAACGAACAACATTCATACACTGAAAAAGTCACCGAAAGGAAAATGGCAGCTTTCCTCAATAAGCAAAGTTTGTTGTACGGTATGTTACAAAAATTGGTATATATGTTGTGTTACATCACTGTGGTAATATGTATATCGTTTGCGAGTTTGAACATGTTATGTCAATGGTAAAGGTCACGTGGTATAATATAAGTGAATATAACACAACCAGTGCTTGTTGTATATGGTTTATCTTTCTTTTCAACCGAGTTTGTTACTTTTGAAAAGTTACACAAACATGCTAACCAGAGTGAAAGGAATATCATATGAACAGTCTAACCGTATAACAACCACAATTTCATTGGTCTGACCCGCTTTTGTCACAATTAAAGATATGTTCTGAACCCATGTGTGTTTTGTTTAAGACATCAGTTAGGACGTAACATTTTGGAGTGAAATACCGCTAGTTAACTTACAGCACATGTACATTACAAAACATAAATTATCAATTAGTTTTTTTATCTTCAAGACAATACAATGATAATTAAAAAAACAATCCCGAACTACTGTGTGTTTTAATTTCCGCGAGTGCGTGAAGTGTCCTTTTAAAGTCTTCTCAACCAATTAAATGACCGGAAGGTGAATTACCACTTGTGGTGCATTTGTATAAATGGTATATTTATTCAAATATCAGCACGTTTACACAAAAAACGTGGTTTAGTTTAAACAGTATTTTATTCAAGATTCAACTTTGAAAAACAAATATGATACTGAAATGTTTTAGAAGAGGATTTGATAACAAGCTTAAAACCATTTCCTAATAATGTTTGGTAGATTCATTACTACATCACGGTTACAAATCATTTATTGTTCGCGATATCATAATCAGTAATACATCAGTGACATCGTTTGCAGTAACACTACACGATAAAAGCCTCTTATTCAAACACAAAATATAGTAAATGACGGTAAATTAAACACCAAAGAAATATTTACTTTCAAAAGATCGTCTCCAGTTTCATCAACGATACCCCGTGATGCAAATGTTGGCCAAGTCACATACCCAACTGAGAACGAGGTAACCAGCAAAGCAACCATCAGGCATACTAACAGGTATATTAACATATCTAACTTCTTATCGGACTATGACATCGAATAAACACTCCTTATCTCACACCTGACTGTATATCAACCGTACATTGTTTTCCATCGTTTATCACTTCGATAGATGTGACGAATCTGCTTGTTCAAATCTATGATTTTATGTATAATTTTCGTATTCCTGGTCTAATATTTAAAAAGCAGCTTCCCAAATCGTTTCCCTGGATGCTTATTGCGGAACTCAGATTAACTCTTGCTGACATACATGAATACAGAGCTTGGTTAGATTATGGTTGTCGCGACTTTTTCACTTTTCGTCGTCTCAATCAGCGATTTAGTATTACTGGATCGGAGCAAATCATAGCATATATCACTACTAATTAGAACAGACATAAACACGGACAGAACCGACGTTGTAGTGTTAGATATTATGTTATCTACTGACGTAGTTTCGGGCCTACTTATAACAGTGCTTTTTCATTAGAACATTGGATATCATTTTGCGTTTAAGATGATCTTCTGTCATGATTGATTCTAAGTCAGTAGGTGTAGTCAGAGTTGTTACCACTGCGGTATTCATTTCCGCCTTTTTTACCTGTAGAATTTTGTCATATTTGCAATCGACTCATATGTACCTGAATATATTCTAGTTTGATATTGCAATGACTTGTGGCTTTAGCATCTAAATCCATGTTGAATGCTTTGGGTGTGGAACGATTCAATGAAAGGCCAGAGCGTTGTACAACTTCATTAAACTACGCCTTTGGGTGAAATAATCAAGGAATGCACCTTTTGTTGATATCACCAATAGTAGCTTCCGTTCAATTGTGTGGTAATACACTCTCAAAAGTCACACCTTGTTTGATCATAAAGCACGCTTTGTGCGGCATGTTTCATTTTACCGAAATCTTAATTGTGTGTATAATTTTGTTTCGGTTGGATCCGGTTTTTTTTAATGAAATCGATCACATTTTATCTTTTTCCGGAATAACACCTAAAACTGTAAGTGACTTGCAGTTTCACTTTGTTTAAAACTTACAAAACATTTTTTGGAGCTATTACCTGTTTTGATGTCTCGTAACAAGGATATTTCGTTTGGCTGATATCATATGACACACGTGCTAAATGAGTAGGCGTTATTTTACAGTTGGACTAACATCTTCATTCTCCGTCTGAAATAATTAAGTGTTATTATACGGTATACAGTAGAGGTATAAGCAATTATGAGACATCTTTACTGAACATTTTTTTAAGAAAAAAGGTCGACTTCTTCTCACATAATTCCCACATAAGAAATCGTTTGACAAGCCAAGCGTAATTTTTTCTAGCAGACAAAACCAAAACATAATTTTTATTTGATTCATTCAATATAAAAAATGAATATTCTACAAGATCAATATAGAATCCACAAGATAAGTGTTAATATTTTATGAAACACTTTCTTTAGTATTTATTTGTATTTTTCATATGTAACGTAGATACTTAGATTCATCAAAGACTCGCCATAGGCTTTTTACAGGTAGGTTTGTTTGTTACATTATCTTGGCCTCTGAGGTAATTGCTGCTAGTACAGATAAAATGCAGTATTTACATTCAAGGTGAATATCATTTTATTAGTGGTCTTCCGACGCAAAGCAAACGATTATACATACAAACTTACAATGGTGCGTTTTTCTTTTATCACACATAAAACTCCGTCGCAGTGTTTATTGCTCATCTCAATATCACATCATATTCTCAAATAACAATAACATGTACAGTCGAGCTGGTTTTGTTGACTTTTATATGAGTCGTGGCCCATATTATGCTTGTTCATGGTAAGACTACTATTACGAGGATGTTAAGTTAAATCTATACATGTTTCATGTTTAGCCTAACAGCAGGAACAACACACAACTGCTGCCTTTCTACTATTATATAGCAAATCTTCAAACACAGAGGTATGGTCATCATAACGTTTTTGTCGACAGAGATGTTAAAGTGATAAGACAAGAATTGACCCAAAGAAGAAAAACTTCGATGTCAAATCGTTTTTCTACATATACTACATTTTTGTATGTGTACAACTTTTCTGTATTCCGCAGCATGCTACTGAATATGTTTACCTATAATGTACAAAAGCAAAAAGGGGAGTTTTAATTATGCGTAGCATAGATCGTATAAATGATACAAAAGTGAATAGGCCCATTCAATAAGAATCTAAAAAGAAATTGAAAGAAATGTGAAGATCTAGATGGGCAGGTACAAGTACCTAACTTTTATCCTTTTTATAGTAGATAAAATCTATGGATTACCATTAAGAGGTTATTTCACTTGACACTTGACAGAGCATGTTTTTACATTTCTGTTTTATCTTCGGGTTTCATCTTTCAAAATAGATGAAAAAGTGTTTATCTCCGTGATTTTCTGTTAAGTTGAATCATCAGTTGCTCGTTGATTTCTAATTTTCCTTGGTATAGGTAATTAAATGTAGTAATGTCTATTATTTTATTTCTTTAATTTTCCAAAGAGAGAGCGGATGGCTAGTATTTTTTGTCCATTTTAAGAAATACTCTATTATTCGTTTCCTATGAAAGTGATTAAACGTTTGTGTTAGACTTAAATAATGGAGAACCTCACACTCGGGTTGACCATTTAAAGTCTACGATAATTGTCAAACAAGCTGCCGCTTAAATCCTTCACTCCTCTGGCTAGGATGGAAGTACACGAGGGGTCTTACTGTGGAGGAAATCAGAGTTACCCGGGAAACGCACATGGTCAAGTAGGTGACTCCATGTCTTTTCACGTCCGATCGCGGAATCGAACCCTGATCGCGTAAGTCAAAAGCAAAACTCAGCCCCCTATAAACATGCTGCAGTAATTAATGCACATGTTCTAATGAAATATGCACTGAATCTACATCTAAACTACTGGAGATAATTAACTCAAAAAAAAAAAATGAAAAAATATAATCCTGTTCCTTAATTTTTATAAGACATTGCGGATATTATCTTGTTTTTTTTTCTACAGTTACAATTTTTTAATCCATTTACCTATATCGTGATCAACATGTGCATCATAGGTGTCAATACGACCACAAAAAATAGCATGTATATACGTGGGCAATATCACACTATCGCCCACCCTGTCTCTCCTTACATATGGTAACGTGATACCTACATTCATCACGATAACTTCATTTACTTCGATAAAGGGCTCATTTAACACAGATTTGAAAACTTATAAAGTGGTTCTGTTTATGAAAATTTCGAATGGTTGCACAAGTAGAATAACGCAATTCACTGAAGTAGGAACATACACAAACGGTGTAGGTATTGATGTTTGGTTTTGATTTAGGGGTCCAATAATGACACAATCAGGTCATTCTGGCCGAGTACACGGTACATTCTTGTACGGTGACCAATAAAGCCAGTGAAGTGAAATCGGTAGGACACATTCACACTATTTTAGGAGTACAATACATCACATTGCCTTCCTTAATATTATCCTTACACCTGATGTATTGATTCGTCTATGTGAACTAATATGGTTTCTGAGTGAATAAAATATTGTAATATTACAACATGTAAATTGAAGGAAATCAGTAATCATAAATGAAAAAGCTTAAACATTAACGGGTATAGAGCAGATCTGATTTTCTACAAGGTATGACGGTGTTGAAAATTACAAAAAAAAATCGACGATTTCATCAACTTAATCTCTCGAAACCAGAGTTGTAAGCCAATCGCCTTGGAAAAGTGTATCATGTCATTGATTTAAAATTCCCTTGAGTACTATTAATGAAAATAATATATTTCTTTTATGTAAAAACCAACATTGAAAGGAATTTGTCGCTGCTTGGTAAGCTTTACGATCCTGACAAATATGGAAGGAATAATGTGTTTTATCACCAAAACCTTTCCTGGACGGGTTTTTTTCAAAGCACGTTTCAAATTATGTAAAATGTCAAAATAGAATATAGCTCCTTAAGGACGGACCGGAGGCTCAGGGTTTGATTAGAAGCTCAATGGATTTCATTTCTGAAGAACACAGATAAAAGATTGTTCATTTTTACTGGAAGTACAATTTAGATAGAAGTTTGTTAAAGTAAATAGCAAGTAGACTATAATACTGATTAAAATTTAGGAATTCAAATAATACGGGGCAAGTTTGTATAACACTATGAAATGCATTAAGTACATTAGAAACAATAGCCAGGAATTCATTTTTATCAAACAACAATGTTTATTTGATAAAAACTGAATTACAATGGTAATGCTTTCAGAAAAGGCTATTAGATATTAAATCTACTGAAATGAAAATAATTCCGTGTGTTTTCTTAATATCGGAAGAATGTACAGATTGAAATGATAGTTTGAGTTTACTTGAACTAGAATTTATAGGTGCTGTTTTGACATTAAAATCACGATAAACATGTAGCTATATTTTACCATTGAAAAGAGCACGTATCAAATAAAGAGCAATTTACGTTTTCATTGATAAATTTTCTTAGTGCTAGTGTACATGTATGTATAAGTGTCTTCTACAGGATGCCGTCTTCCATATCGCTATGCCCCTAGATAAATACCTAAAATAGTTAACCCAGGGTTGACGGTTTGCAACAGCTTTCCGTGTGTGATGAGGAAATCTATATAGCTATTTGTTTCAGTTCAGTGAATCTTCTTTTTATTTCTACAGTGGCTGGCTTCGTATTTTGGCATTATTTTGAAGCAATGAGCTGATTTTTTTTAAATATTGCTGAAGAAATTAAAAAGGCTGGAAGTTAAATGCACTTTAACTGTGATGTGACAAATGACTTTGATTCTGTCACGCGAAAAAAAGGCAATGAAGCACAATGTTTTAAGTGGTTTTTCGTCATATTAGTAATAGAGAAAAGATCATAGCTGTATCTTTTTTAAATTGTCAGTATTCCATATTTAAATAGAATGGGTTTAGATAGAAAAAGGCTTATGCCTTCTATTACAGTGTTATTTTTACAAGCATCGTTGAATACGATGGAAACCTCTGGACGAGTTATTTCCTGGAGGGGGGTATACATTGTATAACACTGGTAAAATATACCCGCCCGGCTTGAGAGAACATCGGCTGAGCGTTGGCTTAGTAAGCAAGTGCTCCCTGGTTCGATTCCCAGTGGGGGCATGGGGATAAATAACATCAGTCTACACCTACAGTACAAATATTCCAAATCGAATACTTCTCTGACTTTTCCCCATTTTAGTAAAGCGACGAAGTCTGCAAGATATACAACTTTTTATAAAAAAAACTCTGCTACCCCTGGAAACGCCCCGTATCATTAGTCACATCTCTAAAGGCTCTGAAAGATTTCATAAGCAGAGAAAACAAACATATTTTCCACAGATAAATTAAAGATATATTTTTTGGATAGTGAAATAGATATGTTCACAAAAGTGTAATGACGGAGTAATGCTAAACTTGGACTTGCATCAACTGAGCATTTTGACGAGTTTACCTAATATTTAAACATTGAATGTAACAAATCACAAAATTATCAAACAACTTTTAACGCTTTGTTCTCAGTACAGTATATACAAATGTTCAAAATCTCATTAATTACCAGATGAGCGCCAAACTCTCCACGATGAGTTGGATTCCCAAAGAGAACATTGGCCAACAACAAGATAAAGTAATATCCTATTATATAAACCAAATCAAACGAAATAAGAGGTGTGACGAGAAAATACTTCTGATCTTTTTTTTTTTATATCGGTCATAGTTCCCTATAATACAGTCTGCTTCCGGCTTACTTAAATAATCAACACGTGGAGTTGGGATATTTACGCACGTGGAGGGTGTGGCGATTCCTCTTGTTTCCTATCACTACTAATATCTTGTGGAAATATTAGTTCTATCAGACTTATATACAAACAGACAAATGATTGTTTGTGTGTCGGTTAGGAAATAAAAACAGTAAACAAGGTTTCAACGAACACTTTGTATTCTTAAATAAATATTGGATTTTAATTAAAGGAGTTTCTGAAATATTTCGATTTTCTGTTTGTACAACTAAATCAAGTTATTGTGTAACTATACAAAGTGCCATTTGTATAACCCTTTATATGAGTGTGTACGTACAAGACAAATCTAAGAAGATGAAAAAAATCCCGGGAGAGGTACCATTGTCAGGTGATGGGAGAAGAAAGAGCAGAATTAAATACTTTATTGTGATTGCCTGAAAACTGGAATCGCTTACAGCACCAAGATCGAACTAACCAAACCTTGACTAATTAGATATACACACAAGGTACAAGAGTACTCCACCTACCGGTATTATGTTTATCAAAATATGTCACTGGCTGAAATCCGAATTTTTTAAATGCTCATATTCAGCATTAACTGTGCGTTAATATAGGTCGAAATTTGCCGTAGTAAGGATCAATATATTATAATCATGATAATTTCAAACGTTGTCATCTATTTGGCTATACAATTCTACTTATTTCATAGTTATACAACCTCGTAAGGTAAACATCGTTCATGACCTGAAGCGTTGACGTCACTTTGGGCATTCCATGTTGAATTAAATATTGCTTGCTTAATATGACTTCTTCAATAACCTACATACGAATGTGGTTTAACAGACACTATCATTTCTCTGGAGAGGATATTTAAGCGGGTTTGTTCTCCTTTCTCCCACCTTTTCCAGATCAAAGGAATTATATAAACATTGGAAAACAATAGGTCTCATTATGATCTGTTCTACTATAGTACCTGTGTAGTACAGGTTAATTATTTATCTGTATTTACCTGTTCACCAATAGGCAATATTGTGTAAGTAAAGTAATATTTAACAAGTGTATTTTCCTAATTAGAAAAAATTGGAATTATGAGTAAAAATATCATCAAGATTTCCATCATCATCTTATAAAAAAACACGATGTATATTAATTAAAAATTTTCTTTTTACTAACAAGAAAATTACTTCTGTTTTATTATACAATTACATGGATGTAATATACATAGACTATAGAACTGAACTATGGTAGCAATGCATGACAGAATTAATTACACATGCAACATTATACATGATATACTAGTATAACAGCACTATGAGGAACATGCGAAGGCTAGAAATGAAAATACTAAGAATAAAATTAATTACATATGCAACATTATACATGATATACTATTATAACAGCACTATGATGAACATGAAAAGGCTTAGTCAACAGAGAGCAAAAATAATGAAAGTCCATAATTTTAAGAAAATTTGAGAAAAGTAGCAAAATCCATAATCTCACATATCATAATCGTCACTCTATGTGCAAAAGATGGGATGCTGCATCGGCGTATTGGATAACTGTACCATTCTTCAAGTGTTCCTTTAGTTGCCTAAGGCGACTGTCAATGTTTCGGTAGCGTTTGGCTCTCTGTCTTAGTTGTCCTCCTGCTGTGTGTTAAATGCGTGTTGTCTCGTTGCTTGCTTGCATTTCCTGAAAGACGTGGAAGATGTTTGGGTGAGCGTGTTCCACTTTCTTCTTCAATTTACTATGCCATCCCTCTATGTGACTTGTTGTCCTGGGACCCTGGGTCTCGAAGTGGTTCCATAGCTGTCGATCTCGGTCAATCCACTGAGTTGCAGGTTGAGTTGCATTATCTTGGTCCTGAGTAGTGTAAAGAATCGCTGGTATGTTGCCTGGTTCTTGCTGGGAAGTAGGCTGTATACAAGTGGGTACATGTGGTCTCCAAATCTTGGATCTGCACTTCCTTATATACTTACAAAGTAGAAAGCTTGGATAATCTCACTTGTTTAATCGCCACATGATCAATTTAGTGACAGACATTTAGGTTATGAGATATATTCACTTTTAATTATTATCCGACAAAGAATAAAACTTATCAGTGATAATTGTTGACTATATACTCACTACTACCGTGGTCAGTTGATGGATCCAAGCCATTAAGGATTAAGGTCATTATTACCATCTAGAAATATAAGTGGTCCAAGCTATGTTGCTAATTATAATAATACGATAAAATTTGAAAATGTTATAAATAATCATATATATGTATTAATACTATTTGATATAATATCATAAATGTGTATTTTAGGCCTAAAATCGGTGAAAATATTCTATTAAAGTCTGTGTGTTATATATATGCTACTGTTGGACAATACAGATAAGACACAGGTACTGTGGGAGAACACATGTAAGAACCAGGTAAAATATGTATGATACAGACCATAACTGCTCTTATTGCAATACTGTCTGTATGTTTTTTTTTTAAAAAAGTGGGAGAAAGGAGAACCTTTCGGCGAGACAGTCTGTTCTTCGGACTCTTATAGGTTGGGACTGGCCTGTCGTGTGTTGTTTAAAGAGGAAACCACATGCTATTGTGGCGACTGTAAAGAAATCCCATCTAAAAATCCTAGATGTCGACAGGGCCATTGAAACACGGGAAAACAAACAAAAATCGTCTTTCTATGGCAGGATGTGGTTATTTCGAATGTCTTATTGCATTTTCATTGGATTGCTAAATATGGAGGTAGATATCGAGCAGATTTATGAATAACTACAGGTGCGGTAACCCTTAATAAAATGTCTCGTGTAATCTAAATAAAAAATCATGTTTAAAGGGTACCACACCCAGATTATACTCAACTGTTTGATACACAGTCCAGCTTTATAACGGATGCCTATGTTCTTTAATAAACATATATATTAACATTTAGATGCTTTAACATAAATCATGGTGTTTCTCCATTCATGTCGGTTATAATGTATGCAGCATGTCGAAACAACCTGTGTAAGGTGGCTATACACTGCGAAAATGAAATGCATTTCATTTACATAAGGGGTCGAATCAGTTCGTTGTTTGCCATTCAATATACGTCTTTTTGCTTACACAAATTTCGCGTGTGAACCTGTTACAAATATTGAAGGTGGTGAGAATTAATTTTGTCGTTGGCAAATCGTCAGAAGAGAGCAAATGCTTTCGAAACTATTTCTTTTCTAGATTTATTGTTTTCAACTTTTTATTTCCAAAGAAATGCTACACAACACTTACACAACACTAGTAACGATAGAAAGGTAGCAGAACTACTGGTTTTACTTTTTTACTGAGACTTTGATCAGAAATCATGCACTGGATATAAAATAAAAAATGCTAGTTTTCTAAAATCTCATTACGTTTCGGTATCGTCAAGAAGTTAGATGTCACTTAGAGATGTTGTCCTGTTAAACAGCATACAATATACGTATATCGAGATTGAAACTCTTGGGGTTAGACACGCCTATTTCTATGCTGTACACATCGTTTCTTGTGCTCAGAGTGAAATATTTCGTTCTATATGAAATAAAGTTGAACCTGGGGATGTTTATTTTCTATTAATGATATCGGATCACTTTCGTTGGTAACTAATAAATGCTGACATTATCTATAGGACATAGTAATAGACTCTTACTAATACACTCTTTTTATTTCAGATGCGATCTGTCTAACAAGTTAAGGATGAAGTTAGATGTTTTATATATGCAGAAGTGTACGTAAGTAAACGGGTACAAAATGTAAGTTATACATGAATTGAGTACACTCCGATATCTCGAGTTATGGATCTTCATAAGTTAACGTTGAATTCCACTGGAGTTTTCCCTTCTTTGTTATCACTGATAAAAAACATCCAATTGAATTCACAGATCTTTTTTAAACAGTAAAAGTCTTGTCGACTTTAAAAGTTTTTATGTCGTCATGTAAATTTGTTTTCGTCATTTGTCACGCGAGCGTCTGAAACTATAGTACAAACGATTGCTCACTATTATAACTGTATGTATACTTAAAGAATGAGTGTTTTTTATCATCTATCAGTGTCTGGTCTTTTTCCTTTGGAATTCTTTAATTTTCTACATGCTTTAAATAGAGGATACTATTATGAGTCTGTAAAAACAGCAGTATTTATCATTTAAAAGAGCGATCTGTCATTTAAAACGTGTAATAAGACCGCATCACAGAAAATATCAAACAATCATGTCACACTGCTTGTTTATAATGACAAACACGTGTTCGTTTTAAAGTTCAATTAAAGTCGTATACAAATGATCAATGTGTAAGGAACATTTAAACTCGTGTACATGTAGGATTGTTTAAGTTTCAAGTTTATTGGATCCTCAGATACATGAAAATGTATAACGCTGTCTCGGCAAAGGAGCGACATATTATACCACTTTTAAGTCCTTTGCAGTTATTACATTCAATAGAATAGTTCACACCTGATGCGATTAAGGAGTGAATGTATAAAGTAGTAACATCGATAATACGATATGCAGCATGTTTAATACCAATCACAGGAAATGTTTAGGTCCCACACTATAATTTTTTTTATCTATTTTTCTTCCCTTTTCGTTCCCGGGGTTTGCCGTTCTAATTCATTCAAAAAGTGGTACGGTTAAAAACATACAAATGTACTTAATGTCGTTTTTAGGGTATCAAATATATTAAAATTAGGAAATTTATTGAAATATGAGGCTTGTGCACCTCCCCACTCAAACTTTGATTTTTCTTCGATCACTTTGAAATTTCATTAGTCGCCTCCTAGGCATCGAAATTTAGGTCCTTAGCATCACAGATGAGTCCTGTAAGTACGAAGCAGCGGAATGATGCTGTGTAATTCATTGTTTGATCTAACTCTTAAGTTGTATTAAAGGTACTTTAATTGTGTGTTTCATGAAAAATCTTCCTCAACATATACAATAACACGTATTCTCACACACTTACACTGACACGCATCCCACACATTTACAATAACACGCAGTCTCAGACACTTACACGCATATCCCCACACGCTTACCCTTACACGTAGTCCCATACATTTACAATAACACGCATTCCATAACTCTTACGATAACTTGCGTTCACATATATCGATAAAGACACGCGTTCCCATGTGCAGCAAGACGCATACAAAACAGATAACTTTAGTAACAAGCATACTTTTACCAACACACTTTTTATATATTTTCGGAATATCCGTCAAGATCGTATCATAAGCGAATCACGTGGTAAAACCATTTGTAATAAAATCACGTGATAGATGGACGAATTTCGATCAATAAATCAACTGGTTAGTGGTCAGTAATAGGCAAACCGGTTCGCGAGATAGACGGTTGATCGCATATGTTTGTAGTCGATCAGACGAAACCAAACCAGACGATAATGTTCAATACTAATTTCACATTAGAATGATGTTTTTCTAGAAAGTAGCGACGTTTTAAAAAAGTATAAGATAGTCTAAAAAATCAGAAAATTGGAGGTAGTTTTTACTGACCGTTTGTGTTTTATGTAAGCCCTCCTCTACCAACGCTTTAGAAGCGCATTTCTGATGTAGATTTAAGCTGTACGATTAAATTGGAATGTGATGCGGGTCGTGTTGGTTGTGAAACACAAAGGACAACCCATGCAACGCGACCATTTTTACATGTATCTAAACCACCTGTTGTTCAAAGAAAATGCATATATACATTTGTAATAGGTCCTTATCAGAATCTTTTGTCATGTCCAAATATAATAGTCAGAATTCATGTATAATTTCTTAGGTTTATTTCAACCTCATTTTTAATGTGATTTTATGATTAAATATGATGATGTGATTAAAATAAATATAGTTGTTAAATGCCTGTGTATTTTGTACATTTGAAACTTACCTCGGGAATGATCCGAGATCCTGTTTTAATGGTTCATAAACGTTTGCGAAACGAAAGAAATTGGGGCTCACTTCCAAACCCAAAATCCAACCGCTGAAGCAAGAATCACACTTGACTTTCAATTTATTTTCCACTGTTAAGCAACACGAAAACTGTTATCATAAATCGATCATTCGGATGTAGCTATGACATTTTACATTGCTTTTGGAAGTGAAGACGCTTGAAAACCGCTGCAATCCCCGGGAAAATTTCGAAAGATGTTTTAAACAAATTGGTTATTCAATTATCTTTCTTCAGCGTCTTCGTTTGTGAAAGTCGCTTTTCTTATGTGTTAATCCACTTCTTTTGTATATTTAATCCAGTCGAAAACACTTCACAAACAATATTACACTAACTTCCAATGAGATTATGTAAACTGTAGTTATACTGGATTATAGCTTGTGACGTCGCTTGCTTTCCGAAAGTGTACGAAATTAATCTATTAAGTTGGATATCGACCCGGAAACACTCGAGTGTAACAACTGACCCATAAACTGGAGAGTGCGCATGCACTCTTTAAAATCCATTGATATCGTTAACCGTTTAACTAAAATCTATCGATGCGTGTACCAGTTTTATTTAAACAAGGCAGATTAATCTGATGTTATCGGACACGGTAAGATGAACAATTAGACTGATATGGACTTAATAAGAGGCGATCGTAAATACTCTGTAAGTGAAAATGGTGTATTTTAAATCGATTACAAGATGTGAAATACCTAGGTGGAATGGGTCACTACAAACCATTGTGTCACCACCTCAGTGGAGGTATATACACACACCTCGTGTTTTTTGTTATATTAAAAGGAGTAGACCGCCGAGCAGTTTTCAGTAAAAGTATCAATAGTGATAAATGGCGTTCTATTAAAACCAGCAGAAACCTGATTCAATGGAATAATTATCAAAACAGCATTTTCTAAAATATACACGTTCGTTTTTGTCACTTGATGTACCTGAAGAAAAAGAGGACTGGTTGAATGTTAAGACAACTTATCTTTATTATCAAACATTTGTATATAAACAGAACTGTAAATTAGTGACACATGTGTTCATACTTCGTACATACACCGTGCGCGTGTAATATCGCCCATAGACTAGATAGTTGATATACGAATATGGACAGTTTTATTTCAAAAATGCTCCTAGATAAGTTTAATGATGCATTTACTCCATCAAAATGACTAGAATATTATCATAAAGATTATTTAGTGTCTCAAATATTTCTACATTATAGCATATATTAGTTAAACATTGAATAATCGTGAACTGTTTACCGTAGTGATCATTCAGTCAGTTGTTATGCTGATTCCATCATCATATTCAATCTTCGAACTTAAGAGATTACAATTTATTATATAAATACCTTTTGTCACCACGCTGATTGGTCAAAAAAAACTCTTATAGGTCTTAAATTTTACGACATTATACCGAAACAGGCTCCATGAACTCAAGGCGAGTATAAGTCTCAAAAATCCCAAAGAGCGTCTCACAGGTGATTACAAGAATCCGGGAAATTGTGTTGCATTTTTTGACCTATCAGAAGCGGAGATTGTCATAATAAAACAAATATTGTATGACCTGTTTACAGGCGAATATGTAAATGATTAACAATCGATAGTGATATTTCTCTCCAGCCTCAGGAAACATAACACCGGGATTATAAATCCTCATATTCATCTGAAAACAAGTCAGTAGTTGTGTAATAAACTTTATTTATCGTACACTGATTGCGAAACAAGCTTTAAGCTTATATAAGTCACTTGCTATCTCGAATGGAAGGAATTACCAATAATAACTCAAAGATCTGGAGACCTCATACATTTTCACGTCCGTTCGAGGAATCGAACTCCGGATGTCTACCTGTACGTGGAGGCGATTGTGTTACCGTTGTACCACTGAACCTTCCTTATATCTATCGTATACTGTAGAATGCTTGGAAGACTAAGATATATTGTTTTTCTCTCTCACTTTGCTGTCCTGTCTAGTTGATTTTGTCTTTGATCGGTTTACAATGTCGTGCATCGCCAGAGTCAGTTTGGTGAGGGTCTCTAGTCAAACAACATACCATTAAGAAGGATGGAAAGTCTTCACCGCGGACACCACCACGTCAGCACAGTACGATCCATTTCTTAACTTCTTGGGAAACAAAAACCGCGACAAGTAGAGAATTTTCACTACACACCTCGAAATTTCACCTGCAGCTGATGTTGTCAACGCTCCACCGGCTGAATTATCGAGGTCGTCACCAGGCCCTGTCTAGTTACATTGCCACAAAACATCTATCATTGTACCACCTAGAGTGGAAACCTGCTACGTAACCTATGAATGTTTGTATATACTTGCTTCCTATAACTCGTATCTATTATGGTATCAGATTTCGTCAAAGCAGATACCTTATGCCAATGTACATGTAAAATGTTAGATTCCAGCATAGAATTATTGGAAAGATGATTAAATGTAACATACATGTATCTACATTCGCAAAACCTCGTTATAAACGTACCACAAATAAGACAAATTACATTTACGATAAATAACATCCTGCGTGTGACCATTACAACGTCATAATTATGG
The DNA here is from genome assembly GCF_031769215.1 of Ylistrum balloti. Lineage (NCBI taxonomy): Eukaryota > Metazoa > Mollusca > Bivalvia > Pectinida > Pectinidae > Ylistrum > Ylistrum balloti. The sequence continues at coordinate 606,779 of NW_026782081.1, forward strand.
GCATGGAAATGGTAAAGACTTTCCGTCATATGCCATCATTATTCAGCGATTGACTTTCTCTTTTATATAGTTTAACTTATTGAGGATAACTATAATTAACTAGCGTAATCACCACAGCGTTCGCGTGGACAGCACCACACTTCAGTTTGTCAAGAGAAACAATGGCAACACAGACAGGAATTTGACCTGCTTTGAAAAATGAAGAATTCATATGGAGTTTCTGTCGTGTAAATGGCCCAGAAGATGCTAATAAATATTATGATCAGTTTGCTTTCCCTGCATCATCTGATTATCACGATCAATATGTTTTGAAGATTATAAAGCTGTATCAGAACATGAGCAAATGCGCTGGGGCGTATGTTTTTTATGACGCTTAAAAAGATTAAGCGATAATTTCCCACAAGTTTTTTGTTGCTATAGGATATGCCAATTATTTAAGTTCACTATTTCTCCTTCACTTGTTTTATTGCATCAGTGAAGTCATAATTCACTGTTTCACTTCTACTATAGGAAATGCTCTTAATGGTGACATTTAGAAGTTTAAAAGGTGTTTGGGAACATTTTTGTTAGTGTAGGTTCAAAGTCGTAGAAATAATTAAAGTTGCAAGTTGCAATGTGAATGTGAAGATTAATATATTCGTACTTATAGACAAACAATAATGTTTATTGTGTTGGAATTGTCTTTTATGAAAAATCTGAAAAGTGCATTCTACTATTTACTCTTTGCAATGGAAATTGGGATTTATCGCCAACAATATTTTTACCTCCCTATCTCGATTTTTTTGGATTTCCTCATTTGCCTCCTAGGTTTCAAATTAATGCATTGGTCATCACTGACGAATCCCAGAAAGATGGATGGATATAAATTTGCCAACCTCATAGAACTAGGCATAGTGTGTACCAGATATTTTGTGTTGACAACTTCATCTCGACATTCAAAATATTAAAAAAAAACTAATGCATTTTTTCCAATACCATTTTTTTTTCTATTCTTTGAAAGACAAAGATGTATGGAGGCTCAAAGTTAATTAAAAATAAAAATAATGACAAATCCAATTTGACAGGGGGAAAAAAATCAGAAAATGAATTTTACTTCGGAGATAATAAGTTTGTTCTTGTTAATATTTCAATTGTCAATCTTATTTTATAGGTAAAATCATCTTCTAAGTGTTCGCCAGTTTGAAGGATATCAGTGCATTTTCAAAGACAGCATGTTTGATAGCACACTTGATAGTCAAATCCAACACTCCCAAACCAAAATTAGGTACACACAGGTATAATGCTTTTGTATCATTTTCGTTTTACCAGCAAGAGACTATTTGCTTCTTAGCAGGTTAGAAAAAGATTATTTACTTGTAATGTAAGAAACATTTCAAATATCGTTTTCAAACAACAAGATATCTGAATCACTGAACTGTAATGTAAATATACACATGAATTAAAGTTTGACATTGAATTGGTTTATAATTGATTTTAAGAATTACAAAATAATTGATCAAGATACAGAGATGTCTGTTAGTGAACTCAAATCTTCCTTTCAGTTGTTCATTTTATTTAATGTATATATACTTTATTAAGATATAAAGTAACACGAGAAAATTATATAGTAAAATTTTCATACGTTACAACACTGCATAAACCTTTCACGAGATTAAAAATATACAGAGATTATGTCTTTCACTGTGTATTGACAGGTATTCCCCCATTCCTTTTATAATGAGAATAAATAATAATATTAATGATAAATACAATCTCAAATAAGGAAATATTACAATTCAAGAAGATACTAAAATTAAGTCATAATAAATGAAGATCATGCTTTATATTTGAATTTAAATAATTTTCCCCCTTTTTAACCGGTATAGTTCTGACCAGTTCTGTACAGGTGCTATTAGGGAAGGAAGATGACTAAAAGACAGAACAGAAGAATTAACCTTTGATAGATAGATGACTTCGTACAAACTTATCACATGTTTGACATTGACAAAAGCACAAAATGTTACATGAGCTTTAATTGATTAATTGTCACCACGTGGTCCAGCTTAATTGTAAGTACACGTTTACGTGATTTCGTCATGGCTTGAAAAAGATTTTTTGACAGCGAAAATGGCGTACAAACTTTGGAACATATACATGTTTTTTTAATTGTTCAAACGATGTCGAGAGTGTAATATCGCTACGAAAACGACATCGTTTGCGCGTGCGAGCAAGGGAATATCGGCCAAAAAGGCTACATATTTCACCTTTGGGTATGCAGGGCATACCTACCGATCTATCAATATATAATTAACAAACAATAGATCGCTTTTGAAACGTGTCTGGCATGCATTTTCACACAGGTTAATCCGATAATGATGTTTACTTCGTGTAACGCCACCTGGTGACAGGGTTTGGTAATCCGTGACGAAAACGATGGTCGTGAACGACACACATGTTCAATGCCCACCAGGCAAACTTTAATCACGTTTGTGACGTTGAGAAAAGGGTTCGGGAAGTTGAGCGCAGGTGTAATGATTTCGAATCTACGGCTATCTTTGTGTCAGGTCAGTTCGACGAAATCAACGGAAAGTTGGTCAATACTGATATATTGTCAGAAACTGTTAAAGACCACGAGGCAGCTATCAGTAGCCTGTGTCAGGATCTAGAGTCTCTTAGATCGGACCGCGATGAGATGAGACATACTGTTCTAGACCTCCAGTGTAGGTCCATGAAATATAACCTTGTGTTCACTGGATTGGCCGGAGAGAACCGGAATGAAGATACCGTGTCACTTATTAGAGACTTCATTCATATAGAACTAGGTATTGAAGGCAGAATCGAATTCATGAACGTGCATAGGTTTGGTAGGAGTGTGCGTGGTAAGCCCCGGCCGATTGTCGCAAGGTTTCTCTACCACCAAGACCTCCAGTATGTCAAGAGTCAGTCTTTCCGTCTCCGTAGTACTAGTTTTGGTATACACGAGTAGTTCCCGGCTGTAATAGAGGAACGTAGGAAAAAAACTTTTTCCGGTCCTCAGACGTAGCAAGCAAGCTGGTAATGACGCCAAGCTGATACGATATAGACTTTATATAGATGGTAGGTTGTATGAGGAACATCAAGCAACCGTGGGAACCGATGCGAATAGGCACACAAATATTCGTGTTCCACAGGACAGACCATACGAGTCAACTTCTGGTACAGTGGAGAGTCGGTCTATTTCGAATTTAAACGGTGGACGCCAGCAGCCGTCCGCTTCTCGTAGTCGTGGCACTCTGGTAGGACGGAACAAACGAGGCCCAAGTAAGAACTTTTCTCACCAAAAGCCGACGACCAGTCAAGTACAACATACCAACAGAGTTGCTCCGAGATCATGGGATCCACCTACCACCCCACAAGAACCACAGCATAACAGACATGACCCGTCTGTGTTTGTTTCTGATGCCGATCAGACTACCGTGAAGTCCGTCTAGGGGCTAGCGGAGGACACTTCCAGTCTTAGAATATGTTCATGGAACGTTCAGAGAAATTTAAGTAGTAAGCTTGGTGACGAAGGATTTCGAGACGTGTTCAATGCATATGATATTGTGTGTCTTGCTGAATGCTGGTTAGAAAATGTTGACAATTTCACTGTGAGTGGTTTTGAATGTTTCCCGCCTTTTCAGAGGGCTAAGTGTAAAGGTGGGGGCATTGTTTGTCATGGCTTAAGGGTAACATTAGTTTAGAATCTGTAGATGCTGATAGCATTGTCTGGGTAAAGATAAATGGTAAGCTTTTTTTCAGATGGCAAAGATGTTTTTCTTGCATTAACTTACTTACCTCCTGAAAGGTCCACGTTTTACCACGTTTATGACGAAGACATTTTTGATTTGCTTGTAAATGGTATTGGGAAATTTAGTACATTTGGTCATGTCTTCATAATGGGTGACCTAAACAGTAGAACTGGTAATATGCCTGACTACATTGTGCATGACATTCTTCCTGAAAATGTTCATCATGTTATTGATAATGTTTTTTCTTACGAGAGTGAGTCAAGTAATACCAATCGTAAGTCCCAGGACCGACAAGTCAATACGTTTGGCCGTCGACTTTTGCAGTTGTGTAAAACAACCGACTTCCGTATATTAAATGGTCGCACTGAAGGAGATATGGATGGTCGGATAACTTTTTATAATGCCTTAGGCACCAGTGTTATTGACTACGCTCTTTGTAATATTACCTCTATAAAGTTAGTTAATACCTGCCAACTCTTTAACGAATTTTCTGACCACGCACCTTTATTGCTTACTTTAAAAGTAAAGACTGAAGGCTGTGATTGCTGCAATGATGGAAGTAAGAACTCTGTAGTAAGATCTGTTTCTTGGTCTAGTGATCACAAGGAAAAGTCAGAACAATTTGTGTATGATAATCAATATCTGATCAGTAATGCCTTGAATGGGCTCGATAATACTAGTGAAAGTATCGATCGTTGTCTTGCTGTATTTGAAGAAAATGTTCATTTTTTGTTTGACCATTACTGTTGTCAGAGCAAAACTGTCAGGACCTGTAATTGCTTTTGTCATGAGTCTTCTTTTCGTAAATCAAAAGAGCCTGACAAGCCTTGGTTTGATACGGAATGTCAACGATTATACAATAATTATAAAACTGCACTTTATCACTTTAATAGTTGTAAGTCTGAACAATATAGGGTTAATTTAACCAGATCCAAGAAAAGTTATAAAAGTTATGAGGTCAAAATGAAACGTAGGTACCTCCAAATGGAGGGCGATATGATGGACGCGTTAAAGCGTAACGACCCAAAGTCTTTTTATCAAACATTTTCGAAACGTAAGTTAGGTGGTACCGGTAACTTGTCTCTTGACAATTTTTTTAGATATTTTAGTGATTTATCTGATAATCCAATGGACACAATTCTACATGATGATGTAATTATTGATAACAATGAGTGTGTTTATGCCGAGCTCGATGATGAATTTAGTATACATGAGTTACTTGAAGCAATCAAATGCCTCCCAAAGGGGAAATCGGCTGGCATGGACATGTTGCTTAACGAGTATTTTGTTGAATATAAAGAATTATTTGCACCTGTATTATTAAAGTTGTTTGACACTATTTTTCAAGTAGGTTATTTCCCTAAAGTTTGGGCACAAGGTGTTGTTGTACCTCTACACAAAAAGGGTGACAAGAACAATGTTAATAATTATAGAGGTATTACTCTTATTAGCCATGTAGCAAAACTTTTTACTTCTCTTTTAAATAAGCGATTGTTAACATGGAGTGAAAATGAAAATGTCGTTTCAGACGCCCAGTTTGGATTTCGGCCGGGCTTTGGTACGAGAGACGCAATATTTGTTTTAAATACTTTGATTACTAAGACTTAACAAAATAACAAAAGGTTGTATTGTGTCTTCGTTGATTACCGGAAGGCATTTGATAGTATATCTCATAAAAAGTTGTGGTTTAAGTTATGGAGAGCTGGAGTAAGAGGTCGATTATTGGATATTGTTAGATCTATATATGATAATGTTAAGTCTTGTGTCAGGTTGAATGGTGGTAAACTATCTGTTATGTACGACCTCCATGTCGGCTTGTTACAAGGGGAATCTTTGTCCCCGATTTTATTTTCTTTGTTCATTAATGACATAGAGTCTGAATTAATCAATTCCAATTGTCAAAGCTACGAGTTGCAGCTGATTAACCTGTTCATACTGATGTATGCTGACGATACTGTCCTGTTTTCGGAAGATATAGACAACCTTCAAAAGATGTTAGATTTTCTACATTCTTATTCTGCAAGGTGGAATTTAGATGTTAATTTGGACAAAACGAAATTGTGGTAATCAGGAAAAGTAAAAATATTTACCCTAATGAACGTTGGAATTACAATGGTTCGCCCATTGAGTTGGTTGATCAATTTTGTTACCTTAGTTTATTTTTTAACTTCAATGGTAAATTTAGTATTGCTTTGGATAACTTTGCTGCGCAAGGTAGAAAAGCTTATTTCCTGTTAAACAGAAGAATTAAAAGATTCATGTTAAATTGTGAAACGAAGTTGTCATTATTTGATACCTATATTTCCTGTTTATTTAATTATGCATGTGAAATTTGGGGTTTTAGTCCGGCACCCCAGTTAGAGAAAATACATCTATTGTTCTTAAAAAATGTGTTGGGTGTTAAAAAGAACGTGAATTCTTCTATGGTCTACCATGAGCTGGGTCGTTTCCCTTTGTTAATAAATCGTAAAATAGCCGTTATGAAATATTGGCTTAAATTACTGCATACCGATAATTGTGTTTTAAAGTCATGTTATAATGAACTTGTAGAGCTAAATCTAAGAAAACCTGGATTTAAGATGAATTTTATGTACCATGTAAAGCAAGAGCTTAGTAGTTTAGGGTTTCTTTGATGCTATATACTCAACGGTTACATGATGTTTTTATTCAAGAGACAAGAAACAGTTTTGAAAATTCATCCAAGTGTATAATATATAAACAAATTGTTGACCGGTTTGAACTGCAGTTTTATCTTCGTAAGTCTTTGACTTTTAAATCTAAAACTATCTTCTCTAAGTTTAGGATTCAGGCACACAGTCTAAACGTTGAGACCGGTAGATACCATGGTATACCCAGAGCTCTAAGGTATTGTATATTATGTGACAAAAGAGAAATGGAGGACGAGACTCATTTTATTTTATTATGTCCAACATACTCAGATTTAAGAGCATTATATATTAAACCGTATTATTATCGACGTCCATCTGTACATAAATTAACTGAATTATTGGCAGTTAAAAATGTTAAAACGCTGAGAAACCTCAGTAAATACTTAAGTTATGCTTTGACAAGAAGAACTTTACTTCTTAATGCTAGAACAAGTTAGTAAATTTGTGTGTATATAAATGAATGTAGAGGTTTATGTTTTAACTGTGTCTGTTGTGTTCTACGCCATCTTAAATATATGTTTATGATATTGGTTTTAATTTTTTCGACTGATTTGAATTTGAACTGATTTGAATTAAAGTTGCTGCTGCTGCTGATGATGATGTTGATGATGAAATGACGTCGATGATGATGATAATTGACGTTGTTGTTGATGATAAGTAAGATGATGATGATGATGATGATGATGAATTGATGATGATGAATTGACATCGATGATGATGATGAAATGACGTCGATAATGGTGATAATTGACGTTGTTGTTGATGATGATAATTAAGATGATGATGAATTGACATCGATGATGATGATGATGATGATGATGATGTATTGACATCGATGATGATGATGATGATGATGATGATGATGATGATGATGATGATGATGATGATGATGATGATGATGAATTGACATCGATGATGATGATGATGATGATGATGATGATGATGATGATGATGATGATGATGATGTAAGGCATAACTATTTTTGTAATTTAACTACAAATTATATAACTATATTATAAATCCGTAAAATTGTCTGTATCCAATAAGTTGATTACAATTATTTGTATCTCATAAGTTAGAAAAACTTGTGAGATCAAATCGAAATTAATTGGGAAACAATTGCTACTGTCAGAATACCTGATGAAATTATTTACGTTTTAATTGTGTGTAGTGTTCTCCACCGTCATGTTGCATATTGATATTGTTGTGTACTCTGATTTGTAAATCCTATATGCTGTACTGCATTTGGAAATAAACTGAATAATGAATAAAAGAACTTGGTCTTAATTGTGAGGTCAATTATCGTTAATTAGTGTTCGTTGGGATTGTAAGAAGTGGTCGTAATACGGGATAGCGGGGTGGTCGTAATACTGAAGCGACCAATACAAAGATATGTAGTGGAAAAAAAAACGGGACTGAAAAAAGTGCCCGTAATAGCGGGGTGGTCGTAATTTTGAGGTGGTCGTTAGGTGAGGTTTCACTGTATATCAATGTTGAATTGACAATATGTGGATATAAAATGTTTGGATATATGTGAACAATCTTTTCATTTATATCGGAGACCTACAAGTATAGAAACTTTTCATAATTTATGTGTCATACTTAAGGTTCTATTTTTCTCCCTTCTGTCAAAGTGGGTAAAACTCCTGACACATAGACGTGTTAATGGTTACTGCTGAATTTGATGCATTGAAAAGCTGTTATCATTAGGTCGATCGATCTGGTTATCATTGATGCATACCTTGTCCTAACATTACAAATACATTTATATTATATGTATCGAACTCATCATAAACCTGTACTATAATGTGTACGAAATAATTTAGATATAATATTTTAGATTTAGAGGTAGATAATCTGCCTCCAAATATTTGTAACCTATTACCTGGTTCACGTAGAAGTGAAGATAGCAATAATCAGTTAGGGTCAAAATCTGTTTTGGGTCAAGTCTGTAATATGTAAGAATGCCTTGTATTTTTAATTAAATTTTCATATGCGCCTTAGTTTTCTATTTCTACTAACTACTACATACTTATGTTTGTGCTTTTATTTTGAAATGTCTATATGTATACAAATATGTAAGTCCTTCATTCGCCGATATTGTTTTACTCTCCTTTCACAATTTATTTTACATATATAATTAATCTTCAAGTTTTATCTGTCTTGAGTGTGTATTGATAGATGGGTGTGATACCTGTGTGTATATATTCACATGTTTACAAGGTTGTTTATACCTTTATAACAATCAGGTGCTGCCTGCATGTACATGTATTTATGTTGATCTGTAAGTTTGCATGCATGTGAACTTGAATACAAATATATATGTGTGCTGTCAGTATGATCATTCACATATATCTTACGTTGGTATGGAAGGTTTGTTTGATAGTATACATACAATGTACGTGCTAATATATATAGTGTATGTATGCTTGTGCGTACATGTAAATAAAGTCTGTTTGTTAGTATACAAACATGTACGTGCTAATATATATATAGTGTATGTATGCTTGTGCGTACATGTAAATAAAGTCTGTTTGTTAGTATATAAACATGTACGTGCTAATATATATAGAGTGTATGTATGCTTGTGCGTACATGTAAATAAAGTCTGTTTGTTAGTATACAAACATATACGTGCTAATATATATAAAGTGTATGTATGCTTATGCGTACATGTAAGTAAAGTCTGTTTGTTATTATACGAACATGTACGTGCTAATATATATAGAGTGTATGTATGCTTGTGCGTACATGTAAATAAAGTCTGTTTGTTAGTATACAAACATATACGTGCTAATATATATAAAGTGTATGTATGCTTATGCGTACATGTAAGTAAAGTCTGTTTGTTATTATACGAACATGTACGTGCTAATATATATATAGTGTACATTTTGTATGTATGCTTATGCGTACATGTAAGTAAAGTTTGTTTGTTAGTATACATACAATGTTCTTGCTAATATATATATAGTGTATGTATGTTTATGCGTACATGTAAGTAAAGTTTGTTTGTTAGTATACATACAATGTTCTTGCTAATATATATATAGTGTATGTATGTTTATGCGTACATGTAAGTAAAGTCTGTTTGTTAGTATACATACAATGTTCTTGCTAATATATATATAGTGTATGTATGTTTATGCGTACATGTAAGTAAGGTCTGTTTGTTAGTATATGAACATGTATATGCTTATGTATATACAGTGTATGTATATTTATGCGTGCATGTCAGTTTGTAGCATGCATAATAACATAAGTTTGAGCGCATGTTTAAGTAAGTTAGTGCACATGAGTAAGAATGTAAATGAGTATATAATGTATATGTTGTAAACTGTTTGTATGTATACAATGGTGTATATGTAAATGCTTGTACGATACATATGTCTACAAATGTATATGCATGCATGTACATATGTGTGAAGGAGCGTAAATACTGATGGGTATATATTTGTATATGTAAAGTCTCAGTCTGAATATATAAGTGTGTTCTTGTGGGTGTGTCTGTAAGAGTATGTTTATTTTATTCATGTATCGATTGTACATTGTACTGAATAAAAAAAAGATAAGTTATATATATAAAAAAAAAAGAAGAATGCCTTGTATTGAAGATTTATTCCTTTTCAATAATGTTGAGTACAATCATCACTGTGATCTAGCAGTGAAAGAAAATGACTACATTGTCTTACCAAGACATTGAATTGTTGATTTCAGATTCAGTGTTTCATTTGATATACAAACAAGTATTTGTGATTTTCTCTTTCTTAATCCTGGATGCCATTTCAAAACATTCAAGAATAATTTATGGGATGACTGTTTTTCACCATTGGAACAGATTCTTCCTCCCTAATTACTTCTTATTTTGGCCACCTTGACAGTCTGTGTTATCCTTGACAGTTACTTTTTTATCATTTAGTTTGCCCCTTTATAGCCTTGTTTACTGCAATTTGAGTTTGGATTGAAATGAGTTACCTGTACTTTTATTTGAAATAAAATTCTTATATCTTTTGTTATAAATAATGACATGTTTGAGCATATGTTCGTTTTGAGTTTTCTTTTACTGGTAATGATCAAATGCCTCATTTGCATTGCATTGTATATCAGAAATTGGAACCTTAATTTAATCTTGTTACACGGAAATTAGATAACATATATGTATCTCTTACATATACATGTATTTAAATTATTCCAGTGAAATATCAGTTTCAAAAATTCAAAAAATACTGCACACGAATAAATAAAGATTCGAGATAACTAGAATATAAAGTTACATTTAATCTTAATCCTGAATAAATCATAATAGCATATTTGTTACCCAGTATTCAATGGTGGATGCTAACTAATGAGTTTCATATGCAACAAAACACAAAATTCTTGATTCTTTTAAATGGCTTCTACAAGCGGCCCAGAGGGAAGAGAAATATTTCCCTTGACGATTCTCACCCAACAGACACAGCTTCAAATTCCCTAGAAGTTGGGACAGATATCAGTTGTTAATCTCTATCAAGTTATGAGATGATAATCTCAGTGACTTCAAAGATATAATCTGTCCTGGGGCGGGACCATATCCCAGGACAAATTGTCATTTATGATTAATGATTATCTCCTGATGCTCAGCAATGCTAGTTTTCAGTGAGGATCACAACTGAATTGTCGAAAATAATATGAAAAGGACCCATCATTTACACAATATTGGTTGAACTTTCCCCAAGGATGCTTCAGATCAAATTTGATTAAAACGATTGATTGGACGACGGACGCAGCGGTATACCTAAAACTCACTTGTCCCTTTTACTAAGGTGTGCTAAAATACCATTCGTCGTCGATACAAAGTCAAACCACTGAAAACATCCTCGGATATTATCTACGCGAAAGTGATTGTTTTTTTTTTTTTTTTTGAGAACAGATTCTGTGACTATGTTTAAAAATGCCCAGAGGGCCGAGAAACTTAAAATGCTTTGTACAGTAAATCTGGGTTGAATAAACACTTAGTTGTTGTTATTTTTACATAATCAGTGTGAAATCCTGTATATTTTATTCGCAAGGGTTGACGGACACTTTTTTCCGTAAAAGGGTATCGATTTGAGTAGCGTTACGTTAGCCATTTGTTTAGCTTTTCGGAGGCTCATTTCCATCCCTTACTTCTCAGTCATGGTAACTTGCTTTTACCATAGAATTTCAGATGATGTTACGTAATGACTGCTTGCTCGTTCGTAACGAAGAAAGTATGGGGGATTATTTGAAAGATGTTTACGCATGGGTAAACTGGCCAATTCGGTACCAGCACAATTACACAAAGTTATCACAGTAAGGAACCCATTAGAAATCACATCTACAATTAATATGTGAGTCATATAATAATTATTATCAAGTCACAGGCAACTACTCCACAGTAGCTGTTCCCCAGAGCCCCCATGAGGTACCCCAATTTTGTTGACTTAAATGGTAAAAACAACACCACCTGCCATATGTGTTTTTAAGAAAGTTGGCGTAAAGGGAACACACCGTCAGGATAGTGTCACAATCCCAACCGTTTATAGTTATATACAAACAAATATCCAGTAGGTAATGTCTTGGTAACTCTGTACATCTATTTTATTTTATTATTACGATGATTACTAACCCTTGTATTTCATAGTCTTTCTCGTGATAATTTATTGTTAATATGATAAATACGGATACACCGGATCCGGGTTCATAATGTAAACTTTAGTAAAGCGGAAGGAACGAGATACACGTGAGCAACGAAATGGTGGTTTGAGGACCTCCTCCTCCTCCTCCTCCTCCCCCTCCTCCTCATAATTATCCATAAACCATAAGCATATTACCAGGAATCATATCATCAACACAACATTAGCCATTACGATCAAGTAGCTAATTATTCACACATGTACCATGTACACTCACCCACATACACACACTCACAGAGAGAGAGAGAGAGAGAGAGAGAGAGAGAGAGAGAGAGAGAGAGAGAGAGAGAGAGAGAGAGAGAGAGAGAGAGAGAGAGAGAGAGAGAGAGAGAGAGAGAGAGAGAGCGGGGCAGAGAGAGAGGGAGAGAGAGAGAGGGAGAGAGAGAGAGAGAGAGAGAGAGAGGGACAGAGAGAGGGACAGAGAGGGAGAGAGAGAGAGAGAGAGAGAGAGGGAGAGAGAGAGAGAGAGAGAGAGAGAGAGAGAGAGAGAGAGCATATAAAAAAATGAAAAATACTTCAGGGTCAAGTTGATGGTTAATATATAAAAAAAAAGATAATATCTCATTCCATTTAGAGTTTTACATAATTCATGATTGGACTGCAAAACCAACAAAAAATTCCCGTTTTCTCCAAACATTATCAAAACTCAATTTTGCCTGCTCTCCTTTTCTATTGTCTATATGTTTCTGAAGGGTATACACTTCCTTCATGTGGTTGATCAGGGCATTTAGACTTAACACTTTGTGTTGACATCTGGTTCTTTATATATAAGTTTTGATTATAGTTAAGATCTCATCATCAAGTCTGTTTCTAGTACTATGATGTTCGTGAAAAACCAAAAATGAAACTTAATTTCTTGAATGTAATTGGAATGAGAAGTGCATCTAGCATAAATTCAATACTTTCTAAAGGTTTTTGTACTTCAAAAACTCCTACATAATATGAACGATTGTCTTTCTTTCTAACTTCTGCCCTAACCCTGTCATTTAAATCGTGTTCAGGTTTCCAAAATTTATTTTTACATCTATTATAACATTTGTAGTATTCTTACTCCCAATGGCAGATAACATAATTTTGTATATGATGTTCAATAATGTAATTGGGCGCCATTTTTTTAGGAACTGTTTTGGCTAATCATTCTTAGAAACACAAATTTCGTGTTATTGATAACTTACCTGTCTCATAGCTACTATTGTCTTACAATGAACTCCCCGAATTGTCTCCAAAAGCATTTAAATAATTCCGCACTGAAACCATCTGTACCAGGGCTTTTGTAATTTTTCATGTTTTTCAAAGAATTTCTTGCTTCGTAATTTTCCCCTATAAACATTATCATCTAGTTTTGGAACATTGCAACTTTATAATAAATCGTTAAGTGAAAATTTTCTAAATCATTACTTTCATCATATAGTTGCTCATAAAATGTCCTAACTTCCTGAAGAATCTCATTTTGCTGTATCAGAGTGCCCCTGTCATCAGTCTCTAATTTTGGAATATTTTTTGACGTAAAATTTCTGCGTTCTAAATTGAGAAAGTATTTTGTAGACTTTTCTCCTTTCTCCTGCCATCTTGCCCGAGATCTTACAAAGCTACATTTAATCTTTTCCTGTCTAATGATAATTATTATCGAGCTGAGGGATGTAAACACCGGAAAGGGAAACTGGACTTTTTGATTAAATTACATTGTAGAGGTCGTAGATCTTAGTAACACACAGTTTACCTTTAGGAGGAATGTTTTAATTTCCCAAATAAGCGTTTAAAGTAAGAGTTTGGCCAAGTATTGATAAGGCTATTCGGAACTATATTTAGAAATCGACCTGTAACTGAAACGTCCTCTCGTCTCTTATGGACATCTATGAACAAACTATGTCATAATAACAAAATCTAGCTTGTAGCATTATACAGTACCCATAACCATGTCAACACAGCATGTGCTTTGATAGTGTAAGGTCTCGTACGTTATAGAAATCCCATCAACAACAACCGCCATGCTTTCTCCCTGTTTTGTCCCTGTGCCCTAGATATTTATTTCGATGTCACCAATTAGGGTCACCTTTATGATAAGGCTTGGTTAAATTTCTGTCCTGGATATCTCTGTATTTGTCTTTTTTTTTTATCTTGTAACTAACATTTATAGTTATTTAAATATATGTGTAAATGTATTTTGTGAAAGGAAATCCGTTTACTTTCACTTTACCAACTGCATTATGACACCTGATGAATTACTGTGCGTCATTCCCACCACATTGTCCCGTGCTCATGTCAAAGTCTACATTAAGTCACCACACTCAGTGACACGAATGTAAAGATTGAATAGGAAGCACAGACAGCTATCCACAGGGGATGGGCGTGCCTACATATACGGTTTTAATAGTGAAAGAAGTGTTTAGTGGGTGTAGAATCGACCGTAGATTCTCATCGATTTTAATGCCTCAATTGAATATATATATAAATGTGTGTGTATGCAGATAAAAAAATGAAACCATTATTGAATACAAATGAAGTTTGGCTTTAATGATAGTAAACAACTTTTATTTTGTACGGTAGATTATTTCCACTCAATTTGTTCGCGATAAGGATATATATGCTTTCCGTGTTAATATTTTCTAGACTTCATCATCATGATTTATCTACCCGAGTTTACTGAAGTGTTCTCAATAGGATATATCTTTATGCACATATTATGATAAATGCTGATATTTTCCACTTCAAATTGTTGATCGCGGTAAATAATTTATTCACACAGATATGTTTACAGGTGTAAAAGGGACTCTAATTCGAAACTAAGACGATAAATTAATGTGAGAAATTTACACAGGGGCCCCCGAAAAGGTACAAGGAGACCAAACCCAGGTTTTGGGGAAAAGTAACCTCTTCTGTTTCATCAACGACATCCGCCATTTAAATCTTGGTCAATCAAAGTAAGAAATTTCAAAAGGAAAAAAGGTAAATACTGGAATCTAAAGTTATACTTACGAACATACGTTAAGATTTATCATCACTAGGGTAATCTACAATTTATATGTATAGGATTATAAAGACTTTGAAAACTTTCACATTAAAAATGAAAAAAATGGTAGATACAAAAGTCTTATTATAGCACGAAGTTCAATAAAAGAGTAGAATTATTCGATATATCGTTGAGACGAACTACTTCCATATCATATCGATACAGGTATATTATACTATTTATCAAATAAGCGATCACACAAAACCTAAGTAAATATGAGAGAAGTTAAAATTCTATTTTCAATATATTTGGCGAACGTTACAATTTTCTCCGCAGAGGTGATCGCTTGTTCGTGTATAAAAAGAGCTTTATGACATACATGTCCATGGAAGACTGTGTGACATTCTCACGTATAAGGAGAGCTTGATGACATACCTGTATGTTCAACACTGCGTGACATTTCCATGTATAAAGAGAGCTTGATGGCATCAATGTACGTGTAAGACTGCGTGACCTTTCCATGTATAAAGAGAGCTTGATGGCATACATGTACGTGTAAGACTGCGTGACCTTTCCCTGTATAAAGAGAGCTTGATGACACACATGTACGTCCAAGACTGCGTGACCTTTCCATGTATAAAGAGAGCTTGATCACACACATGTACGTCCAAGACTGCATGACATTTTCATGTATGAAGAGAGATTGATGACACACATGAACGTGCAGGACTGCATGACATTTCTATGTATAAAGAGAGCTTGATGACATACATGTACATGGAAGACTGCATGACATTTTCTCGTATAAAGAGAGCTTGATGACACACATGTACGTGCAAGACTGCATGACATTTCCTTGTATAAAGAGAGCTTGATGACACACATGTACGTCCAAGACTGCATGACATTTTCATGTATAAAGAGAGCTTGATGACACACATGTACGTGCAAGACTGCATGACATTTCCTTGTATAAAGAGAGCTTGATGACACACATGTACGTCCAAGACTGCGTGACATTTTCATGTATAAAGAGAGCTTGATGACATACATGTACATGGAAGACTGCATGACATTTTCTCGTATAAAGAGAGCTTGATGACACACATGTACGTGCAAGACTGCATGACATTTCCTTGTATAAAGAGAGCTTGATGACACACATGTACGTGCAGGACTGCATGACATTTCTATGTATAAAGAGAGCTTGATGACATACATGTACATGGAAGACTGCATGACATTTTTTCGTATAAAGAGAGCTTGATGACACACATGTACGTGCAAGACTGCGTGACATTTTCATGTATAAAGAGAGCTTGATGACACACATGTACGTCCAAGACTGCATGACATTTTCATGTATAAAGAGAGCTTGATGACACACATGTACGTGCAAGACTGCGTGACATTTCTATGTATAAAGAGAGCTTGATGACACACATGTACGTCCAAGACTGCATGACATTTTCATGTATAAAGAGAGCTTGATGACACACATGTACGTGCAGGACTGCATGACATTTTCATGTATAAAGAGAGCTTGATGACACACATGTACGTGCAAGACTGCGTGACATTTCTATGTATAAAGAGAGCTTGATGACACACATGTACGTGCAGGACTGCATGATATTTTCATGTATAAAGAGAGCTTGATGACACACATGTACGTGACACTATGTATAAAGAGAGCTTGATGACACACATGTACGTGCAGGACTGCATGACATTTCTATGTATAAAGAGAGCTGATGACATACATGACACACATGTAAAGAGAGCTTGATGACACACATGTACGTCAAAGACTGCGTGACATTTTCATGTATAAAGAGAGCTTGATGACACACATGTACGTGCAGGACTGCATGACATTTCTATGTATAAAGAGAGCTTGATGACATACATGTACATGGAAGACTGCATGACATTTTTTCGTATAAAGAGAGCTTGATGACACACATGTACGTGCAAGACTGCGTGACATTTTCATGTATAAAGAGAGCTTGATGACATACATGTACGTCCAAGACTGCATGACATTTTCATGTATAAAGAGAGCTTGATGACACACATGTACGTGCAAGACTGCATGACATTTAAATGTATAAAGAGAGCTTGATGACACACATGTACGTCCAAGACTGCATGACATTTTCATGTATAAAGAGAGCTTGATGACACACATGTACGTGCAGGACTGCATGACATTTTCATGTATAAAGAGAGCTTGATGACGCACATGTACGTGCGTGACATTTCTATGTATAAAGAGAGCTTGATGACACACATGTACGTGCAGGACTGCATGATATTTTCATGTATAAAGAGAGCTTGATGACACACATGTACGTGCAGGACTGCATGACATTTCTATGTATAAAGAGAGCTTGATGACACACATGTACGTGCAAGACTGCATGGCATTTTCTCGTATAAAGAGAGCTTGATGGCACACCTGTACATGGCAGAACAAATAGTATTATAGAATTATGACATACATGTATTATCTTGGGATCGCATAAAAATGCGAAACATACATACGTTGAAAATGACATTAATACTACTGGAAAAAGGTCTACATTTCAATATAATCAAAAGGGTCCGTGATTTTACGCCAGACAGCATTAATCGTGGGAAGCTCCGGGTATTTGAGACGGTCCCTATTAAAACCTATGTAAAAGTTTTAATGTACTTTATATGTTTATTCAGATATATATACATCATTCACATGACATATTCATTTGGTCTGGGGATTTATTGTGTGGTTTTTAAATTAAAT
Organism: Ylistrum balloti; assembly: GCF_031769215.1. Taxonomy (NCBI): domain Eukaryota; kingdom Metazoa; phylum Mollusca; class Bivalvia; order Pectinida; family Pectinidae; genus Ylistrum; species Ylistrum balloti. Next base: position 624,625 of record NW_026782081.1, read on the forward strand.
TGAGAAGTAAACTTAGTCTGTGTTGGGAGTGATACTTTAGGGAGCTTACCTCTTACATATACTGTACGTACATATTGATGAAAACGGAGGGTTTTCTGAAGAAAAAGCGAATATCATGCTATAGAGCGGTATCAAGGATATCATACCAGGAAGTGGTATCTTCTATTTCTCACCATTGATGGAGTTCCACCAATCAATATTCACGTGCATCTACGGACAAACGAAAAGACACATTATCTACAGTTTGAATTGCAAGCAATAAATTACGTAATGTGTTTATCAGTCTTCTCACAAATCAGTCCCAGGTATCTGTGACAAAACAGTTACATGTTCATACGAATCCAAACCTAGACATTCATCACGTCGCAGTCACACCGACCTGAATCGCAGTTTAAGGAAAGGAAATTTACAGAGAGCACTAACTACGGAGAAAGTGAAAGTGAAAGTCAGCCATAATGTAACAGTGGATTAGCAGAAAAGGGTTTGTCCCTGTATAAGACGTTGTTTTCGGAAATGCGCTATCAAGTTCAGTTAATTGAGTTACTGAGAAGGAATGATGGTAAAACCAGCAAAGGAAATGAGGAAATTAACTTTGGTAAAAAATTGAATATATTGAATATTGGATCACTAGAGAAAAGATATTCATCTCAACCATTATCTATACGTGGGCTACCTACAGAGACCTAAGAGGCCAAATACTTTAACATAAGATGGCTAACTTGTTTTAATACCACATAGTACTTTTGCCGCCTTTCCCTAATGTAGAACTTGATGCTTCTATGAGGAGGTGGATGGTTATATTTCTTAGCTTCTATCGTTACTGACATGTGATATTTCCTATCTGGTATTAACTTTAGTTTATTGCTCTTATGCATTAAGGTAGAAATTTAGTGTACTGTTCTAATAAAACAAGGCGGTGGGTGTGCTGTTGGCACATCATTGATAATTCCTTTGCAAGGCATAATCACTGCCCTTGTTAGAATTGATTTATTTTCTTACGTTCAATGCCTGAAGAATGGTTTTCGTTACCAGTCTTTATGTAAGGCTAAGACAATATATAATGCGGTTATACAATAGTCAAATAATAAACGATTTTTTTTTTATTTTGGTGAAGAACATTTTACAACTTAGCTCGTTCAAACAATCTGTCACTCAGTCTGAACTTGACGCAAAAAAAAAAAAAAAAACAATGCAGGTTATGATTAATAATCTTCTCACTCGCCAGTCCCAGGTATCTGAGGCAAAACACACCTCTTTCTTCCAAGCGAACGCCAAACTACCGACGTCAATGAACATGTTCTTGTTTTTCAAATATTTTGAGCACAAATGTAGGTTTTGACTGAATTCTTTTTCATTTATCTATTGCCAATGGAAACAAAAATAGTTTCCCTTTTACCATGGAAACAAAGATAGTTTCTCTTTTACCATTTAAACAAAGATAGTTTCCCTTTTACCATGGAAATAAAGATAGTTTCCCTTTTACCATTTAAACAAAGATAGTTTCTCTTTTATCATGGAAACAAAGATAGTTTCTCTTTATCATGGAAACAAAGATAGTTTCTCTTTTATCATGGAAACAAGAACAGTTTCTCTTTTACCATGGAAATAAATATAGTTTCTCTTTTATCATGGAAACAAAGATATTTTTTCTTTAACCATGGAATCAAAAACAGTTTCTCTATTACCATGGAAACAAAGATAGTTTCTCTTTAACCATGGAAATAAAGATAGTTTCTCTTTTACCATGGAAACAAAGATAGTTTCTCTTTCTTTTACCATGGAAACAAAGATAGTTTCTCTTTTACCATGGAAACAAAGATAGTTTCTCTTTTACCATGGAAACAAAGATAGTTTCTCTTTTACCATGGAAACAAAGATAGTTTCTCTTTTACCATGGAAACAAAGATAGTTTCTCTTTTACCATGGAAACAAAGATAGTTTCTCTTTTACCATGGGAATAAAGATAGTTTCTCTTTTACCATGGAAATAAAGATAGTTTCTCTTTTACCATGGAAACAAAGATAGTTTCTCTTTTACCATGGAAACAAAGATAGTTTCTCTTTTATAGTTTTCTCTTTTACCATGGAAACAAAGATAGTTTCTCTTTTACCATGGAAACAAAGATAGTTTCTCTTTTACCATGGAAACAAAGATAGTTTCTCTTTTACCATGGAAACAAAGATAGTTTCTCTTTTACCATGGAAACAAAGATAGTTTCTCTTTTACCATGGAAACAAAGATAGTTTCTCTTTTACCATGGAAACAAAGATAGTTTCTCTTTTACCATGGAAACAAAGATAGTTTCTCTTTATACCATGGAAACAAAGATAGTTTCTCTTTTACCATGGAAACAAAGATAGTTTCTCTTTTACCATGGAAACAAAGATAGTTTCTCTTTTACCATGGCAATAAAGATAGTTTCTCTTTTACCATGGAAACAAAGATAGTTTCTCTTTTACCATGGAAATAAAGATAGTTTCTCTTTTACCATGGAAACAAAGATAGTTTCTCTTTAACCATGGAAACAAAGATAGTTTCTCTTTTACCATGGAAACAAAGATAGTTTCTCTTTTACCATGGAAATAAAGATAGTTTCTCTTTTACCATGGAAACAAAGATAGTTTCTCTTTTACCATGGAAATAAAGATAGTTTCTCTTTTACCATGGAAACAAAGATAGTTTTTCTTTAACCATGGAAACAAATATAGTTTCTCTTTTACCATGGAAACAAAGATAGTTTTTCTTTAACCATGGAAATAAAGATAGTTTCTCTTTTACCATGGAAATAAAGATAGTTTCTCTTTTACCATGGAAACAAAGATAGTTTCTCTTTTACCATGGAAACAAAGATAGTTTCTCTTTTACCATGGAAACAAAGATAGTTTCTCTTTTATAGTTTCTCCATGGAAACAAAGATAGTTTCTCTTTTACCATGGAAACAAAGATAGTTTCTCTTTTACCATGGAAACAAAGATAGTTTCTCTTTTACCATGGAAACAAAGATAGTTTCTCTTTTACCATGGAAACAAAGATAGTTTCTCTTTTACCATGGAAACAAAGATAGTTTCTCTTTTACCATGGAAACAAAGATAGTTTCTCTTTACCATGGAAATAAAGATAGTTTCTCTTTTACCATGGAAACAAAGATAGTTTCTCTTTTACCATGGAAATAAAGATAGTTTCTCTTTTACCATGGAAACAAATATATGGAAACAAAGATAGTTTCTCTTTACCATGGAAATAAAGATAGTTTCTCTTTTACCATGGAAATAAAGATAAATGGAAACAAAGATAGTTTCTCTTTTACCATGGAAACAAAGATAGTTTCTCTTTTACCATGGAAACAAAGATAGTTTCTCTTTTACCATGGAAACAAAGATAGTTTCTCTTTTACCATGGAAATAAATATAGTTTCTCTTTTACCATGGAAATAAATATAGTTTCTCTTTTACCATGGAAACAAAGATAGTTTCTCTTTTACCATGGAAACAAAGATAGTTTCTCTTTTACCATGGAAACAAAGATAGTTTCTCTTTTACCATGGAAACAAAGATAGTTTCTCTTTTACCATGGAAACAAAGATAAATAAAGATAGTTTCTCTTTTACCATGGAAACAAAGATAGTTTCTCTTTTACCATGGAAATAAAGATAGTTTCTCTTTTACCATGGAAACAAATATAGTTTCTCTTTTACCATGGAAATAAAGATAGTTTCTCTTTTACCATGGAAACAAAGATAGTTTCTCTTTTACCATGGAAATAAAGATAGTTTCTCTTTTACCATGGAAACAAAGATAGTTTCTCTTTTACCATGGAAACAAAGATAGTTTCTCTTTTACCATGGAAACAAAGATAGTTTCTCTTTTATCATGGAAACAAAGATAGTTTCTCTTTATCATGGAAACAAAGATAGTTTCTCTTTTATCATGGAAATAAATATAGTTTCTCTTTTATCATGGAAACAAAGATATTTTTTCTTTTACCATGGAAACAAAGATAGTTTCTCTTTAACCATGGAAACAAAGATAGTTTCTCTTTTACCATGGGAATAAAGATAGTTTCTCTTTTACCATGGAAATAAAGATAGTTTCTCTTTTACCATGGAAACAAAGATAGTTTCTCTTTTACCATGGAAACAAAGATAGTTTCTCTTTTACCATGGAAACAAAGATAGTTTCTCTCTTTTACCATGGAAACAAAGATAGTTTCTCTTTTACCATGGAAACAAAGATAGTTTCTCTTTTATCATGGAAACAAAGATAGTTTCTCTTTTACCATGGAAATAAAGATAGTTTCTCTTTTACCATGGAAACAAATATAGTTTCTCTTTTACCATGGAAACAAAGATAGTTTCTCTTTTACCATGGAAATAAATATAGTTTCTCTTTTACCATGGAAATAAAGATAGTTTCTCTTTTACCATGGAAATAAAGATAGTTTCTCTTTTACCATGGAAACAAAGATAGTTTCTCTTTTACCATGGAAACAAAGATAGTTTCTCTTTTACCATGGAAACAAAGATAGTTTCTCTTTTACCATGGAAACAAAGATAGTTTCTCTTTACCATACCATGGAAACAAAGATAGTTTCTCTTTTACCATGGAAACAAAGATAGTTTCTCTTTTATCATGGAAATAAAATGGTTTCTCTTTTACCATGGAAATAAAGATAGTTTCTCTTTTACCATGGAAACAAAGATAAAGATAGTTTCTCTTTTACCATGGAAATAAAGATAGTTTCTCTTTTACCATGGAAACAAATATAGTTTCTCTTTTACCATGGAAACAAATATAGTTTCTCTTTTACCATGGAAATAAAGATAGTTTCTCTTTTACCATGGAAACAAAGATAGTTTCTCTTTTATCATGGAAACAAAGATAGTTTCTCTTTTACCATGGAAACAAAGATAGTTTCTCTTTTACCATGGAAACAAAGATGGTTTCTCTTTTACCATGGAAATAAAGAAGTTTCTCTTTTAATGGAAACAAAGATAGTTTCTCTTTTACCATGGAAACAAAGATAGTTTCTCTTTTACCATGGAAACAAAGATAGTTTCTCTTTTATCATGGAAATAAAGATAGTTTTTCTCTTTTTCTCTTTTCATGGAAACAAAGATAGTTTCTCTTTTACCATGGAAACAAAGATAGTTTCTCTTTTACCATGGAAACAAAGATAGTTTCTCTTTTACCATGGAAATAAAGATAGTTTCTCTTTTACCATGGAAATAAAGATAGTTTCTCTTTTACCATGGAAACAAAGATAGTTTTTCTTTAACCATGGAAATAAAGATAGTTTCTCTTTTACCATGGAAATAAAGATAGTTTCTCTTTTACCATGGAAACAAAGATAGTTTCTCTTTTACCATGGAAATAAATATAGTTTCTCTTTTACCATGGAAACAAATACCGATATACAAAATATATTGCGTTCTACTTAGTGACCCTTCAGTGAATGCATTTTTGTATGCATACCAGTCTGTGTCTGTTTCAGTGCTCGAAACAACAGCCATGTTCAGGGTGTTATGCATTGAGACGGTAAGTTGTGAACAGTCGAGACGGTAAGTTGTGAACAGTCGAGACGATAGATTGTGAACACTCGAGACGGGAGGTTGTGAACACTCGAGACGGTAAGTTGTGAACAGTCGACAAAGTAAGTTGTGAACACTCGAGACGGTAAGTTGTGAACAGTCGACAAAGTAAGTTGTGAACACTCGAGACGGGAGGTTGTGAACAGTCGACAAAGTAAGTTGTGAACACTCGAGACGGTAAGTTGTGAACAGTCGACAAAGTAAGTTGTGAACAGTCGAGACGGTAAGTTGTGAACAGTCGAGACAATAGATTGTGAACACTCGAGACGGGGGGTTGTGAACACTCGAGACGGTAAGTTGTGTACACTCGAGACGGGAAATTGTGAACACTCGAGACGATAGATTGTGAACGTAGTGAAGAAAACTTGTAAACAGTCGACAAAGTAAGTTGTGGGCAATCTAGATGGTATAATGTACATGTATGTGAGACGGGAAGAGTCAAGAGTTTACGACGAGGACAGTCGTGGTGATAAGAAGATCAACGATGGTGAACAGGTGAATTATAAGATGTTATCAATTCAGACGCTAAAAGTCGATACACTAATTTATGGCCCATTGCGTCGTTGAACCATGAGCCGTCGGTTAGTAAGCTGGAAAATGTCTACAGTAGGGTTTCAGGGGCGTAGCTTCCATAGAAAGAAAAAACCCGGGCTTACACATAAAAAATCCGTGCATAGAGTATGTCGGACAAAATGATAAAACTGAGGTTGAAAAAAAAAATCTAACATTTTTGATAAATAAAAATAATATAAATAGAAAATTGTATACACGTCATACTATTCTACTTCTTACTATCATTTCAACGTTTCCGATTAATTTGTTAAAGTGCAAATTTTCAAAATGAAGAAGGCTTCTGGATTACAGACGTCGATCGACAAGTTTTTCAAACAAAATAAAGTCTTTTATTTAGTCAGGGGTAGAAGTTAGTTGTTCAATAAATGAAAAAAACTGTCTCGGAAAATGATTCAAAACATCTTTGAAGTCATGAAATCAATTTTCCGTCGTTGGGCTTCGCCAGGGCCCCCAGACCCCTCGCATGGGCTTACACATTTCTGCTGGGCTAACTACGCCCCTGGTTTAAGAAGTCGAAACGTAAAGTGTGAACCGTCGAAGCGGACAATTACATATGTATAAATTGACTAAGTTAAAACAGTAAATACTATAAGATAAGAATACACCTATTGGTAATATGTAAACGGTTAAGTCGATGAACTTTTAACAGTCGAGTATGTTACCCCTGAAATGTTAAGTATTGTGTATATAGTGGGGACCACAAGACTTCATTCGGTTGTCATTCAAACGCTCAGATTAATCATCAAAATTTGAGTTTTAGACATGAAAGTCGAGAAGATTAATCAAGTCACAAAGACTTGCTAACAATTGATCCATTTATTATGTTTTGGTAATCTATTTATCAAAATAACTGAATTGTCGAGTCAGTAGGTCGAGTTGAAGTTGTTAAATTGTGAACGGTCAAATGGGTAATAATGATATTGAAAGCATACTCTAAAGGGAACAAGAAGAATATCCATTACTATTTTATAAAGTCAAAAAACAAAAAAACAAAACAAAAAAAAAAAAAAATAAGTAGATGCCATTTTGTTCATGGGATTGCATTAAGCTTTTGTAAAACGCAACAAAAGCAGCTATATGAATGAAAAAAAAATGAATATTTTGAATTTGACTTCCTTTTTGTTTCACGATTTCGTGAGACTTATTCGGTATTGACGGGAAGGAGCTGAACTAGGAAATGAACTTAACCTGATCAGCCGATACAAAGCGTGGTCAGTTAAATAATCTCGGTTTAAATGGACGATCGAGAGCAGACGACTACCGAGTACAATAACAATAATGTACTCTTGTTTACCAAACCTAGTTGTATCACGGATTGGAAATATCGAGGTACACTCCAACCCAAACAAACGGACAATTGACCATGAATTGGGACAATTATCGTCGGTACGTGGAATGGGAGTGTATGAGAGTGTCCGGTAAACTCGGGCCACCGTCCGGTCAGACTACTTACACCAATGTATTGTTAATAAAGTTGTGGCAGCTTTCTCTCACGCCCCACCCTAACTTAAGGGCTAATTATATCTACTTAAATCACCTTTAAAATGTCACAATAAACGTGTTTCTGTTGTCGATCAAAGCTGTTTATAGAACTTTTTTTATGTTAAATGTTCCTAAACGTTTATGTGTCTCTCCACCTTCCTTTCTCTGGTTATTCCTTATTATAAACTTCAAAAATCGTAGAATTCTAATTATCATATTTATTTTCTTTAGTGAATCCACAAATCAGATGTAAATTCTATGACTAGCTGATATCAGTGGTAAGCTTTCACACACAATATATACCAATGAAAAGAAAAAGACACTGTATTTCGGCCACTTCATTAATAAATTACTAAGCAAAGTGATATTCAAATTTTGTATAAAATGTTTCATCACAATGTATTATCATTATCTTCATAATAACACCGTATGTCCACCAGTCGCATGCCACATATATATGTAAACTCGGTGACGTTGAAGCACAACTGGATGGAAAGTGGGACATTGCGGGCGGATGTTGGTCTTACGTAAACTGTTATACCCTGTAGATTCAGTTCCTATATATTTATATAGAAAAAGAAATGTCAAAAGTTGAACTGTTTTGTTCACCGGTCCAAATGGACAGTTAAAATCGACTGTTGACCGCTTTACGGAAACATACGAGTACGCCCGAGTGATAACGATGTTTTGTTTACATTAGTGTTATCTTCTCTTATCGTTTGCACAACAAAATGGCAACCAGTAGGCCTAGTGACGCAGACAGGTTCGGTCTGGCATCGGAGGAGGAAATACAGCGAATCTTAGACGATCGTGACAGCAGAAATACCCAGAATGTTATCAAGACTGCCGAAAATATCCTCAGCGATTTCTTGCCGACATTCGATCTGTCTCTGCCATTCCGAGTAATGCTTACATGCTATTCAATTGAGAATCTCAATGATTTGCTCCGGAAATTTTATTGTGCTCTTCGTAAAAAAGATGGAACAATGTATGCAAAGAAAATTGTTACAGATTTGAAATATGGTTTGTGTTGTATTACTTTAACGTCATCTTTGTGAAGGATATAACAAAACAGTTATTGACTGTTGCCCTCTGCCCTCAGCAAACTGTTGCCCTCTGCCGAACAGGTTGCCTTCGGGTTCAACAGATCATCTGTTGCCCTCAACCCCAGTCAATAACTGACTGCTTCGAACAACTTAGGACTGATTCATTTACAATATTTCCATCGGTCAATGAATGAAGAGAACCGGAACCGTTTTGCTGACGTGACGTCACAGGATGAAAACTCCTCCACTAAACATTTATTGTATTACTGTTCAATCCCAACTTTCTCGCTACAGTATTCATTCTAGTTTAAGTTATATGATACTTTCTAGAATGTTCCCTTATGTATGATGTACTATTATTCATATATTGAAGACTAAATGTCTGATTTTTTTTTTAAGTTTAAAAGCATCATCACGTGTGTAATCATTCGCAAAACCCACATGATACTGTTCTTAATTTGAAATAATATTATCTAATTGCTTCAAAATTAGATCCAGCTCAAAGCATCAAAGATTGTACAAAAGACACATAGGTGAGTAGTACTTTTAAGTACAGTAGAGCCAAGCTGTAAAGAAGAAATGAATCATACAGTCATTTCATCATACTAGGTAACATCAGTGCTGTCGAGAGTACAGAGTAAATGATATTAATAAGTTGACAAAGGAACAACCTATTTGCGGAAAATCTGTAATACCGGTTCGCAATATATTCAGCAATGAACGGGATATAAACTCAGTCATGAACAGGATATAAACTCAGACATGAACATGATATAAACTCAGACATGAACATGATATAAACTCAGACATGAACGTGATATAAACTCAGACATGAACGTGATATAAACTCAGACATGAACGGGATATACACTCAGTCATGAACGTGATATAAACTCAGTCATGAACGTGATATAAACTCAGTCATGAACGGGATATAAACTCAGTCATGAACGGGATATAAACTCAGTCATGAACGTGATATATACTCAGTCATGAACGTGATATAAACTCAGTCATGAACGTGATATAAACTCAGACATGAACTAGATATAAACTCAGTCATGAACGTGATATAAACTCAGTCATGAACGTGATATAAACTCAGACATGAACTAGATATAAACTCAGACATGAACGTGATATAAACTCAGACATGAACGGGATATACACTCAGACATGAACGTGATATAAACTCAGACATGAACGGGATATAAACTCGGTCATGTACGGGATATAAACTAAGTTATGAACAGGATATTAACTCAGTCATGAACGGGATATAAACTCAGACATGAACGGGATATAAACTAATGTTGAATAAAACCTTCATTGTTTTTTGTTTTTCAAATGCGTTAATATGACTTTGTTATGCTTGTTTGTTTTGTTGTTTTTTCCCCAAGTCACGTTGACCAAATTTTGACGCCATTTCGAAAATACGATTTGAACTATTTTTCATTTTTCAAATTGCGTAATCTTTTTAAAGTGGGTGTGAGAAAGCTCGTTCTGTATGTAGTATGATTCGACATGAAATGTTGTTGGAGGTCAATAAACTTATGATAGGATCTCAGATAAACAAGAATATCACAATTTTACCAATAATCGTATTTGAAATCTCATTAAGTTATAGGCGTGTTCTCCTCAGCTGAATTTTCGTTCACGAGATAAAGATTTATGTTCATTGTACAAGT